>NC_046221.1:96504847-97156876 GCF_009819885.2 Catharus ustulatus | reverse complement strand
CAAGAGCTCCTTTTTGATTTTCAAGTATAAAACTGGAAAGTGAGTTCTGCTTGCCATGTGCACTGCTTGAAATGATTTCTGAATAACTTTATGGAATAGGTTGAATGCAAATGATTGTGAGAAGAGAAACATTCCAAAAATTAGGGAAAAACACATTCAAAAGATATTTATCTGGATTTTAAATATATTAACATATATTAGTACTCTAAAAATGTATTTAGTACTCTAAAAGTGTAAAAATGTATTCTCCTTCATTGATATGTTTATACTTCCAAAGGATATATTCCTTCTTCAAGTAAAAAACAATCCATAAAAACCTTCTCTTCCCAAGCACAGTTTCATCTGAAATTTGTCCTTTCCTACTGTTACAAGTAACACTCAAGCAGTGAGAGACACCAAGCAGGAGTATTAACAGAGAGAACTCATGAGAGATTGCACTCTGGAGATAACAGAAACTTAATTAGTTTTTAGCAGCCCAAAATAAACCAAATCTGTTCAAACAAATTAAATAAGCCACTTAAAAAAAAGTTAACCTTAAACATATTTAATTTAAGCAAATATAAGTAAAATTTAACACTCAGTGACAATGTGAAAATATCACCTCAACATGAGGAGAGAAAGTTCCTGCTGTTTGGCAGTGGCGAGAGAGATTCTCAGATTACTCTAGAGAATATAAAATTTATGCTACTTGCCAAGCAGCATACATATATATTTGTATACAGGCAAATCTGAAGGAGCTCCCTGCCCTGAGAGGATAGGCCTGGAATCATAAATCCAAAGGTGTTGAGCTGTCTGAAGAGAGAATGGGAAGTCATTTCTCACGAACAGCCCAGCCGGATTTTGTGGTCTAGCTGGATCTTGGAATTGATTCATCTTATTCTTAAGACCATGGAACTGATCTGCACCTCCAGTGGCACAAAGTAAGGCCCTAACTTCTGATCAAGAGAGATGTGACTGCTCAGACTCTGAGGAATGGGGTCTCTGGCATGTATTTACAGACCATGCCTGAAGATTGGGATGATGTTTGTGGATAATACATTTCATTTTTTCATGTAGTAAAGTGGATGGAGAAGGCTAAGGTACTCTGTGTCTTCTTTACCTTAGTCTTTACTGGTAAAATTTGCCTTCAAAAATTCCAGGCCTCTAAAGTACAGTAATTTCACAATTATAATGCCACACCATTTTGACTAAAGTTTTGGTCTGAACCCAGAGTGCGTCTTGTAATCCGGAGCGGCTAATATGTGATAAAAAATTCTGAAATTTGCCAACCAGAAATGCGAGCTGGCAGCAGCCCCGAGCCGAGCCCACCTGGCCCCAGTGGGGCAGTGCCAGGCTGGGGGGAGCAAATGTGGCGGGGGTTGGGTGGGCAGCGCCGGGCCGGGGAGAGTGAACATGGCGGGAGCTGGGCGGAATGAACGTGGCAGTGGCGGGACCGGCAGAGCCGGGCCAGGGCCAGCCTGCCCAGCGGGGGCGGGGCTGGCAGCGCCAGGCCCTAGGCCTGGGGAAGCAAACGCAGCGGGGGCTGGACGGGCAGCGCTGGGCCGGGGAGAGCGAACGCAGCGGGGGTCGGGCAGAGAGAACGCGGCGGTGGCGGGACCGGCGCCGGGCCAGGGCCAGCCCGCCCAGCAGGGGTGGGGCCAGCAGCTCCGGGCCCCAGGTCGGGGGGAGCGAACACAGAGCAGCAGCGAGACTGGTAGCACTGGGCCAGGGCCAGGCCAGGGCCGGTCAGCCCGCCCAACGCCGGCAGTGCAGGCAGGGGCAAGCGAGCCCAGTGGCAGTGGCAGCCGGCCCCGAGCGGCCCCGCGGAGCGGCCCGGCTGAGCTGGCTCACTCGGCCCCGTTGGCAGCCCCAAGTGGGCTGAGCCCGTATGGCCTGAGCCGAGCCAGTAAACCCCGCGATCCCACGATTCTGCTACTAATTGGCAACTTTGTGAAAGTTGCATGGGGATCCTCGCTGCGAACAAAAGTGTGGCTAATAATCCAGTGCGGCTTATTTATGGACAAAAAATGAAATGTTGCCGACACCCAGACATGAGGTTTATAATCAGTGCGGCTTGTAATCGTGAAATTACTGTAATTGAATACATCAAGTTCAGCCAGCCTGACAAGTTGCATGCCTGAGGATTAAGGGAAGTGGTCCATGTCATCATGAGGCCACTCTCAGTTACTTTTGGAGGATGATCTTGATTTTGAGCAGTTTTTGAGGATTGGAAAAAAGGAAACATCACAGCTGCATTCAGGAGATGTCAGAGAAGAATTTGGGGAAATGCCTCCTTGCCACCTTCACCTCAGTCTGTGGGGGATGCTGCAGTAAATCCTCTGGGGAACCATTTCCAAATACATGAAGATCAAAAACGTGATTAGAAGCAGTCATTGTTGATTTATGAAAGAGAAATCCTGAACCAACCTGATTTATAGTTGTCTTCAGTAAGATGTCTGGGCTGGTAGATGAGGGTTGAGAGCTATTTTTCTTGACTTAAGCAAAGATTTAACACTTCTCCCAGACCATCTTCATTGTTAAAACTAATAAAGTGACAGGGCAAGGGACCACTGAAGTGGATTCAAATGGGGCTGAACTGACAGGCTCAGAGGATTTGGTAGCCAGTCACTAATGCTGTTCCTCAGTCTGAAAGGAAATGGGTCTGGGTCTCCTAGAGCTAGGCAAAGGTAAATACTAAGTCCTGACCTTGAGGAGAAGTAAGCCCCAAGTAGCTCCCCAAAGAGCATGAGGTCTGTTTGGCTGGAAAGTACTCTTCTGATAAAGGGACTGGAAATTGTGGTGGAACATGAACCAACGGTACCCTGGGCAAACAGAGGTGATCCTTCTTTTCTACTCAGCCTGGGTGAGAGCACACCTGGAGTGCTGTGCACAGGTTTTGGCTGCTCAGAACAAGAGAGAAATAGGCATTGTAAAGAAAGCCCAGAGAAGGGCCACAAAGATGCTGAAGAAGGTTGCAGCCCTTATGATAGAAGTAGAGACTGTTTATTTAGCCTTGTGAAGGAAGACATTGTGGGGGGATGACATTATTTATGTATGTCCAATATATGATGGAAGAGAGTAAAGAGGATGGAGCCAGACTCTTCTCAATTATCTGCAGTGAAAGAGAGGGAGACATAGGCTGAAAAACTGAAAAACCAACATTTTCACTTAAACATCAGAGAAAAACTTTTCTTATTGTGGATGTGGTTAAATGATGGTGGAGATATTCAGAGGAGTTGGAAATTATTCATCAGGAATTAACCAAGACCCAACTGCTTAAGGCCTTGGGTATCTTGCTGTAGCTGAGCCTTGCTAGAGGGAAGTGTCTTCACTCCCACAATTCCTTGTTTCAAATTTGCTGGTTTTTATGACTGATGTGCCTGAGTCCCAGACCAAAAACTGCATGAAGTTAAATGTGAAGAATGGTAATTACAAAGCTTCTGAAAGCACCAGGCAGAAGTTCTGGAAGTGTTAAAAGTTCAGCAATTTGATGTGGCCTAAGTTAAAACTGAATATAAGATAGAGGTATTGCCATTGAATCGTCTTTACCTGGGAGTTTATAGCTAAAGACTGGGTGTTTTGCAAAAAGGACATGGTGTAATGAATTCATTCACATGGTGTGGACTAGATTAAAAAGTTCATGGGCAACATTGTTGGCTCATGCTGTACAAAGAATGAGGTTAGATGAGCTTTCAAATTTTTTTTTTTCCTACCATGAAGTCAGTGGAACTTCCATCTTCCTGTCTTACACCTGTGCAGTCTCCATTTTCACGAAGGGTAAACATTGAATATCCACAAAGCCAACTGTAAATAGGCATAAAATGCTACCGACACAGACAAGGCATGTTTTAATCCCTAGAACTGATTTTGCCTTGTTGCTCTGCAGGAAACTGGATCAGAATTAATGTATTAATGCCATTACAGCCAGAAATGGTATTCACTTGCTGGGCAACTACGAGTAAGCCCAGTGTTCTGTCTCAAAATGGATGGAGTAGAAAAAATGGAAGGGTATGGAAATTTCATAAACATGGATAAGTGTGTGACAATTACTTCATGAAGAGAGAATGCATGTCAGGATTTTTTCTTTTAAAGAAATGAAGAGTATGCTGAAAAGCACTATAGACATCTTGGTCCTTAAAAAGATAATAAGACATAGCAGTTAATTTCTAACAGGAAAAATATACATACCAAGTGTTTGAATTCTGCAAATAACTTCTACAAGATACCCTTGAATGCAGAAATCTATAATAGTTTTAACAATGTTTGGAAAGTTTTTTATTGAATAACAAGAATGCATATAGTTAAAGCAAGTTTGATGCAGTATAACGCTATCAACATTTGTACTTTTAAATGAGCAATTTTTCCTCTGATCTCTCTTATTCTGCTATGGAGTTTTCCTCATGTTTGTTTTCTGAGGCACTTGGTATTGAACAAAATGGCAATGGACAAAGTGGACATTTAACTGGAGAAGTATAGTAATTGGCATGTTATAAGTAAGTAAGATTAGTAGAGCTGACAAGAGGGAAGGGAAAAATGTCATGTTTCATTCCTTAGTGTGTCTACATCATTGAGCAGTTGCCTATTTAGATTCATAAAAGGGCTGTAGGGTAAAATTGAGTTTCAGCACTGTTGACCCTGGGGACTGCTGAAGATTAGTTAAAACGAATGCACTTTACAGCAGAGAATCAGTGGCACTCACCTGGCTCTGAACCACATTACTGCTTGCATGTCTGGTCAATTTAATAAATGAGAAAGTGCAGGCTTCTAGGTCTTCATCATCCCCTGTGCTTGATAAGCAACAGGTTTCAGTATTTACCAGAAAACTTCCAAAGACACCAAGATTGCACTAATTTATGACATAATTGCTTGAGGGGACAGATTTGGTGCCTGTCTAACACTGACATCTTACCTAGATGTACAGACTAGTGGGTAGTGTTGGATATAGACTTCTGTGGTGTCCAGATAAGGCATTGTGCAACCTGTGCTGGAGCAGGCTGAGGGGAGAGTGCTTGCCAGCTGCCCTGCTGTGACGGTGGCACAGCACAGCCAGAGAAGATGTAGGACAATATATACGAGTGCTAGAAGAACTCTCCAGCTGTGAAAACACTCACATAGGCATTGGAAGTGCTGCAATCCAGCCCCTGCTTCAATGTCTTCTTTTTTGTACCTTTTCCAGTGATGATTTTTATTGCTAAATAGCTAAGCATTTGGAAACCTGACAATACACAGAAAGATGTTAGAGGCTTCATGCTGTGGTTCATGTTTGTATTCTGAGTAAAAAAGAGAGGAAAAATGAGGATAGGGTAATTGGGGTTTAGAAGAAGATCAGAGGAAGGGGTTAAAAAAGGAATCAGAAAAGTAATTTCAGAGCCCATGACAAGAGAAGAGAAGGATGGGCAAAGCAGCATGAAAGCAAAGGGGTAAAGTGCATGGACAGCATTAATAATTCTCTTTGAAGAGAGTTTGACATTCTTTGGAGGTATTTTTGGCATCAGAGTTTTAATATGCATTTTCATATGGCTTACCCACTTAAATCTTGCAGTGTTTCAAAGTACACTCTATTGCTGTGTTTGTGAATGTTCCCTCAATTTAGAACAAAGTTGTGATCCAGAGCAAAAATATGACTATATATGTTTGTATGGCTTTTTAATATTTGAGAGGTGAGTTGCAAAGCTTCCAAAAGCATCCTGTTTAGTCAGTCCTGGAGAACGAATTACTTTGCATTTTTTTGCAGATCACAAATCAGCTTCTATTGCTAGTCTGCACCTCTAATTTCTTTCAGTGATTACACTTAACTTGTTTCTCTTACTTCTTCTGCACACACAATTCTTGGCCCCCCCAGTAAATGAAATGCCACTTAGCACCAGAATCTACTGACTACAATTTGCTCAATGCATTGATTGAATGTGGTCCAGTAAAGAACCTCTTATAAATACTCACTTGAAAAATCTAAAAACAGATTATAACAGATTATAGAGGCAAAAAGACCTACATTTTGCAAACGTTTCCGTCATCCAACTGCATGTGTATCTAATTTGGGGCAATAAGCTATGTTTATGCAAGCCATTTAAAATAAATAAAATTGAACATTTTACTTCAGAACACTGAATGCACTCCCTAGTACTCAAGGCTTTGATAAGTAAGCTTACGTAAAAACCAGTTTTTGCTTCATTCAAAATCTGTCATATTCATATCTAAAGCTTAACTGTGCAAGGGAACTGATCAAGTTCCAGTCCTTTGTAAGTATCTTACTTCTTCCAACAAGGCACAATGAACCTGTCCTCAGAGCCCAAAACAGCAAAAGGAAATGAAAGCAGGTGTCTTCCAGTCTGTGCCTCACTTAGTCCTTTGATATACCCATTAATAAATGTACAGTAATTTAACGATTATAAGCCGCACGTTACAATACAGAGTGTGATAAAAGGTATCTATTCTATCACCATCTGTTGAGGGTGGGGGCGGTGATCCTTATCTCCATGGGAGATATTCTGCTAATGGGCCATCCATTGAAACCAGGCAGGGCATTGTTCTTTATCTTTTCACAACCCATCCTTCCTCCAGCGAGTCATTTTCTGCTAATGGCCCATTGAGTCCCACTGTGTGACTGAAAAAATTACTGCATCCCATTGGAAGTTGTTCCAGCCAGGGGGAAGAGCCCAACATTTCTTACCAAGATAAAAACAGAGGTTTTGGGACACTAAGGGAGCCCCTTTCTCCACTGAACTCCAGAGGAAAACTGGATTTCTCCACATCACCACTGGACCTCCGGAGGGAAACTGCACCTTCTGCAGGAGCACTGCTTCAACTGAATCACATCTGTCACTGCAAGGGGACTGAAACCACCATTTAATGGGACTGCTACCAACACCCTGCCTGACGGGGTGTCAGGTTGTACTCTGACTTTGTCAGGGTTTGGAGTTTGTTTCTTTGTAGTACTGTATTTCTATTTTAATTTCCCTAGAAAAGAACTGTTATTCCTAATTCCCATATCTTTGCCTGAAAGCCCCTTGATTTCAAAATTATAATAATTTGGAGGCAGGGGGTTTACATTCTCCATTTCAAAGAGAAGTTCCTGCCTTTCTCAGCAGACACCTGTCCTCCAAACTAAAACAGCAACTTTTTGTTCTTTGTCCATATATAAGCCATACCTGATTATAAGCCGCACTTTGGGTTCGGACCAAAATTCTAGTCATAATGGTGCGGCTTATAATAGTGAAATTACTGTAAATTTTCATCATTTGCAGCATACATAGAGTTTTCCTCTGAAATACTGATAAAGCCTACTGTAGCACCATAAAATGAATACTTAGGGGCTTCAAGACAATTAATCCTTTATCACGCTAGTGAACTAAAAAGTTCTTACTATTTTGTAGGTATAGAAACCGAGATCTTGATTATCTTGTTTAGAGCATGTAAGAATCTTAGAATATCCTGGGAAGGGAGCTATTGGGATCACTAAAGCCCAGCTGCACAGGAACACCCCAAAGATCACACCAAGTGCCCAAGAGCATTGTTCAAATACTTCTTGAACTGCATCAGGCTGGTGCTGTTATCACTTCCCAGGACATCCCTTCCAGTGCCCAATTACCCTCAGAGTGAAGAACCTTTTCCTAGTATCCAGCCTTAAACTCTCCAGAGAAAGCTTTATGCCATTCCTCTGGTAGCTGTAACTTGTCGCCAAAAAGAAGAAAGAAGAGAAGAAACACGGCAGAGTAGACAACAGGACCTGTCCCCGCTGAATCTCCACTTATATATCCACTTTTTCCAAAAATTTCCTGAAAGCTGGAAATAGACACTATTGCATTGAAACTACAGAAACCAACTTTTGTTTCCCCAGTCACAATTTCAGTAAAAATATAGGCATTAGTAGCTCATGTATTCACACTTTCTCCAAAATACGATGAAGCTTTCCTTTTCCTTCAGGGTCCAGAGAGAAGAGTTTGTATATGGGCTTGGATAAGAATTCATACACACCCCCTGCACTTGAAAAGGTGATAAACACCTACACAATAATTACAGCAGGAAAACAATCCAGACCCACACAAAACAAATTCACCTACCTTGGGTACAAACACAAGGCAGAGAGTAATGGTGCTGCAGAATATTATGACTAAAGCAACGATGCAGAACTGCACATTGGGCTGGTCCCGAGTAAGGAATGACACAGCAGCACCGATAATGCACATTATCCCCACGTTGTATACACTCATTCCGATGTACTTGCTGTCGTTCAGTGCAGGAATGCTGACATTTCGCGTCTCCCAGGCGAGGAAACACCCAAATAACTGCAATGGTAAAACAAGGAGAAATGATGATAGTTTTACGAGGAATTGGCTGTCATCTAGAAAAAGTGCTAATTTAGAACAGGTGTGTTTTCCAACTTGACAGATATAGGCGATATTGCAATTCAGAGATATACAACTACCTTTTTCTCAATGTCTAATTGCCTGTGTGATTTGTTTTGCTCATTAGGATAGATTCCTGCTTGAACAAAAAAAAATGTGAAACTTAAAATTACTCCTGATCGGAACAAATTTTTCTAAATGCTATAGTCATCTTCATTTTATATTTTAAATAATTTTAAAAGACTCTTCTTCCTGTTCCTTTTCAAGGATTCCAGTAAAGATATAATGCGCATTGTTTTTTGGCTATTTTTAGCAGCTGTTCTCAATATGCTCTTATCAATCCAGCTATTCATTACATGATTATCACCTACATTAATAAGCAGCAGTGCCAAGATGTGTCCCATGAGAGATAAATATACAATGTAGAAAGTGTCACCCGAGTTTTTCAGATTACAATTATAATGTTTTTTATTATAGTGGGAGTTGGTAATGGCCTTTCAATTGCAGTTGTCTAATGATTTCTGGCATAAAACATTCTTGTGGCAATTTTTGTTTGCTTTTTTCCTTTGGTGTATTTTTAAGTTTTAGGCCCTTTGTTATTTGCAATATGCTTTTGCAATTCAGCAGGGGAAAGCCTTTAGTGGAAGGAAGCCATCTCCATCCCTTGAAATTTAATTAGATTTTTCTGCAACATGAACTGCTGTAGACAATTATTTTCTTCCTCTTGCATTCCTCAGAGGAGTTCTGGCAATGCAGTAAAAGCCTAAATGAACTCAAGACATTGTGAATAGGTAACCCAGCCTATAGCCTAGGCAAAGCCCTGTAGGGGTGTATGGTGCCTTGGGAAGCATGATAGACAACAGATGGTACTGGATGGATGGGAAGGACAGAGAGAGGAGCCATCACTAAGGTCCAGGACAGGGTTTCTATGCTTTCTAGCTTTTTTCTGATCACAATGCAGGGACAGACAAGAAGGAGAAAGAACAAAGGTACACTCCCATTGACCTTAGTAGCCTTCCTCCCAGATATTTGTCCACTGACAAATGACATTTATCCACTGCCATGTCATGGAGATAATCTTCTCTTTTATGCAACCTCAATTTATGTGCAATCCAGGAAATTGGAGGTCAATGGTGATGGCAAACAACCTGGACTAGAACAGAACTTTCATTGCCAGACAAGCAAAACAGAGTGGGGAAATGGCAGATTGATGTTTTCTCTACAGACTTGGGTTTCATAGCAACCCTGGGACACTAGTAATGCAAGTCCTTTGTTATTTGCTTAGTTTTAATCTCAAATAACAATGGAAAAAAAGCCAACCAACCACTTGTGACTCAGCTACTTTGCACTTCCACAGGCACTTCCAGGCTGCAGCCATCTACCTACTCCAGGCACTTCCAACCAGGACATGCTGCTGAACTGCCAGCCCTGCCCTCCCTGAGCTTCTGTGCTGGCTTATTTCATTTTCTTGCCTACAGCACATGTCACCCTTACACATGTTCATGAGCAGAGCTGGCTGGGCAGCTTTGGCAGATTAGGCATCTTCTCTCAGCCCATGGAATGCGGCAGGCTGCAGGGGCTTCCCAGTCCAGACAGGGGATGTAGAACCATTTGCTCACCCACTTTCCAGCGCTGCCATCGCTGCTGCAATCCCTGTCAAGATACATTGCCACAGGTGGCTCTTCCCAGCACCAGCAGCAGTATTTGTCCTTGCAGTCCCTTCCCGAGTCTTTCTCAGCAACATTCCCACCCTATCCCTCTACGTGCTGCTGCAGGAGATGGTCCGGTTCAGGGCACTTCATTTCTTTGTTGTTGTAGTCCTGCCTCTCCAGTTTACCCTCCTTTAGTAGGACTGGAGCCCACACCTCATTTCAGCCCACTACCTCTTCTACTCACTGTCCCAGCAGCCTGAGAATTGCAGGAAGAACAGTAGTGGCTGTTGCAGGCAGAGCATGGGAAGGGGATGGATGCTCTTAAGGGGTCTGTAGGCAGCTACCTGGGTCAGCAAGGGGTCTCAGCCATGCAGGTAGGGCAGCTGAGGTGAGCAAGCTCCTCATCAAGCTTTGTGCTAGAGCATCCTCTGATACATTTTCAGAGCTCCTCTGGCAAACAAGGTAATCCCTGCAATAGGGAAGGATGCAGGCAGCAGTCCTTTGCTGTTGGTCTGACATTGTGCACAGGCAGAGCAGGAATGTACAGATTCCTTTTCAGGCTCTGTAGAAGCCAATTGTCACTGTATTCACCCAGGTGCATGGCGGGGGACATACAGTGGTGTTGCCTTTTTTCAGGAGACAAACCTATTCCCTCCCAACCCCACCATTTCAGGGCTTGCCTGTTCTCCCCTCCCTGCAATCTTGGTGCTGCACTACTCAGTTCTGCTGCAAATTTATATTTTGCCAGCCCTGAACTGACTATCAGGCTGTTCTGGGCTGAGCTGTTTTGAGGAGTAGAAGGAATCCTTGCCTGTATTTCTACATCCCATATTTAAAGGTATGAGACCCTGATTAACTGTGGAGAACATTTCTATCTTCTCATACTATGGTTAATTATTAATGAGATTTTTAGGGCTGTAGATCATCCCTCACTCTCCTCCACTTCCCCCAGTATGAATGGATTCCATTCCAAAAGCATTATTCTGGGAAAACAGCCAATATACTTACACGAGGCCAGCACTTATTACAAATAATGGCGATGAATTTATAGCTGAGGTGGTTATAAAATGATCTAAAATATCAATTATAAGGAAAAAGATCGTTTGAAGAGTGTTGTGGGGGTTATGGTTTGGCCCAGTCTCATTTATAATTGAGAACAGCTTGGAAAATGGTTAAATATCTTTTGGATGAAAGGAAGATATATGTTTATATGATAAAAAAGAAAGGGAGAGGCTCTTGCAGCAAGTGTTTCCTCAGAATGAGGCACTTTAAATCTGGGAGCATTATTTTTAATTTTTATTAGCATTTTGGGTAAAATGCTTGCCTCAGGAAGAGAGATCTTCTTTTCTAGAAGTCACAGCTCATCTTTGAGACTCAAACATAGATCAAAGCTGATAGTTTTCTGCATCCTGCTGCCAGGGCAATGGCGATTGCAGAGGTGCTGCTTGTTTGCCTGGTACAGATGCCTGCAGGGCTAAGTGGAGTCAGAAAGGTTTTTCCTCTGAGATAAAAATCCTGTAAAATGGCTTGGTTGACAAATGGGATGCAGACACTGCTAGTGAAAGGTCCAGATTTCTGATTCCTTTTGAATATAAAACTTGGGAGCTACAGTTAAAACCAAAGACTCATAGTACCTAGTTCAGCTCCTCTTTACTCCTGGTACCCAAACTTTAAACACCTATCTTCCCCAGATAATAAAATTACATTTCAAATTATGCTTGGGGTCACCTAATTCTTGGGTCTGCTGTGGAATTTGAGGGCTATTTGATATTTTTAGGCTGCCTGCTGGGATTTGCAATGCAGCTGTCTCTCCTCCTATTGCTCCTACAGGGCCCAAGCTGGTAAAGGCTTCTCAGTCTGTCCACTGGCTTGGGCCCCACACAAAATACATCATCAGCTATCTTCATTCAAGATGATGCTGGTGCTGACCATTGCGTAGCTTCATATTTGGAGAGCACAGCACAATTCCAAATTTTGCCTGAGATGTGCTCCCTAACCCCAGAGCAGAGTCTGGCTTCCAAAGGAGCTCTTGAACTTCTTTCAGAGCTGTCAGATTTTATGTAATGAAAGAGTGACTGTCTTAATTATTTGGGCACTTGCATGGGATGTTAGTTCTGATCTCTGCTGAGAATTTTGATTAAACAGTCTTTAGAGAAGGTGTGCGTAGATACACATTGGGATGGAGGCAGGCAGCTCTTAGCCCTGCTAAAGTGCTGGATTCAGAGAGGTGCAGGACACATCTGTCCCCACTGGTTTACACCAGTTACAATTCACATCCTGAGCCTTCTGATGGACCCCACGCAACTCCAAAGGACTTTGAATAACTCAGGGCTATACATTCCCCTGTAGAAAGTTGTTGTCTAAGATTTAAGGACACTGGTCTAATTTTAGTCCTTTTTGGATCCCAACCAATGACACTGAGAATGCAGCCAGGAAGGCTTCCTACACTGTTATTCATGAGCTTAAAGCCTTCTTCAATTTTGGTGGTCTAATACACACATCTTCTTGATGTAGAAAGTACCATAAAATATTGGTTTGGGTTTTCTCAGAAGATTAAGGCAGCTGGACAGGCAGGATTGGTTTGTTTAATCTTTTGTTTGAGGTTAGGCAGCTTCCATTAGACTCTGATTTAGAGTATTACCTTTGCAACTGTTGGTATGGTAGGTTTAAACTGTGTTGTCAGTGCACCTAAAAAGGCTGTGAGAAAACCACTGTATAAATTTGGGGAAAACAGTATCTGAAGTATCTGAAGACAACACGGTTGTTATCATTGTGGTTAAAGATAGAACAGTGATCATTAAAACAAATCTACATTAAAATGTTAGAGGCATAACAGGCAAACTTTTATTTAAAAAAAATTTGTACTGACTGAATTTTGATATCTGGGAATATAATAAAATTATTTTTAGCTGAAGTATTGGAAAATATTTAACACTGTTTTTTAAAACTCTACCAGCTAGTTAACTTTAAATCTTGTTCATGAGAATTGCTGCTAAACACAGTAACAATTGCCTAGATTCATAATATATACCGATGCAACCAAGTGCCTAATTTGCTATTGGATTGCACAGACTGTCACATGACAAGAAGGAAATTATTTATTCACCTCCATTGCTCTGTACTGCCTTTAAACCATTTTTAAATGTTTCATTTCAAAGTCATTTCAGCTTAGGTTACGAACACTATTAGGAAAGAAAGATAGAGAAAATTACACTAAAAGTATCTGACAAGAGCAGAGAAATACCAGAGGAAAAATCTCCAGTCTTGTCAGAAGTCATGCTTGCCAATAACTAGGGTATTTGGTTTTGGAAATATTACATATTGGACCAGGCTGCAGCTAATTGCTGTATTGTAGTAGCACTGACCCAGTTCACTTGTTAGCAGCCCTGTTGTGTGCCACATAAAAGAAAAAAGCAAGCCTTTTCTTTAAATATTTTACATCTGGAGAATTTTGTTTGTTTTGGTTTTGTTTCTTCTAGCTAGATTACTGTAAAGTTTCCACTCCTGGCTCCCTTAAACCAAGGCATTTCTGGACTCTGGCCTGTAAAGGCTTGTGAGCTTGAAGTAACTGTGAAACTTGACTTGTGCATTTCTCCACTCCGGTTTATTCATCCCATATCGTCACAGACACAGGCACATTTTTATTTCAGTAAGATGGATGAAGATATTTTTCAATGAACCAAAAAAAAAAATAAAAGGATTTTTGGTCTTCATGTTTTCACTGGAGAATTGTGCAGTACAAAATTCTGAGCAGCATACATAGAAAAGCGATTTTTTTTTTAAAATTACCTGTACAAAAAGGAGGGTTAGAAAACCAAAAGACAAACTATTCCCATGTAGGTCTCTTACCAGCACGTCACTACAATCTGATGTTAAACCATTGTTCTTCCCTGATCTGCTGTGAGTCAGCTGTGAATTTAGTTAATTTTCACAGAGCTGCTCTGGATAGACATTACTTAGGGAAAGCTTAATATTTCCATTGAGCATTAGGACAAGAGCTAAATATTGATTTTAGTTGCAAGGTATGCATATTCAGCTACTCAGCTGAAGGACTTTCTTCTTAAAGGTCTTGGCAAAACCCTTTATACCCAGTGCAAGACGGAAAAGCAGCTGCATAAAGCTATGAACACTAACAGGCATCCAGATTTCACTTTATACTCCAGCCTCCCAAATCAACAGGTCAATAAAGTATTTCCATTCAGAGTGTGTTTGACTTTTGCCATGAAAATTCTGCTTAGTCATGAAACACATTATAGTAACTCAGTTGAAACAAATGCACAACTGGTCATTAGCCAATATCCATTTGGAATAGTTTTATATTGTCTCTGGCATAAGATTACCACAATCACAGCTTTGTAAAGAGGTGAAGCACCTCTGCTAAAAGCCAGTGTGTGCTATAGTTTAAATCAATTTCTGCTATACAAAAACTGATACCAAGAGACACATAAGGGAATACTGCATTATCTGCAATATTTCAGAAATATATTTGAAGTTTCCTTATGGTCATATTAGGGAAAAATTTATCAAACAAAACCATATGGAAATATGGTTTTGGATGCTAAAATACTGTCTATGTTGTATTGAAGCTATAATAAATATCGGTTACCACTATAAACAACTTTCCCCCACCAGAAAGCTTAATTATCTCCCCCTCTAATTACTGTAAGATGGGACAGATAGGTCCCATCATATACATGAGTTGGAATCATGCAAGTTAATTTATAAGGAGTAGATCCTTCTTCTGAGTTCTGTTTTTGATCATGAAGGGAATTAGGAAAGAATGCAAATATATGTGTTAAAAATCAAAGGTGTTATCAGTAAACAATTGGGAATTTTAACACAATCTGAAAACTATTCAATTTTTCTACACATCAAGTTTATTAATTTAAGAAAGGTATTAATTACAGTAATTTCATGACCATAAGGTGCACGGGACTATAAGGCGCACCCCCCGGGAGTCGGCAAAATCTGCAACTTTGTAGATCATATAAGGCGCACCGGACTATAAGGCGCACTTTTTTTTTGCAGCGAGGCTCCGCCCCCAGCTCCCCCCACGCGGTTGCTGGCCGAGGCCCCGCCTCCACCCGGCAGCCATTGGCCCCCGGGACCATCTGGACCCGGCAGGGGTGGTGCTGTGGGCCCCCAGGCCCACCTCCATCTGGCAGGGGTGGTGCCGCGGGCCCCTGGGCCTGCCTCCAGCTGGCTGCCGTGGCACTGCTGGCTCCCCCCACGGCTCACAGCTCACACTTCCGGTTTGGCAAATTTTGCAACTTTGTAGATAATATAAGGTGCACCGGACTATAAGGCTCATTTCCGGGTTCGAGGGAAAATTTTAGTCAAAAGGGTGTGCCTTATAGTCATGAAATTACTGTAATAACATGGTTGATATAATCTCATAAGATAATTGGGAGGGACTTGAGGAAATAATGTAGTGTAACCTCCTGCTCAAAAAGCAGGCTCAGATGGGAGTTCAGTCCAGGTTGTTCATACTTTTATCCAGTCTAGTTCTGGAACCTTTTAAGGACCAAGGTTGATCAAACTCTCTGGGTGAACTGCTTCACTGCTTCCTTTTCCTTAGTGACAAAGCCCCCATTTTTACATCCAGCTTTCATTGAGTAAATATAAAATAATGGTAAAATGACAAAAGGAGGAACATGTGTTGCACACCACAGCTGTACTGTTCTTACACAGCTCCTCGGCTTGACACACACAGATGGCTTAAGCACCTGGAGCAGCAGTGAGAAGCTACATCCAACATCCAGCAAGGAAAGCCAGACCATCCCTCAGCACCATCTGTAGGTATCTAAATGCTGTCAGTGACCAAGATTTTTGCTGAGTACTTGGGAACTGGTGCCTGTCACACAACGAGCATCTGCTTCTCCTCCTTCCTGCAGAGGCAAGAACACCAAGTGCTGAGGGAAGAGTGGGCTGCAGGGCACTGACTTGGACCCAAACTCTAGACCATGGTACCTAACTCCTTTTTCAAAAATCTTTTTCCGAGTGCATGAGAAAACTGGAAAAGTAATGTTTATGTATTAGTCAACAAAGCAAAGGAAGCCTTTGGAGAAGTGGTAGCAACAGGTATATTTACAAACAGCAAGAGAAAGATGCTTGTATATGTGCTGTAAATGATCTGTCCTAAGCTGCACATATGTAAAAAAGCTATTCTTGCCTTAAAAATAGTTTTGGTTGTTGTGGAATGTAAAACAAATAACCAATAAAATTGGCCAAAGACTGGACAGAATGTAACAAAAGTTAAAAAGAGGAAATTTGTAATAATGACTAGAAATAATAGCTCTAAAATAGAGATAGTGGAAGGGTAAGTTAAATGTATAGTAGTAAATGCATGGCTAGCAGCATTAACAGAATTCATAAGGATTTATAAAAATGTAAGTTGAGAAAAATGAATCGTAATAACAATTCATTCTTTGATGACAAATTCAATAGCAATGATGCCTGATCAGATGTGCTTAGCAAGGGTTTTGTCCTATATTTGCGTAGAGATGGAAGAGTCCATTCACATCTTGCTAAAACAGTGAAGTGCAGCTGATTCCAGCAGAGAGCTTTTGAAAACTCTGTCAAGACAAGCTGCTGTAATCACAGAGCTCCAGTAACTTACAAGCAGCAGTTTTAAGAATTGATTTAGAAGTTTTCAGGACTGCTGGGTTTAATTGTTGATATTTACTGGAATTCTGGCAAAGCTCCGCTTAAGATACAAAGAGACCATATGGGAAAAGAGAAAGTGGAACACCCCTAGTGATTACAGAGCTATTACCATAATTTCTATCCTAAGCAAATTAATGAAATGGCTGAAATCGGCCAATAAGTGGAGAAAAAAAAAAGGGGGGATAGCAATATAATTCAAATTGCTATTATTTTTTTAAAATGAGTTTGCAAGACTGAATAAAGGTAATTACATTCATGCAGGATACATGGATTTCTCAGTAGTGTTTATCTTAATAGTGCACAGTATCATTATTTAAATACAAAATGCTATAAAATCAATACAACAAATTTAAACTGATTGAAATCTATGTGATGGGTCTAAACATATAACTATTAATGAGAAGCTATTAAAAGAAAAGGATAATTAAAAACATTCTCACTTAAGCCGTCCCAGATATGTACATTGACTTGGAGGAGGTAATAACATGGCAGAAAATGATGCAGAGGAAGCAGAGGGGAAGAATGGTAGACAAGTCACAGAAAGATTTTTAGGGAGATCACAGAAATTTGGCCAAATGCAAAGAAATTTGTCTGGAAATAAGGACATCATGTTGTTTTAGAGTAAGAGGGAGAATATATATGTAAGACCCACCAAAGTAAGTAAGAAAAATTCTGCTTAGCAATTAGAGAGCCTTAGGAAGCAGGGGATTCTTTCTGACTTGAAATTAAGATTGAACATTATCCCAAGGATATATTTTAGTTGAATTAATATTTTCTTTGGCTTCTAAATCAATTACAGAGTTGTGTTGTGCAGTATATCAACTATAGTGAGATGTTGGAATATGAATCATTAGAAGAAAATAAATTTCTTATTCTTAGTAACATTTATCAAGTCCCATGATGAATATGCATTATTTTTTTTTCCTATCTCAGTCATGAAGCACTGATATTTTCATCCTTGGCAAGGTTAGCTAAGGACAACACATTAAAAATTGTGTATGAGCAGTGGTCACTATTATTAGTTACGGCTTAAAACCCTCAATTAACAAGGGCAAAAGTAGGATTTCATACAGAGAGCAACAGCCAAGCTCAAAATATAGTTTTGCCTCAAAAGCCTGTTTCTCAGTAGCTGAATAACAGGTACCTGTAACAAAGTGTCAGGGTCACAATGAAACTTCCAACATATGTACACCTGGAGTCTAACGTTAACTCAAAGCAGTATCAGGAAGAGAGGAATTAAACAGTAGACAAGACTAATGTGTGTGTGATTAATAAGCAAAGCATTCTAGGAGTCCAGCCTGGTATTGTTCTGGCTGAGATGAAACAAATAACTCATACCCCTCAGAAGGATGGCACCAAATAATGCACCACCATAACAAGAGTTTAGGACAGCGTGTTTTCTATCATCCTTTGGAATATATGAAAGAAAGGTGCTTTTCAACTATCCCTCATCAAAAATCAAAATACTGCAACTGACTAATTGACATGCAACTGATCTAGTTGATGTTGTGGTGTTCAGGCATAGGTTGGACTAGATCTCAGAAGCATAATTGATTCTGTAATTCTTTGATTGTCAACGTGTGCACATAGACAGACCTTGAACTTGTACGCAGCCTTTTCAGAGCTGAACTTGAGATGTGAGAAAACAGTGAATCCTTTACGTGTAGAGGAACTGGAGAAGACTAATACGTTGGTCATTAAGAAGATTAATAAAATGGTACATGCAAAATTTAGGATGGTAATTTTCCTGTTATTCTGTAGTCACCTGAGCAATCTGAATCTAATAACTGAGAAGCATTCTGCAAACTAAGCAGTTCCTCACATCCCTTCAGAGGCAATTGAAGAATTGGAAATCTGACTTTTAGAGTTTGCTCACTTTAATGTAGAGAGACCCTGTGTATCCTGTCAAGTAATGCCTTCCCTTATTTTCCCAATCCTTGCATTCCCTGCCCTTTTGTACTCTTCTATGCTCTGCCCTACCCTGAGTGATTTATTCACTGCATCAATGCATTTAGGACATCAGAATGGACAGTATTGCTTTTACTTCAAGACAAAAAAAAAAGGAACTTCTTTAGGTTAACCCCATTTTTTGTATTCCCATTGTGAGACAAGAGGTCACAGCAAATAATTTTAGCCCAAGTAAAACCATTTCACCTTTAATATTGCATTGTGCTGGAATTAGCAATACTAGCTCTTTAGTACATAGCACGTTAAATTATATATATATTTTATTATTAGAAATTCACAGAGTTTTGTATTAGCTAAACCTTTATAAAATCATACAGTGACATGAGAGGTTTTGTTTTTTGTTCTGAAGGCAAAGTATGTGTGGTGTACAGAAACATCTTTGGTGATGAGATAAAATGCATCAATTCTGCTGTCCTCATATCACTCATTCACTCATCATAGCAATTATTTAAATGATTCAGAATGAGTATCTTCCTTTTTAATATGTAGTGATTTGTGTGTTAAGAGGGCACTGGAGTAATAAAAAGTGTGTATTTCACTGGTGGTTGTAAAACACTGTGTATCTGAAATTAGTAAGTAATGGCATACATAAAATAAATAAGATATTAGTAGCACTTCAGCTGAATATTATAAATATACCACAGACCAAGATATTCAATAATGAATTGGGCATTTTACATATGCATCTATGCACATATTATTGTCTAATACATAATAATGTGATGGCATTTGCAAAATAAGTTTGCAAAAGACACTTGCAGACTTAAAGAGTGTCAAATATCTTGTAGAAAATAATCCAACATACATGCTGGCAAATCAATCTAGGGCAAAGGACTGCTGAGAAGCCAAGCAGTTTGAAAACTGTCTAACACCACTCAAAACCTCATAGAAAGTTGCCTGAGAATGCATATTTAAAATATTTTAACTGAAAACACGGATGAAATTATTTTAAAAACCAAGAAAATTCTACCATTTGTTTGAATCTTACTGTGACCCCAGTGCTGGTCAATGTCACAGCTCCCAACTTGTGGTGCCCTTTAGGACATAAATTCCTTGGTCCTTTGCTACATGCCAAGGTTAATGAGCATCCAGAGCCATCCCGAGCTGACCTACCAGTAGGACGTGCTGAGGTGTGGAGTCTCTCCTAATTTCTGATCCCATTGGAGGGAGCACATATGTCCTAGCTCTTTATTTTACAGCATGCTTGGACATTCTCTGAAAAGGAGGCATCTACACCTAAAGTTATCTTTTTTTTTTTTTTCTTTCTTAATTAAATGGGGAGCTGAGAAGGCTTCCTTTTGGCTGGTAGCTCGATGATCAGAGCTCTCACCTGGGGCATGGAGACACTTGATGCTAGTGCCTCCTTGCTTGAAGGCTCACCCCAGCAGAATGGTCTGACCACAAAGCAACTGTTTAGAATTTAAAGAAACAAAACTTCTCATTCGTCCCTGCTGAACCTTGTATTAGATACTTAAAGATTTTCAGCCTGAGAAAAGCAGCATGAAAAGCAGCAGGACGCATCCGAGCATTCGTAGGGGAGAGGGAAGAAGAGGACTGTAGGCACCAGCAGCCCCCTCTGGGCAGCAGCACCAACCATGCCAAGTGGAAGCAGCTGATCCAGTGTTTCCCTGGTGTCCTAATGAACCAGCATGCTCCAAATGCACAGAACAGATTGACCCCTTCAGGCAGTGTAGACTAATGTCTATCAGGCTTAGGATGCAGATGGGGCTTAACTCGAGATAGGTGTTCTGCTAGTCAGTGCTGTCCATATCAGATGTTTTCCAAACCTTCAGGCTCATGAGCTTTTAATCACTAATAGACACCTATACAGTTTCTTTTTCTTTCTTTTTTTTTTTTTTTTAAACTATCAAGCCTCAGGGTCCCTGGTTCCTGAAGTTTGTTTTAGTTACTAAATCTTTTTATGGAGATGAGCCTCAGGGACAAAAGGGTTGTTTTGATTCAGGCCCCAGATTAATCTTGCATCTCATGACTATTCCTCAAATACATTAGCAACTACGAGGCAAACATCATGGACAGCCTAGTTCTATCTTTTTGGACAACCTACAGAAATTCAGATGATTTGACTTCTTTATTTACAAAGTTGTCTCATTTATAGACCCATCTTTCCACTACTGAATTTCTAAGTTTGTGGTATATCCATAATATTCAGCTTAAATGCTACAGATGTCTTATTTATTTTACATATGTATATATCTACAAATGACTATCTAATGAATACTAGAGCAGATCTGATTATAGAAGTTGCACTCGAGGCAGTTTTTCACTCACTCCCAGCCACCAGGAAAGCAAATATAATTCAGTTCATGCCTATCAGTAAATAGCAGCTTGAGGTCAGTGCTGTGCAGAAGAAGCTGTGCTTACCATCAGCAGCCCTTTGTAAGCATAGACAATGCCAAGCCAAATGGTCATGTGGGTGTTTTCGCAGTGCTCCAAGATCGGTCGGATGGAGATATCTCTGCCCGCAGGGTCCGGCTGCAGAAAGAAAAGTTGAAATATTTGGACTCAGATTTCCTTTGCTTCACACCTCAGTGGTACTTAGCTATATTTTAAGTAGATTGGGGATGTGTAGGATACAGAGTGGACAACTTAAGGGTAACTTGTGATGACAGCAGACCCATGAACCTGCAGGGAAATACAGTGAAACACAAGGATCTGAGGAAACAGCTGCTTGATAGCTGCTACCTGGTGAGGTCACATCTGCTGCAAACCTGAAACAAAATATCTGAACTCACTGTGTATTTAACAGTGTCAGTCATATTTATCAGCTTCAGGACGTCGACTTTTCTATAAGGCACAGGCATTAAGAATAATATATTTAAATTTCTCTTTCCTTTCACCTGCAGTTCTAGTGTCACTGGCAAATGGCTGATAAACAATGTATGAAACATTGCCATGTTTCAGGTAGTTTCTCATTAAAGACCATTTAACTATACCAGTGGCTTAGGAGAGATCATAAATCATCAAAAATTTAAAAAAAAAGTCTTTTAGAACCAGCGTTTGCCTGTGAAAAATGAAATATTGCCGGAAGCTTTGCAACTTTTCATTCATTTTGAAAGGAGATTCTATAATATTGCAGATATGATAGTCTGGAGACTATCAGAACTGTTTATATGAAGGAGAATCAATAACTGAGACTCAGAGAAATCTTCAAGACCACCCCTTGACCTACTCACTTTTTTTTTCTTGTTTTGTTTTGTTTTGTTTTTGTTTTAATGCCCAGAGGAAAGAGCAGTTGACAGAGAAAAGGGTTAATAGCTGCTATGCTGTATAAACTTAGAATAGATATTAGGGTCTGGTCAAACTGCTAGACTGCTTCTTAATGGTGTAAATCATAAAAGAACACAAGGATCTTGTATGTGATTCTAAGAGAACTTGTTTTAATTACATACTGCAGAACACTCCTGTTTTCTGTTCTGAGATTCATGTACCTACAGTCTGCTGTGTTTACAGAAAATGCTGAAATACTGAAAGCTATTTTTCCTTTCTACTTTGAAAGACTGGATTTGAACTTCAGCCAAACTAAGATCAACTCAGATGCAGCTTTCTGTACCTGATTGTCCCAGTGGGCTTTTCCATTTTCCTTTTTTATGAATAACACATGCAAAATGTCTCATGAAGAAGTATGATTATTATATAAGGAAGAATATTGTTTTCACCAGCTAAAAAGTAGAATTGCTCATGGAAGGACTTTGGGGAGATCTCAATAATTTCCTAAAGCTTATTTTTGCTTCCCCTGATGATGTATGACTTCTGCTATGTATTTCAGTGGTCACAGCAATAATCTTCAGTTCACTTTTTTCCACTGGTGTTTTTGTATGTGAGGCATTTCCCCTGACCTCATACAATGTAAAAAAAAAGAGAAAACCCAAACAACCTTGAGCTATGATGCACTGCCTCATAGCAGTGAAACTATTCACAATTTTCTTTGCAAAGCCTTCAGTAGGCAAGACATTAACATTTAAAACCTTTTCCTACCCTGAATTTCTGTAGAAACCCTAAATGGAAAAATAAAGCTCTTGGAAAAAAGTGTCCTAAAATAAAATAAGATAAAAACCAAGGCAGCAATATTAACTCTTCCAAAGAGCTTATGACTCCATCCTAATAGTTGTTGATGGCAGGCAAGCAACCATTAAATGAAGAACTGAAATGACTGCAAACATTAAGTGTCATCACAACATTTAAGAAGCTACAAATTTTTGTCTGGGGACCAGTTGAACTACCTCATTCTCCCTGATCAAAAGCCCAGTGCTAAAATTTAGGTGCACTGAAATTACCGTTTCATGTCAAAGGTACAACCTAATATGTTTAACATCATTTTTTTTCTATTATGTAATAAACTTCACAGGACAAATCATTCACACTGAGCTCTGAATGTGTTACTGATGTGTCATCAGGACTTTACTACAGAGAAATTTTTCTAACCTGCCAAAAGCTCCATCTCTCATGGTCTGGAATTACAGAAGTGACATAAAATTTAAGGTTTTGATCATCAGAG
Organism: Catharus ustulatus; assembly: GCF_009819885.2. NCBI lineage: Eukaryota > Metazoa > Chordata > Aves > Passeriformes > Turdidae > Catharus > Catharus ustulatus. The sequence goes on along the minus strand of NC_046221.1, from coordinate 97,133,750 downwards.
TGCTTTCCTTTTTTTATCCTTCACACTGGTGAGTCAGAACAGGACTCCCTCTTTGCTTCCCCAGTTCCACATCCTTCCTGCCAGGTATTTCTTCTATTTCAGTTTCCCACTTTTCTGAAGCAATAAAGTGTATAAATAATGAGGGTTTTCACCTGGTGCAATGGATGATGTCATTTGTTTTCCTTGTTCCTGGAACTGAAAACTCTAATCAACCTGGACTGAAGGATTCCTCCACTTTCTAGTAACTAAAAGTAATTGGAATAATCCCGTTTTGAGAAAAATGACTGGAATGAGAACACATATTTGATTTGTGACAGATTATATGTTTATATAATTTCATATAATTTATATATTTTCTGGTTAAAATTTACTACAAAACTGGAAAGTGTATGTCCATTCATTACTCAAAGGCACTCTTTAAAGATACAGGTACAAAAATGAGGAAGTGGAAAACACAATTTCTTTTCAAATACTATTTCAGAGTAAGCATAATTTTCTTAGGAGGAAAATTGTCAGACTTTTGAGGTATGATAGTTCAAAATTGATATTAATTAAGTCAAACATTGTGTTCAGATTTTCTTTGCAAGATAGGAAAATCTTGTGAAGTGCTCTAGGTAGAGCAGGGAAAGAGAGAATACAGCAGCAAGGATGTGGCAGTATTTCTTTCAAAAGACTTTTGAGATCTGTGAGGTGGTAGTATTTTAACCAAAAATTTGTTGAGATCCTGTGCATGTGGGGTTAAATGTTGGTAGGTAGCAGTAATTTTAAAGTGAACAGATTTTGCTGATCATTTATCACTACTGCAAAATGACATTCCTGTTCTACTGCTTTTAATTTGCCATTCTGTTTCTTCACTGATTTTGCATGAATTAACTAATCATAGCAAAAAGCTGGGTTAAAAAAACATATGATATTTTCTGATGTCAAAAGAATTTTTGAAAACTCTACAATTACAGCTGAATGGGGCACTTGACTGACCTCTCTAATCATCCACCATTTGTGCACTTTGTTATTGCTTTAGAGAGGATGACAACATAAATGCTACCAGTGATTATATATGTACTGGAAATTTGCCCTTTCCTTTTATAGAAAACAATCTCGATGCCCTTCAGATGTCATTCTCAAAAGCCTGAAGACCTCCTATCTTGTGATTAGGCTGAAGCTTTCCTACCTCTTCTGAAACCTAATAAGGTTTCTGACATTGACATCAATTTCTGGAGTGCTTTCAGCAGTTGAACATAAATAGTTTAATCTGTTCACTTCATACAAGAGTTGTGTATCAGCACCAGCAAAATGCTTGTTTTACATGAGATCTGGTAGGTCTAGAAAGCAACCCAAACCAGTAAACAGATTACCCACAGAATGCTGATATCTCCTCTGTGTGTGTGTGTGTTAAAACAATTATTAGTCGAGTCTGTAGTTCTGTTGCTTTTTCATTTTCTTTGCTCTTCAGTCTTCAGAGAGACCTGGCAGATCCTTGTCATAACAGGTAAGTGATGGCCTAGGTGGGAACTGGCAGGGTGAGAAGTAAACCTTAAAACTATCAGAAGCCATCAGAGAAATCTGATTTTTTAAAAAAATCTGTAAGTACAATTTCTTAGTGGTTATTATACTAGCCAAAATCCCTCTGGAAAAGAGAGATATTTGTATGATGACTAATGTACCTTTAACTTATTTTGTGTTTTTATTGCTATTCTTTTCCTGTAGCTTCACAAATGTTTTAAAAGGAGGAAGGGTCTATACTTCCTGAGGCATTTGATCCAGCAAATGTCTGTGAAGAACGGATTGGACTTGCACACAGTATCCAAAAGTCCTTGACCTTCCTGAGGTAGTTTTTCTACACAGTCTCCTCATCAGGTCCCTTGGCCAGTAGAGCAGATGATTCTATTTGCAGAGTTGTGGTGCTGCTGTGTGACAGAGCTCATGGGGTCAATCTCAGCAGACTTGCTAAGGACATTGCAGACCCCCAATGTGACTCTGTGCCACTTCTGACGCTGCACTTTCACCAGTGAAAAACAGACATTTGGCCTCGGTCTTTTCCGGAGATGGGTACAGAACATAAGGTAAATAGTTGCAGCTTCTGATTACTGTGTTTAAAAGAAACTGGGTAATTTCCACAGGATAGGAAATGCTGGATCATACTTTTCTGTCACACTGTTAAAATGGCCTTCATATATCATCCCACTCTGTTTTATCTTCCCTCTAAATGACTTCAATTGAACTGGCATAATGACTGTGTACTACAGCTAGTTTGCAGTGTGAATTAGATATCTCTGGCATCTTTAATTTGGCACATTTAGCAGTCATATGGAGCTCACATGTGATTCCTTGTCTTAAAACTCAGACTTTGCTAAATTAGAAGATCATTCTTACTTCATAAATTCACTTTTTTTTTTTTTCTCCCAAGGATAATTATAGTTGGTTTATACTCTGAATTCTGTAAAGGTGTTTCATAAAAGGATTCAAACAGTTTGAGCACACAGTGTGAAATTGAGAGCCAGGCTCTTAATTACTGATGAAAAGAGAAGGATCAGACACTGTCAACTCTTTGATTACTTAATAATTTGTAGGTATTTTTAGAGCAAAACAGCTGATACGAACAGTGATATGAAGAAGAGATTTTCCAGGAAATAGTTCCCTTTTGTTTAATGTATTTTTAACTTTGTGCAGCCATACTTTCCATTAATGTAAAATAGCAATGGCAATACTAAGCTACGATAGCTCATTTGGAATGTTTTCCAATTAAAAATTTGGTAGACAACCTAGAATAATAGGCAACCTTGTTTGTTATTCCTGAGCTTAGGTTTGGGTACATTATGGATCCCATTTTATGTCACAGAGTATCTCAGCAAAGCACAAAACAATTACTGAATTCTTGCAGTCCAGTGATCAATTTAATTTCCCTTCGGTGATGATTGAGAAGTTCAGACATTTCTGTAACATTCTAATGATTGAAAGATGAGGTATGAAGTGTTTCAGGACACAAGCTTTCTTCCACAGACGTGAATACACAGCACTTGCCTCTGTGACATGAACTAAAAGGTATCTTTACATTATCCAAGGGGATTAAAGGGTATTTTCTGCTTCATTCATTTTCTTTTTTCTTGTTATGCTGTAATCCAGTTCACCACCTCACCTGAGTCAATGGACTGGACTTTAAGCATTGTCTTGATTCACAAATGCTTCAACAATTAAACTATTCGCACAGTTCAATATACCAATATATATGTTTATATTGTAACTCCTGAAAATCTTCATTCCAATTGGTATTTTAATATGGGACAGTAATTCAGCAATGGTTAGCTAGCAATCATGACAAAAGGAAATGACACTTGTTGGACTACTAACATGAATCTCCCTTTTTTTAAATTCAGTCACTTTTCTCAATTTAGTTTTCTAAAGAATAAAGAAGATGTACCATGTAAGCCAAGGAAAAAAATGTGATAGATTAATGGCCTTCAAGGATATTGATGTTGCTATTCTACATCCCTCAGCTTGTTACATATACAGAATCCAGGCCTAAATTTCTGAGTGAATGGGAGTGAAGAAAGACAGGAAACCTCCCCTCCCACCCCAAATATATTGGAGATAACCACTGTAATACCTATTATCCCAAAGAAATAAGGTTTGATAATACAGACATAGTGATATGCAATATATTTAAAAGAAACCTACTTTTTAGGTCCCCATCTGCCTCTTGTACAAATAATTCCATGAATCAGTCAGCATACATACTGTAAATTGGTCTGATTTAAGGATGATAAAAATTGGTCTGATGATAAAATGCCAGAAGAGCTATTTATAAACTCTCATGTCATGAATTTGTCCATACATATATTTGTAGAGAAAATCTCCCATCAGCATTATTTATAACATCACTTTACTTAATGAGTTTTATTTTCCTGTTGTGGTAGCTCATTGTTGTTTAAATGAAACTGTTTTCTGAGAGCCAAAACATTCCCAGAGATTTCTTCCTATTTTTATTAATATCATCTCCTAATGCAAGCAGTTTCATTTATTTGCATTAACATAAAATGCGAAATAGGGGTTTAGACTGAGTCAAGAAACCACTGTGATCCCTGCAAACAATCGCAGACCATCAAATGAAAGGGAAAAGGCAAAATTCTCTTGAATCATGGAGAGTTCCAAACAACTGTGACTGTAAGACAGTCATTCTGCACTCAGCTATCACTTCAGTAGAAATTTTACATCATGTTATTTCCTCAGAGAATGTTGCCCCAAATGCGTATCTGGTGGATAATGAAATTTTTCTGTGTATGTGCATGGAGACAGGGAGACAAGTGTCACAAAGGCTTAATAAAGCATTCTCAGCAGTAGAACATGTGGCTTTCTTTGGAGGGAGGGCAAGGGGCCAAGACACACAAGAGAAGTAGGTCAGAGGAATGAGGAGCTCTGTTACTACCCAGACCCTTTTGCTCTGTACAGATTCTTCTAGAAGTGTACCACTCCTGGTATCAGCTTCCCAAGATGAATATTTTCCCCTCCTTTCCTGTGAAGCTGCCCAGAATTGTGGTTCACAACCCAGACTTGCAATTCCTTCTGTTTTTTGTTTTTTTCCTTTCCTAGCTAGATTTCCTGCTATGCTGAAGGCCATGCCAGGCACTCCTTTTGGTTGCTGGAGCAATTCAATGCTTCCTTGCTTATGGTAATGGAAACAGACAGCATTCTTGGGAAGGACAGCAAGGGCAGAAAGGAGAACAGGAGAGTGAAACCGCAGAGGACAGCCAGGGACAAACTGTTTGGGTGGCCCCAGCTGGAACCAAGTTAGAGGCTGTTTTTGTAATTAATTTCCTAGTGGGAAGGCTTTGAGCTGTAAGCAAGGATATGACTTACTGCCCATTGTGTGGCACTCAGAGAAACTGGATTTAACAGTTTTCTTGCAAAAAAGCCAGACTTGCACCCAACAACTAACAGAATCTATCATCAGCTGCTTCTTCCTGTAAGAATAATCAGGTCCTCAATTGTGCCCAGCTATTTGGGTCAAGAAGGACAACAATCTCACCTCTACAATTTTCTTATATTTTCTGTTTAGTGCTATAATTGCCTTGATTTATGGATTCTGAAAATATTTATCACTATGCTTATTTACATTGTAGTGACAACAACAACAACAACAACAAATGGACACTGACTTAATTTAGAAAGTGAAAAATTCATTCCCTAAGAGGATTTAAAAACATATATATTATGTGTGGGAGAAGAGAGAAGCATAAAGAACGGTTGTATGACGTTTTCAGAGGCAAATATGAGCAGAGATCACTGTCACACTATGCAGGCACTGATAAATTAATAGTTTCTGGGCTGTGGCAATTTAAAAAAAAGATTATTTCTCAACATTAGGGACCATTCTAATTTCCTCACTTTTTTTTTTATATTGCCCAAAATTATAAGATGATGGTCCATCAAGCTATTGGGGGATTTTGCTGCTATTTTTCTGACTGCACTAAAACATAATTGAGGAGCTGCTGCAGTAACAGAATTCTTTCCTTTGTTTTCAAAAATATTGAGCAAAATCTTTAATTTCTAAATCCTAAGACCGGTTTAAAAAATATATTCCATAATTTCATCATGGTGATTGAAGCAGAAACACCTAATTCTCTTCCATAAATCCTTCTAAAATTAGATAATTTGACTTCCCCAACACAAAAGCTGCTTTCTCTTCAATCAACTCTCAGTTTCCTGCTGACAGTCAACCATAAGGTGCATCTCAAAATACAGAAGTACATAAAAACATTTGTCTTTAATAAAAATTTTGAAGGTTTTGATTTTTTTGTCCCACCTTGCAACACTAGTAATCTCTCAGATATAAACATTTTTACATACAATTTTCATGCAGAAAATGAGTGGATGAATAACTCAATAAAGGTCAGGTCAAGAGAAATATTTTGATTACTTCAAAAGATTTGATTTTGTTTTGACCTTTTAAAATTGATAATCTTCTTTGGTATAACCTAACTCCATTTTGATAAGAAAGGTAATGTTGAATTCAAAAGAAATGTTCTTTAGTTAACAAAGGTCAACAAGAATATTTTAGCATCTTCCTACCAAAATAATTCTGCATGGGGAAACTGAGACCACATTTTTTTATAACAAGTATATAAATCTTATGGCTACTCTATGTTTTCTGAGAAAAACATCTGAATACTTAAGGAATATCATCATCAATTAGCTTGTAAATCCATGGTCTTGACAGATTGCTTCTGAAGATTCCCGCTTGCCAGTATAACTGATCCTATGTCAGAGCAGTGACACCAATAATGAGCCACACATCTTTGCAGCTTTTACAAACATAATTATGCTGGCAAAGCTTGCAGGTGGAGGCAGGTGATTAAAGGTGTACAAAGTATGGCTTCAGCAGAGTCCTGTTTCAGCAGTGAAAAATGTAGGCCTAAACAAACTAAAATTACACTTGGAATCCTAAATCAATGTCCATCTTGCTTTAAAGACTCTGAAATGAGGCTTAATATTTCATAGTAATATTGACATTACAGTTAAATGAGACAATCTTGCTAGCTGTCTCATCTTCAGTAAAACACAGAATATAGATTTTCATTGCATTACCTCCAGTTTGAAATAAAACATCTATTTTAGAAAAAAACTATCCTGTGACAATGAACCTATATAGCTCTTGCTGAGCCAACTCTATTGACTGCAGAAAAATGGTCCTAATTTTGGTTCTGATGTCTAAAATGAATTATCAGGTTCCTTTAGCTCTTACTATGTTTTGTCTACTGAAGTGAAAGGCTGCATAATACAGTTTTGTTGCTGTGTTGGTGTTTTCAGATTTTGACCCAGTAAACTCTTAATGTAGTCCTTGATAAGCTATGTCTTGAGCTTGTGTTTCACTGTCAATGTTTTATCTTTCTCTAACATGCCTTATTGGTCTTCACTGGACCATTGGACCAGCACATTTCCTGAAATCTGAGGAGTGGAATGGAGTATGCTCAGCTGGTCATAGCTGCCCTACAGACATATCCAGGATTAATTCCACCATAACACTCAAGGTCAAGTTATACCAAAGCACACACATGTAACCAAAGGTGCTGCAAAAGCTCTCCATTGTTCTTTATTCCAAATGAATACAGAAATGTGAAGATAGCTTAAAAGCTATAGAAAAAAAAAAAAAAGATAATCTTGAAATCTTGTTCAGAAAGTATTTCTCTTGATTTCATAGGAATAGGTGACATGAGTGAGAACTCATAATAGTTGCACTAAGCTACCTTGAAAGCTACATGCCCCCAAAACACAAAAAGAATAGCAGTTACAGGGATTTTTGATTTTTCCATTACATCTTTCTTCTACAAATAGCTATTTCAGTGTTGCCACTTCTATTGACGTTATTCAGAGCAAAGCAGGTAGTCATGGGAATATTTTTCGTTCTCACAGTTCAGTAAAACTTTTATGCAACATTTTTCTTAAATAATTTATTTTCTTTCAGCATCTGTCAGACCAGATTTCATTTAACACAAGTCTACCACACACTTTAAATGTTGCAGGTTCTTTGCTCTGGTCTATAACAGAAGGATGTTCAGTTGGAAAAGCCAGCCAACGTGAAACAAAACCTAGCAACCATAAGATACATTTTATATTTCCATAGGTTTTTTACATTGTTAAACTCTAAATCATATAAGTTTGGGGATTTTTGTTTGTTTTTGAAGCATATATATGATATATATTTATAGATATATAGCTGTAACACAAGCAGATCACTCTGAACCTACTCTGCCTTGCAATTCCCACCTATTATTGATAATGTTAGTATATTTTCTTATTTTTAAGGTGATATTTCTGTGAATTCGAACAAGACAAAATGTTAATTTTTTTCAAGATTAAGAGTTAGAGAAAGCATTGAACTGTTGTTTTCATTTCTATAGCTAAATATACAGCATATTTCCACAATTTCATATTTTTTCTCTTGCTGTGTGAACTTGACGTTATCCTGGTAGACAGAGATGATCTTACCTACAAGCATCTTCCCAGCACAGTGTGTCGTACTGTGTCAGGTGTCAGCATGTTTCAGGAAACTGGATTGTTCCAATATTGGCAGGAAAGGCTGTAATCTTTACTGGACTTGAAGAATTCATTGAGGTGGTTTTTTCTACGGTAAAGTACTTCCTCTAAATCTGTCCCTAATTTTTTTAATAGGGTGTAGTTAGCAATTTTATCATCCCTCCTGTTATTTTTTAGGGATGTCTAGTCCATAGTTTTATTTTGACAGGTGAACGTGTGTAATTCTTCTAGAGCACTTCCAGAGCTTGAAAGCCATCAAAAACCTCTTTCTAGCATAGCCCCTGACAACTTACATTTACACCCAAATTTTCATTTCTGAGATCAAGGCATTGAAGAGAAACAGTAAGGGGTTGATGTCTTTGTTCTTTTCCCAGCTCACTGAGAGCCCAGCAGAGGACGAGATAAGCTCAGGGAGACAGGCATTATCAGCATGAGGGCAGCAAAGGCAGCACATTTCTGAACAGTGATGGCTGGTGCAGCCCAGTTTGTCTGACTTGGTGTTCACCTCCTTTGCAGTATTCACCCACAGCCACTAACCAGGCTGTCGCACATTTCAGAACAAACCCTTCTGACTGAGCCATCGGAGCAATTATGCTGTCACTCTCTCCTCTTTAAGGTTGTAGCATGACAGAACTTTAGGAGAGGTGGGAGGTGTGACCTTCTGGCACCTTGCACTGGGCTGCATGTGGCAGTGCTGGTGGGCTCCTTGGAGCAGGACCAGCCAAAACAGTTGGGTAAGCAGCAGTGGTGCGGCCCCAGGAAATCTCAGTTTTGCTGATGTGCTTTGAGGAGCTAAGGAAACTGCAGAACGTTCTGCTACAGAGCTCTTAGTTGATTCTCCCCAAAGTAAATCCACACTCAGGATCACTGGAACACCTATGGTATGAGCCAAGTGATCCAACTCAGTAAGGTGAGATGTCTTACTCCTCTGCTGGAGTAAGATTTCCTACCACTGAGAAACTGAAGCTTGATATAGTTTTCACAACTCATCTGTGGCTTGAAAAAGTGTCAGCAGTGACAATTATTGGTCACTTGAGTTTCTATACAGTGGAGTAGACTTTTGGTAAATTACTCAGAAAGTTCAGTAAGAATCTCACAAATATATCAAGCATAGAAATAAACCTTGGGAGAACTCCTGAGACAGGAATGAGGGAAATACAGAAAACTCAAGAAGACTGAAACATCAGACTACTTTGGCTCAAGAAGACTGTGGGGAAGAAAGGAAGTGGTGGTGAACATTTTTGCCTGCCAAAGAAGAAAGGAAAGAGAAAGATAATGCAGAAAGTGGACAGGTTCACATGATCCCCCCTAGACAGTATTTCCTTCTGTCACCACCAAGTGGGGTATGAACTGATCCAGCATCAATCCCATACTTGATCCCCCAACATATTTAAACCCACATATATAAATCAAAAATAGCAATGAATTCTGTCTAAATCTCTTAATGAAGTTTTGTAAAAGTGATTTTTTCTTTTTGAAATGTGTTTGTGTAAGTAGATGTTTATTTCCATGGCAACAAGGTCTGATGTTCCTGTAGGAACAGAAGAAGAGATTACAGGTGACCTTGCCCCTAAATCACAGTTGTACTAATTACCAAAGAAGAGGAACAGCCTTGCCCTTAATGGGTCTAATAGAGATAAGTGTGATAAAAGCGGTGGGTTGGCTGGTTAGGGGATCTTGGAGAAAGAGACTTTGAGGAGGTAGAGGAGCCCTGAGGAAGAAGAGAGACACAAAGAAGAGAGTTGCTGCAGTGAAAGATCTGCTGTGAGGTCAGACTGGGTCTGAGGGAGTCAGAGCTGCTCTTGGAGCCTGCAGTCATAGCTGAGCTGGGTGAAAGCTGTGTTCAGAGTCTGCAAACCAGTACCTGCAGTCATAGTGCAGCAGGAAATAGCCACAGTCAGAGTCTGCAGTTGGACCCTACAGCAGGAGCTTACTGTAGTCAGAGTCAGGATGGCAGAGCTGTAAAGAATAAACCAGGATCCTTTTCACATTGTTGAATGGGGGTCTGTGTCTTGGCTCATTTCTGCCCCTGATGAGAGGTCTGCTGCAATGTGCTCCCACAATCACCTTGATATTACTTTATGAATACATCAGCCATTCAATACAACAAAATAAACAATAGCAATTATTAGTTGGAAATGGAAAACTACTTTCTTAGGGTGTGGCTGAAGGCTATGAAATCTACCTCTGTATGAATCAGAAACTATATTATAATTATTATAGAAACAGGAACTCCTATAGAGGCAAAATCCTAATGTAGTCTTTTTAGCTTAAACTGTATCTTAATTTGTAAAATACCCATCCAACATTATCCTCCAGGGATGAATAGACAGGGAAAGACATATGACAGTTTTTCATACACTTGTTTATGAATAGGTAAGTATATTCACTACTGAGCAGTACTCGGTGTTCAATGGGATGAACAAATGCAAAAATTTGAGTAGACCATGGTTTAGCTAACCTGTTAAAACATGAGGATTTATATACATCAGATAGTGAATTTGGACAAATAGTGGAACAATTGATTAAGCAAAATGTACCTGAATAACTGAATGTAATGTTCCAAAAGGAGAGAGTCCCCATTACATAATTTGCATGTTAAATACTACCTTTGCACTGTATGAGCAAATTCTCACAATATGATCCTATGAATTTAAGTTTTTATGGAGGCATATTAACTTCTTTAAATACCTTTTTCCCCCTGAAGACATAAAGTCTGTAGTGTCTCAATTCCTATATCTGCTAATTATGACTAAATAAAAGGTTTCAGTTTTCAATATAGTATTTTTTAAATACACTGCTTTCAAAAATTGTATCAAATATAATAGTCACAATGTGCAATTTTGGGTTGACTCACAGGATCCTGAATCTAAACATTGAGATATACATTGCTCATATGTGATCAAATCAAACCCTGTGGCCCAACATCTCTTGTGACATGCAATTAGAAGCTTCCTCCAATACTGTCTGATCTATATGAGCTGTGCAAGTATGTTCTTTTTAATTAAATAGTATGGAGATGTTATAGTTCAATGTCTATTCCCAACATATTTTCACAAGTATGAGGTCTTGTTCTTTCTTTAATAGGCTCCATATTTGCCAAAATAGCCTCCAATGAATCCAGTAATGTTTAACTCCATGGTTAAAGTCATTTGCTTATGCCATGGGTTACAAAGACACAGCATATTGCTTATAAACTGATATCAAATCTACCAGGTACCATTTGTTGCTTCTGAGGTTTTTTCAGAATATTTTTCTTAGTGGACAATAAATAGAAATAAATACCTGAAATTCCCTGATAGAACACCTGCCTATATGGACATAAGAATACCTTTACTGGTCTAGCCTCCAGACTTTATCTGCACATGTGAATGACTATCTTCAACCCTTAGCTTTCAAGCATTATGTAAATGAAAAAACAAAAAGAGAAATTATAAATACACAGATGAAGGACATGACTGAATATACTTTTTTTTTTTTTACCATCATAATTCTATTTTTTAATGAATGATGAACACTCACCTCTGCACAAAATAGTGTTTAAAATGGGCGTGAAAAACAGGCAGGTGCAGGCTGTGTTAGCAGAGGGATTTATTTTTTTGTGCATGGACAATGGCAAACAAACAAGATATGATGTTATTAAACCTATCCATTAAAGTGGCTGTCCAGCAGGGTTAATGTGTCTTTGCTAAAGGGTGTATTTTTCTAGCTCTGCAGAGAAGTGCAATTCAGAGTATATGATTGTTTTGGATCCAGCAGCCATATCTAAAAATTGATTGCTATAGTTCATTCCTGCCAGGCAGCTGCTGGGGTGGGAAGAGCATCTACTCTAGTTATAGCATGCCTTCCCTAAAGTAAATGGGAATCTTACTTTTCATTTTAGTGCAGTCAAGATTGTGTCTGTGATTTTTTACATTTTTCAAACCTAACAGGATTCCTAGAACTGCAACTTATGAGATACCACCTGCAGCACTGCCTGGGCTGGGCACACCTATTCAAACAAAGCCCTGTAGCCTTGTTACCCACCAGTGAATAGAGCACTTCTGATGTAGTTCCACTGAAAAAATGAAACCAAATCCCAAGTGCACATTCCCAAATCAAAATGCTGATGCAGGAAGACAGACACAAAGTTCCTTGAGGAGGGAAGCCTTTTCATAAGTCAAGACTTAGATAAACTGAATCACTTGATTATTAAAGGTGTATGTGTGCTTTACATGTATAGTTTCATATGACATATCTCTGATACAGATTTCTTATTTTTTTTTAAGAGGAAATTGACTTTTAAGAAGCTGCAATTTGAATATTCAGAAATTTTTTTAAAATTTACCTTAGAAAGCTGAACTATAATTTAACAAGAAGATCAAACCAGAAAACTGAACCACCTTACAGAAGCTGTCTTTCAAGCATGAAGAGAGATTCAGAATGTTTCTGCAAATTTCAGTCTTCAGGCTGATTAGACATTCACTATGTCAGCATCACCACAGACAGAAACCTGGAGGGGTTTTGCAGCTATACCCTCTCTGTAGATCAGTGTTTTATAACTTGTGTCAAACAGTGATAGCAAACTATCAAGTATGGTGAGGCTGATTTGTGAGGGTGGCTCCCATAGTACAGAACACCAGTCACTCTTGGTAGTGCCTTACAGGCATTACAGCCAACCAGTCCCTTGCAGTCCTATGAACCCAAGGCATCAATGGCATGTGCAGGTACTCCTGTGCACATGCAGCAAGTCCAGGACTTCCTGAAGGTGATCAGGAGAGAATACACAGTGCCCTGTCTGTCATCTGCTTAGTACACAGAGTTGACAGAGATAACAGTCTGAGCACTCGGCAAAAAAGCTAAACATTTCTTTTCTCCCAAGCATTTCTTCTTATGGTCAAAAGACTGTCTTGTTAGCTAACAGGCAATTTTTGGAGTATAATGCAAAGTGTATACTTTCAAATCGTTAGTCTGTGTCAAATTCACAGTGCACAGAGAATGGGGGTAAGGGGTGGGATTTACCCAGTGTGCTTTCCTGTCTTTGTAGCTACATCTGCTAAAGAACATCTGTATCTCAGTGGACAGACACTTGCAAGGACAACAAGATATCAGGCTATTCACATAATTCCAACTTCAGGAAGCTATGGAATAGCTGAGGTCAGAATGCACATCTGGAAGTCATCTGGTCCTCTCTGCTTCACATAGAATCAGCTAGGGTCAACCACAGAGTGTGATGGACTGTGGTGGTACCCAGTACCTTCCTAGAAAGCACAGTATATTCAGCTTGTTTGCCCAAAGCTGGCCAAGCTGTAGTGCTGCATGAGAAGACAGAGCACAGGTGGCACATTTACCTCCAGCCCACGTTTCTGGCTTGTCCTGAAGTTTGTACAGGAATACTTTGGTGTGCAAGTGTGGATTTTGGTCTGCACTCAAAATGAAGAGTAGATATGCCAGTGGAATATTCCGAACACAGATCCACAGAAAAAAAATAAAATCCCATGGTTTACCTTCTGCTTAGTCTTCATGTATATGTCTTTCCCCCTAACATATGTCCCCAATTCCCAAAGTGATGGGTATATTGAAATTTTATGCGTGCTTTACATTTAATTTAAGCATTTCCATAGCAACTCCTACATTTCAGGATGTTTTATCCCAAGATACAGAATATATTCTTTTCAGAAAAATTTCCCAGTCTGTATTTAGCCACATTCATATATGAATTTCTACAATTTAATTTTCAATGAAAATTGCCCTATCATCTACCAGAAGCTAAAGATTTAACAAACAGATTAACTTTTATGACTTCTTTCATTCTGTGTTTAAACCATTAGTCCTGCATCAAATGGAGCTAATGAAGCCTGATTGCTCGGAATCAGTGTTTTTGATTGATAGATGAAGATGTTTTGTATAGTCCAGGAATAGAAAGAGTAGATCAAAGGTGCCTCTCCTCTTCCTCTCTCTTTCTATCCCCCTGGGTCTTTCACAGTGGTGCTTTCCTGTCAGGAGATTCTAAAGGATGAACATGCTTTCTAGAGGCCTGATATTCAACCAGTGTTCATAATGACACAATGATAGACAAATCAAATATATACATTTCTGTCTGTTGAAGTCTGGAAAAAAATTAGAGGGACTTGAGGTGATAGATGATGAGTGTAGCGGTAATGAATTGATGACCCATCCTTCTGTAGGGGTGGCCTTAAACTGCTTTTGAAAGCCTCTGGGATTCAAGTAGGAATAAAAAAAACAACACAGATAGAAGAGGAAATACATATACAAATAAAGGAAAACAGGAGAGGTATGGAAAAGAAGATCTTCCTTGCAAATTTTCACTTGTTTTCCATCTGTATTTTGCCTTTCTAAATGTCACTTCTGAAAAGGATTCCACAACTGCAGGCTATTCTCCGTGCCCCTTTGCTATCACAATAGCAAACTTTCATCACATCTGATTCCTGTTCCAGGACCACAGCTGGTCGAGTACACATCTCTTACACTGGTATGCCTCCCTGAGCAGTCAGCATAAAGAAAAAATCTAATGGAGGGGAGGTGAATGAAGCACTCAAATTTACCATCAGGTTATGCACACATCACCTGCATTTTGTGCAAGCAGGAATGCCTGAGCCAAGTGGTGAACAATCAGGCTTCCCATGCTGTCAGGCAGTAACCTGATGCTTTAGTTGCCTGACGTGTCACACAAACCTGAGCTGCCCTGTAAACGGCAACAAATAACCAAAAAGTAATTGGTGACACACTTGAATTTTTAACTTGCACATTTCTTCCAGTTCCATCATTTTCATGTTAGGAAGCAAGAGAGGGAGTTAAGATCTCAGGATCCTGGCAGGCTCCAAGACATAACCATCATATAAATCAATTAATTTAACCCTAATGCAATTATCTGCTTTAGATGAAGGGTGATTTTAGCTTGCTGGATTCACTTATAAGATCAAACAATTATCCTAATAAGTTTATACTGTTCTAAAGATGAAGCATTCTCAGTGGCCCTAGTATAACTCCAATGGCTTGAGTGGAGCTGCTAGACATAAATTTATTACATAAATGAGAGCTGCTTTCAGCCAGACAGTGACAATTTGATCTCCAATTAAAAAATTAATCTTCAAAAATAAAGCCTAGCATTAAAATTAAACTGCTGTTAGATGTACAGTGAATATGCACTCGTAGCACTGAAATGATACTCAGCTTGTGGGTGGAAATTTCAATAACATATTCAAAATTGAAGCCATTTCCTCAGATTTCCATACACTATCTGTTGTAAGTCACAATGTCCTTAGGAGGGCAGACTATGTGTAAAGCTTACAACAAGAACTTAGGATATTAAATCTTACAACCTAAAGATGTGCTGTTTATTTTTTTTTCTAAAAACAGGGTAGTGAGGAGGAACAATGTCAGGCAGGGCTTCATAAAAACAGAGAACTTCATTAAAGGCATCTGGCATTAAAGGCATCAGCTCCTGATCATGCAAACAGAAAGACCAAGGCACTTCTAGAAATGTGATCAAAGTCAGTAGAGAAAAAATTTTTAAGTGTACATCCTGTATTTCCACAGGTTACTAGAGATACTAGTCTGTTTTGAGTCCTCTAATACAGACAAGACTGCAAATTCAGTATCAGAACGTGTATTAGGTGGGCTCAGCCTGTGAACCCTGGCAGAGTTGGAAGGGCCCAGCAGCTCAAAAGCAAAGTTTAGGCAGCTCTACCCTCAACCCTGCACTTGGGCATCTGAAAAATTAAGAGCTAGGACTTCAGAAGCCTAAAAGGAGAAGTGACAGCTAGACTGAGGTTGGGTGAATTTGCACCTGGGTGCCTATGGGACATGTAGGCAATTAAGAATTTAAATAATTTTGGAGTCCTGACCCTGCATTCCCACATACCTCCTGCAGTGCTTTATCTATTCCTGGCTTTCTCTGAACAATGTACCACCACGCAACAAATGCTGTCAGCATGCAACCACTGTCTGCCATTCCCAACTCCTTGTCTCCTGCTTCTCTTGCAAACATCGATCTTCTGTTCCAAGGAGTTCCCCTGCTTGTTCGGAACATTTTCCATTTAGCTAATTAGTTTAATTCTATACATCCCTGGCATTTGTGGACACTTTCCTTATTTATTATTTCCTCTCCTTCTGGTGGCAGAGGTAAAAATGAAGCAGCCAGGTTTTCAGGAGGATGAAAAAACCTGGGAAGCACCAGAGAGGCTGCCACATCACCCATGCAGCCCAGCATATGGGAGCCTGAGCAGCAGGCAATCTTCCACTTGCAGTGAGAAAGAAAGAGAAATAGATGTCTGAGAGGAGGTTGGAACAGTAAAGCCACAGAAACCTGATAATAATTGCCTGCTGTATCCAGAGCTCCCCAAGCCAAACAGAAGCTATTATGTTTAACTTCCTAACTACATGTGTATTCACCCTATCTGAAAGACATACTTGGCAGGTTAAAATTATGGCTTCTAAATCATAAAAAGTATTGAACATGTAATACTGAAGGAAAGACATGGCAGCTGAAGTTAATAAACTCTTGGTAATGTATTGTTTCAGCTATCCACACATAAACTGGTCAAAAGTCACATTGGGACAAAGTTTAGAGAAGTAATTTCTTTACAAATTAAATGACTGCCTCAAGCAAAACCTAGCTCTGAGTACTGAGAGGAAGGAATGAATCTCAACCAAAAAAATTACTTCAGCTAAGATGAATTTGGGCATTATTATTCTGAAAATATAAAGTCTACACAGATTAACAGAAAAACAGTTGAAGTTAGTAATTGATTTAATTACTTCAGTTTATGTTTATTTGCATCTCAGTTCTGAGTACTAACTCGAGAAGCAGAAGTTTTCCATAGCAGTAACTAGAGCTGAACCTTAAACAGTAATTATAACCAGTTTCCTTGAAGGAGAATAAATTAGGAAACAAAGAAATTCCTATCTACATCTATCATGAAAATTCTAACTCATCTCAAACACAGCCATTAGAAGAAGAAAGAAAACACAGGAATAAATATGCAATTCTTCCAAGCATTAGATGGAGGACACTTCATGAGACTATTCTCACCAAGGTCAAAGACAACAAAACAGGACAAATAAAAAGGAGAGAACTATCAGAGGTGCTCAAAGACGGATTTACAAAGAGGACAGGAGCACTGAATTTCAGGGACACATGTCCATCATTTTGATATTACCAATATCTGTGGCAGGCCAGCTCTGTAGGCAACACATCCCTGTGACATTTCAGTTTCCTCTGCAGACACTTCTAGAAGGCACCTCCATTTTGGCAGTGAGGTGCATGCACAGCACCCCAGAACATCTGTTCAGCTGTAGATGCTTTATGATAAGCTTTACCACAAAATGCTTCCCAGCTGACTGACATGTGGGGCTTGATTTCCTAATTCTGCTTTGGCAGTACCTACCCCTGTGTGAAACACAGCTTGTGGGAAGAGCAGAGAGGCATCCTTTTATCCTTTCCTCTCTCATCTGAACTGTTGTCTATTGGGATGGAATACAGATGAACTCCAAACTTGCTTCCATGACGTCATATTTGAACCAGCATCTTCCAACTAACTTGTTGAAGCACAAAGGAGTTTAAAACTTTGTACTCAAATTGGGAAGAGAAGCATGAGAGAAACTGCTTCCTTCTCAGGTCCCTTGATGTGCAGGTGTCAACTGGAGGAGAGGAGATGCTGAAATGAGGCACCTCAGAACCTAATTTGGGGTCAGGAATTCTATTAACTAGCACAAGCACTTGGGAATGGACCTAGTTCTCTGTGTGGCCAAGCAGCAGTGAAAGAAATGGGTACAAAGATTAGGAAGGAGGTTGAGAAATTTTGACATGGTGTACTGGAATACAGAAATCACTGGCCACTGAATGTCTCTAATCCCTTTCTATTTTTGGTCTAACACTTCATTCCATGTTGCATAGAAATCCATCTTGCCAGCAGTTTCACTGGCTTTAAGGAAAAAAACAAGTTCAAAATGTGGTAGAAGTCGAGGTAAATTAAGCATTTCTTGAAAAATCACTGTACAACTCAAATAACCAAGAAGGAAATAAAGCAAGGAAGCATAAGGGCCACCAAC
This sequence comes from Catharus ustulatus, assembly GCF_009819885.2. Taxonomy (NCBI): domain Eukaryota; kingdom Metazoa; phylum Chordata; class Aves; order Passeriformes; family Turdidae; genus Catharus; species Catharus ustulatus. Next base: position 97,115,666 of record NC_046221.1, on the reverse strand, counting down.
ACCCTGAACTGTCATCAACAGATCTCTTCATACTTTCAAAATAAAATTTTCTCCAATGCTTCCTTGCACACAGTAAATAGCTAATTTCTCCTGAAGGGGAGTAATGCTGTCACACATGCACGTAGCAGTCACTTTGAGAAAATATGGTGACATGGACTATCTACACTGACTGTTGGAAATCATCCATTTAATCAACAGCGCTTTTAATTTGTTTCCTGAGGATGAAGACAGCTTCTACACCTAATCCTGATCTTAAGTCCTTAATATTCTAATCCTTCTCATACATGGACAACACTTAATTAGAGGTAAGCTGCATTTGGTAGAATATGAAACTGCTTAATTATCTGTGTCACCATTCAGTTGGCTGGCAAGAAAAGAGAGAAGAAAAAACATGTATTTTTTCATAGGAATTTTGTAAGAATGACAAGTATCACAAATAAATGTTACTATTTATCATATTATGAAGTAATAAAAAATTGTGTTTTTAACCCTCCTATAGAGTGAATAAGTGATACCCTAAAATGGGTATTTTATTGAAATTTTCCCACTCCAATCCCAACAGCAAATATGTCCAGTGTATCTTGAAGAAAATAAGGAGTTTCCTGTTTTAGTGGTGGGGAAAGGTGAAAGACTAAATAGATTAATCAAAGTCATGATAGGAATTATGACTACACTCAAGTGGACTTAAGTCCTGAGGAAGTTATCAGACCATTATGCCAATCTCCTACCCTGGTTATCAATAGCTTCAATTGCATTTTGTACTGAGCATTGTAAGATCTCAGATGTTCCTTGCTGCAAAACACTTTTCCATGGCATAAATAACAATTATTGAATTAGTATCAAGGAAAAACTTGGTAGGAAATGAAGCTTCATCCTTACACTTAGATATCTAAAGTGCTTCTGAGAACTGGGGTGGGAAAAGGAATGACCTACCCAGAAGCTCATGACAACATACAAACAGCATAAACTTCTGCTGTGGTAGCTCCTTATTTTACATAAAGAATTAATTAATTACTGCTAGTAAAGAAAAAGTAATTTAATTTAAGTGGATTTTAAATAGAACATTACAGAAAAAGCCAGGTCTTCATTATCGCTGTTGCTATATAGCAGTACAACTTATATTTCACAGACAGTTGTGAATTTACACTTAAAACTATATTTGTTTCAGTTTTTAAAATTTTTTTATTTTTTAAGGGTAACTAATATATCTGCACTGCACCACAGCAAAGACAAAGGAACTGTCACGGTAGTTAAGACCAATAGCACAGTTAGTTGGAACCTTACTTCCAGAGGTGCTTTGCAAAATGTCCAAACTTTCTAGCTAACCATATTTCCAGGAAAAAGAAAATAAAATCTTTCTCCCAAGCTACCGAATTTTCTATGAAGGAGTGGTAAAGCCTTTATTACTTGCATAAAGGTTGCAGATTTTTTTTTCTTCTTCAGTTCTTGCACAGGTTACTTCAAGAGGTAATTTATGTATAGTCTTATGCAAAGTATACCCTCTTATGTACTAAAAATGTGTTAATAAAATTAATAAAATTTGGCTGACAGTTTACTGATGTCACATTAGAAGAGTAATGGCCCTTTTCACCATTAATTATTTTTATACTACTATCTTATTAGCTCCTATGCATTTTCTGAGTTTTTAGAAAACATCTGAACTAAACTCCTTTATGATTTTTGTTGTCCTCCTACTATCTGAAAATGCTCTTTCATCTCTCTGATCTTGCTTCCATATATATTCCACTTTCATCACTGTGTGCCACCAACATATACCACTCTTATCAGCTATAAAATCGCTCTTCAAGATGGAAACTCTTATATTATGCTTCTCTTTGCTGCCTTTTCCTCAATCCTGTTAAGTTGTCTCACAACAATTTAAATATAACTGAAGTTAAGGCAGCTGTAATTTTGCAATGTAACATTCATGGCTGCTTTTAAACTTGCTAAGTAACTATGATCTTCATATTGATTTTGAGGCATTTCATTGTTAGATCAAAATATATTTATCTTTATATTAAATTTATATTATATTTATATTTATATTTATATTTATATTTATATTTATATTTATATTTATAATTCTAGCCAATAGATCTATGAAGGCAAATTTTTCTGATATGTTATGTTCTTTTTGAACTAAAATAGCAGAACAAAACTACCATCCTCTGACTTACACTATTAAAATGTAAGGTAGCAATACCATAATACATTTTTAGTAATAGATAGAGTAATGACTGCCTGGATCACTGGTTTATGTAGTGCATATAAGCTCTATTATTGTGATATACTTTTGATTTAGTATCTAGTGATAAGAAAGGTAGAACCTGTAAGAAAACCTTTGGAAAATGTATCAGCTGCTCAAACCTCCATACTTCCAAATTTTGCTGCTCTTCATACTTTTACTCTGCTATTTCTGACAATAGAGTATTTCAGTACAGTCCTTAAAGCTTTCAGAAATGTTAAGTCTTTAAAGAAAATATAAAGGACAGGAGTTTTGATGGTTTTGCGCTGTCTGGAAGGAATGGTAATCTTGTATTCTTTCCAAACACCTAAAAGTTATTTGAAGGCAGGCTGTTTCAGCTTCTGCTGTGCTTCAAAAGTGAAACTCCAAAGGTGTCCTCATTGACTACTCTGCATTTTATTTATTAGCATTACTTTTCTCTTTATGCTTCATACCTGAAAGGGGGATGTTTGTCCTACAAAAGTGCTTGAAAGTTTCCACTTTCTTCATATATGACTATTAGAGCATGCCAAATAGATTTAGTTTCTGTTTTCCACAACTGGATGCAGTGACTCACACTTTGTGGCTGTTCTTTTCATTTTTGAAGCAATTATTCCTGAAAATACTCATATACTCAGATTGTCAGCCAATTATTTCTTATATGCCTGAAAAAAGTCGTCTTTGCAGAAATGTCTCATTTGATCATTTGCTGGAGTTTATGGCACTGTTAGATTTCTTTGACTATTTCAGTTTGGATTTTAATTGTTTTTGTTCATAGGTTCTAAATTAATGAATTAAATCTGTGACTGTATTCATCCCTGGCAAAAGCATAGATTTAGTGCTTTAAAACAAGTCACTGTTTATTAATAACCCCAACACTGAGAACAAGAAACAACCTTCGAGGAGCACTGAAATGAATTTCCTTATACTGTGCAGTTAAAACATACAGAAGTTATGTTTAGGACTTGTTTTGCAGTCACCACAAATAATCTGTATTTTAAATATGCAACTCAACAGTACATGAAATCTGCAAGCACATCTCATGTAGGATTTTACCCTGCTGGCTGGGGAAGAAGAGAAAACACAGTAAATTATTTTGGAGAGCCCTTTCAGACTAAGCAGAAACAATTCCACTTAACATGAATCTTACATCTAAAAAAAATTCAAATAACTACATAAAAGGCTACAGAGCCTTAGAGATTCAGATTCTTTAAGCTAAACTCTTTCAACAGAATAGCAGAAGTGGAAGCAATCCCTTCTAGTGCATAACCACTGTTACACGAGGGTGATACACCTCATGAGTTCCTCCTGCCAGAATTTCTTATTTTAATTTTTCCTTCCCAATGACAATGTTGCTGTAGAAACTTCCATGCCTATGACAAGGAGAGAAAATAATATTCTCCTGTGGCTTTAGGGATCATTATGTGTAATCACAGCAAAACTCCTTTATCAGAACACATCCAGTTTAGCATGACATTGTTGGCGGTCTCTTGAGATGGTTAAACCTTAGAGATTTCCTCATGCAACTCCTACTGTGTCAGTATTGTGTTTGTTTCTGACATACTAATAGACAAGTTTCCTTTCAAACAATCTACTATAGGTTCACAAGAAAATTCTAAGACACATTAGGGATGTGTCTATAATTTAAACCCCTGCTCAAAGCAGGGTCAGCTATGGAGTCAGAACCAGGTACCCGTCCGGTCCAGTCTCACAATGGACAGAGACTGCACAACCTCTCTGGGAAGCCTGGTTTAATTCAGGATTGTGCCTCCTGCAAAAAAATATTCTCATTGTGTCTATGGGCCAAGCCCATCTTTTCTGTTTGTGCTCATTATTTCTCATCTGGTGCCGTGCACTTCTGAGAGGAAGCTCATCTCACCTTCTTGGGTGCCCTTATATGTCCTCATAGGTGTTGGAAGGCTGATGTTAAGCCAACCTGAAGCTTTTTCTTCTCAAGGCTGAGCAAGACCTTTTCCCTGAACATCTCCCCTCAGGTGAAGTGCTCCAGCCCCTATCATGTCGGTGGCCCTATTCTAAACTTGTTTCAGTAATGAGCTCACAGAGATTTAGGATGTGTTAGTGCTTTACTTTGACTCCTGGAATAGTACAGGAAAACAAGGAAATGGTATTCCAAATAAAATTGCAATTTTTTTTAAATCATCAGTGATAAATTGAAATAAAAATTTTCAAATGTAATTTGAATAATTTTTAAAAAATTTGTCAAGGACATGGAGTGACAGGGCAGAAGCACAGAATATTCTGAGTTAGAAGGGACCCACAAGGATCACTGAGTTCAAATCTTAAATGACTAGCCCATATGAAAAATTCAAGTTTTAATCACATGAATTTAGACATTAACAGCAGTAACTTTAGGACCACAAACTGGCTCTGTCCTAAATTCTTGTTTCATCAGATCACATACGACCTAGTTCATGAAAGAACATTAATTTTACAATCTCCATTTAATGTGAATTATGGTTTTGACAGGTGGATGTATATGTTTGTAAAATCAGCAGTTCTACTTGGATGCTCACAGCAAGTAGCTGATTCTGTAAAACAGAACTGCAATAAAAGCCTTCTGCCTGCAACAAACCAGGTGAAGACTAGAAAGAAGTAAAGTTTTTTTTTTTCTGAAGCACATGCCATGGTTTCTACGTGGTTTCTATGAGACAAAGATTTTCAAAGCTGATGTTTGACTTTGTGTTTGCCAGCAAACACAACTGCCTTTGTTCCATTGCCTTTCCAGTGACAATAGATATTGACAAGTTTATATAGCAATTAGAAGCATGATGTAAGGGCATTGTGAATGCACCATCTTTTTATCTTTTCTGCGGTAATGAGATGTGTTGTTGAAAGACCTTCTAGAAAATGCAGGAGCTCATGTACTAAGCAGAGGAACTACAACCACTCTGTTACTCCAGCACTCAAATTAGAAATGCCTCTGATACAAAGTAGATTAATACGAGAATGTGGGTTTTTTTTAATTAAGGAAAGAAACACGGGACCAAAGATAAGAAAGAAACAATATTTTAAAGCCAGAGAATGTCCAAAAGCCTGGACTGACTTTTGTCCTACAGCTGGGTGCTTTGCCTGTGCTTCTGAGGCTGTGCATTCCCTTCCAGGGCACTCAGCCCACACCTGCTCCAGAGACCAGGGAAGAAACAGCTGCAGACAGAAAATGTTCATTAGACCTTGGTGGCTGAGCAGCAATGTCAGAGCAGCCAGATGAGTGCAGTGTGATTGATCTGAGGATATGGGGCCCACCTGATGCTGAAGGAAAGAGGGTGTGGGGGTGTTACCCAGACCTACACTGCATTTATTGCAAGTGAGCTGTAAGGGAGGGGACCAGGTGAGATTGGGGGCAGGCTGCAGTAACAGCTCACCCCAACCCTGCAAGAAACATTGAATGCCCCGCAGAAGAATATGGATAAATGGTTTTCCAACCTCTCTTGCTAGATAAGAGGATAAGAGCTATACTGTCTAGCACACTCAACCCTCTCATAACAGTTCCGTGTTGCATATTTAGTTAATTATATAAAGGTGACAGTTTAAAACAACAGAAGAGAGAATAATCATACTTGCTGTTGTTTCCTGCTGTGAAATAAAATGTTCCAGATATTTCTCAGGCCAAAGGATTCTCAACATTCTGAAAGAAGTTCCTGTTTTCCTGAAATACTTGGAAATTAGAAAATTCACTGCCTGCATTTCTAACACTCTCTTTAAACTCTGATGCAAAATATAGGTGGAGCACTTTCTCGATGCTTTTTTGGAATATCAGTGGGAATACAAGTACTTAATAAAATAACCTACATTTGGAATTAAGGCTGTAAGACTTTTTGTTAGCTGAATCAAATTGTTGATTTGGATCAAACACCCACATTTATATGGCTCATAGAGACTTCTCAATTTTCTCCTACTGTGAAAAAAATATCTTTTTCTCTTAGATAAAATATTATTTCAGAACTTGTTAAAAGAACAATGCTAAAGAAAGTCTGGACTTGCAAAACATAAAGGAGAGGGTGGGTTCATTTAACCTTTCAGGGATCTACAGTTTAGGAGCCCCAAGCTCAGATGTCTCCTCTTCTTGAGGGGATCTGAATTCCCAGTTCCTACCTCCCTAGAAAGTGCCCTGGTGCCACAAAGGGCATCCTGCTTTGCATTTCACCTGTTAAGGAACCTTCTCTGTGTTACTCAATGGTAACTTGTGTGAACACTAGTATGTGTTGAATCATAGAATCACGGATTATTTCGGATTGGAGCGGGACCTTTAAAGGTCACCTGGTCCAAACTCTGCTACCAAACATCCAGGTAGCTTTAATATACTGTCTATCCAACAAAATTCCCTGCACAGGGCTGGAGAATCACTCTCAGACAGCTTTCTTTCTTTTTCTTTTTCTTTTTCTTTTTCTTTTTCTTTTTCTTTTTCTTTTTCTTTTTCTTTTTCTTTTTCTTTTTCTTTTTCTTTTTCTTTTTCTTTTTCTTTATTTTTTTTTCTTCTTTTTTTTCTTTCTTTTTCTTTTGGGCTGTGTAATTATGTCAGTGTTTAATAAATAATGAAGCAATCTCAAAGGGGAAGAGTGAGGAAGCCCTTGTTTAGAACATCTCATGATCTGATTATAGGCACCTCCTCCTCATCCCACATCCAGCCTTCAATCTTACAGAGGATCCATTTTATTAGAACTGAATCAAGCCCCTTTCAGCCTTCCACACTGCTCCAAGCCCTGAGACAGCAGGTAGACAGAAGATAATTCTCCTTGCCTAGCTTAAGCATGCATCTGAATGAGGCACCTTCCCCCACCTCCCCCATGAAATTATTGGTTTACATCTGTAAGATATTGTGAATTTGTACTTTGAAATAATTAATTAATTTATTTTTGCTAAGACATTTCGTCCAATTATGAAATGGCTCACTAACAGTCTTGTTCATGAATCCTGTTCGGCAAGGGATAACAACAATTGCACAAACAAAGAAACAAAAAGAAGGAAAAAGCAGAAAAACTTAGGAGGCTATGAAGATTTTGCAGAGAGAAATCCCGAGAATAGTAACTAAAGGAATATGGCAAAGAGAATATTGTGGGCTCTGTAGTGAGCCCAGCAAGGCACTGCTGCCAGCCCCCACCAGGTGGCTCTCCACACTGGAGCATAGCAGTTTGGAAAATCCCTTCTCATAGGAGAAAGGGGCTTGTACTTATGCAAAAATACTAAGATTTTACTTCTGAATCTGAGTATCCACCTCAGCTGCTGAACAGATGCTCAGTCTAGGAGAGGTGCGAAAACCTCACACACAGTTCTTCTGTTTACTTTAGGCTGTTATCTCTGAATTATTGTTCTGCATCTGGAAGGATTATTCCCTGCTTGCTCAACTCTGTATCCTGCAAGTGGGATGTGTGGATGTCTGTCTACTGCAAAGAATAATACAGCAGAAGTCCTGTGCACCACTAAAATCCCAATTAAGCATCATGCAATCTACCATTTGAAATGGGATTTTGTTCATTGGCTGGAGCTCCTCTCTCTTAAAATCTTTTCTTTCTCTACCCATGACTGCTTAAATTGTTTCCACAATTTCTTTGAAATAAAGATCCCGTTCCTTAATAATGAAATATATTGTCACTTTATTATGGTGGCAGGCATTTATGTTTTTTTCCTCACCACCCATGCATACCTGATATAACAATGATTATCAAAGTCATCATGCTAAACTGGGTTGTCATTACTGGGTCAGAGTCTGAGAAGGATGAAGTAGAGAAAATCATCTTTATGCACACCCTGCTTTAATTGAAGGACACAGCAGAATGGCTCCTGTTTCACTGACTTTAAATGACCTTGGTCTTCTTTGCCATTTTACAGGAAGACAAAGTCCTCAATTCTAAGGGCTTAATTTTTTCCTATCTCACAATGTTTCATCATCTTTTCCCCTCTGCCTGTTTGTCAAGGTTTTTAACATTGAGAAAGAAGCAATGGGGACAGTTATGTTTGCTTTCTTTCTCACCCAAATTGTTCATTTTGTATTGATTCTTCACAATGCTGGCACCTGGAGAATGAAAGGACACTTTGCAGCCCAGTGTTTCTTCTTTGTGGTATTAGCACATAGTTCTCATTTCAGTCTTTACAGAATAGCTGCTTGCAATGTAAAATGTTATCACCACAGCAAGCTAGCAAAAAGAGATTTGTTTACTGAGAAATGAAAGCTATTCTTACAAAAATAGGAATATTGACTGATATTATGGAAGGTCTGTGAAATAAGCTGAAGTGGTGAGTATTTGAAGAGATAATCCCTGAACCAGATCTCAGGTGCTATTCTTTTTTCTCAAAATTCAACCCCAAATTTGATAATCCAGGGAAACTATAACCCATCCTCTAGGTATAATGTGTTACATAATAACTATGTATATATAGAGAGAGTATCTTTATAAATATATATAGATTTATTTATTTATTTAAGAAGACTTCTAAATTCAGCGCTGCAATGAGGAGCACAGACTGCCTGCAGCTGAAGACCAGTTTCTGGTTTGCCCATATCTGTGGCTAAAGTTTCCCCATCTTGCTATATTTCACCAGGTGCATCACCAAAGCCCATCATTCTGCCATGCTGATGTTGAACTCAAGGAAGGTGAACACTCATAGGCAATCTCCTGGGAAAGCAACACCATTGCATTCTTCTGCACTCAAGGATGCTAAGAGGGAGATTATGGCCATGGCAACAACAAAGGGATGGATGGGACCTGCATCCTAGGAAATACAGGGAAATCCCTCTGCCAAGTAGTGCATATGCCACAGATGGTGGTGGCATGGGCAACCACGGCTGCTTTCTGCCAGCAGCAGGTGTTTCCACATGTACACCTGAGCCCAGTCCATAGAACTGCAATTGGAAGGATTTTTAAGTAGAAAAATTACTTCCCAATACTCTTTCTACCTCAAGCTTCAAGGGCCATAGTAAAATGTAGTATGTAAAAACTTCATGTATGTCTCTAGTTAAGGCCTACTTTAATTCTAGTGCATATATTTGTTAAATATAAATGGTATTGACTTAAACAATAGTTTAAATGTATTTCTTTTTTTTTTTTACTAGAAGGCTACATATATCCTAAAAATAACTAAGGGGGCAATGAACAAAGCATCAGTTCATCATTGTTTAAAAGATATAATGAAATGCAGATGTTAGGAATGAGTTCACTTTTAATTTCCAAGACGTATGGCTGTGACAGATATGTTAATCATGAGAAGTGTCTTGTTAAAATTAACAGAACAAACAATTAATTTTGAATAAAGGTAAATTTTTTTCAAGAGAGAAGATAAAGTCAAGAAAACCATCAAACCCATGAAGCTCATGATAACATGGAAACTGCAAGTCAGTAGGCCGATCTTTCTTATTTTCTGAAGTCCAACTGGACTTACAGATACATACTTACCCATTTTCAATATAACCTGGTATTATTTCTGCAGCCAGAATATAATTTCTCCACCTTCTACTTTTTTAGTTCTTTTGAATTTGGTATATGAATGCACTAACATAGTTTCTGCATTCATTCTTCTTGTTGCTTTGCATTGCCACAAGGAACAACAGAATTAGAAAAAAACTTTCTGCAATTCTAATAGTATTCATGGATGTGGGTCAAATTCAGACTTGCCTCTTTTTGCCTTTAGGCATTTTTCTGCAAGGCTAATTCTACAGGGCAGAAGCACAGAATTTTAGACAGACAGCTATTTTTAGTGATTAAAGACACTATGTTTTAAGAAAGAAAAGAACTGCAATTTTCAGAATAATTGTGCCATGCAGCAAAGATTACACAAATACCCCAAATGTGAAGAAATGGCATCTTTCTATGACAGCACTTGTTTTCTGTCCTTGTCATTGACAACTTATTTATTTCGTATTGTTTTTAGAAGTTCTGGAGTGCCTAAAACACAGTTGCACTATTTGTCACATAAAACAATTCCAACATCAGCCTGATGTGAAAGTTCTTCTTACAATCAGGTTAAACATAAGGAATGCAATATTTTAGCAGTGGGAAAGGCTAATCATGTAAGAAGCACTGTTTTGTTGTGTGAACAATGTTAGGCAGCAAACCTTAGAGCAGATTGCCACAAAGAATGAGCTAAGCTGGGTTCTGAGCACTTTTCATGTGTTTTTTCCAATCCCTGCTGCTGCTCATTATATCTCTGGGAGATGTTCTGACAAAAAATGGAGCTGGGGAATTTCACATCTCCAGCCAACAGAGGAGTGTCAGAGAGGCTGATAGCTGTCAATAAAAGTGGTATTTACAGCAGAGCAGAACATGATGAAAACCAAGATACAGATGCGTGTGAATTACCCTTGGTATCCCAAACAAGGAGGTGGAGTGGAGCCCTCCTCATAAACAAGACTTGCCTGCTGATTCAGGAAGATAAGCATTTGAAAAGAGGCTATCAAGAGGCCACGCAGGAGCAGTCTCTTCTTCCAGAGCAATTTTCCTTGAGGATACAGGAAATCAAGTGTTCATTGATAATGTTTACTTTGTAAAGGAGTCATGTGGGTCAGATTATCAAATCTGCCTCACTTACTTTTCACAGCTCAACCAGTACCAACGATTTTAAAATGAGACACATTTACCAGCTAAGGATCCTTTCAGTACAAGACAGTTCATTAAAATTACAATCAGAGTAGTATCCCACCCTTCCTAGAAAAGGAAACATGTTTGAAAGGGCTGCAGTTTTCTTGCACTCTGCTTACTTTGGCAAACAGTTCCTTTAGACCAGTTGCTAATTAGCAGTCTTCTGAACAGCACTAAATTCTCTCAACACCATAGCTCATGCAGAGCCATCCCCAAAATCAAGAACCAGGCAGTCTCAGCCATGACCATGGTGAATATGAAAACAAGCTTATTACAAAAAGTGTTTTGTTCTATGAAAAAAGTAGATATATTAATTTTATGCTAATTAAATAAAAAAAGCAGCAAATGCTACAATATCCTAATTTTTTCAAGACAGTTTTTCCCTGACGACAGCCTCGATAGAGATTCACAGCCATGATTTGCTTAATAAAGCTGTAAATTCTTCCTCTTGAATTCCAAAGGTTTTTTTTGTTTGTTTGCATAGACACAAAATTTGTGTGAGAGTATGTGTCTCACTTGTATGTTAATTATTGATTTTTAGAATATTTTAAATTTGGGAATATGAATTTGACCCATCCAAGCCTCTGACTTACTGTGTAAGTGTTTTGGTCATAATAAATAGTTGACTGAATATCATTCATGTATTTTCAGAGCTATTGAAAGTAATTTTTAGACACCTCTGTATTCTTGAAAAAATTATGCTGTCACCAAGAACAATTATAAGTGACTGTTTCTTTTTCCTGTCATTCTGATTATATTCACTATTTCCCTTTACTTTTCTCTCCTTGCTGGATGGAAAGATGAAAATTGCCTATGCTCTCAATTAATTTTCTCACTCTGCAAATTAAACTTCCTGAAAATTGTTCCCTTAAAAATGATTTTATTACTTTTGCAGCTGCAATAAGTCTGCACCCAGATAATCTCATTCTCACTCTCTCATATATATCTGCTAGTCCCAGATGGTTCCACTTTATTATGCTCAACTACAGCATGAGAATGGCCATGCAGAAATGAGGGAGTTCAGAATAAGTAGGCTTTTTATATTTTTTATTCTGACCCCCTACTATAAAGTAGGAGTGTGCTGTTTGGAAGAGACTTTCTGACTATGTGGAGTTCCACCAGCATTTGTGAGATGCTAAAAGTTTCTGTCTCAGCTTGTTGCTGAAAAAGATAGCAAGATCACTGAACCTAATAGAACCCCAGCACTGTAGACATGAAACCCCTGTGTATTGTACCAAAAATAAAAAAAAAAGTTTTGCATTCTTCTACAAAGGATTGGAAAATGCCTAAAACACAATAATATGTTGGGAAATGGTTCCAGTGTGATTTGCTCCATCACTATCACAGCAATTAAGGTGTGGTAGGCTGTCCTGTAGTTACCAAGTAGTTACCTGCTTGCCCTTATTGAACATATCAGTGACCTTTGGTTTTTCCAGTCCTTTGAAACCTCCTCCAGTCACCACAATTTTCAAAGATAATCAAGACTGGCCTCCCAATGTCATCAGCCAGCTGCCTTAGTCCTCATAGACGCATCCACTTGTGTCCCACAGATGTGTACGTGCACTTGGTTTAATATTCTGTAATGTGATCCTCCTAACTATAAAACTTCATTGCTTCAGCCTTTCTCATGGGTCACAGGGAGCTGTGATTCCTCTGGACAGATTTTATCAATAAAAGCTGTGGTGAAGAAGGCACTGGGTACCTCACCCTTTTCCACGTCTTTTCTCCCCCACCCCATTCAATGTCAGGCCCTCATTTTTGCTGATTTGTCTTTTGTTGTTGATGGCCCTGTTAAAGCCTTTCATGTTCCCCTTCCTGTCTTTTCCAAGATTCAGCTGTAGGTGGGCTTTAGCCTCCCTAAATCCATTCCTGCTTAGTCAGAAAATATCTCTATATTCCTCTTTTTCACCTTTTCCAGCTTTCACATCTTCTACTATTCCTTCTTAGGTCTGAGTTAAGTAAGGAGCTCATCACAGAATAATTAAGGTTGGAAAAGATCTCTAAGATTATCAGTTTCAACTGTCGACCCAGCACCATCACCATGTTCATCACTAAACCATGTCCTCAAGTGCTATATCCACTACCACTTCAAAGGATGGTGACTCTGACACTTCCCTGGGCAGCCCCTTCCATTGCCTGACCGTCCTTTCCCCAAAGAAATTTTTCCTAATATCCCTTTCTCTCTACTACCTCCATTCAGGTAGCTGTTGAGAACCATAGGCTCTCCCCTCAGCCACATTTTCTCCAGGCTAAACATCCCCAAGTCCCACAGTCTCTCACAAGCAATGTGCTCCAGACCCTTCACCAGTTCTGTCACCTTTCTTGAGACATGCTCCAGCTGAACAAAAGCATAGGCCTCCTGCCACTTTGGTTTGATTTCTTCCACATTGGCATGGCTCATTGTTATGCATCCTTAAAATCAGCCAGAGCTCCTGGTCTGCTCTTTTCTCCATGACCATCTCCTATCTAGCAGATCCTTCAAGAGGCCAAAGTCTGCTGTTCTGTAATCCAGAGTCATGCTCCTCCTACTTGTTGCTCAGATTGGGCTCTCCACCACCTCATGGGCAGCCACGACTGCCCCCAGCTTTCATATTCCCAAACCTTTCTTGTTTGCAAGCATCCAGTTTAATGGAGGGTCAGCCATTGTTGGATCACCAGTCACCACTGCTGGGAAGTTGCCATCAGTACTACCCGTGTCTCAGGACTGCTTGTTTAGTGTTGCCATCAGTGCAACCCATGTACCTCAGGATTGCTTGTTCAGTGCTGTGTCCTGCAGGTAACAAACCCCTCATGAGTAGTGGGGTTTTGAACATGAGGCTTCTTCACCTCATCTAAAGACAGCAGCATCATCTTCCCCATCTGGCAGTCTGTAGTAGACACCTCCACAACATGGTCTGATCTCTAATCCTAAACCATAAACTGCTGACTAATTGTCTGTCCCAGGGCTAGGCTCCATTAATGCCTGTTAGTCTCTGACAAAAAGCTGAATGACTCCACAACCTTCCCCACCTCCTGTTCGTGATGCAGTGCCTGTGTCCATTCCTTGCAGCGCCTGTGTCCATTCCTTGCAGCATTCCGGCTGTGGGAGCTGTCCCAACACACCTGTGCAAGGTCACAGAGCTGCACCTGCACCCTCTCCTGCTTTTGTCTCATGCTACATGAATGCACCACTGCAAAAGCATTTCAGAGGGGTGCTCCAACCAGTTGGTTTGTCATAAATTATGAGAGCTTCCCCCATGATGCTGTCTGTGGCACTTCCCTGTTGCCTTCATGTGCTCGAAGTGGGCGTCCATCACCCTGCTTTGTCATTCTTAAGCTCTGTCTTGTCTGCTGCACCCTCCTGCCAACACAGCCCACCACTTCCCCAATGGACTGTGGGTCACCATCTCTCTTCACCCCCTCATTCCTAGCTTCCAGGTCTTGTCAGGAGGCTTTGCTGCCAGTCTGCTGGCAAAGATAGTTTTGCCTGAATCCACCTCAGAGCTATTTTCTAGAATCCACCTAAGTACTAATTTCAGACATTTGCATTACTAAGTAGAAATCACACAAAGCTAGGCTGAAAGAAATCTCTGAGACAGGATGAAACATACGCAGCTCACTCTTGATTACACATTCATCTAATGTGTCCTCAGAAATCTCCAGTGAAGGAGACTGCACAGTTAGCATGTTCCAGCACAATCTGTCCCTACATTTACATTTTCTTAGCATCTAACTTAACTCTCTCTTGGATAAATTCTGCTAACTACTTTTGTCCTATTCTCACTGGATAAGAGGGAATTTGAATTTCTTATCATTATTATAATCTTAATATTTCCCAGTTCTTTTTATGACTAACTTTCTCATACTTGTTTTGTTCAGAACAAAGAAGCTGCAACCAATAAGCAAATTCTCAAACCTCCCTCATAAGCCATTTTCTGAACTTCTCATATCTCTTTTGACTTTCCTTTTGACTCTTAAAAATGTTTACCTATTCTGAAATTCAAGCATCTGACATAATAGTCTAGTTAAAATGCCATATGTAAAACCAAATAGTTCCTACCTCCCATGTTTTAGACACAAACACTGAAATTCCTCTGCTTCTTATTTTTTTTTAGCAGTATGAAACTGCAGTTTCATATTCTGGCTGTGATCTATCCCTGCTCCTTTGTACAGTATTATCACCCTTACTTCAAATCTTCTGTTTGAGTATTTTATTCTTAGTAAGCATAGCAGTTCTTTCATGTGTAATGATTTTCAAACCACTTCTTCAAACTGCCATGACTTTTGAATTTTAATCCTCCAAAATGTTCCCATCTTATCAGTGGATAAAAAAAAAACCCTCCGTTTTTTGTTGAGCATTTTCTGATCATCAATGAAACTGGAACAAAACACAGGAAAAGTCTGTAAAGAACATTATATAATACATCTTCCCAATTTTACAGTGAACTGTCATAACTACTTTTTAGTACATTTCTGCAACCATTGGGTGCACCCACCAGATGGCAATTTCATCCAGAACATTTCCTTAAGTTGCTTATGAGAATGTAACTGGTAGTGTGTCAAAAGCCTTATCAATGTCCAAATATATCACATCCTCTGCTTGCTTTGTATCCACCAGGCAGCTACACTGTCAAAAAGAAACACAGACTGATTTAACTTGATTTATTCTTGATAAATTGATGTTGGCTGTTTCAAATCACTTTGTTATTTTATTGTCTATGTGCCTATAAACTGATTATTTAACAAAATGATTTTGGTAACTTTTTGAGTATTGAAGGCAGGGTGACTGTACTATAATTTGTATTTTGTCATTGGCAATATTTCACAGAATAATGATCCTTTCTATTGTAGTGAGGGCGTCCTTGAGTGCTCAAGTCAACAGTTTATAATGTAATTGTTGATATTACACATTTTTAAAACTAAATTTCAAATTTGCAGAAGAATTTTTGTATCTCTGTCTCTCTGAATCTGGATTTTGTTTCTTCTACTGTTGCAACTGTGCATGCTACAAGCCTGTTTCTTTACTCTGTAGTAAGTGATGAGGACTTCACAGACACATTTCTGAATTCCTTCTCTGAATTACCCCACAAACCCCTTTTCTTACACTTCTTCAAAGTCCTCCTCAGGAATGTCTTTTTCATGATCCTTTCCAGAATTAGTGAGGCAAAAGTGGTTTACTATGGGCTTGCCTGCAAACTCCTAACAACAACTAGCAGAACAAAGCCATTGACTGCATGCTTTATCCTTCCTTTGCCAATGGTTTTTGCACGTTGCAAGTGCTCAGGAATTCAAACCATTTCAGTGTTCGGACGGTGAAGCTTGAGGATACTAAATAAGAGATCCAGTAAGATCTATCTACATCAATCTTAGTTAGATATCTACCTTTACCTCCAAACTTTTCCTTTTTGTTTTCAGCCTGACAAGATAAATGCAGAACAAGGAATTCGTAATTTCTAGGAGAATAGATTCAATTAGCTCACAGTACAATGCAGTGCACCAAAGGATAGTGAGAAATAATAAACCAGGAAGTGTTTCAGCCTCAAGACAATATTGCTAACAAGTGTTATTCTTAAAAAAGACTCAGTAACAAAACACTTCTAGTTTGCTGTAAGAAATCTGGATGACATATAAAACAACTATGTTGTGAATTCTTTGGTCTAAGTCATTATTTGGAATGGTGTTCCCTTACTGTTTAACTCCCAGGATTACATTGGATGCAGTAAGAAAGATAAGCAGTTTCCTGTGGTAGACAATCCTACAGCTTCATTTTGTCTGGAGGTGCTGAACTAATGCAATATGTTATTCAATACTCACATTAACTTAGTACTCAGGTGCTACACAGCTAATCAAGTCAGAGGTAACACTGCCCCAGTTTACCCTGGCAACTTATTTTAAACAGGAGAGACTCCTTTTCATAAGAATTCTTTTTGTTGGCCAGGCTGCTCCTGCACTCTTAGTGCTGACACCAGTTCATCTCCATGCTGTTTGCTCTCCACTGCAGGATTTGCCAAAATAAGGTCACTGTAATACAGTTTTCAGAAAGAGCTTGCCTGTGATGCCTCAGATGTTGAAACCTGGGTTACATGGAAGGATGAGTAGGAGGTAAGCCCATTACACTACTACTCTCAGCACCACTGTACTGACCTTCAGTGAGCTCCTGGGTGGAAGTGAAAGGAACAATTTAAGCCTATAAAGCCCTAAATAGTCTGACAAGGATCTAAATAATAATGGAAAAAATCCACTGCTGAGGTCATTATTCTGCAGTGTAGCCTGCAAGGGTACCAGAGAGGGAAGCAGAGTCTCTGCAGAGACGTGACAGGCAGCCAGCATTTTGCCCTGAGAAATCTTCGATTTTACTCTCCTCATCCATGCCATTAGTCAACTTGCAGCATGCTGTAACAACCAGTATTCTCATATTTCAGAGGAAAAGGCAAGATCGAAGCTTGAGGAGGTGAGGAATAGTCGATGTAAGTATACAAAAGAGCACAGGATTAAGTATTTTAAATTATCACACTAAGAGCACAGATGTATGTAGGCACCTCTAACCATTGCAGCAAATCCACGTGCTTATGCTTTCTCATCCCAATATCTATGAAAACTAACTATCCCAACTTACAGATAAAAAAGTGCCAAATTTAATCCAAAACTTATTCAAACGAGTTAAATCACATTAATGCCAGTTCACAAGCATTTTCTCAGTGATGTTTCTCTCTCTTCAGATCTCAGACAAGTGATAGAAAGACAAGACAGTTGATCAAAGTAAAATTAAACTGCCTGTGGCTGAGATTAGGGAAAAAAAGTAATAATTGCTAAATGAGAGAAGGCACTTCCCTGCTAACAGACACAGAGAAACCTTAGGTCTATATTTGAAATGCTGTGGACTTAACAAGTTTGTGGGGGGGAAAGCTGGCATGACATTAACTGCATGTTGCTTGGCACTCAAGGGACTAGAAAAACTGCAACAATTAAGTTTTCAAAAGGCTTTCTTGGTAACTCGTATTTAAAGTTTCAGTTGCTGTTTTAATCACTCTTGTTAGCAGACAGGAATTCCTATGAAACAGACTGCCAGGAAGCTGGCTTGTTTTCAACCCCCTTTATATTCCTGTCAAAATTGAAGAGGGATGACTTCATTTGCCAGTCATTTTGCACTTCTCAGCCCTTTTCTTTCTCTTTCTGTTTCTTTTATTTACAGAAGAGAAAAAGGGAGCCACACAAAAAATATTTTTTCCTCCTTCATAACTGCACACTCCTTCCCACCCAAATCTGCAATTTTGAAATTGAAGCAACTGTCACAGAGGTCAACAGAATCAAGTAGTTCCTCTAATGTATGGCAATGTGTGTTTACCATGTGCTGATGCCATCCCTTGTGACTCCACAGGGAATTGCAGGCATTCCAATGGAGAATGCTCCTGAAGCTATTTTTTTAAAATTTTGCACTGATTTCCTGATTTGAAATTAATCAGAATAGCAGTTCTGCTTACTGAACATTATAAAATTAATGTCTACAGGAAATTTTCCTGCAGCTTGGCAATGCAATGCATCCATGTGAAACCCACTACACTGAGTCCTTTGGTATTTCCTTGTTTTCTAAATGGTGGCCACATAAATAAATTTCAATATTCTTAGGATGGTGTAGCAGGTTACTTCCAGCAAGCATTCATAATTGCTTCAAGCATCCATAATTGCTTGCAGCCCATTTAGGGTGTCTCCCCTTTATGGGCATTTGACAAAATAAAAAGTTTATTGCTGTGTACAGCTGTGATATAAAGCAGTCACTCCACTTACGGAGCACTATCTTTTAACGTGATTTACAGGAAAATTAGCTGGTTTTTCTTTGAATAGATGAGCCATGTCCCTTCAGATGAAAACTGTATCATACAACTTTACTGTTGTCTGTATGTGCAAACAGACTCATGATATACACAATATGTACCTGTACAAGATGTACCTGTGTATATGAAATTAGGTCAAAGCATATGTGAAGAGTATGACACAACTGTAGGTTAGAACAAAGTAAATTAACAGTTATTAAACACAAGCAAGTTCAACTGGAATGACAATATCAGAGAGGAGCAATTCTGTAGCCTGATCTATAAATGGTACCAGACAAAACTCAAAACCTGTCCCTGAGCGCTCTGGTGAGCCACTGGATGGCATCAACCTGTAACAATATCAGTTGCTGCTGCTTTTGTCTTTATACAGCTCTGCTGATTATTCTACTGTTTGCACACTTCATCTGAACACTCAAACCTGTGAGTCCACCCCTTTGGGAAAAAAAGTGAAGATAGTTATTATCCTAAAAGAGATACTAACTGTGACCTTATTGCCATTTCAGCAACCAATTTTAATTATACTATAATATACAGCACCAACTGCACAATACTGGAAAAGAAATCTCATTTATGCAGTTCATAGAGTCTAATAAACTTGTTAAGGACTCATGATCCTCTTATATGCAATGAACTTTTAAACAAAAAGACAGTTTACTGTGCTAAGTCATGTACAGTCACAGATATTTCTTGCTTTACATCTGCCGGTTAACCAGGATCACTATATAACTAATCATATTTTATGAAGAAGAAATAGTGCATTTCATAATATCTGAAATGCAAATATGGGAATTTTACTGAATATTCATTTCTAATGGTTGCGAAAAGTTCTGAGTCCAATGTTTAGAAAACTTCCCTCTTGTCAAAGGTATTGATTTCACAAAACATCTGGCTATAAAGTTACAGCTGTCAATGGGAACCTTTGTAAGATGAGTTATTTGCATGCACATCACACTTTGCAGGAATGGGGCCTTTATAGGCTCAATTCTACCTTCAAGTATATCTGAAAAACTACATTTCAAGCCAATGCAAATTAGAAAGAAGAACTGAGTACTGTTTGTAGAGTTTGGCATCACTGATAGCCTTCTTCTAAGGAGAGGAAAAGTGCTTGACTGGGACGGAAGCCTGTTATAGATAAATGCTGAAATTCATTGGCTCAGTGCAGTGTGCTACTGTTGACTCTGTACATGAGTTTGTACACACTATTCCAGTTGTGCTATGTACATCTGGCACGGGGTACTTGTGTTGATGACCACTGCCAAAAAAAAAGCCCAAACAGCTACACTGGACTGATAGTGCTCCTTATGTACTAGCTATAGAAATTACAGATTTGTCACTGTCTTTATTGGGTCTACAAGCCAAGATCTGCTGGTAGGAGCCTCAGAGCTTTTGTTCATGTTGCAATTTGCCATCTTATGCCCATCAGTGTTCATGCCCTCATGCTGTTTCTGTTTCACTTGAAGGCAGGAGTCAGCTTCACTTATCTTTGGAATATTCAACAATAAGCATTCAGTAACTCTCCCTATAATTCATTTTGGGCTGTCTTAATTAACATGAGATTTATTGGAGGAAAAAAATCAAATTAAACTTTAATCAAAGTAAAAACATAGTCAGATTAATGCCATGATAAATTTAAGTCTATAGGCCAGATTATTTCTTTTTTTAAGGTTGCAATTTATTGGATAGATAAGAAAGAATTTTAAAAACTGCATTTTATGAAGTTAATTTGCTGCTGTCCAACAGCCATGTGCTCTCAAGGCTGGATCCAATAAGATGATCCACAAAGTAAGGATAGGCATGGCTGTCTTTCAAGCATCTGCCTTCACAGGTTTGGTGGCTGGATTAGGTATGTGGACATAGAGAGATAGCCCCAAATGGAAACCGGCACAATTGGAATCTCAAAGCTACCTAGAGCTAGGCAATAGAGTGGCAAGGTCATTTAATCTTGCCTCTTAGGCACATCATATAGATTCCTCTTTTTTCTTTTTTTCTTTCTGCAGCATAAAATCCATGCATCAAACATACTTCTGAGATTTTCTTTAAAAACAAACCTAACGAAAGACATGATTTTCCATTTCCACATAAAAATTAGTACCCAAAAAATAACTGTGAGGGATCAATCATCTACAAAGGCAATTTGTGTCTCCAATCTGATAATGCAAAGTGACAATTTTCCAGGATACAGACAAATGGGCCAGTCTATGCCTGGAACTGGGGGCTTAAACACTGAGAAGGTAATTGAAATGTGTCCCAATTCTTGGGCTAGCAAACTCGTCATCATCTCCTGTAATCTGAAGTGTTGTGTTTTACAAGGAAGGGGCAACTGTCACAAAGGTTTTTGTTTGGTGTTTTTTTGAAGTCCACATGTGTCAGAGTGTGTTAAACCTAAAGATTAAGCTGCTCAAACTTAATAAGAGAAGTGATGCTTCGCTTTCAAATACTGATGTAAAACAATGCAAGAGTTTAATTCATTCTGCCAAGACTGAGGCAACTCATCACGTGTATTATCATTCTGGAGGATTTTAAAGCAGTAAATGGAGTGTTACTGGTTGAGATTACAGCTGCACAGTTTTGTATTTAATCACATAATTCTACTGAAGTTCCAGTTAAGGTTCTTGAATTCCAGTTTTTAGTTTTTCTGTTAACCTCCTATCTTTTTTCTTCATATTGCATATCTACTCAGCATTGCAAAACTAAGAACACAAGAAAGCAGTCATTAATATTATTCTGTAGGCTCAAACGTCTCTTCATAGGGCCTCAGGTCTTAAGCAATATTTACTCAACCCTAATCAAACTAAGTCTGTGAAGTCAGCTGGGCTGATGTTTATGCAAAATAATCCAAGATATATCTGATCTTTGAAAACATGAAACTAAGCAGTTGAACATTGGCTGATGCAGATACCACAAAAAGAGAGAAAGTGATCTTTCTGTCCCCTGAGATTGCTGGTGTGAAGGGATGGAGTTTCAGCTTCTGTTTCCTCCTTCTGTATTCCACTACCTCATGGAGAGGCCATTGTCACTGCTCACATTTCTTCAAATAAGATGAAGCAATGCCTGAAAGGATCACTGATAATTCTGCACCAATAAACTTCTGCAGATAAGTACAGCTGAATGAGTGGTGCACTTTTGTGTTTAAAAGGAAGTCATCTCACAGAAGAAACCACTCCTTTTTATTCTGGCTTGCTATGATAACTGACTCCGGGTGATGCAGAAAGGACAAATACTGGTAGTGAGCAGCAAAATATCATCATGTCAACAGGTAACATGCTTCTCAGTCAAGAATTCCCGCTATATTCATTTCTACAGAGCTGCTCTGGCCAATGGACTGCATATCACCACCCGTAACTGTTATTTTTAGTATGAATGTGGTTAAAGACATGCTTCTGGCAATGCAATGAATATCAGAGTATATCACTGAGAAATTTCTGGGAAAGTCTTTGGCTTTAAAAATCAGGCTTTTCTCTGCACAGTAATGTATAGAGAAACCCTCTCCATTTCCCTACTGAAGCTATCAGTAGGATGGCAGACTTGAAATGGTTTTAGAAAGTGGCCTCATAATTCATAAATTTAGACTGGGTTTGGGGCCACTGGCCTTGTATTTCAGCTACAATCTTATTTTATTTATATTGGGTAAGGGTGCACAGATTAGGACAACATTTATACAGAATAGACAGGCACCAGATTAAAACAGCCTTTCTGAATATTTTATCTAGTCTGACTCTCTGGAAGGCTCATCTATGTTGGTTTAGTTATATTGAAAAAAAATTACTTTTCCATAAAAGGACTTTCTGCTTTCCCACCTTTGACCCTTTCCATCTCTCATGCTGTCAGTTACTTCTGGATTAAATCCACTTTTCTCCTCAAATCCCAGTCTAGTGCGTTCATGTCATTTGCTTGTAAAAGTCTGACAGACTTCATCATCCTATAAGAGAAACTGATTTGAACTCTGATCATTTCAGTGATACAATGTCTGATCAGGTGCTATGTCTGAAGTGGGTAGAATCGTTTTTTGTTCCTGGTAGATTAGCCATGTCTTTCATTTCTGCTGACATACATATCTAGCTCTGGTTGTACTTTCCAGTTCCATCAAAATTTAATATTTCAAATGCACCTGTCATGAAACTGGTGTGTTACTCAGTGAAAAGAGGTCAAGGTGCATGGATCTTGGATGACATTTCAATTATTCTTGCCTGAAGACAAATCATGTGTTTTGTCTCTGTATCTTAAAAAAAAAAGGGTACATAACTTACACTTCTACCAACATCTTTCCTTCTCTTTATAAAATATGAATTATTTATAAATTTTAAAGGTTTTAAACTGTCATAGTGTTGAGCAGTTTAGTGTAAAATATTCCATTCCAACATTTGCTGAACAAATCCAGATAAATGCTAGCACCTTCCCTCATACTAAAAATAACCTGAAAACAAATAGCAAGCCACTTATCAAAACAGCAAAGAAATGGTCTTTTCTGATTCATTGCCTATCACTTGAGTGCTGTTTAAACTTCCTGCATGGATAATTAATATTTTACAAGAAGGAAAACAAATAGTGGACAGTCACTGTGCTGGAAAACCAAATTTGCTCTATTAGTATGTATTAATTTGCCATAAAGTTCAACATGCTTCTAGATTTGAGAAAAATTTTGCTAAGACTCCTAAACTTAAATCCAGAATAAGTGCCTTATAAATCGCAGGAATATATTAATCTAGTTTGGGAAGGATTTTCTAGCTGATACAACAGCTAACACTTTATTCTACTTATAGTAATGTTGACAGTATAAATGTCTTTGTAGTGGTGGTAGAGCTCAATGAGGAGACATGATAAAATTCAGATTTCCACAGACAAATTCTCTAAGAGGGAGGACTTAAAAATAAATTAAACAATCCAGGCTATTTCTGTATAACCCCTCCTCCCATCAACCAAAGCAGACGACATTCACAGAGTCACTGAATTTACTACAACCACAGTTTTCTGAATATTACTCATCCCTTATCCATAGGGACACTCCCATATTGCTGATACTCTTTGACTGGCACTGTAATTCAAGGACTTCCACACTCTCATCTCAGAGTCATTTGAAACTTGTATTCCATCTACCACATTGAGTGACCCTGGATGCACAGCCAGGTGATGGAAAAGAGAGAAAGAAAAGTAGATAATAGGATCCACAGAGACAAACCATTTTGAATTACTGCCATTTTTAACAGGAAATAGGTTTAGAATCTAGTAGTAGGGGTTTGTTTTAAGAATACCAAAGGGCATCTCAGAGAGAGCCAGGAATGTGATCCCTTATAGCACAAAATGATATCTTTTCAACTCATTGCTCATTTTCCTTCTTGTACTGAGAGGGTTGGTCTTTCACCTTACCTAGCAGCCTGGGGATTACTGACTGTTTAAAACAGTCTAGTGGGTGGTTGCTCACATCTGGTAACTGCAGTGCTCTGCAAGTTATTTCATGCTGAACCTATCAGGGTGTAAACTGCTCCCTTATATAGTGGATAGGGCCAATGTAACATCTGTCAGGATGCAAAGTGTCACTTCTCTTTCAGGAAGATGAAATCATTGCAGGTAACATGGATTGTCTGAGTTTTCGTGCATTTTCAGAAAGAGCGGACAACTGAGGGTCCATATACCTCCTGTTTGCTTGTGTTGAGGCATGTGTTAAGACCATAGGTTTGAAGGGAGGGAAATATTGACACTGAGACTATTCTTTTACCACTCCTGTGTGGAGACAAGGATAGAGAAGTGATACTATGAATGCCCACACGGTGCTTCTGACTGGCAACTGGCTCTGAAGTAGCCTCTGGTGAAATCTTGCAAGAGAAGCCATACAGGATAATTACAGTAATTTCATGATCATATAAGCCGCACCATTTTGACTAAAATTTTGGTCTAAACCCAAAGTGCTGTTTATAATCAGGTGCGGCTTATATATGGACAAAGAACAAAAAGTTGCTGTTTTAGTTTGGAGGACAAGTGTCTGCTGAGAAAGGCAGGAGCTTCTCTTTGAAATGGAGAATGGAAACCCCCTCCCTCCAATTTTGAAATCAAGGGGCTTTCAGGCAAAGATATGGGAATTAGGAATAACAGTTCTTTTCTAGGGAAATTAAAATAGAAATACAGTACTACAAAGAAACAAACTCCAAACCCTGACAAAGTTACAGTACAACCTGACACCCCATAAGGCAGGGTGTTGGTAGCAGTCCCATTAAATGATGGCTGCAGTCCCCTTGCAGTGACAGATGTCATTCAGTTGGAGCAGTGCTCCTGCAGAAGGTGCAGTTTCCCTCCGGAGGTCCAGTGGTGATGTGGAGAAATCCGGTTTCCCTCTGGAGTCCAGTGGAGAAAGGGGCTCCCTTAGTGTCCCAAAACCTCTGGTTTTATCTTGGTAAGAAATGTTGGGCTCTTCCTCCTGGCTGGAGCAACTTCCAATGGGATGTAGTAATTTTATCAGTCACACAGTGGGACTCAATGGGCCATTAGCTGAAAATGACTCGCTGGAGGAAGGAGGGGTTGTGAAAAGATAAAGAACAACGCCCTGCCTGGTTTCAATGGATGGCCCATTAGCAGAATATCTCCTGCAGAGATAAGGATCGCTGCCCTCACCCTCAACAGATAGTGATAGAATAGATACCTTTTATCACACTCTGTATTGTAACCCAAGACAGTTTCCGACACCCGGACGTGTGGTTTATAATCAGGTGTGGCTTATAATTGTGAAATTACTGTATAATAACTTTGCGATGCAAGGATTTCAGCTGATCATATTGGTGATATTGACCTGAAATCTTGCTGAAATTGCTTAGGATCCCAGGACAATCCCAGGAAAAAGTGGATCTGAACTCAATATCTGAAAAAAGTCCTGAGATCCTAATGAGCACAACAAGGATTCTGTGGTCTTGAGCTGAAGATCCATATGGGAAAACTGACTGAGCCATATTGGTCATATCCTCCAATTTTCCCTTGGATAGGAAAAAGGAAGTTAGCAATAGTGCCCAGAAAAAGTTAAGTCAATACAGTTAGCAACAGAAATTTATTCTGTATCTCTGAGATGCAAGTAAGATGTAATTTCTGTAAGGGATACTGGTTTACCAAACCTATTTGCAAATGATTTCAGATTTTGGAGAAGAAGAAATGGAAACAGAAAAATGTGGAAAGCAAGAGAAAGAGCTAAACACGCTTCTTTTTCTTAGGAAAAGATGTCCTGTGTCTTCCCTGTTTGCAGGATAATCTTGTGTTAGAATCTCTGTAAGTGATTCATAGATCAAAAAATTTTTCCTTTGTCTGATATTTTAACTGAAGCGCAGGCTTGAAGTCTATAAAGGAATAGATGTTTTGCTTTCAAAAAGAACTGACAACCTTTCAGTAACATCATCCACTAACCAGGAAGCTTCAACACTTTGCACATATGAGCCCTGATGCATGTCACCACAACTACAGGGCCAGCAAAGGTGCATGCACAATGATGGAAAAATGTATGTATATATTTTTTCATAATTTTCAGTACTTTGAAAAGATTTCTTGAAAATATAAAGGAAGTCAGTGTAACTTGGAGCAACATCAGAACAGAGCATTCAGAACAGCATAGGTATTTAGACTTTAAATACAGGGAAACATTCATAGCAAAGGTGTAATATCATTGTGATTGACAATGATAATGTCAATCCTGAGACTAGAGAGACATAATTAACAGAAGTGATAATAAATATCAGATTTGTCAGTGCTAAGGGAACCTCCCTATTCATCTTATTTCTCAACCTGTCAGATTTGTAACTCATTTTCCAAGAACATCTCTATTTAACCAAAGCAGGATTCCTGTAGACCAGGAAAAATCCTTATGGTAACCTTTATTCTTCAACACAATTTGGATACAGTGAGATGTAGAAATAGGAGACATCATAACTGAATTGCTATGCTGAAGACTATTTTAATGGTAAATCTGAATGCGTCTTTCCCTGAGACTGAACTCTCTGAGGAAGTTACGGAGCAATTAAAGATACAATTACAGTAAGTCATCAGGACCAGATGGTATTTCATTCAAGGACTGAAAGGAATAATGTGAAAGAGTGTACTGAAGAGGATATTTATTCTGCAGCTTCCAAAGAGGCAGGTTTCACTCTCTCAGCAGAATGAACAGCATACTGAAGAGCCCTGGACAGTTGTCCACTGAGTCTCTGGTGACACAAGAGCAAGCTCTGGTCTCTGGGTTCTTGCTGCTTCCTGAACAAAAGAATGAGTCTTACATTCTAACTCAGAAATTCAACACATTTGGACTCTGCATAAAATTTGGCTTTCATATTGAGTGATTTCTATTGAGAAAAGGGTTTCAAGAGGTCAAGATGAAACTCAAACTTTAACACAATCTCAGATAGCAAAACTTGTAGAAATGCAGAAACTATTACATTTTTTCCTTCTTGAAATAGGTAATCCATATAGTTCAAGCTGGATTGGTTGAATCTATGAAATAAATACAAATACATACAATACATACAATAAATACAAAACTCTGATTAGTAAGAGATGTGGCAGTGCAAAGAGCCAAACTGGCTAATGTGTAATCTGCAAGCAATAAGGTACAACTCTCATGGCAGGGGTATTTCACAGGATTACAGGACTACCCATGGGAATATTACCACATCGTAGAGTAAGCTGTATGATTCTTCTGAGCTAAATCCACTTCTTTTCTGTGAATTGTCCCTGAAACTCTCCTTGATTCTGTTAAGTGATAAACACTTTATTAATGCTCTATTGTTGACTGCATGCTCTTGTATGGTCTGTAAATCTGGACTGAGTTGTGTCCATTTGCTTTTTCATCTGTGCAAAATTTACCATGAGGTTCTTGTCAGCAATGGCAAGGAACAAAACTTTAGGTGAACACTTGGAAAAGAGAATTAAACACGTAAATGAATTCTTTCATACGCATTTTAATTTATAGGGTAATCAGAGTGTTTAATGCCATACGTTTTCTATCACAATATTCTGAAAGGACCTTTAGGGAAGATGATATTTTAATTGCCATTGTACCAATGATTAGGAACAAAGCAGCTTTGTATTTTTGATAGCAATAACAAGTGGAACTGAGTCTGTTCAGAAAATATGGTACAATACTCTGATATTCAATAATAAAGACTCAAAAATACTTATTGAGTAACAGGTAGAATGTCTGAAATGGATATTAATATCTGAATATTAATTGAGGTCTTTAAGACTGGTAACAACTGCTTCAACAAGCAGCATACATAGGATTTTACACCGAATGGGCTTATATTTCAACCATGCTATGCTGGTCAATTAGAACAGATTAAATACGGAAGACTAAATCAATCCCTAACATTTAACAGCTAGGAAACACATTTACTCTCCTTTTGCATACTGAGCTAGCTCTACCATATATCCAGAAAATACTTTGCATAATCCCGTGCAATTAAACCTACTGTTTATGAAAGTTATTCTTAAAATAGCAACTGTTTCTAAAGATAGCAAAGCTGCTCCTAAAAAGACAGTCTTGCAATCTACAGACAACAAGGAATTTAAATGAGAGTCAAGGAAACTGTCTGAGAATCTAGTTAAGAAGTTGGTAAAACACTGATACAATTTGAAATTATGAAATTTAACATCTGATCTATCAGATAAACAATAAAAAAACCAAAACCACAAACAAACAAACAAACAAACGAACAAACAAACAAACAAACAAACAAAAAGAAAGCACAAACTTTGGCACATTTTGTCCTTTGTCAAGTTTGCCCATACTCATGATACTTTTCTCTGCACCAGCCTCCAGTAGTTGCAAGCCAAAAAGCCAATCCCATTCCTGGGTGCCCAAGGCACAGAAGATTAGTCAATCAAGTAACAACACATCTATCCTTACACTGGGTTAGAGCACACAATGGCAGAAAGATGCCATTTTCACACTCTGCTCAAGGTTAAAGGTTAAAAGGTTCTCTCCTACAGAGTTACTATAAGCAATACTTATTTTACATACTCATATGAAGAGAGAGCTGGACTGTACATTACTAAAGTTTGCTGATTGTACTAAATGGTTCCAGACATCAAAACACTACAAAGGACTTTAACTACAGCAGGATTTGCACAAATTGGAAGGATTGGACTGTCTTGCACCAGATGTTACAGAAATGAGCTCTTTGCCTTCTGAAAGCATAATGACAACATTAACTAAATCCCTGGACAACTTACTTGGGGTTGGGCTGTGCAGGACTATGAATAAATAAATTTCATGACCTGGACAGGAAAATTGAGACAAAAGATCATATCAGCTAATACTGTGCCAGCTTTTTGATTCCAGCAGTATCACAGCACCAATCCATATTTTTCAAGAATGTTGTCCATATCCATATTTTTATAATTTTGAATGAATAGTTGAAACTACAAGATGGAGCCACGAGAGCCACATAAGAAGTGAGAGCCGTGAGCCACAAGAGCCATGCGAGCTGCAAGAGCCGCAAGCAGTGAGAACTGAGAGCCATGTGAGCAGTGGGAGCTGTGTGAGCCATGCGAGCCATGGGCAGCCCTGGCTCCAGGGGCGGCTGCAGGGTGCGGGAGAATGGTGGGCAGGAGTGTTGGGACCCGTGGCACAGGGAGGGCACCTGGGGTTGGGTTTAAAAGCTACGCAGATCTGTGAAAAATGCTTGCAAATTGAACACCTGCCAGTAAACGCCGCGATCGTGCGATTCCATTACTAATTCGTTACTTTGTTGCACGTGGATCCTCGCTGCAAAACAAAGGGCGCCTTATATGCCAGTGCACCTTATATATGGACAAAGTTCGGAAATTTGCTGACACCCCGAAGTGCACCTTATAATCTGGTGCACCTTATAGTTTTGAAATTACTGTAAATAACATTGGGAAAGACACAGCTCACTAGCCATTTAAAATTTGTATTTGAACTAAAAATTTTATACCCTTAATATTCTATTAAAATCCCTCCCATCCCCTCAGAAAAAATGCTGAATATAGCTGGACAACTGTCAGAACATCTGGGATGGAGAACTTTTTAGAAAACAAAAAACACGTAACTGTTTCATTAAAAAAAATTAGCAATGTTTTCCTGCATGATTTGCAGAGGTTGGAGAGATGGGCAGCTGGCATGTTTCTGTGCTTTGATGGTTACTTTTGGTGGCTCTGCAGTGGCTGTTCCCAGCCGTGTCATGGACACAGCAGTTTCAAATCCTACCTGATAGAACCTGACCATGCATTAGTACATCTGTTCTCTGACCGTCCTTCGGGGTCTTTGTTCATCTCTTGTATTGTTTTTAGCTGGTAGGATGGCCTGTGGTTCACCAGCTGGCTTATGGATATCTCTTATGCTGTACCCCTAATTTGTCTAAAACTGATCTCTCCCCTGGCCCGAAATTGTGCTTCCTCAGTCATTCTCCATACAGTCTGCACAGCTCACACACTGCGTAGGTCAAGTATCTCTGTCAGTCATATGAGAAAGAGATATTTGACGGGCTTGCTACTGAAAAAGGAAGTACTGCAGAGAAAAGGTCATGAAATTGCCATCCCAGGAAATGTTTCCTGAAACATTAGCACCTCTAAAGGAAAGACTGTAATTCTGAGATTTTCAACTCACTGTGAGGATCACAATAAGATCCGTGAAGCTATTATATAACCATGCCAAAGGATGGTCAAACCACACTTGAAGCAGTCTCCAAACAACAGCAGAAAATACTCCCCCAGTCACCATTCTTTTCATCTTCTGGGTTGCAAACCTCACCTGTGGTCCAGCCAACCCTGCTTTGGAAGGGGCAACACCTGGGGCAAGGAGTGGAAAAACTAGTAAAGGCAACATGCACTTCTGCCATACCAGATAAATCACCTTGTGCCAACTTAACTCGATTAAACAGGAGGGAAGTAAAGGTAATCATTGCACCAACCTGAATTAATAAGTACACATGGTTGCTCTATAGTGTGAATATGCATGCTTCAGGCTAGTTCATCGGACTGAATTGCTATAATCACAGTAGGTAAACCGAATTTTTGTCAGTTCTCTGCTCCTCCACACAACAGAACATGACTTGAGATCTTCTACTGTGATCAGCACCGTAAACAGTCCTGTAGTGTCTCCCTGTCTCCCTTTTAAGATGAAAACTAATATCATGTAATGATGCCCAGCAAAATTTTCTTTTAACATTTATAGTAATATAAATCTCCTTGTAAATTAGAAAAAAAAAATAATATCTTTCTCTCCTACATCAAACATTATAAATCTCTAAATGCTTTTGCAAATCTTGGTTCTAGAGGTGCTGTGGTTTAGTAGAGAAGCATGTCAGTTTGAATCAAATTGTTTAATCAAGCCCTCACATTAACGTTTCAGGGCTGCAGCCAACCCAGATGCAGAAATACAGCTCACAGTAGCACCCTTCATAGATATGACAGGAAAATTTTAGCTGGAGTAAAATCAAAATGGCTACTGTAAAAGAAATTCTGAGCAATTTCCAGATTTTGGATGTTCATGTGTACCCCTGGCTTAAATAGAAACAATATTACTGCTGATCTTCCAGTGGTACAGGGAAACAAATAAAATGATTGTCATTCTTCATGATTTTTTTTCCATAAGTCAAAAGTTAATTACTTCACAGATGGCAGAATGGTGAATGAAATGAATGCAGTCAGCTTGCCTAGAAAACTGGATTGCAGAACATATGCAGTGAAATGAGACAGAAAAGAGGGCTGGCAAACAATAAATATCTATTTCCTTTTTGCTTTAAATAGACTAAAAGGTCAAGAGAAATATATGACTGACATTTGTCCAAATAAATAGCAATAAAACTAGGTATATTGGTCCACAAGCAATCTCAGACAGAGGGATGAACACTAAATTGGCTACTAAAATACATTCCTCCATAACACTAAATTCCTTTCATATTTTTAATCATAATAAATTTAGATAAATACTTCTAAGTTTGCCACTATTCTGCCATATTGCTAACAGTGATAAAGATCAAGTTTTTATTACACATTTAAGGGATATAAAAGAAATAAAAGGAATATTTTATGGTTTTTAAGTGTATTATATGTAGGAACATTGTAGACAGTAATTTGAAGTAATTTGATTCATGGTCTGCACACATGAAACAACTTTAGTACCACAGCAAAAGATTTCCTTTTATTCTTTTGTGCCAGAGCTATTCATCTACCATCACTGGTTTAACACTTACACATATTGGGAAACTAAATGAACAATGACAGTGGCTACAGGCATCCCAGGACAGGCTGGGCTAGAATATTAGGGAGCCAACAATAGAGACAAGGCTCAAAAGCCACAAAAATAATGTGTCAATTCTGGTTAAATTCATCAGAGAGGTCTACACCAGAACAAACAGATGTGAGTGCTGTTTTTTTCTTAGTCCTAAACTTCATCTGATAAATTTAATTATTTCAGATATTATATTGTATGTGTTTATTTCATGGCCATCAGAACTGTCCCATGGAAGCCAAACAGCTCCCTTATCCATCACCTGAGATTAGGGAGAGAGATTTTTTAAAATCAGCTGCATTTGAATAGCCAGATGACGTAAACATGAAAGAAAGAACACCTACTGTCCAAATTGCAACACTTCATCATTAATTTGTTTTCAATTTGTTCATTAGTGTGGTAAGAATTCTTTAACTATGAGCAGTAGGGAGCCTCAGCCCTGATCTGGTATTGCATGAAATTGAACAGGTTGTGTCTTGCAGGAAAAGTTCTGTGATCAGATTTTGTCAATGTACATCAAATATTTTCCACATATCCCTTTACAACAGTGATGGCTTTTAAATGGCCAGGTCTGGAGCTCCTATGGTACCATAGGAACAGTACAATCCACTGCAGAGGACTTTAATTGTGATGTACAGTAGTTTCACGAATACAAGCCGCACGGAGTATAAGCCGCACTTCCGGTGCCTCGACAATGTTGCTGTCTCTGTCAATAGATAAGCCGCACCCCGAATATTAGCCGCACTTTCGTTCGTAGTGAGAATCCGTGCGCAGCTTTCACAAATTGGCCAATTAGTAACAGGATCGCGGCATAGCGGGATTTACTGGCTCAGGGCGGGGCCAGGAAGGCTCGGCCCGCTCATGGTTGCCGACGGGGCCGGCCGGGTGGTGCTGCAGCCGCCGCCGGGCTCACTGGCCCCCCTCTCCCGTCAGCACCGCCTTGCTGCCGCGTTTGCTCGCCCTGCCAGCGGGCCAGCCGCCGCTGCCGCTGCCAGGCACGCCGGCTGCCCCGCTGCCGCGTTTGCTCGCCCAGTCGGAGGGCTGCCACTGCCGCCGGGCTCGCTGGCCCCCCTCTCCCGTCAGCACTGCCCCGCTGCCGCGTTTGCTCGCCCTGCCGGCGGGTCAGCTGCCGCCGCCGCTGGCAGGCACGCCGGCTGCCCCGTGCCATGTTAGTTCGCCCGGCCGGCAGGGCTGCCGCCGCTGCCAGGCTCTGCTGGCGGGGCGGCCGCCGCCAGGCTCGCCGGCCGCCCCCTCCCGTCTGCACCGCCGCCGCGTTTGCTCGCCCTGGCCGGCACTGTAGGCCCCCGCACCGCCGGGCTCCCCCACGCTGCTAGCCCCGATTCTGCTGGGCTTCCCCCGCTGCCAGGCAGCCCCACCCGCCGGCCTTCCTGCTTCTGCCATGCTCCCCTGCACTGCTAGCCCCAGTTCTCCCGGGCTCCCCTGCCCTGCTGGCCCAGGCTCTGCCGCCCGCCCCCCACACCGCTGGCCCCGCCTCTGCCAGGCTTTCCCACCTCTGCCGGAGCTGGCTGGGCTCCAGCTTGGCTTGGGGCTGCCGCGGGCTCTCACTTCCGTGTTGGCAGCTTTTAGAATATTGTTCATGTATTAGCTGCCCTCGAATATTAGCCACACTTCCGGGTTTCCACCAAACTTTAGGTCAAATTGGTGCGGCTTGTATTCGTGAAATTACTGTAATATTTTGGCACTGAGATGATGCGATTTATCCTCATCTCTGAGACTACATTTTTCACACGTTAAAACATCCATTGGGTTTGGAAGTGTAGTCAACGGATGTGTTGTGTTCAGCTGGACACCAGAATGAAGCAACTTCTCAATGCCACAGCCAAGACCTGCACAGGAGTCAGCAATGCTGATACATCCCTGTTTAGAGCTGAGTCTCTCAGGTATGGCAGCACTTTTGGCACACTGGAAAACCCAAAGGCAAAACACGTCAGATTTAAGAGCATGGAGATGAAACCAGTATACTCCTGCAGGGATTGGGGTGTTCAGCTCAGGATTCATCCTCTACAATGAATTGCTCTTCAGCAAACTCCTTTTAGAAGGGCAGATCACATTTTCATTTATGTAATGGTTACCCTCAGTAAAATAATTTGTACCTTAACAACAAAGCCTTAAAAAATAGTTACAAAAATGAAACCCTATATAAGCATAACCATGGATATGTCTGTATTTTTAAAAATTGGCTTTAAACCATACATCTAAACTTGGCAAATGGACTGAAGTGATAAATTAAGCAGAATGAAAAGAGACCTGAGAGATCAGTCTTGATGACACAATCTAGTTGGCATGGATTCTTACTGTTCTTTGACTGTAAACAGAATAGTGACTATGGAAGAAAGAGTTAATATATTTCATTTTAAAATCCAAGTTCCTACAGAAGAGGTTTCTGCAAAGCTGTGAGGTGGTGGGCAAAATAAATGTAACAGTAATGAGCTACAAAAAGATAATACAAACACAACTCTAACACAAGGGGCTGATTCCAAACATCTGCTTTAAAAGCTCAGTATAGGGGTTAGAGGTGAGAAGAGTGGGGAGGAGTGGAGAGGGTACTTGATGGTTTTTTTAGATTTGTATTTTCCCTTATTTCAAAGAGAGATTGATTTAAAGTACCTAAGTATCAAATGACCCAAGTCAGACATTTAAAGTCCCAGGGCAGTCAATGACAGATTTATAGTTTCTTTGCAGTCTCTGGAAATTCATGAAGATTCAAGAGGTCACCAATCTGAGCTGTGTACTTCTGGCGCAGGCTCCTGCCACTGTAGCCGACATGGTAGAATGGATGATTTACTTGCTGTGATTCAGTGCTCAGACATTAACTTAAAATCACTGCTGACTTTCTTTTAGGTTAATCACTTAGGTGGCACTCCATGGCAGCCAAAATGTCAATCTTCCACTTTTGGTAGCAACCTGGAGAGCCCCAATAGATACCAGCCTTGGATGTTTGGTGGCAGCAAATTGCCTAGGGTCTGCCTGTTGGAGCACAGCTGACAGCAACTGAAGTGCTTTTAAAAGGCATTTCAGTGCTCTTGCAAAGTGGAAGTTATTCTGGAAGGAGTGCTAAGCTGTGCCTGACCACTGACCTCTCCCAGATGCTTCAGCCTGTGAATGAAGGCTCCATGGAAGGCACTTCAGTCTGCTTAGATCCAGAACTGAGAATCCTCCTCTGTAGCTGCCTCCTCTCCTTTCAAACAGGAGAAAGACTGCATATATGTTAAGCAATATTTGTGAGTAACAGCAAACTCACCAGCAAGAGGAATTTCTAGGATTTGTGTCAACATGGATCTGTCTCCACAGAAAAGCCAAAGTGAGTAAACGCCTAATGCTTAGCTAAAATCCAGGATGGAGAGAGAAAGCTGGGTTTTGACCCTGTTCCCAGAGGTCTGTCTGCTTTCCATCACACAAATGTGCAATAAAAAAACCAAAATTCATGAATGGATTATGCTAAATAGATTACTCTAACACAATTCATCTATTGCAAATACAGATAAGGAATGCGTATGAGAGAGAAGCAGCAAATTGATGCATTTGAATCCAGGCCCTTCAAAGCTAATGAATAGAATGAGCAGTGAAAACCTAGAACTACTTAATGACCTGAACAGAAAATCTGTGCAGAGCTGCACAAAGAAATAAACCTGGAATACAGGCTAGGACAAAATCCTGTTTAGTATCCATGCAGCAAAACCTTGGTTACAGTACCAGAACCTGATATTACGCTGTCAGTCTTCATAGAACTCAAATAGATTATCTCTGCAAAGCTTTAGCAGAACTGCTCATCCAGCCTTCCAGTTACATAATGAAGTCTACATAATTTGCTTGTGGTAGAACAGGATCATGCTGCATCAGCTTTTCCTCTGACCTCATACACTTTTATAGTAAGAAATCCCACAAAATACAGCTTCATGGCACACAGACAGGAAATGTGGAAATACATTAGGTGTCCTGCTCTTCCCCACTGTGGGAGAAGAGCAGTTTTGTTATATTCAAGCTTTTCCAGTATGATTTTAGATCCAGATCTGGAAAAAAAAAGAAAAATCCCACTACTTAAACCATATGCTTCTCCCTAAGAATGAGCCACCTGTTGACTTTAGCATGAGTACCCATATGCTGAAGGTGTACAACATATTGAAATAGTATCTTGGTTTGAAACAAAAACTAGAAACAAGATAGATCCTTCTTCTGGAGACCTGAAATAGTGTGGAGTTCATATGTGAAATATTTACAATAGTGTAAGGATAAAAAAAATAGAACATAGCTATTAATGTAATTGGGAAGACGAAAAAGAAAGGGATCGCAAAAATGGCAACACAACTTCCATATTCTGGAATGACTAGAAGGAGGTTAATTCACAGTAATAAAAAATTGAATCACTGTGCCTTTTGCAGTTGCCTACGGAGAACTGCTGAATTGAGGGTTGCAAAGAAAGAGGAATTTATTACACATAGTTACAACTAGGATGGCCTTGTGGCTCATTACTGATGCATTTAAAAAGTTCCATCTTACTTCTTAATATGGACAATGAAAATTTTGATCATCACTCAATAAATCAATCTTTTTAGTTTGCCAGATTATTGTCTTAGGTAACTTGTATTTTTCTCTCTACACAGGTATTTCTGAATTTGCCTTAATATGGTATCAGAAAATAAGCAACCCCAATTGTAGTATCTGGCACAAAAATTAGATCAGACTCTAAAGACACCAAAAATCCTTAGTAATGGAGGATAACAGGGCTATGAATTGTAGGCACTTGGGCATTTTTAAATTGCATTTGATACCTTTTCAAAAAGCTATTTATAGCTCAGAGGAATATTCACTGAGCTGTGCAGTCCCAGCTCTCCCACTTACATATGGTAATATTTCTGAACATTCAAACCCCTTAGCATCAGTCAAGGCCTCTTAGTGCTATTGTTCAGGAGTAAGAACGTATAATGCATTTCACTCATGAGGTTACATAGGGATATTTTAGGTAGAGCTGAGCATAAAACACAGTTTTTTAATGAAACATCTACAAATGTTTTCCCTTGCTGCACCACAGAACAATGTTCCTAAAAGATATGCAATATTAGTGTTGTTCCAGCTTCAGTGTTTTTCACATAGAAATGCAGGGGTTTGAGGAGCAGGTGATTTGTTAGATTGACTGGAAGAATAAAATAAATTTATTTATGAGCTTATCATCTAGTTTGAAGAGAAAGCAACTCTTTAAACTAATGCATGAAGAAAAAAAATGTTCTGAGTTAAACTTAATTTTGTTATGCACTTAAGACAACCTGAGACAAATGGATAGTTAGTGGCTAAACCAGGTGTTTTTATCACTTGCTTGTTCCTGGATTGTGGAAGGAAAGCCAAGCAGCAAATATGAAGCACCAAACAGCATCACTTATGATTGTACTTCCTATGAGGTGCTGTCCTAAGGTTCTTTTTACAGCAATAAAGGAAAACATTTGTTCTGAATATCAAAGGGATTCAAAAGTGGAAAAACTATTTATGTCTCAGGATATAAGACACATAAATGCAAGAAGATTGACCAAGAAGTAGCTCAAGCTTGGCTCTAACATTGCTCTAGAATTTGATTACGTGATGATATCTAAAGTGGTCTTTTAAAGTTTACTTTATTTATAGCAAAATTAAACCAGCATTTCTCCTTTGGCCTCACTGGCAACAGAACACTTCCTCTGTATAACATCTACTGCACTGCAGCCCTGTTCATTAGGATGCTGGAGCCATTCTTGCTTAAAAGACTCACAAGGCGATGTTGGCTGTTGGATTCAGCGTTCCTGTCTACCAGCATGGTTTGCATGCTCACTGGAAAGTCAGAGCTGCACAAATTGTTATCATTGAAAGGTCTGTTACTTCCAGAGGAAGTTCCTTCTGCTTCCTGGTTTTAGTTTGTTTGCACACCACTGTCAGAGAAAAGATTGACTTAATTCCAATCCATACACCTAAAGTTTTATTCATCAAAACTTCCAACTGAAATTTTTTTATAATTCGAAATTAGGAAAGAAGGTAATCTTCAGAGAAATGTGTAGATTTGAAAAACCAAAAAATCTGTAAAAATAATTAATGGTTAATACATAATACAGGTCACAACATTAGATAACAGGGAGAGCTTCTCTCAGTACCTTGGGATTCTGCACTAGCAAGGACATCATCCTACCCTGCTTTCAGAGCAGCACTAAGATCAGATTTTCACTACAGCAGCTCTACCCTGCCATGTATCTGGAAAGTATCCAGCTCTCTGAAGGACTCAAGTTCTGTTTCCAGCCTTCATCTCTGGTCTCCCCAGTAAACTAGATTATTCTTCATGGTTATACTGGCAGTACACACTTGACTGCTCTTCTCTCCTCAGTGCAGTCAGGAACCACAATGAATGCTGAAAATCAGCCTGTTATGAAATTCCTTTCACTTCTATGGTTCTTCCTTAATTACCGCTGACATCTTGCTCAGTCTCAGGAAGGATGACTTTGTGTATCCAGACTTTCTCAGAAACTGCTAGAAGTACATATGGGGAAGTAAACTCTCCTTCCACAGAAACAGTCCAGAGGATTTCTTTACATCCCTGCTGCACTAACACACAGTTTTAGAGCTTGTGAAAACAATGGACCTCATAAAAGCAGCTTTGAGAAGACTAATTAACTAGTTTTATGATATGAAGTTTGTGTTTTCTTAGTATATAATTATTTTAATTAACCATGAAGTGGAACGTTAATTACTGTTGCCTTTTCATTTTAGACAGTCATATCAGCTTTAGAATGGACTTCACTGGATGCTACTGAAAACACATTTCAAAATCAAACAT
Organism: Catharus ustulatus; assembly: GCF_009819885.2. Classification (NCBI taxonomy): domain Eukaryota; kingdom Metazoa; phylum Chordata; class Aves; order Passeriformes; family Turdidae; genus Catharus; species Catharus ustulatus. The sequence continues at coordinate 97,077,013 of NC_046221.1, read as the reverse complement.
GTGACAAATTAAAGTGTTTTAAATAAGCAGCATTCAATTTCAAGTCTGCCAATAGGTAGGAAAATAATTTTGGTCTGGAGCCTAGATCCTGGATGTCAATGTAAGGAAAAGCATTTGTGGCCAGGAGATTAACAGACATAGTGCTTTACTTTTCCACATAACCAGAATTTTTACAATAGGCAGAGATAGCACGGACATAGTCTGGAAGGGCAAAAAGAAGCAGGGCATTTCTAGACAGGAAGCTTCCCTCAAGAATTTTGGAATATTTTCTTGTACTAGCACATGCAGTTGCTTATCTGCACTTTGCAGCTGTCTAACAGACACTAATGAGAGATTTCATGTTCATACCAATTACTTGAAATATTTAATGTCCTTCTTAAGGTGCATCTACACATCAAAGAAATGACTCAGTCCGAATATGCCACAATGCTGCAGAGGAAAAGAAAATGTCCCCACTTTGTGCTGAAAGAGAAATGACTTTGAGTTCTCCTGCAGCTAAGGCTACATCATCAGTTTTATTTTAGATCTTCATTTTCAGAGGTTGATAACCCAGGGCAAAAGCGCTGCATCTGTACAATTCTGGATAGACAGTATATCAGGTAAACACTAAAGTCATACCCTCCTTAGCCAGCTAGGGACATTTTTAGACTGGCAACAGACAGGATCCCAAGACCAACTTGGGCACAACAATAATGAAAGGTGTTGGGTGCAATTAATAGGCAGTTGGATTCTGAACCAAAATAACCCATCCTATCTTATGTAACTTGGATGTTGTAAGCAATTCTTTAAGGTCTGAGATAAATTACTAAAATTCTCTGTCCATAAATACACCCTTCTGGAAATAATAAATTGTTTTCTTTTATTGGTTATGTCAGAACTCGTTCAATAATATTCGCAAAATGCTTCTGTGAAGAACAATGGGTTTAATTAGCCTTTTATTATTGAAGAAAACAATTACTGAAACAAGAGGTTTCAATTGGTGACAAAACTCCAAAACATGTAGGTTAAGTTGCTAGTGATGTGTTGCTGTGGTGGTGGCCATTAACGTAGTCAGTGGCAAATGTATAAGATTTTTTAGTTTTGGGGTTGTTTTAAACTGCTAGAAAATATATTGAGTCATCTCTACCATAATCTATATGAAACCAAAGAAAGCTGGGCTTGTTAAGTGAAAGGATCCAATTAAAGGGGTGAGCCCAGCAGCAGGAGTGAAAAACCAGGCACTGGTGCACCCTCCCTTCCCTGAGCCATGAGACAACCTCCATCTTCCCTTCCCCATCCAAAGAAATTGGTGTTATTGCCAGACGCTGCTGCTCACAAAGACATCTTACCCTCCGTACATAAGCATTAGCTGAATTTAGCCTCACTTCCTTTAAGGTCTTATTAGATCTGTCTCTGGTAAAGAAACATCTTTAGCTGTTAAATAACATTTTCCTAGCATATGCATTTAAATGGCTGCAGTTTGGTTCTCAGTATACTGTTTCATGCTATTTGTATTTTAGTCTTTTTAAGAAATGTAAATCAGCATTGGGAATATATTTTCTGCCTTTAAATATGCAGAATAATAATTGTAACTATTTTTTCTTTAGAATACTAATATCAACAAATACACTCACAGATATAAAACGTAATTCCCATATGTAGAGAATGTTTATAAATAATATCAAGATTTTAAAATCTGTAATTGTCTCCTATTTTTTACACTGCTGTTGGGGGTTGGGGCTGCTTAGGGGAGAATTTAAAATCTTTGGTATTTGAAAATCAAAAATAAATTTGTTAGTCCTTGGTAAACAATATCATTTGAGCTAAAACAAAACCAAACTCCTTGCATTTTATTTTATGGCCGTTAATATTCAAAATACCACAAGGTTATGTGGTCTGTATTAAAACAAATACATACTCATCATTCCATTAAAAAAAATTAATTGTTGAATTTGAAAGGGTAAACTTGCTATTATTAGCTCAGGCAGTCATTTATTTGTAGGTTAGAGGCAAAAAGTGGTTCCTTAGACTACTAGCAAAAATCTGTTTCTGTGTTTAAACCTTTTCTTCAGCTGTACTCCTTTTGACCAGGAACTATTAATCTTTGTGGCTTTTTTATTCCTAGGAAAAATTAACTTTCGGTACTCATCCTCCTTTTAAATATATATTGTTTTTTGGTGGTGAAAGATTGCTGAAATGGTTCAGAGGTACCCTTTGTTACCATGTGTTCAAGTATGGTTCCATGGAGAGAATAGAGAGATTCATTTAATTTCCCAGAAAATATTTGGATCTTGATTCAGAACACAGCAATTACATAGTGACATTGAAATCTCCACAAATGTGCAATTTTGCAAGTAGGTGTGTGGGGTGATGGGGTACAGAAGAAAAAAAATCTACTGAAAGGGATTACTGAGCTCACAAAATCCTGGAAGTTCAAAGGAAGCAGGAACACAACCAACACTGGTCTTCAGTAAGGCAAGGGAGCTAAGCACTTTCAGGTGACCCTTTTGCAAGTTCAGCAGATTCAGAAGGGCATAGGACCAGTGATGGGACACCGCAACCATAAGCCAGCCACATATTGCTGTAGCAAAGAAATAAACTTTCATTATGGGTACACAACACCTTGACGTGTGTGTTTGTGTGTGTGAGATTGAAAATTTCACACCATCTTGTGAAGTGTGTGATATCGCCTGTAACAGAAAATTGAAATGGTTTAAGTCAATAATGTCCTTAATGGTTTCATAGAAAAATTTGTACCAAATTTCGAGGTGATATGAGATTGTGATGTGTTCATTTATCCACAAAAGGAAAGCAGACTCAAGATACTTGCAGAGGATGATTAGGGGTGTGAAATTCAGGGGGATATAAAGGGAAACTATTCTCAGGATACCTGTAATACCAATGCCCACACAATTCTGCAGGTCAGAAGCCCATAATGTTACTAGGAGAACTCTGAGGAGAATGAACTGAGTGGGTGAAGGTTTTTAGTGAAATATTAACAAAGTCTTCATCCCTCTGTTTGGTTCAATGGGAACAATAAACTTTTCTAGAAGAGCCACAATGGATCCTCCGCATATGGTTCTTCCTGTTCAGAATGAGAACAGTGGATGAACTAGGATGTGCAGTGCAACAAGAGAAAAGATCAGGAATAAACTTCAAGAAAGTTAGTTTTTAAAATATCTATATTAATAGGATGTCTAAAGTAAACTAAAACAAGGGAAGATGAAGATTGCTGAAAACAGACACTTCATGAAAAGTGACATGTCTCCAGCTGGAATGGTCTTGGAGGATATTTGACACTGTGTGGGGTTACCTTTGCCATCTTCGTCATTTCTGAGGACCAGTATGCAAAGGAAAGACTCAGCACACTGAGGAAGCAGAAGTGGGAAGTGACCATTAACAAGTACACCATGGCTCTACAAGAAAATAGCATTCCAGTCAGGGAATTCAACATCCTGGAGCCCACTGGTATGTCCAAGTTGCTTATCCAAAGGCAGCCCAGACCTGCCCTAACTTTTGCTAGCCTGCCTGATTACTGAGCCGAGGACTGGACAGGCTGTGTGCAGAAATGGACTGAGTGAAGTCATTTAGCATGAAAGTGCATTTCTACAATGCACAATAGATGAAAGAGACGATTTAAGTGCTTTCTGTCGGTGCAGATTAAAAGATTAAAATTAAAATTGTAAAGGTGTGTTGTGCAAAAGGATGCAGACACAGTGTGGGACCTGGCATTGTGATGCTGACTTTGAAGTGGTTGGCATCTTCTTTTGAAGCGCAATCCATCAAGCCATGTCAGCTGCCTGCACTCTCCACAGTGCTCTTCTGAATGAAATTCAAAGCAGTAGCATGCTGAGCAGTGAGCCACAAACACTACTCCAAGAAAAAAAACTAACGAGAGAGGTATGTCTGAAATCACACCCTCCTTCAGCTTTGGACTCCCAGGAAAGATGAGTTATGCTAGGAAGTCACACATCAGAGTTTCTCCAGTACAGAAAATCAGCTTCCTAGCTTCAGGCAAGATCTGTGGAGAGTTTACTCCAGTATTTTTGGACTGGGATGCCTGGATAATGCAGCTGTAGGAACTCCCCGTTCCTACAGTATAGGCATCAGTATAACACGTCTTGTTGAGGACACAGGGAGCTGTAGATGTTGAGATGCTGAACTAACAGAAACCATCTTGGTTATGCTGGGCTACAAGGAGAAAGAAAAAGGCAGCACAGTACAAAAGGCAGATTGATGGGGCACACCCCAGCTGGAGTGGCTAAACCAAGAACAGCTCCTCTACTTTTTTAACCAGATGTTGGGGGTTGAGGGAGTTTTTACTCTTTCCCTCCGTGGAGAAATTTTTTCCATTAGCATGTTAAAGGAATCTGGCCTGGCAACTCCCTGGCTTCTAATAAGAGAGGGGTGGGGATGAATAGCTGTGAATTGCTTTGTCCTTGCAAGGGGCCACTCCAGCTCCCCGCCCGAACACAGAGGAGAGAGGTTCTTTTCTCCACGGTGGGACCTGCCCTGCACTCTGACACTGCTAAAGCTTCCTGCTTCTGAGAACAGCGCTGAGAACCGGGACGCAAATGGTGAGCAGAGGTTTTTTCCTTCACCCTTCTCCCACCTGGGACCACCCTGCCACTTCGCCTGCCTGCTGCAGCAGCTGCTGCAACTGAGACCGCCCCAGTCCACCAGGACTGTGAGGAGGAGAAGAGCGTCTGACTGGAAAAAGGACTGAGACTGAGTTTTGTTCTGTTTTGTCACTGATCTTTTAATAGTTGATGTTGTTCTTGTTTGTCTTGTAGATATATCAGTAAAGAACTGTTATTCCTAAACCCATACTTTTGCCTGAGAACCCCTTAATTTCCAAATTACAGTAAACTGGGATGGAGGGAATTTTCACTCTCCATTTTGGGAAAAAGCTCTTGCCTTTTTCTTTTCTGGCAATACTGTCTTCTAAACCAGGACACCAAAGCATCTGACACTGCTTTCAGATGAATTTATACTGCTTGTATGTATCAGACTTGCTCTTACAAAAAGGTGCTAGACCAAATGCCTAAAGAGATATGCTTAGAAGAAGGCCTGAGATACAGCATGGTGGTGAATATCCACTTTCATGGAGTGTGCCCAAATGCAGAATTTCAGGTGTACGGGAACTAACTAGTGAAACCTAAGTGTCTGCAGACCAAGGGGAAGGGATTTCTAAATGAAGTATAAATACTGCTAATTTTCCCAAGAAAATGTACAAATTTTTTCTTCTCAGAAGTTGAAACTTAAAAATAGTAAAGGACAGAACTGAAGGAAATACCAAACAATGAAAGATAATTTTGATTTTTTTCTTTAAATATCAGAGGTGCAAACTATGGTGTAATTTACATGTGAACTATGAATTGGACAAATATACTATCTACACTGGGTACATAGAGGCCACCAGAGCCCACCCTCAAAAGTTGCAAAGCAAATAATGTAAAATTAAAAGTGTATGACAAAACAGAGTGAAAGCAAAATCATAAGATAAAGTATTTGCAAAAAATACTCCTATTTTGGTTATAACCGAGCTTCTGGAAACTGGTTAAGGATTATATGCCACTGAGAAAAGTCCTGGATGCAGAGAGAGAATACTATTCTTGCTTTATGAGAGATAAGCCTATTAAAAACCCTAAACCAGACACGGACAACAGATATGTATGCCACTTAAGGTAAGAAATTTTAAGTTCTAGATGTCATTCATTCACTTCTGCCGGTAACCATAACCAACCAGCACCACTGCTGCTCTTCTTTGTCTGTATTTTTCCTAGTTCTCATTTCTGTATCCCTAACTGCTTTTTTCCTTGTGTGCACCAAAAACCAGAAAGGCACTGTCCTTCTCATAATATTCCAGGATCTTAACAATAAAGTAGAAATAAAAAGATAAAGGAAGGAATCCAGCTTAACGGCAGAATGGCATAGGTGATATTTCGCAGATTCTTTTTTAGTATACAATGCCACTACCTGCACATTATGTAGAACTCTCCCTACACTATAAAAGACCAATAAAATTGTAAAGTGGTATTCTAAGGATTGGACTTTTATCTATGTGAACGATTACAGGTGGGATTTGGATTCCTACAACAAGCAAGCTTGCCGTTGACTGGTACACCTTGTTCTTAGTTCAAAAGTCATGATTTAAAATCTAAATACAAGCACTTCTCAAACCCTCACCACTGAAATCACATGGAAGCTTAAGGATTAATTAGTTCATACAGAAGATGAAGCAGAAGACAAAACTAGTACCCCAGTAGATGGAGAGCACTACTAACAAAACTACTTACATCTGCAACAGCAAGGGACAGGCTCCTTCCCTTCCAGGTTAGACTTGTAGGTCAGGAGCTGTTTCTGTCTTTGGTGAGAGGCTTTTCATCTCAGCTACTGAATGGTGCTGACAAACATTGACCCTGCTTGACCGTGGTCATTAACTGTGTTCACCATGACAGATTTAGCAGCACTTCTGTTTTACGCTGCTTTCTCTGACCCATTTCTTCCTGGCTTCTCACTCAGACCTGGCTCAAGATTTCTCTTTGCCAGGGTGAAGTGTCAGTAACAAATCTTCCCAAATGTGGACTGCTTTTTTATTTTTTTATTTTTTTTCCAATCTATGACTTGGCTTGGCTTGCTAAAGGGAAGAAACTCAGCAGTCTGTCAAGTCTGACAGTTCCCCCCAGCTACAGAAGCAGACATGGCTCTTTCAAAATGTATTAGAGTGCCAAGAGGACTATTAAGAACAGGAAAAGAAGGTAAAACAGTCCACTGGATGCTACTTTCTGAGGATGAAGCATGGGATAAAACAATTCATGTCCTAAGTTTGGACAGAAAACAAACAGAAAAGCGAGCTGCCTGTGGGAAAATACAGTTGTTAGGTTCTCTTGTATTCATAATTACAGAGCAGAGTCATCCAGGTAATTCAGCTTTTTAGAGTAGGAATTTTCCATGTTTTTCAACTAAATAAAACTATAAGCCACAGTTGTGCAAAATTTCACAGTAAAGGGAGTGTGTTTGTTTGATACTGTGAACATGCAGCAGTAATTGAGAAGACTTCAGTAAAGGGAAGAAGATAAACATCATAAAATGTCATACCCTAAAATATGACTGGTTCACTGCTGTTGGGATGAGGAGGAAACAGTGAGCACTGGAAATTCTGCATTCTAGGGAAGAAAACCTTTTCCTTTTGTGTCAGAGGTTTGTACTCTAATAGCAATCATATATGTTAATAGAAAGAATGGAACTAGAACCGTCAAAGGTGGTTGACTCTAAAAGTGTATAATCTGAGTCTCACTTCCAAAACAAGAATATTTTTTGGAGAACAAACCACTCTTGATTGCCTCTCAGGAGAGCCTTGCTAGTGAGAAGTCTAAAGTGAATGATGATCTCCCATTCAGCACGGAGGATGAAATCGATAGCCCATTCTTTAACAGTTAATAATAATCTTTTTATAACAGCAGCTAAAAAAAAAAAGACAAGAATATTTATAAAAAATCTGATTTATCACACATTGAGAATATGCTTTGCCTGCAGAAGCCATCTGTCTATGCACTTCACAGCTCTGTTTTTTTGTAGGAGATAGGCTGTCATATGAAACATTTCTTTCTGCTGTTTATTTTGGGGTTCTCAGTTTGAAGGAGATAAAATATTTTGTATTTTGTTTTTTTCAGCACAAGAAGACATATTTGAAGGCTGACACATGAATTAAGGGCCCAGAGAAGGCGTTAAGCTTGTATAAAAGTTTAAGTTGAAGTGATGATTGGGTCAGACAACTGTCAATGGCTGGAAAAGCTTTCAGGTGAAGTGCCTTAGAGAAGGGTAATAGTAGTGTTTGAATCTGAATGAACCACTGCACTGAGCAGTAGTCTGGAAAAACAAGTGCTTGGTTTGCTCCAACACCAAAAAATATGCTTTTGATGCTGCAATTATAACAAGAGTGCCTTTTTAGAATTCTTTCTGAACAAGCAACTTTTACATATATGAACATTTATGAAGGACTTTTATTGGGAAAACGTATTGTTAATCAGTCAAAGATTAATTTCTTTTCTTAGCTTTTTATTTCTATTTAATTTTTAAGATCTTAAATTTTTTGAGGAGAGTGACTTCCCAGTTGTAGGTGCACATCTTTATGCTTCATTGTTAATTACATCTAGTTACACACTAAAGGCAAGTGAAAAAGGAAATATAGTTTCAGAGGTTCATAAAGACTTCATCTATATCAGATGTAAATATTCCAGTGACAAAACAGGGTGTGTGCTTTACAGCTTGTTTTTCAACAAAATGGTCAACTTCAAACAGTTAGGAAGAAAGAGTAGCAGTGATCCTAATATTTTTTGTGTAGAACCACATTATGGAACACTCAGCTGGACAAAATTGGTGCATGCAGAGGTATGGTAGCAGAAAAGGAAGTACTCCAGTTAACCAAGAACTTGTATATCCTGAGCAGAGGAGAGAAAAACAAACGTCTTTCCTTGAAAGAGGAAGCTTTCAATGACAAAAGCGGAGTTAAGAGATGTAGTAGGTTAAAAATGGATGAACAAAGAGGAAAGGAGTAATCTGAAAAGCAGGCAGCTGAAAGCATGAAAAGAGAAAATGAGAGAGAGAGGCAGCCAGGGAATGAGGGGGAGGAATGAAGAACATTTAAATACTAATCTGGATCAGTTCAAAGACTAATTTCTGCAATATTTTCTCATCAGTTTCAACAGGAATTGACTCAGGGTTATTCAGTTCACATTTCTGTTAGACATGCAAGTGTGTGCAGCAAAAGGAAAAAATTGCAGGATCTGGATGTTTCAAAATAAAAAGGATTGCTGGGCTAACAAGTCCAGAGGAAAACAATTCTGCTCACATAAGCGATAAAATGGTTTATGTGTGTTTCCTGTAGATTCAGTAGGAAAGCCTGTGCAGATGTGGTGAATCACACCTCACTGCTCCTTCAGTGGCTGTAGTTTTTCAGAACAGAAGTTCATTTAGGACAAGTTAGATCTGGGAGGGAAGCAAGAAATAGCGGAAAATTCTGGTACAATGTTATCAGATACTTACAATACAAAAGTAAGATGTATGTTGAGATGGAAATGTACAGTAATTGCACGAGTATAAACCACACCATTTTGACTAAAATTTTGCTCCCAACCCAGAAGTGCGACTTACACTCAGGAGCGGCTAATATATGAACAAATTTCGGAAATATCCCAACCTGGAAATCCGAGCCCGTAGCAGCCCCGAGCTGAGGTGGAGTGGTGGGGCAGCAGCGGTGCAGTGGCAGTGCTCCCCAGCCCCGCGGGGGTGGGGCGGTGGCAGTGGCGCTCCCTGGCTCCGGGAAGCGCGGTGGTGGCAGCGGCCGGGCACGCCATTCCCCCGCTTCCTGGCGGCAGCAGTCGGGGACGCTGCTCCCCCGCTTCCTGGTGGCAGTGGCAAGTGGGGCCGGGGCTGCTCCCTGGCAGCCGTCCCGAGAGGGGCCGGGGACACCTGGCCCCAAGCGGGGCCAAGCCAGTAAACCCCATGATCCCGCAATTCTGTTATTAATTAGCAACTTCGTGGAAGTTGCACACGGATCCTTGCTGCAAACAAAAGTACGGCTAATAATCTGGTGAGGCTTATACATGGACAAAGAATGAAATGTTGCCGACACCCGGAGGTGCGGCTTATAATCACGTGCGGCTTGTAATCGAGAAATTACTGTACTCTGTAAGTGTTATGAAGTGAAGAAAGGCTTGGAAACCAGCACCCTTTCAGGACTTACACAAAATCCATAGTTCCTTCAGTTTATTGACAGGCATTTTTAATTTTTTTTTTTTCCACTCTAAGAAGCAAACACAATCCAGGCAAGAAAGTTTCAGATTTCACCTTCCTTCATGGTCAAATCAAATAATAAACTGAAAAGGCCAAATTACCTTTTCTGAGAAGTTTAAAAGAGACTACATTGGCTCACCAAAGTCCACAACCCCAGAAGACCTGACTTAGGAGTAGATGTAGCTTATGGCAACAGTGAAAGAACCAAACCTTTGATTACATGCCGGAGGAGAAGGTGTTTAGAAGGCAAACAGGGGAAAGAAGGGGAGAACAGCTAGGAGATATCTGATCTGAAAGTTGCCAGGGTGCATAATCAATTACTGAATGGGTGGATTAAAAAAAACCAAACAAACAAACAAAAAACCCACAAAAAAGCAAAAAAACCCCCAAAAAAAAAAAAAAAACAAAACCAAGAAACCAAAAAAAAAAACCCAAACCCAACAAAAAAAAAAAAAAAAGTGGGAAGAACACAAGCTAAACTTACAATAAAAGCACTTTGTGGAAAATTAAAAAAAACAAAACCCTGTAGCATATTAATACTACGTGTACGAAGATGAAAGTTATCTACAAGTCATTTCAAAACACTTTCTCAGGACGGCATCTATTTTGGCTCAGATGAACTGCAGCACATAGCCTGGGGATTTCTGGGAGTGCACTGACCAGTCTGAGCTCCTGCACTGAGTGCCATTGCACTTGCTTTACACTACAGGAAGCAATTCAGCAGATACAGCTGCAATCAGGGAAACTCTGAGGTAAAAATTACACCAGTATAAACCCAGTGTGTTTTATGGCTAGGTAAAGCAAGATAAACACTTAGCAAAGTTAGCAAAAGTTTATCTGTTAATCATTATAGTGTCCCAGCCAGGAGACCCACAGGTATTGCCATAATGCTAAATGAAAATTATATCTATATATATGCTTTTTCTTGCCAAAACATGGACATGCACAAAATGCTTTTTGAAATTTTGAAAAGTCAAAATGCACAGTAGTGTATTCCTGTTTCCAGTTTCCCATATTGCTGGATATAGGGAAGAAGTCCTGATAACAGACGTATGTTATATGAAGGCAACCACCAAGGGAAGAAAAAGATAGATTTGTAGCTTTTCTAAACAAAACTCTCTGATCATTTTTATTATTCAGAGCTTGTTCTTTCAGGAAGTGATACTACTGCTACAGCCCTTACTCCATCAGAATTACCCCTGGGCCACCTTAGGGATGGCCTGATAAATGGTCATCCCCACAAACCCAGCAGTTCCCCTCTGTATATCTAAGAGAGGAGATCAAACAGAATGACTGCAGCTGTTCAGCAGCACCAGCCAAAACACATAAAATAGGTCACATAAGGGGATACTGTTATTCTCTAGCCTGAAGACTTTGGAGCCATTATCCTGAGATAAGTCACTTTTTCTAGTGTTATAAAGTAAATTATTTTCACCCAAATTTCATGTAAGTCCATAAGGAATCAGTAGACTACTGCTTTTCACTGAGTCTGTAATCTGTATTTGATGATCCATGTAATTTTCTGTTACTGTGGTTCTTAGTGGTTTTTGACTTCTTAACATCTATCTAATAAATTAGTTGGTCTGCTTGCCAGTTTTCTAATGCTTTTCCTTAAAATACATTACTATGTCTGATAAACAGCCTCTCACTGGAGTTTTCCCAATAGTTACTAACTTTACAACATGCCACCTTAGTGTTTTTGCCCTCTGTGAGTATTTCACCCTTGTAGCACTAAGGTAGCACTCTTTTACCTGGACCCTCTCCGCAGAACATTTATTTTCTTTGATGAGAGGCAATACAATAAAAAAACCCCAAAAACTTAAGCAAAACAAAAAAGAAAAAAAAAAGAAAAATAAAAGAAAGGAGAAAGAATAAGGAAAAAAGGGAAAAAAAGAAATAACCCCCTCCCACCACTCCCTAAATAATCTCTAATATCTTAATGCAGAATCTGGTGGTAAAATGAATACTGCATGTGTTCAGAACAGCCACAGTTCAGGCAGTGAGCATGTGCTGGGAGATGTGCACAATGGCTTGCAGAGTCAGGGCCTGAATCAGCAGTATAACTGGTAAGAAAAAAATAAAAAAGGCAGAGACCAAAATTCTGTGATATGTGTTATGATGAGCTGCTTCATGAGACACAGAAGACAAAATGACATTCTGTACTCTGGTTGTTAAGAGCAGGAAATTCTACCAGTATTTTTACCCTACTCATCTTCAAATACTAAACATTAGGTACAATAAACTTTACTATTTGTGCTATGTTAATCATGTATTTCATTTCACATCACAGTGATTCTTCACCCAGTCTCTAGGACAAATATTTGTGAACTGTGAATAGGTTTTTTGAAACCTAAGTAAAACATTACACTGAAATTCACCTGTGTGTAGGACAGCCATCTATGCCTCTGTTTGCTCTTATAACAAAAATGATGCCACTGGTCTTAATATCCTCTGTGTCCATAATGTATTTCAGAAAGTATTAGATGGTGTAATTGTTTAAAAATTATACTAATGATAAATATAACAAGGAAAAATGAAAGGTATTAAAAAATACTGCGAAATACCACTCCAGAGAGTACTGCATTCAAAGACATATTTCTGTTATTTTTTCAAGCATTCAATGAAGTGAGCAATAGTTTCTATTTTATATCAATTTACCTTGTTCAGCCCCTCATTCCCTTGAGAAACTACTTGTAGGCTTCATTACTTGATTTCTTCTGCTTCTCTGCCTTTAGCTCCATGGAAACCAAGGTAAAATTAGTAGCAGAGAGGAAATCCCAAGTAGCCCTGAGGTAGAATCTAAGGTGGATAAAATCCACCTTTTTTATTTTACAGAATCAAAGAATCACAGACTGGCTATGGTAGCAAGGGATCTCCAGCAATCATCTTGTTCAATCCATTTGCTCAAGCAGAGCCACCTAGAGCAGCTTTTCCAGAACAATAACAGGCAGCTTTTGAACATCTCCAAGGATGAAAATACCTCCTCCATGTCTCTGGGCAATCTGTGCCAGTGCTCAGTCAGCCTCAGAGTGAAAATGTGTTTCCTGAATGGTCAGAAAAAACCTCCTGTGTTTCAGATTGTTCCCACTGCCTTTGGTCCTGTCTCTGAGTGCCTTGAAAAAGCGCCTGGCTTTTTGTTCTCCCCCTTCAGGTATTTATATACATAGATACATCTATATCATGTGTCTTATATACACATATACACACAGTCCCAGCTCTCTCAGCCTTTCCTTATAGGAGAAATGCTCCAGTCTCTTAATCTTGTGGTCCTTCATTGGACTCTCCTAAACGTCCTTGTCTCTCCAAGGGAGCCCAGAATTGGACAGAGCACTCTAGTGTGGCCTCACCAGTGGTGAGCAGAGGGGAAGGATCCTCCTTTCGCCTGCTGCCAGTGCTTTGCCTAATGCAGCCCAGGGTCCCTTTGGCCACCTTTATGGCAAGGTCACATTATTGGTTTATGTTTGATGTGGTGTCTACTAGAAGCCCTGGTCCTTTTCTGCTGAACTACTTCCACCTGGTCAGCCCCCAGGGTACTCAAGCTTGTTTCTCCGTGGATGAAGGACTTGCCATTCCTCTGTTGAATTGCCTGAGCTTTCTGTCAGTCCAATTCTCCAGACTTTCAAGGAACCTCTGGATGGCAGCACAACCCTCTTAGGCACCAGCCATCTTTCCCAGTTACACACCACCAGCAGCCCTGCTGAGAATACCCTTTGCTCCATCACCCAGATCATCAGTGAAGATGTTGAGCAGGGCTGGACCCAGGACTGAGCCCAGGGTACACCACTACCTACTGGCCTCCAGCTGGACTTCGTGCTGCTGATCACCACTTTCTGGTCTCAGCCATTCGGTTTTCAATTGGCTGTCTGCTCATCATCAGCATCAGCTTCTCTATGAGGATATGGGAAACAGTGTCAAAAGCCTTACTTAAGTTGAGGTAAACAGATAGGATTCACTGCTCTTACCCTCCTTATTTAAAAGGAGGATGTTAAACTAAATCTGTGGTTTGATAATATAACTAGTTCTCTCTCAGCATTTATGTGCTGTGAACATATCTAACACACTTGAGTGTGACAGCCAGTTGTGAATCAGCTTGGAGAGCCACCAAAACTAGACAAATATCAGTAGCTACACTGTTGAAAACACTTGGCCAGAACTCCCCTGGAAAACAACAAAACGAAAGAAGCAAAGCTGGAAGAAATAGAACTATCACGATTTATACAGGTTAGGATGGAAAACACCATTTAATCAAAAATATGTGTAAGTAGTTAGTTTTGTTTGAACTTCTCTCTGGTGTATGAAACTACTGTGAAAAGCTCTGTGGTTGCCATGATTTTACTGCCATATAATGAGATAAGGGGAAAACTTTTAAGCACACAGTTGCAGGGAAGAGTCTAAAATTTCTGTCCTTTTCATTATCAGGCCACGAGCTAATTAGTTGGAATAAGTAGGAAAACTTGCCTCATGGCATATTAATTCACAATTCATATTCATGGGGGTTCCTACTCATCCCCTCAAGAATCCTGGACTGCCTACTGAGAGGCAGCATGGTTTGCCCTGCAGTACTGCCCTGCAGAAAAGTGGGTATAGCACCACTTACTGTGTTTTGAAGTCTAATTAGCTGTTTGCAGAAAGAAGGGAGGTCGGCAGATTAAAAGTGCTTCAGAAATGCAAAATATTATTATTACTATTAATAACAATAATAAAGCATATGCACCAAATAATTATCATAGCAAAACAACACTGATAACTTTGTAAGGTTACCAAACAGTATGAAATGGTTGTTAAAGGGAAGTTGATAAAATACCTTCTTTTTCTTCAGCAAAACCCCTTGAACTCCAGAACACCTTGTTTTTTAACAAGATACTGTTAATAATACAACTGGCATTATGTGTTGTATGTAAGCTAGGTGACTTTTCTAAATAGAAAAAATAACACAGCTAATGTTTTAAAAACAATATTAAACATATTAGGTTAACAAATACTGAATGTTAATCAGGAGATTTTCCAGATTTTCAAGCACTGAATTGGCTGGTCTCTTGAAAAACATGACCTATTTTTAAACACTGATCTTGAAAATGCTCTACTTACAGTCTAATGTTCAAAGTATTAGGCTGCAAGGTTTGGAACAATCTAAATAATTGATGATCTCCTAATCAAAAGGGACATACATCAAAGAGAAAAAGCTACAGTTCTGTTCATTGAAAGAGTTAGGAAAACATGGAGGCAAAGAAAAAGGAGTGTTGAGACTGAAAATGGGAGCAAACAGAAATCAAATTACTACCAAACTATTTTTTACAGACCACTCCTATCATAAATCCCATAAATTGCTTATGGGATTAATTCCATTGACAACATCAAGTAAAAACTGAATCCCAAAGACAACAAAATTTTCACAAGTTATACTTTTTATCTCTATACACTGATAGACCCAAGTCTAGGCATTCAAATTCCTAATAGACAAGATTCCAGTTCTTCAGTTTGTACCACCTAGAGTCAATGTTCCGTGATAGGTAACCTGATAGCTTTGAAAGTGGTAGCTTGCCTGCATAATAAATCTCACTGGCTTAATTTATAGAAGTTAAAATACGTCAGCTGAACATATTTTATATGTCATATAACATATTTTTATATGTAAAACCAGTCAGTTAAACTGGTGAAAAAATTAGAAATAGAAATTTGTTTTACATTAATAACTGTACACCAGAAAGAGCTCTGATGTGAATTAAATGGGTGTGAGTTAGGTCAAAATCAATTTAGAAATGCCACAAAGTATGTCCATCTTAGGATTGACCTTTACTTTAATCCACTCAGCTTTGTATGTGAATCACAACTAGAGACAGACATTTTTTAAATCTTTCAGAAGCAATGGCAGTAAATTTCCTTCTAATGTTACACAAAAGGAAAAATGTATCTGTGTCACCTAGGGGACATATGGGCTCTGAGAAACTTGGTCTCGTGAAAGATATCCTTCCCCATGGCAGGGTTTTGGAACTAGATGACCTTTAAAGTCCCCTCCAATCCAAACCATTCTATGATTCCATGATTCTATGATTTCTAACACAGAATAATATTGACATTGCTTTACCATGGAATATTCTGAATAGATCTTTTAAGGCTACAGTCGTCTTTTTAATTTATGTTTACAAACTGCACTAAAATAGTCCTAACTTCCAAAACACTCCAAGCCCCACTCTTTTAATATTTCATATTAAATTTAATATTTCATTAACCTTTTAAAAATAACCTATTCAGTTACCACTTTACAGTCTGTGTTTATGGCAATAAAAGAATTATCTTGGTTTTTTTTTAATAGATGTTTCTTAGTTATGCCCAGGCACATGCATTTTCACTGGCAGACATGTATTTTTTCCTTGATTTCTTTCTTTGCAGTTTGTGGGACTCTGATTCAAAAGAATAATCTTATACTCCTCTCATCTTTCTTCTTTAGGTCACTCTCACCCTCACTCCTATTTCTCATTTTTTTTCAAGCAAGAACAGTAGAAAAAGGGCTTATCCTTTTTCCATATCACTATTGTTTATAGTCAGCCTTATTATTCCTGAAAGATTAAAAAATTTGGAATCATTGTAACATCAAATTATTTAAAAAATATGAATATTACGTTTCAATTTGTTATGCGAGTGAAACCTTCCATTATAAAAATAAGGCATTTTTTTGTCCTTTCTAGAGCTTTTATGCAAAGCTTCAGTAAGGGTCTGTTCTCAGTGAGCTGTATATGGTGCCAATAAATGATGGAGAGTCTATCAGGTGAGTTCTAGGAGTGCAAGTAAACAAGTTTGCCTTGTATGAATGGCTACCAGATACCTGGTGAGATAGATCAAAACTAGAGAAAAGGAAGTCTGGATGGCACAATTCCTGCACTCTAAGACAACCATACCCATAAGTAATAATACAACAACTTGGAAATCAGACTTCTTTAGAGGAAAAAGATTTATGAAATTAAATTTTCTCCTTTACAGGAAACACATACATAATGCTTATTACTGTTTGTACACAAAGGAAAAAGTGCATGGTCCCACAAAAAAACAAACAAAACCCCCCCCCCAAAAAACAAAAAAAAAAAACCCAACAAAAAAACAAACCTAAAGTAAGTTTTCTGCTAGCTAGAATGTTTTACAGGATGGGTAGGAATAAAAAAAGGATTCAGCACATAAAACTCACACATTCCCTGATACACACATACATGTTCTCCCCCTTTAACCCTCTAAATCACTCTCAAGCTTTGAATGACACAAAAATAGTAAATGCCCACTTCCTCTAGCTGTCTCCTCTTTCAATGACACAGAACAAAGGAAGACAGTACAAAAATAACCATGACTTAATAAGTTGTTTTAGAATATGGGCTGAATGTCAGACAATAAAATCAGATTTTTATTCCCAGACTATAGGAAAGGAAAGTTCTTGGGAATAGTTACGGAGTCGACAGCCTAATAGTTTGGTATCTCCCATCTCTTGCACCCAAAGAATAAGCTAAAAACTCTCTAAAGGAAAAGAGTGCGAAGATACATGAAGATACCTTTTGTCACATACTTGGACTTTTATAATAATCTACTGAAGTCAAAGTCAGAGCTACACACCTTTGACATTCTCCAAATGGCACACCCCTTTGACTACTCTCCAAAGGAATGCGAATTGGATCTCTTAAATTACATCCTAGGGTCCTGTTGCCATCTGAAGCTGAGTACAGAGGGATCTACTTAGTTTGTAAAACTTTCTCTCATTTCAGGATGTCAGCATGATACTGTAGTCGTCAATGAGGGCTGTTGCAAGTGCAGAAATGAAAGCTGTAAGGGAGTACAATCACTTACAACTCAGCCTCTGGGCTTGTAGCTCAGTCCTTTTCCCATTATTTAGGCAATATAGCTCTTTTCTTCTGTACCTGCTCCAAAACATGGAAGATAGCCGCTTTTCAATGAAAACAATTAGCTTAAAAATCATGCTATTCTCTATAAACTTATTGGTTATGAGAAGCTGCTGACATATTTGATGGTCAAAGTTAGCTGCATTCACCAATATGTTACTAGTTTGCTTGAAACACAAGACTGCTACCAAAAAACTGAAAATGTTTTCCTCTAGTCCCTTCTCATACTTCATGCATGAAGTTCCTGACACAGAGTACTCTGCTCCCAGTTGAAAGGTGGCAGCTCTTTACGGGAGGGCTGGTTCAAAACAATGATTAAACACTTTCGTCACACAGTTGTGGGAGCACCGTAATTCTGAGTTTAGATGAGATTAAACAAAATTTGGAGAACAGTTTGTTCAACCACTGACACATCTGTCACACTTTAAGCCTTAACATTTTCTGTAATTTGCCTCATCTAGCTTTTCCTATTAGTTTCTACAATACACTGTGACAGTTGGATGGATTCAAAGCCCTAGCAGTAAGTGATAGAGCCCTCTTATGTAAAATGAAAATAACTATTTCGAATAGGTTAAATATATTTACACATGCAGAGATATAAAAGAGGTTTTGAGGTTTACAGATGTGTGTTATTCTGTATTGGGATACTGAAAAGAAGCTGTGATCTAAAAGAGACTTTATTCAGCCATGCTTTATTTCTCTGCATTTAGTACAGTCTTTTACTTTCCTAGTCAGCAGCATGCCACCTGCTCTTTCATTTCCTCAAAGTAGGTCAGCAGTCAGCCATCAATCTTTCATCTTCATTACAGCTAAATCCTAAAGCCTGAGGCAAATGAACCATTTTAAAGGAGATGCAGTGATAGCTGTGGTATTCTGTCTCTTGTGTTAGCCATTTGCAGCTGAAAAAATATCTCAAAATCCAGATGAAGCTAGCCAAACTTTAACTGGAAAATAGCAGGGATGAAAGCAGTTCTCACAAGGTCTTTGTAAAAATCGGGGGACCAATTCCTAAACACAGAAACATGGGGCCAGTCTTCACATCACATGATCTCTTTCATGTAATTTTTAAATTCTGAAATTCAAGTTGTATCATTACCCCCCAAAAAGAAGACAATTCTAGATCTTCAACTAATCTAGTGCCTTAGTCTCACTCCCACACACAGTGTCTCTTTACTCATGACCAATTTTTAGCTATATATTTCTAGATGAAGCCAGACTTTTTGTCAGTAGAATTCAAAGAAAAAACAAAAGGGACAAATTGAAATGCAGGAAGAACCATTTAAACACGAGAAAAAAGCACACTTTTTTGATGATGAGGGTGGTTGAACACAGTGGCATGTTGCCCAGAGAGGATGTAGAGAGTCCACACTTTAATATATTAAAAATATGATTAGACATGGTCTTGAACAATGCACTATGAAGGACTCTGCTTTAAGCAGAAAATATCCAGAGTTACCCTCCAGTCTCAAAGATTCTATAATTCTATATTTAATTTCTTAACCTCAGTTTCTTTTACAGAAGTCAGTTTGTATGAATTAAATAAAAATTGGGTAAATCTCTTTATGATGTATTGGAAGAATATGTTTTCCCATCATAGCACAGCTATCAAGTATAGCACAGCTATACTTGGAAAAGAATGCAGGACACCTTATGTTGAGAATTGCATTCTAAACATTCTTCCATCATTGTTCAGAAATGCTATCTGCAGTTTTCCAGGATTGCTCTCTTTATTCTATGAAAGCATTATAAAGAATATAAATAAAATTAAATGCAAAGAGAATTTAAAAATACAGGGGTATCTGTTGGAACCCAGGAGCCTGGGAGTTTTAAGTTTTCTGTGCTTTCTGACCCCCAAGGGAGCACTGCTTTTGACTTGAGGCCTTGGAGAAGGCTTCCAAATTTGAGTGACAGAGTTAAAATCACTGATGTGTAGTTAGAATAGCAGTGTGTAATTTCACATGGTGAAGGGTTTTGAATTTGGGGTTTTAGAATATAGATATGGGACAAGATGGAGGTTTTTGGGAGTTTTTCTCCTTTTCTGTTCCTTCTTCCTTCTTCTTCATGCTTTCAGGTAGTTGTTTTTGGTTGGATAGTTAGTGCTGCACTGCAGGTCACAGGGGTTTTGTTATTGGGTCAAAAGTATAAATAATATAGGTGTTAGCTTTTAATTGGACTGTTTAGCTTTTTTGTAACCAGCTAGATTCATCTCCATTCTCTCACTTTTAGCTTGATAGCTAGAAGTGCTGAAGAGCTCTCAGTACTTTAGACAAAATTTAATAAACAACCAAGTCTGAATGAGAAATGCATCTTCTTCATGTTTTAATCCTGACTCTGAGTGAAGGTAGAAGAAAAAGATAAGCCACCAATAAGATGGTACAGCTCACCCCTTACAGGTATCCCCTCTCTCCATAGCTGATGCATATAACAGATGTACTCATAAAAATCTATCTAGCCCAATGCACATCTCAAGTCCTACCAAACCATGCCTCCCCTGGGAAGAACATGAAAAAGGTCAAGCATAAAGAAACAACTCTAAAATATTCTATCATCTGTCACACAATGATTTCTTCAGAGTGGGGGTCATGTCTGCTTATTTAACACCTGATATCTTTTTCCTTCATCAGTGTGCCCAGTAAATCACATGTAAGCTTTTAGGATGGACAACATTTTGCAGAAAAGTTCACCATCTGCAGTATGTGTTGTCTGTTCTTTGAACCTACCAGTTCCACTTCATGCTCCTTAGCCCTTTCATAGGAATAGACTATGTGATCACTTCTAATCACATTTTCTAAGCCACTGAAGATTTTATTCTTCCCTGTCCTCATCCATCTCTTTTCCAGACAGAAGCGATCCCAGGCAATTCCTTGGATGGGGGTTATTCCATACTTCTCAAGGCTCTACATAGCTCTGGATGTTTTCCATCTCCTGGAGGTCAGGAACTGTGCTGGAGCTATATATAACTCCACTCTGGATTTAAACACTGACATAATATTGCTTTATATTTTGCCCTCTACTTATTTTCTTATAATTCCTTACACTTGGTTTGCCTTTTGACCCCTATTGTGCATTAAGATGATATTTTCTTAAAACTACGTGCTCTTGTATTAAGCTCAACCATCACCTGGCATTTATTTATAAGCAGCTTCACCTATTGTGTCATTTTTCCTTAAACCAGATATCTTGTTTGGCATTTCAATTTATGAAATCACTGTCATAGTGACTTGCGGATATGATTTGTCAAAGTTCATAATTTTAACTGCTTAACTAATTACTTTGATAATTTCTGATATGGATCTCATTTCATAATAATTAAAATTTTAATAATTTATTTTAAAAACTCCAAACACTGGAAAAGAAGGAAAAAAATATCCAAATTGCTCCCACAGTCATCTTTTCTGTCTTATTCCAGCCCAACTCCTTTGTAATGCCATTTCTTATAATGTTGTTTGATGGTTTGCCATCACACGTACATTTCCACCCTGAATGTGTCTTCAGAGTGCTTTAACTGGCTGTTCTTTCTTCTAGATTAATGTATACAAATGAAAAAGATGGAAAAAAATAAATTTGGTTTAAACTGCTCACAGTATTATTGCAAGATTAGATCCCAGTGAAGGCATTAAAGATGTGTGCCTTCAACCTGTTTAACAGAGCTGAAGAGCATCTCCATTTTGGAAGCAAGAAATACTAATTTTGCTTTCATCTGCTGCACAAAGTTACGTGCTGGCTCAATGGTAACACTGCAAACACAAAATTCTGTGGTAAATGGAACTTTCAGTCATTAGCCCTACAAATCTAGGATGTGGGTGTACTGTTCCACCTTTATTTGCGACAGCCCCACAAAATGAGAGAACCAATCAGAGCAGTTAGATTAAAAAATCCTTTTCTGCAGGGAAGTAACCAGTACACAGAAAGAAATAACAGAGGGACTATCCAGCTATTGTCAATGATAATCCAAACCATTGGTTGTTTCAGTTATGTCCCTGACCAAATATCAGAACTGAAATATCAACAGTCAAGATACTGCATATATATATCTACATATTAACGCATATGTACATACATATTCATACATATAAACGTACAGTAAATTCACGAATACAAGCCGCACTGAGTATAAGCCGCATCTCTGGGTGTTGGCAAATGTTTCGGTTTTTGTCCATAGATAAGCCGCACCTGAATATAAGCCGCTCTGTCGTTCGCAGCGAGGACTCACGTGCAATTAGTAACAGAACCGCGGGAGGGCGGGGTTTACTGGCTGAGCTAAGGCTGTGCAGGCTCGGCCCGCTAGGGGCTGCCGATGGGGCCAGGTGGCCCAGCCCGGCGCTGCCGCTCGGGGCCGGCCGCCGCTGCCACTGGGCTCGGTCACCCCGGGTCGGCGCTGCCCCGCGGTGGCAGGCAGGGACGGAGCTTCCCCCGCTCCTACGGCAGCGGCGGCGGGCGGGGACGGAGCTTTCCCGCACCCGTGGCGCCGGCGGCGGGCGCGGACAAAGCACCCTGCCTCCTCCCCGCGCTGCGGCAATGGCGGCGCGCACTTCCCCCCTCCTCCCCGGGCCGCAGCAATGGCGGCGCGCACTTCCCCCCCGCTCCCCGGGCCGCGGCAATGGCGGTGCGCACTTCCCCCCCCCCTCCCCAGGCCGTGGCAATGGCTGCGCAGGGCTCCCGTCGGCTTCCTGAGCCGCGGCAACGGCGGCGCCCCCCCGTCGGCTCCCTGGGCCGCGGCAATGACGGCGCAGGGCCCCCGTCAGCTCCCCGGGCCGTGGCAATGGCGGCGCCCCCCCCCCCTCCTCCCCTGGGCTCCGGCAGAGGAGGGAAGAAGAGAGCTCTCCCGCCTCTCTCCCCGCCCCCCGTGCTGCCTGCAGGGAGCCAGGGCAACACGGTAACACTGTAACAATTGCAAAATGCCGGCTTTTACTGGCAGGTGCTTGGCTCAGCACTCTGGCTGGCACATCTGGGGTTGTAAATGTCAGAAAATTATTCACATATTAGCCGCCCCCGACTATTAGCTGCACTTCCGGGTTTCCACCAAAATTTTTGTCAAATTGCTGTGGCTTGTATTCGTGAAATTACTGTACATCTATATGTGACATATTGAAAATAAGTATTTAGAGAAGCATTTTTTCACAAATATGGGCCTTTTCAAGTATCTAATTCTGAACAGATTAGAAGAGACTGTTCCACACAGGTAAGAATTACACAATATTTTGTTGATGAAAAAGGCAGACATAATTTTAAAATAGAAACAGGATATTTGCATAAAATGAGGATTCCAGCTTTGTAAACTCTAATCTGATATAGAGTGATAAAGAAATTATCAACTGCTTAGAAAGATTATTGGATCTCTAAAATTCTTACTCAGGTCATAGATGCTTCATAATTAAGCAACAGAAATATCTCAGAATCAATGGGAAGTGTTGAATAAAATGGTAATTCTAAAGAGAATAAAATAGTCATTCTAAAGAAATAACTATACCAATAACAAAAATCCAAAGTGCTATTCGAGATAACCAGGAGTCCTTTATAACACAGTCATTATAAGAAAGTTATAAATTATAGCAGAAATTATCTGGGAAAAATTAGGATGGCTAATACAAGTTTGCAAGAACAAGTAGCTAAAAGGCAACAGTAAGTTTGTTTTCTCAAATGCACCCAAAAATCAAAAAAAATGGATCCATGACATTGCTGTTAAGGTGAGAATAATGTTGACAACAGAATGAAAACTCAGAATTTTCTGTTGAAAAGATTGTTGACTACCACCACAAAAAAGCCCCAACCCAACAAAAACCAAACACAAAAAAATAAAAAGAAAAAACAAATCACAAAAAACCTCTCCCAACAAAACAAAAACCAACCAAACAAAAAACCCAAATCAGAAATAAACAAAAAAACCCACACAAAACAAAACAAAACAAAACAAAACAAACAAAAAACCCCAAAAAATAAAAAACAACCAAAGAGGGGTACCAGGCAGCTACAGCTGTGGGGATGGGGTCTCTCCCTTTATGAAGCACCCTCATGCACTAGGAACTCGCTCCACTTCCTCATAACTAATTAGTAAGCATTTATTTTTAAGTCTTAACTACAAAACCATTAAGTCAGGTCTTCCTGGGAAGCCCTACACTGACTGTTCAGAAGTATGTCCATACCAACCTGTGTAGCTCATGGTTGATTCACAACTCTTTCTTTAAAGAAAAAAAAAAAAGAAAAAAGAATGAGCAGTCTCAGCATTCTTAACAAAAATAGAAGTGAGTACCTCTCTTGGAAATTGTCCAAGCTGCATCCATTTTTCACTTTTTCTTCTTCTGACCGATGGTCACCTGCAGTGAGGTCATCACCAGTCTTTAATAGCTGCTCAAGAGTAGGCAGTGATCTAAAGCTGAGCTGGCCTAAGCCACAAGTTTTCTGTCCCTTCACACATCCACTTTTATAAACAACCTCCATATTATGGTAGTGAAAGTGAGCATGAGGTAAGATTTGTTAAGCTCATGGAGACAGGCAGGAGAAAGCATTATAGGAGGGTAGAGAAGTATGGAATGAAGGAATGCACTTTCCAGAATAGAGCTGCTGAAGGTCTAAGAGCAAAGACAGTTTGGAAAGTAGACTTCAGGATTATTCAGGTCTTTAAAAAGCAAGATGCCCTCTGTTTTATAACTTTAAAAAATACATATGCAACCAAAGTATTGCTAAAGCATATTGGCCCCATTAATAATGTGGTTAACAGCTATTGTGTGTTTCTTCTCTTTTATCCAGGGACAGAAGTCTATACAGAAGTGTATTTTAAAATAAAAATGCATAGGCATAAACACATTCTTCTGGATATTAATGCAGGAGACAGCTAATTGAGAAACAGTCTTTTGCACAGCAGAGATTTGTGAAAATCTGCAATTTTTATAGGAAAGTTCCTTCTAGTGTTTTCTGGAGCCAGTAAAAAGTTTTTTTCTCGCTTGCATATCACATTTAAATTTTAGCATATGCTTATCAGAGAAGAAACAATTTTACCCTCTAAAGCAAAACAATTTTACATACCTAAAATATAATCATATAAAGGCTTTGATTTACTACCATATGGGAAACTCCAGCAGAGAATGGCCCAAGGCACTTGCAGAAAATATCTTGTGTTGGTACTAGCACTTTAAAAAAAAATAGTTTTCAAAAAATGGCTGCATTGCTTTGCTAGGGAAGGACAGAATCTTCAAGGTTGGGGCACAAACGCATTGGACACATTGCTCACAGACGCTGCTCTGTGAGAGAGCATAGTAAAATGTGGAGTCCAGGAGAACTGAACACAGAAGCAAAATGACTTGTAGTGCATAGCCACAAAGAGGATGGCTTTGTTCAAAGAAGGTCTTCCTCAGGCCCTCTACACAAAGTCTGGGTTAAGTCTGCAGCACTCTGCCATGTGCTGATGGCCTGTATGTGCCCTTGCTGTCCAGCCAGCTCTCCCTGTCTCCCTGGGAATCTTACAAACAGAAGTGCTCCGCCTGGCACTTCACCTCGAAGGAAAAATACATCAGCTCCTATCAAGTGTGAGCAGCACTGAAGTAGTTTCAGTGCAAAGCCAAGGTGCTCCTTTTGAGTGAGACACCATTATTTCATGGTCGAGCACTGCATAAAGATCTTGTGGCAGGTGACTCATGGCTTTCTTTTCCAATTGGAAACAGGACTAATCACTGTCATTTATCTGTTTCAGTACAATTTGTTGGCCAGAACTTAGGACATTCTAGGCAAATGATACTGCCTATAATTACCTATAATATAAACTTGAGGCTTGCCTTCTCTATAAAGTTACTTATGACTGAAATAATAGTTTTAAAGAAGCACCAAGATATCCAGATTGTATCTTTTCAGAATCAGTCTATTTAAACATTTGAAGCAACAAGAGAATATTCTTTCCCCAAAGAAGTATTAATAACATTAGATAATTTGCTATCCTAAACAGCTATTTTAATATAGAATTGTCTATTTTCAGAGATGTCTGGTGGAAAGATTTTATTGGTCTCTATTGCAGCATTAGCATATTTGTGGAGTAATTAATTATGGTTCTTTTTATCTATATCAGCATCTGGTTTTGGGCATAAGCATTAAAGTCTGTCTTTCTTTATACAGTAGTAGTTTCTTCAAGAAAGGAAGACAGATGCTACAACACTGGAAAAGGCTGAACATTGAGCATCCAGGATAAAATGCAGCAAGGAAGATTAATCCATTACTAGACCGTTTTCTGGAAGTTTTTCCTCATCAGGTTTTGGTGATTGATGGAGAGAAGAGTTTCTTGTCTTTTTTCACTTCTGATATTAACAACTAAAATCACTGACATTCAATATGAAGTCCAAGTAAAAACGTGCCCATAGATCTCATAGAGTCATCTCTGAATGAAGAAGGTGAGCGTGTGAGGAAAAAGAGCTTCTATGACCTTGCTGATGTGGTACTGCTTAACATAAGCTGAAATATCTTAAAGCCAGCTATGTTTCTATTCGGTAGGCAGTTCCTAACTGCCAGAAATATCAGCATCCTACACCAACCCTGTAGTCTTATAAAGGAGCATAAAATCAGTGTTAAGTTTGGCTCTGGCTTCAGTTTTCAGAGAGATAAATCTGAATGATTGTATCCTATGTATTTCAAGTTTAAAGGGAAGAAGTGCCACTGGGTTTATCATATACTGAGCCTCAGTGAAGGAACAAAACTGTGACAGTGCCTTCTGTGTGAAGCAGCCAGGTATCCCAGACAGATGATGTGCCTGCTGCTTTTAATGATGGTTAGGTGGTGAATCATTCACTGGTGGTCTCACACAGCAACCTCAGCCGCATTGCTATCATAAGTGGTAAATGGTTGCTTAGGTCCATGTGTATATATTGACTTGGTGGAGTTAGATATCTGACATCTGATTTCCTCCAACAGACTAATTCACTGAGGACTAGGGATTATGCCTTAAAATCCCAAGGGAGGAACAATAGTCTGGATTTCCAGCTGGAGTTGAAAGGATGGGTCCTGTTGGGTACCTCTGGCAGCAGAGCCCTCAGAACTACTGCAAAGAAACAGTGACAGTGCAGAAATGTGACTGCATAGCAGTAGCACAAGTAACAATAATTACACAAAAAACCACATCCACTATCATGCCTCTATATTCCAGAATAATACTTCCACTCTAGGAACCATAATTCCATACTAAAGTCAGTGTTACCCAACAGCACAAGCATGAAAATACCCAGACAGAAACACTGAGGCTAATTGAGTCTAAAAAATGTGTGAGGACAGTAACAGAGTGGGCCATATGATGACAAGTGGAGTTTGATTTCAGTAGTTGTAATGCCACTGTAAAAACAGTGGAACTACTTATGCATTTTCTCCAAGTTGTAACTAGTTCATGGAAATGATCTGGGAATAGCTTTGACAGCGAAGTCCAAAATTTTGTTTAATGGTGTGCAACAGTGAAAAATAATACACTAAATATATGGAACAGGATGAATAATAGATAAAACACATTACACAGATCTCCTAAAATATGTAATATTAGTCATCCTAACTAAAAAGGATGCTTTAGAGTTTCTATGTCACACGAAAAAGAGCTTAATAAGATTGGGACTGTCTACCAAAGAAAAAAGAGGAAAATAAGGTTGTAAACACACAGATGCACAGTAATGCTTGGTGCTGCCAAAGGAGATGTGGAAGACTCAACTCTCTTCTTTTTCCCTAAAAGAAATGTATGTTCAATGAGACTGAAAAACAACATTTCCAAAACTGAGAAAGGAAGTTCTTCACCATGTCTAGTTAGCAATTACACCGATCTGTGCAAAGTTTGCAAGAGTCAAAACCACCTGACATTTATGGGAGTAACAAAAGTGTTCAATTAGTGAGAGTATGAGACTTATGAACTATATGCAACTGCTCATTTCAAGCTACCACTCATTATGAATCACTGCTGAAATTTTCAAGCGTGACAGATGAACTTCCAGATGTGCACTACACATTTCTGGTGTCTACCTCTGACAGTATTTGGGCCAGTCATTGGTTTAAATGAGGTGCTGGACAAGAGGAGTTACAAGTCTGGCCAATGATAGCGATTCCTACATTCGTGAGGCGGGGAAGTTTCTTTGGGAGGCAGAACTAAAATTGGAATTGCTTATTGAAGAGGAATAAGTACCAGCAAGCCTCGTCTTGTTAAGTAGCTGTTGTTTAGCAGCAGCCATTCATCCTGCCATTTTGGAACTGACCCTGCCCTATTTCCTTATTTTTGCCAATTTGATACACGTTTCCATGGGAACAGAAGCAGGACTAGCCACCAGCTGAGTCAATCTCAGCTGCTGGCTCCCAGCTCTCACGTTTTGTTCTGTTTCCTTGGAAACTGATGTCAAATGAAAGAGAGAAGTAAACCAGCTTTTATTCCTTAGTATTTACTCTTTCCTTGGACCTGTGCTCGATCCTCTGGGCTGGTGGAAGGTTTACAGATGACTGTAATGGCCATTCATTTTCCTTCTCTCTGGAGCATCTGCCAGCCACCAGAGTGTCCCAGCAGATGCAAGTAAGAGTTCTCAGTTTCAGCTACCCCTGGCGGGCCGCCTGCTGAGAGCTACAATGGCAGGGTTTGAAAGCAGGCTACAGATTTCAGGAGACATTTGGCTCCCACAGTCTGTAATATTTCAAATTGGAAGGAAAGAAATTAAATTTATTTAAAAAATTGTAGGGGAAACAGATGGGCGTAACGGTATTTAGAGAACAAATTGACTAACAAGCTCTGACCTGCATTAGGCTGAACACCCCCAGGAACTACTTCAGCCAATTAAATTCTTCATTTCACATTGCACATTTGACAAAGTTCTCTCTAATCCAGCTGTTAGCTGACTGAACAGCACAGTGTAAACAAAACACCAAAACCACATCTCTTTATGCAAATATACATATGCAGAAAGAAAAAAGAACATGATCCAATTTTTTTCAAAATGTCGAAGAATTTACAAAAATCTGCTTGAGCTCATGAATTTGAAACAGACATCCATGCTTATGTAACCCCCATGTTACCATGCAAATACTAACATCCCAACCCATCCCAAGCCACCCCACACTCGTCTGTGAATAATTTTGGACCAAAGTATTTTCCAGTCCCTTCAATAGCAGTGTTATTAATGAAAATGGGTGTTAAAGAGAAATATCTACATCTGTGCAGTTGAACCTAAATTTTCACATAACTTCTATCAAAAAAATGAAGGGACAAAGCAATTTTAAAAGACAAAAGTCTGTCCTAAGGAAACATTTTATATTTGATGGCCACAGCTCTTACTTAGTTAACTAGTCCATCAGGGTGTAACTCCATGCTCACATTGGACTTTCACACATAATATGTGCACTCCTTCCTGAATATTCTTTATATCTCAGCTATTTTTGCACAATTCTCACTTACCATTGACCTTGCATTATTATTGTCAGTAACTTTTAGACTTATATATCTATATATAGCTAAATTCATGTACAGCCCAAATAAAAGCTCAGTAGTATTAATTTCTTTGGGTTCTAGGAGTAGCATCACAGAAAAAACAATCAGATACCCAGGAACAATATTTATTCCTCCAGTCCTGTTGTACTTACATCCATATGTCGAGGGTATACTCAACACATCTGGGTGCTCAGAGAGCTGTGTCAAGCCAGCTGATTTTGTTTTGGGTTAGTTATATTTAAATGAAATCTTTAGCCAGTCATAATTGTTTTAAGCCAGGCTTTTCTGTCTTATTCAGAAAGATGTACTCAATTTATTTAATCTATTTATGGGTTTCCTCTAGCTGAACTTAAATCTATAATTCCATCTTCCTCTATATCAGAAAGAGTTTACATCACAAACAAGACAACATTTATTTTTATTGCTGCAGCTGTTGTAAGGAAAGAGCATTTCACTTTATGTTAAGCTTTGCAATGTCTGTCCCGAATCCTTCACTGTCAGCCCTCATTAATATTTTCTGAAATAACTTGATAAAACCTCTTCCACTGAACAATACAGGTATCAGCACAAAGACTGGGACTTGCCTGAAGGACTCTACTGGCTACATGCCGCCTTACTTGAAAATGAACTTTTATTTATTTCTGAGTTCTGTTTCTTTATTCTAAAGAACGTCATACCCATTTGATGGTCTCTCTCATTCCAAGGTCTATTTCCTTTCTGTGAGAGCCTTTGATGAAATAAATTGATGAGTCCTTTTTTTGAGACCTAGCTGGCTGTGTCAGCTTCTATTCACGTCTGCTGGCTTCTTCAAAGGACTTCGCTAAGTTTTAATGACTTACTTCTTCACAAGTGTGATGTCAACTCCTCGTCAGTGCAGCATATCAATTTCTAATCCTATTCCTGATTATAATTTTTATAAGTTGGCTACTACATTAACTTACAAGTTTAAGGTTTCTACTCTGTCTTGAAAACATGGCAAGATATTTGCAACATTTTGCTCAGATATCAAAGCAGTTCTGAACTAATGATTACATACTCTTGTCAGTAGTTTGACAATTATTCTTTTGAATTGCAATAGAAGACCTGGGAGAATAGAATCTTTTTCCATTGATTTTTTTTCTGATCAGTTTCCCCTATTCCTACCAGCATCTCCAGCCACTCCTCAGTGAGTTCATCAAAAGGGTTCTAGTACAGCAATCTCCACAAATCCTTCCACTAAGAATTTTGCTGAACAAAGCAGCAAAGCAGTCATTTAATCATTCTACATAGCCTTATTTTCTGCAAGTAATGATCTTCTATCCTGCTTAAATATTATTCCCAAGATTCCGTGGCAAACTTGCTGCTACTGGTATTTACAGAAAGATTTATTATTCTTTTTTCATTCATTTTAAGATGCTTTTTTAGACTCCTTTATTGTCTTCTACATTTAACTTTCCAGACATTATGATCCTGTGTATTTTCCCTGCCTGGATATAATTTTATTTCTTTGAAGGATGTCTTCCTGCTGTTTTGTCATGCTGACTCTTTTCTTTTTCAAGTGTTACTTGATGTTTGGCATGAATTTACTGTGTCTCACATGTGAAGTTCTTAATACTCCCTAAACCACATGCAAAGATTTAACTCTCTGCAGTTTTCTCTTTAGCTTCTATTTAAGAAGCTTCCTCAATTTA
Organism: Catharus ustulatus; assembly: GCF_009819885.2. NCBI lineage: Eukaryota > Metazoa > Chordata > Aves > Passeriformes > Turdidae > Catharus > Catharus ustulatus. Next base: position 97,046,264 of record NC_046221.1, on the reverse strand, counting down.
ATGTTCTTCTGTTTTTTGAAGTTGACTACCACTCTACAGACCTTTTTAAGCTCCTTCAAAGCTATCAAAACTAAAAAGGAATTATTTTTAGCTATGGAAAATTCTTTCAGATAGCAAGACTTTGGAAAAGTGTACTATTCAGAATTAAATAAAGGGTTAATTCTCTGTCTCTGGGTTCTCTAATCTGCTGAATTACAAATGAGTTAGTCTGAGCAACACATTTGTCCAGTTTAAATAGCCATTTTTTTTGCTTTTGCAATGTTTATGAGTCCCTCAACAGATCAGTCAAAGCTGATCTTCTGGCTTGTGTACTAATATGTGTCTGGCAGCATTGTTATACCCTTGAAATACGCAGGAATTCTGTCTCACTCACTGAAATTATTAATTTGGTAATATGAATTGACTATAACACACTGCACTACTGTGATACTGGAATGGCCTACTAATCTTTCCTGCATATTGGTAATTTTATTATTGCAACTTCCTCATATTGTTTTACGCATTTTACATTTATATTGATGCTAGAAGCCCAAATAGGACATGCCCATTGATCTCTTTTTCTCTTCTGTGTCTTCTAAAATGGCATATTGTTCAGATTTTTTCCTCTATTTCATGCTTATTACCATCCTAGGACAAATTAGGATGAAACCTTAAATACTGGTATTCCAGATTTCAGAATGAAATTTCTTTTTAAATATTGATAATGCTATCATAAGAATGCATCACAGAAATATCTACTTAATTGGCACTAAGACATCAAGGAATGCAAAGGGTGCTGCCCTGGATAAACATATTAGAATTTTACAAGAGATATTGGCATCCAGTGTGCAAGGTACTACTTTCATTGAATCTAACACTAATGCAGGATCTTTTTACCTTGGGAATTATAAAAGGTAGTCCATTTCCCCTGAAAGTTATTATTTATTAAACATTATCACTGTCTACTTTCCAAGGCCACAGAGATCTAATATGCTTCATGGATATTTATGTTGAGAGAAGATAAGCCAGTCAGAGGCTTTCAAGCTGAACTCTGGAGTAAAAGAGTTACTACACCATAGAATCACAGAATATTCTGAGTTGGAAGGGACCCATAAGGACCACTGTGTCCAGCTCTTAAGTGAATGGACCATACAGGGACTGAACACATGGCCTTGGCATTATTAGTGCCATGCTCTGACTAGCTGAGCTAATTATGAGCAAGAGGTGAGTGTGAGTGCATGTGTACACATGGACCCTCTCGACTGTGCTAAGTACATAATTGAATTATGATATGGCTGTTGCACAGACTTCATTTTCTGAAGGATTTTGCTATTTCAGACTGTGGTTTCATTCCGATACCGAGCAACTGAAGTTAGAGTGAGCTGGTTTCCTAAGTATTTTTTGTTTTGTGGCTGGTAATTTAAAATATCTGTCTTTAGAAACAGGGATAAACTCACTCTGTGACCCTTCTCTTAGAGCAGACACTACCAGAACCTCTCCTCAACACAGCTGGCTGTTTCCAGCAAATCTGTTGTGGTTTTACATCCTTAAGAGATGTATCTGCTTAAATTTGTCAGATTTGACTGAAACAGACAAAGTTTGTTAGATAGTACGAAAAAAAATCACAGAGCATAATAAACATAAACATTGCCTTCTTAAGAAAGCAAGTCAAAAAGCAAAAAATGGTAGAGCATTGCAAAACTCTTCTGCAGCTGCATCCACAGAAGCACTGTAATTCCTCATGGGCAGCAGAGCCCAAGAGCCCAGCCAGTGAGACTGTGAAGGAAGGATGCACTCCAGTTCACAAGACTGGGAGAAACTTAGTCTGGCAGGAACCTAGCTCAGATCTGAGCATAACCCCAGAGCATTTTGATTATGACAAAAAAGGTGAATCATGAGGAAAAAGCAAATTCCTAGTTAAGCCTGGGAAGAACTTAGTGAGAAAGAAAGTGAGAGGTCTCTTCACTGGTCTGAAAAATTACCAAAAGGAGAAGAGTTACAGCCAGTGCAACTAGGAAAACAGATGAATAGCAGTAATATTATGGATTAATTCCTTTTTTTTTTTTACACTGCTGCTTGAAGTTGAGAAGCCCTTTGTGTCACCAAATGCTTTCACATTATGTGAAAATCAAGCCTACAGCATTCTTAGGAAATTTACCGAAGAACATTGTTACAGTTCTTCTGCAAATCAGTATAGAGTTAGGGCAGATTTAACGTCATCCCTGTCTTTGTCTTTAACATCTTTGCTTTTATCCAGCAATTTTATTGTCCATGTACCATAAACTACTTCCCCTACTGATGACTGATGCTTTATGGTTCCATCATTAAAACTTTTAACATGGTGTCTTGTGGCAGCCACAGACATGCTTTTCATAAAGAAACCATACCTGTGGGATCAGGATGCCAGAAACTGGTCTGAAAACTGACACACCCAACATACCATACAATTTCTGCCTTTTGTAACAACCACAGAGTCTCAAGAAATGCCTTCAACTTTCTTTTGTGTTTTTAGGTTTAGACTGTCTGTCCTCAGCTTATAAGGCATGGACTGCACGGACTTTGCAAACAACTTCAGAAAAAGATCCTGGATTTTTAAGTTCTGGGTTTAAGAACTCTTTTAAAAACTTCTTGATAATTTACTGTTCATCCCTCATTAAAATGAAGTATTTTGTGAATAATAGTGAACAGCACAGGACATTATCCAGTCTTTAGGCTTCTTATCTTGATTCCTTTGATTGACATATTTATGAAGACGCAACTAACAGAGGGCCACCTGATAGAAGTCAAATGCAGAACTATCACATAGGAAGCTAATGAGTATTCCTAAACAGAACTCAAATGGTTCATTAGCTAGAATGACTGATTGCATTCCTGACTTTGGAGCCTACATTTAGTTTAATCTTTATCACTTGGATTAGCATTAACTGACAGAAATAATCCTTTTGAAATTATTTCACAGGATCAAGTGGGACAAGAAATATCCACTACAAAATATTCCTGAAATAAAACAGAAACTTGCCACTAGTAGTGTTTACTACTAGTGTTTTTCAAACACAGAAAAGACAATATGTGCTCAAACTCAACTAAATAATTCACCATTACACTTTAAAAACCTAAAAATTAAAAAAGAACATAATTATTTCAATAACAATAACAACAATAGCAGCAAAGACAATTGTTATTTACTTTTACACAGGAGTTTTTGAGACCTGAAGAGGTGTGTTTCAGGAAAGCAAATGTCAGTTCACATCACTGCTTTTATAGTAACATATTTTATGCACATACAATAGTTTAATGACTATATTTGCTAGCATGATACTTTTATTTCCTACCCTCCCCAAATCCATTAGCTTAAAAAAATATTCTGCACAACTTACAGTAATAGCTAAGAGCTCTAACAGTAAGTTCAAGTCAAAGTGATCAAAATATCAAACATTTTCATGTGTGCATTTTGTGAGTGTCACTTTGCATGGGCTTATATAATTCCAGGAGAATTTCAGTTCTTACGCAAAGTTCAGGCAACTGGTGGGCAGCCCCATGGTCTGGGAAGCCCCAAATGTGGAAAAAACACACTAAGTTTTTAGTATTATACATTAGAAGATCAAAGAATATACACTGAAAAGTTCAGATGGAAATTGCACTCATTCAAAACTACAGTAAACATTGTTTTTCAAACAATATCTGGTGTTTATGGTTTAACTTCACAGTTACTGCTGCTGTCTATGGACATTATACTCAAGCGAATCTAGTAAGACTAGATATCAGGATCTTTAGTTTAAACTAAAGTAAAAAGTAAAATTCCTTGTATCTGAGATTATTTTAATTTGATTTTGTGACTATTTTTCATAATATGTTTGGGTTTAGATGCGCAGACAAAATGTTAACAATACTGACAACTGAAATATCACTTACAATACAATTGGAGCAAAATGAAGTAAACAAGGCTCTCAACAAGCTGCTATGGCTTCAAGCTATACAGACACAGACCAGAAGTTTCTCCAGAAGACAAATTTCAGTTGAATTTTCTATTTTTTATTGACAACTGTATTAGCTGGGAAGTCTTAAACTCTAGGGAATGACTGAGACAAATCTCTTCAGACTCTAAAATGATTTCTTCAAAGAAATCAAAGAGGCATTGTTCTAGGGTATCTTATACAAATTATACCAAAAAAGTAAAATCTTCTCCTAATAAAATTCCAGAACTACATTGCAAAGTAAGAACAAAGCAAAAGCAGTGGAGTAAAATGGTATATATTTTCTTGCAAATGTTAACATCAGAAGAGAAGAGACTAACACTTATAGATTGTCCTCATACAATCTAGTTTTCAGATGTCACCAGTTTCCATGTTGGAGGCAATAAACTCTCAAACAATGCAAAATCTACATACAGATAGATATTTTTTTCCTAGGTATGAATTGTTGCTGCCATGTTTCTTGCTGTCAGTTTATCCAGAAAGCTCTACTTCAGCTCCACTTCTAGCAACCAACCAGAGTGTTGGAAAGTGTATACAGCTGGCATTAAGTTATTACCTCCTGTCTATCAAAATTGCTCATGTGACCTTTCTGGGAATACCATTAAAAGAGGAACAATGATTATGGGTGCACGCACATAAAATTACTGCAAATAAATATAGCAGTAGGTAACATAATTCCTGACCATCTCCACAAAGAATGCAGTCTAAGCAGTGACCTCTCCTGCACTTATCTTGAATGAGCTCTTACTGAAATCCACTAATGGGTTCTGATAATCTATTATTTATTGCAACAGACTCTAATAGAGAGTCTTAGCAGAGGACTCTCCTGTGTTTACAATCCTTCCAAATAAAATGTCGCACAAGTGACAGAAATGTGGCACCTCCAACTACATACACAATTTCTTTTGGCTGCAGTTGTTTCTTCTCTATTTGGTTTTAAAAACCAGAACCCTTCCTCCCCCAAAATACACAACTTGCTTTCATTTTATCTAATGCATCTTGAGCTTAATCTTATGGAAAGCTGTAGATACTGATATGCAACCATAAGTATTACTTGGGCTTGAGGACATACCTCCATGTTATACTTTTCCACTGTCCTCCTCAAAGGATCCACAACCTGCCAGCAAATCAGGATGCAAAGATCAATCAGTAGCATCCCTCCAACTATCCCCAGTAGCTTCTGGTCTTTAATGATCTGGAGAGACAAAGAAAAGAAAAAAAAAAGAGAAAAAAAAAAAAAAAAAGAAAAAAGAAGCAGGGAGATTCCCATGAGCCACAGATAGACCCTGTACAGCTTTATTCCTATATAAGGAGAAAAACACAGGTTGCTAATAAAGGTTTTTAACAATGAACAAAGAAAAGAAATATAGAAAGATGAAAGCAAGACAAATTATTTTAGGTCATTTCATGGTTATTAGAAGTATCTGAAATGCTTCTAAAAAGATTTTGGGAGGACTCACACATTTATATTGCAGCCCAGGTTTAATATTAACTCCTGGAAAATGAGAAAAATATATTCTAGGGAGCCACTGCTGTGTTTATGCATGCAAATCTGGAAAATGTTCATCAGTCTCTCAGAGTGGCAGGCACTGAGGTAGTTTTCACTAAGAATTAGTGCTCATTCTTTCATAACCTTCTTGGATGTGGAAAACACGGAAGCCATCAAAAGTTAATTTTGGAGGTCTTCTGTGTCTATGTGTTTAATATTTGCCCCTGTTACCCAAGGAGCAGGAAAGAATTATGTATTTTTTCTGTATTACAAAGGTCAGAGGCCTTCATGCACATCCAGTGTAAAACATGCTTTTAATTTTAGTTGGGGTTTAGATTCAAAAAAGAAAAACGAGTTGTTGATAAAAATAACAATCCAAACCATGTATTACAGTCTTTTATAACTGCATGCAATCCCTATAACATTTCTACTCTTGTACACATAGCAACACAGAAAAAATACACTTTAATTACATTATTTCAGTTGCAAAGTTGTAAGCATGTTGAAATAGCAGGCTTAAATTAATTTTATTTTGGTGCACTTGACTTTATGGTCATGGTTTCTTAATTAGTATCTACCTCTATTACTAAGAACACTCATCCAATAGTCAAAAGTTATTGCTGAATTGCTTTAACATGGACAAATCCACATTTTTTTCCCCAAGTTTTCATTCTGGGAAACAGTTGACTTAATCCAAATGAAATATTCAAAAATGTTAAGCCTGAGAAGCTTAATAAAGTTGTGATTATTTCAGTTCAATTTGATGAAATTATTAGGATTTTGAAAATGCATTAAAAAGCCAGAAGTGTCTGCTAATCTTAATAAAGGCAAGGTTAGTATTTCTGCATAGAATAAATTGTATTTGCATTTCACTCTTATCAAGTTGAAGGAAAAGATAAAAATGACAAAAATTTGAAATAATGTAAGAAGACCTTCAGAAAGTCTGTTTTTCATATTGCTTGGTATGATACGTTTTCTATTTTGAAAATTTGTATCTGCAACATTGTGCACCACTTTTTGCTGATCTGTTGGTTTATTTTATAGATAATTTGGAATAAACTAAGAGCAAAACAAAGACTAGAAATCAGAATGAGCTAAAGGACTCCATACATTATTTTCATTTCCTGAGACCAGTTCTGTAAATCCATTGCCATAAAGGACTGGAATGTGGTGCTTTCCACATGCTTGTGGCAGCAATGAAGTACAGCCATCTCAGGAGAGACAGCACAGGCATGTCTGGAGAGGGCAGATGAAGGGGGAGGAGGCAGTTTTCATGCCTTGCTGCTGGATGATTTGGCAAGGAGAACTTTTCAAGGAAAAGGTGCCTTGGTGTGCTGTGCAGGGGGAGGAAAACTGTTGACATGTGTTTCTTTATTAATCTAAAATGAAAGCAGGTACTGAGCAAAGATTCTCAGACACAGCTTGGTCCCTTGTCTTCTTTAGGAAAACAGAACTGTGTCTGACCTTTTAGCAGTTTATCAAGTGGCAATCAAAGCTGAAAAGGAACAGGTTAGCCTTTGTTAAATGGCCCATGGGTTTTTAAATCTCTTTTCTAATGCCTGCAAACAGGTGTTGGGTGAAGCAGACCTAGAACTACTGCTAGTATGGTGGAGATATGGAAGAGAAAAAATGGGGAATGAAGTCCATAGAGAATTTGGATTTAGATAAAATGTTGACACAACTCAAATTTCTTTTCCTCCCTCTTAAATGGGTAGGGAATATATTGTATTGGCATATTTTAGTTGGTCTTCAGTCTTCCTTTTTTAGTGATGTAGTTTATTTTTAGATGTTGGCTGTTTAACTATTACATGTTTAGCCTTTCTCAGTAGCCAGTGGATGGGGACAAAAGCCTTTAAAACACAATTCATCCCATCTATCCTGGGTCAGAAAAAATAGTGTTCTGAAACATGTCCATCCCTGCCTCACTCCCAGCCCCCCAAGAGTTGAAGACAATTAACTTCAGCTAAAAATATGCATTTGACAAATTAAAAGCTCTGTGAAAGCATCTTAGAGACAGAAATATCCCTCTCTGCTCTTCCAAGCCAAAAAGGTTCCTTGAAAAAAAAAAAAACAAACCCCTAAAATATTTTATATTTGTAATGAAAATAGTGTACATTTTAGCAAGGGTAGGTGAGCAGCCCAATGTCTTCCATATTTATATGGACTATCTTCATATTGAAAGTAAAGTTGCATTGGATTCATATTTACCAACCCTTGGTAATATTAATCAGATGGATACAGCAATGCCAGAAGCAAAAGACTGAAAGGATATTATTAAAAGCAGCAATACTGATAATCCACTCAGAATCAAAATAAATAACTTCCTACTCATATCATGTTAGCAATATGATCACAACACTCTTCCTTGCTCTTGTATATTTTTCATTTGTAGCTGTTCTTGCACTATTGCAGATCAGTATTTTAGTTCACTTGTAAGTTTGGTAACCCTTTTTTTGGGCAGGTAGTTAGAAAAAATAGAAGCAGAGATACAGCAAACAGCAGAGCTCTTCCTTGGATACCTCTTGGAGTAATTTTTCCTTCATTACTCTGCCCTTTTCTGGACAGAAGGGGAGTTGTATAACAGCAGCTGTCACTGGCAGCAGGTATTATTCATCCCTTACTTCTGCCAGACAGCCAGGAGGAAGGCAAGCAAAAGAAAACCCATAAGCTAACCTAAGTGACCTACACTGCCATGATGAGCTCTGTAAAACACAGTGGTGCTGCTGCTGCTGCAGGGTGAGAGGGCTGAATGCAGGGCACCTGGGGCTGCCACCCACACCCATTGCAGCACTGGTCTCTCCTCAGCAAAAGCACTGCTGGGATCTAGCTCTGATACAGAACTCCCTACCAGAGTACCAGCTCTCAGAACAAAACACTGATGTTATTTTTCACTTCTGCCAGTCATTAGCAGCTTGTCCTAAAAGAGATTTGCCCTGAGAAATGCCACTGGTATATCACTAACAGCATTTCTAAAAGGCTCGCTGCTCTCCCCCTTCCACCCGCAGGAAGCTCAGCTTTCCCCAGACATCACTCCCACCCACTAGAATTCCTTAAGCTCAGTACATTCACTCCTTGGGAAACACCAGATGCACTGAAGGAGTCTTGACTCAGATCTTGCAAATCCGACAAATTCTCTGTCTGGCAAAAGAAAGTCATGAGCTTCTGAGTCTCCTCACAATCAAAAATATAATTTTTCTTTAAGAGAAAGGTTCTCATTTCTTCCTTTTTCATTTTCCTTCTAGCAAACAGTAAATCAGCCTTTGGAAAAATACATGGTAGCTAATAAAAATCCATTTTTGCAAGTGCTCCCAAATCCTTGCTGAAGCCAAGCTCTCACACAGCAGCATCTGTGAGTCATATTTTCTACCATCTGTGATTGGATAGGTGAATCTGTCTCATCCTGGCAGATCTGAACACTGTTATAAATGCCATTGCCACCAGTCTGGACTATATATCTGGATAAGAAGTGGTGTGCCCTCAAAACAAATTCACTCAGAACAAAAGCTGGTAGGCCATTTTCTTCTGAGCAACATTGCTGTATGAGCAAATCAAAATTGTTCTGAAAACTCGTGACCATGAAGAGAGATCAAAGTCCTTACTCTCCACAGACCTTGCTGTCTGATCACAGGAGTTTAAAAATCTGTCTAAAGCTCTGGGATAAAGTTTCTACTCATGGAAATTGTTGAGGATTTTCTAGGCTATCACAGTCTGTGCCATCTGCCATGAAACTTCAACTGTCCATTTGGTTATTATTGCACAAACCTTTTGTTGGGCTTTTTTTCATTTGTTTCTAAAGCATATCCATTGTGTTCTGGAGAACCCTATCATCTACCAGTTTGTGGGATCACCTGGCAATTGGGCAATCAAGAGTAATTAAACACAAAATTTGTTTTTTATAGTTAAGACAAGGGGAAACTTTCTGTTACTTATCTTACTAGAAACCAACTCTGAAAATGTTCATGACATAGACCATAAAGCTGAAGTCCATTCTAAACCATGAAGAAAGAGTCATACATATGAAGACTTACCCTTTTCTCCAGAATGTAACATTAGTTTTGTACTCTGATTTCCACAAACAATTTTCCAGCATGACTGAAGAGTTAATTTACTCCTGTCTTTTTTTCAGAGTTAGTTTCTTTGTTACCAGGTCGCCTCCCTTTGTCAGAACAAAATATCTTTAAATTTTAAGCTATATTAGCCAAATCTTTGTGGTTTATTTATTTGTTGGGTTTTCAATTGAATTCATAGAAACATAGAAAGGCTAGGAATACTTTTTTCATAGGTTTTGATATAAATATATATTTTTTCTTTTTCCTTTAAAATGCAGGATCATTTTTTGTTTAAGAAGGCAATTCTAGTTTCTCTTATGTAGACCAACCCTGTCTAGTCTAGCTGGCAGAGTAATCTCTGGCACTAGTTGGATAAACCCTTAATGTTATTAATTAACCTTTTTTTTTTCAGTTGTTTCTTCCCCAGACTCCTGGGATGGAATCTGTAGAGAGAAACTCTCTTTAAAGGATCCCTCTGTGAAGCTTCCTAGACCTTATACATTTAAATGAATATCATTGACATCAATTATAAAAGCCCTCAGAAATCTGAAACCAAATATTCTTCTCCCTGATCCATACAGAAATCCTACTGATTGGTGTCCTCCCTCTGAACTGGAGGGGAAAGATGAGAAAATAGAGTTTGCAGGGAATAAAACCTGTAAAGTCTGTGAGCTTGCAAAAGGGACCATGAAACCACTCACAAACTTGCCTTCACGATCATCTCTCCATTGCATAAACTCAGTATGGTTCTCACCTTTGGCTTGCTCCCCTACATTAAGTGCATCAGCACAAGTGGGATGGTGCCAGGAGGTTGGGGATGCAAAGTCAGTGGTGGGTGGGTGAACTTTCCCCTATGTGGGCTGAGGGAGATTCTATCTGAGAGTTATTAAAGCCATTAATATTTTAGAGAACTATACTGTAATACATTCTTAATTTCTATTGTGTAATGGAATGAGAAAAAAGGACCATTGAAAACACATTATGCGTTGTTCCCAATAACTCCACAATGTTTTTTTTAACAGCTATTATGAGTACTTCCTATAATTGATTGTATGATTAGTATTGGCAATGCCTCAAGTTGCAATTGCATTAGTTTTAATGACTGAATGCTGACATTTTAAAAAATATGTGTTGTAGTATTAAGGATTTTGACCAGTAGTAAGTCACTGTGAGTAAAAAGCTAAGTTTTATTGTCTTAGAGGTATTTTGACTGATTTGGTGGAAGATTTGTATATCCACTCATAAATTAAAAAAAAAAACAAAAACAACCAACATTTCTGTTTCCTGTGAGGATCAGCTGTGACAGTTGTAATCTAAGAACTTGGTGGCTACCTTTCAGGATAGTGGAGTGTGTGGTACTCCTGACAATAATGGATAATTGGATGTGATCAAAAAGCTTGGCTTTGAGAATTGCATAGCTACAGTCACTAGCCTGCTAAAGCACATATTTCTAAAACATGTCTTCTTTGGTGACTCCTATTTAGAATAATTGCATCATTGGGCAGACTCCCTCTCCCAATAATGCTATTTCAAATGTGGATGTGTTGACTCTGTGCCCTACTGCCAGGAGAAGCTATTGATTAGAAGATACCTTTCCTCTTTTTCAACTCATACTAAAAAAAGTGGGATCATCCTAGTGGTAGTGCTGACTAGGGAAAGTAGAAGATAGAAACTTTTCAGTGGTTAGAGATGGAGAGAGATTAAGTGATGGGTTAAAAAATGTATAAAAATCCTCATTTTTGAAAGCCTGAGCCTCAGTTGTGACTACAATGCACTAGAGAATTGGAGAGGTGATTGCTTTAGTAACATTGCTAATCCAACCATAACGAGCACACAGAGTGATATAAAATTACTATTTTTCACAAAACTCTTTTGAAAGGACAAAAATAAAAAGAAGTTAGTCTATAAATTGCACTAAGAAATCCAACTTGACAACATTAGAATTAACCATTCTTGCTGGTGTTCTGCAGAACAATCTTAAAAGCCTCAACATTGTGTTAACTTCTGCTCTCAACCATAAGTAAACCAAGACGTGCTGCCTTGAGAAACCTGCATATCCCTTCAATTTGACAGAAGGAAAATTCACCTCTGAGAAAAATGCACTTGCTGAGCCCAAGATCACATGGGCCATGAAAGTAAAGAACTTTCTACGAGAGGTGTGAATTCTCATCTTTGGTGTTGAAAGGAACCAAAATCTTCAGGGAAAAAGAAAAAGTGCATAAAGGGTTTGAATGTTTGAGAAGAAATATTCTGATTTTGTTTGATATAACACTAAAATGCCTAGCCTTTAATATTTTATTTAATGAAAAATGTTCTGGGAAAGCATACTTCATCGTTACCAAATAGCTGGGAATATCAATGCACTTGATTACATTTACAATCCAATTTCAAACTATTCAGGAATAAATTGCCTCATACTGTATAGCGACATGTTCTTTATTTCTCTGTCATCCAATAGTCTCATAATACATAGAAATTATGGTTGTAGCACCATTTATGAGCTACTTACATTTCACATAGAGTTTTCATTGTTTTTGTCACTACTGAGGTTTACCCTTATCAAACTGTACCATGCAGAAATTTCCATACATAAATTACTTCAAAAGCAGATTTTTCTCCTAGATGTACAGTTCATTAGCTCAGCTTCTTTCTGTGACATGAACTTGAGATTTAGCTCCAAATTCCATATTTATATGAATGTAAATTTTTGAAATGTGATTCCTATTGTTCCTTAGTTGGCATTTTAGCTGATCAGCTCTTATGAAAACCAAGATGCTTATTTTTCATCTAAGTTTGGATTCTAAGATTACACTGGCTATTTTTAAAGCTTTGGACTAAAAATTTATAGTTGTAGCTATTTGGGGGGAAAAATAAAAATAATTTGGTTTCCACTTATATCACTTTAGGAAGTACTGTATCTGTATATTAATAAACCATAAGCCATACCTGAATAATTTACATTGTCCTGTGTCAGAGATTACTTGCCCAGTGGTAAATATTCATAATGAAAAAAAAAAAATTCTAAACATAAGCAAATTTCAAACAGTCCTCTTTCTTACTCTCAAAGACTGAACAATAACACTGAGTATTTCTTTAGGTATCCATATGCTGGTTCATTTTCAGCAGATGGTCCCTAATAGATTGTTGTACTGTTGGTATGGTTACCCAAAGCAAATTTTTGGATCTTGACACATCTCTTCTCCAGACTTATGATCTCTCATATATGTTCAGTAGAATACAAGTGTATCCTAGGGGAAATCCATCATACAACTTTTTGCTATACACATAAAAAGTTCTAGTGAGATTTTAAAAAAAAAATATATTGAAAAAATATAAACAATTACAGTCTGAAAACTGACCTGGAAAAATATTTTATAACAGAATTTACAGAAAAAACTGATTAGATGGTACAAACTGCATTTATGCTAATTCAGAACTATGTCTACATAGGATTTAAGTGAATAAATGAGATTTGACCTGTGAGGTTCTGACCTAAACCCTCTGTTAACGTAATCTGGAGAACTTTTCTTCATCTATTTTTAAAAGATTAAGATAATGGGCAACTTTTTTTAAACTTCTTCAGGGCTTTAGTGAGGAAAAATATAGATTGTAATAAATTCTAAATTCCATAAGTGGCTTGAAAAACTCACGGAAAAGTTCATAGCTAGAGATGACATTCTATAAACTTCCTCACAGAGGTTTTCCAGTGAGGGATGGGGATAGAAAACAACAGACACAAGTTGAGAAGAGAAGGCAGCAGCACATAAACTCATCACTGTGTAGCCTCCAGCTGCTTTCTTCTCTCTGTTTCCTGCATCCACAGGGACACTGCGCAATCACAGGACCTGGCAGCTTCCCTGCTCCCCAGAAAGAGCCTGGATGGTTTCTCACCCCTCCCAGTTTTCTATACACCTGTTTTTGAACCATTAAATGTACAAGTAATGGAAGTGAGGTGGCCAGATTTGTGTTAAAATATGGAATTTGAAGGCAATGAGCTAAAATGTGTGAGAATTCCTGCACTGCTTCATTCAGGTAATAGATTTGCTTCTCAGAAACAAAGAAACAACATAATAATTTCTGAAAAATATGCTCAGAGAGATTTCTACAGCATAACAAATAATTCTGGAAAGTAGTTATTTTTCATTTGGCACTTAACTGTCTTAAACATGAGACCACCTTTCTCAAAACTCCTACTGCCTTTTTCATTAAACACATTTTCTAGTTTAAGTGAAAAAGGTGGTAACATAAAACTGTCTTTTTTACTGCACAGTCCTGTTCCATGCCCAGAGCAGACTGACTACCTTTGTTTCATCTCAGTGGCATCCTGTAGGAAGCTAAGGTTTCACTGGCGTCCTAATAATCCACATAGGGGAAGAAATGTACATTGCAGAGATCCTAGCAAGCTGTAGTTTTTCAATTATTGACTTTTTATCCCCAACATAAAACTTTTAACATTTTCATGAGCCCATTCTTCATAAAGAAAATGGAAAGAGGATTCAATTATAGAAAGAACTGCACACATCAGCAAGAGGAACGTTTACATCTTTGCACACCTCATCAGCTTGAGCTAAAAGAGTCACTAGTGGCTATCAGAATTTGTACAACTGTATAACAGGAAGACAAGACACATAGTTTGCCTGTAGATTTTATAGAAACACAGAAATGGAATAAAGAACAGAAAATTCTAAAATCCTGTGTTCAGATTTTATACTCTGCCCACACTTCTTGTGCAATCATTTTGGCAGGTCCTAATTTCAAGTTTTTTCTTGTCTCTTTCTCCATTCTCATTCCTGCTTTCCTTTCCTAGACTACATCCCTACTTTTTAGGCCTCCTGTTCTGCCTTTCAATCTTAATCTAATTTTAAACCAGATTTAGTCCTTCAATTACAGTTTGCCACTTAAATACCATACTCAGGCTCTGCATTCCATCACAGTCACCTTTCTTGATCACTTCTTACAGACCTTCCTGACTTTGCTGTCCTTGAAATTTAGGTTCCAAGGGAATTTTAATTCAGATTCAGTCTCCCTCTTCCATATCTTCTCCCAGTATATAATTCCAAGATTTTCCTTTTTTTTTTTTTAATCTGGACAGGGTTCTGTCTTGAAGTCATTAAGTCATTAGCATTAGTCACAGTGATTTCTCCTCTTCAGTCTCTTTCCTGCTCCCAATCTCTTGGCCCTGCAGTTCTCTTGCACTGTTAGCCTCCCTTCACCATCCTACTGTCAAAAACAAAATCTGAACAATCTCCTACCCATCTTTGCAAGGCATGAAGACCTCAGGTGTTATAAGGACCTAGTAGGCCAAATGAATGCCAATGAGTTTGCCAGATGGCAGCCTGACAGGCATAGCTAAGTCAGGTTAGACTGATAAGTCATTTTTGTCTGTTGTGATTGGTTGTAGCTTTCTTAACCTGTGATATTGGTAATAGAGAAAAAGCTTATGAATTATCATGAAGGAATAGAATAGTGTTGGCAAAGCTATAGCAGCACAAGCCTCAAGATAAGAGACTGCTCTACATCCCTTTTGTCATTATATTCTGTATTTATCTTGTAACAACTTTGTCATCATAAAGACATATGCCACCAGAAGTTTACTGTAGCAGTAATAACTGAGTACAATGGTAATATTTTCAGTGAAAACTGAAGATAAAAACATTCCTTCTCTGATGCCACAGTTGAAGAATTAAGTCCAAACAGCCAAAGCCAGGTTGTACTCTGTTACGGGTAAGACAAGCTTATCATGGCAGCATCAACTCAGATGTATTGCACTTTCAAATACAACAAATGCAACAAGGCAACTTCGTGACCTAGATCATCTTCTGCTTTTCTGTAGCCATCTACAAATGGCCAAATGCTTGTCTTTGTAGGAGCAGAATTTATAATATTTATGCAGGGTTTAAATACCACTGCTTTGAATTTCTTACTATTCTGGTATTTATCAGAAGTGCATGGGCTTTATTTGGCATGCAGGAGTTGTGCAGGAGCAGTCACTGTGTAGGACTGCTTCAACACCCCCAAATACCCAAGATAGTGCAGATCCCATCAAAACAGACAGCTTCTCATCCTTCTAAATTTACCAGAAGGGCTGGCTTCTGAAAACGGTTCAGCTAGCTAAAGCCTCCCCAGGACACCACATGCTCCCCTGCCACTGATATTCTCCTCTCTCTCTTCTCATCCACTGCCAGCCCTCCTGCTGCCAAGGGAAACAAAAAGCCAGTTCCCACCTCTCTCTGAGCAGCAGACATTCTGCAGCCCAAAACAACAGAAAGGAGACGTATGAAAACCAGAATTGCACCTCAATTATTACTGTTACAGTTATTTTTAATACTAATTCTATTCTTCTTTCCATTATCTCCGCTAACCTCTTCAAAACTCAAAAATAATTTATTTCTCCCTACTGATTTTGTCATTTCCATTTGACAAAAATTGATCCCCTTGCACCCCTCTGTTTCCAGCTAAAACTAATGCATTTTTAATTTGCTTCCTTTGAGCCCTAGCAAGATCAAAGATGGTGACAGAGCTCTGGGAATTTTGTGCAATTTGTCCTTAGTATTGTGATAACAGAATGAGTGTATTCTGAATTTTATTGTTTATTAATTTCCAGTAACAGAGGGGTGGATATATAAAAGGGTGAAAATAAAATAGACTTTTGAAAGCTTTATAAACAGCAGTTAATGAGAATCTTCAACTAATTCAAGACACTCTAACTCATTAAGTTCCACTTTCCACTGCAGGAATATGGAGTGTATTATTATTATTACTTGAAATTCTGTGCATTTTCTCACACTGAGACAGATATCCACTAATCTCTTCAAAAAGCCACATTGTACACCAAAGTGCACAATAATGTACAGATGCAAGCTTGCCCTATCTGATGAAGATAAACAGATTTACTCATCATATTCTCTCCCTCACTTAACACCCCCTTTGAAGAAATGAATTAACCAATATTTTCAAAAACCACACAGAGATTCTTTCACTCTGTGAAGAAATTTCACTGTTGGCAAATGTTTTCCTGAGGAAAATATTGAGGATGACTGGCAAAGGTGGTGTGCCTCAAGGTCATACAGATTTTACTGTCATATACAGGTAGTGACTGAACTGGTCACAAATGAATAGGATCCACAGTACTTATACAATTTTGGAACTTTGAAATTCTCTGATTGTAATGCCAGTCTACTCTGTCATGGTACAACTAATTCAGAAAACATTAATGTGCTTTCTTCATGCAGCACTGCATTTGTGCATTTGTCAGTTCAGATATTGTTTGCAAAAATTTCTATTTTCTGTGCATCCATATAAAGAAAATACTTTGGCTGTAAATTACATCTGCAGAAAATGGAAATGTCATTCTTGCAAGGCATAAGTAAAGAGTGCCATGTTTTTCAGTCAACTCCTAAAAACACTTTTATCTATCCTGGCAAATCAGAGACAGAAAATATATGACTAGTAAACACTTGTCATGGATAGCTGATTTGTTTTACATAAAGAAAACTGTTGTACTTCATGATTCATGCTTGTGATTTAGAGTGAGATATCTAAAAAAAGAATTCTTTAAAGTTTACAGAACAAACTGTGTTATTGACTTAATTCTGGAATATTGAAGAAGATGGCCTAATAGCCTTGATGTTTCCAGTATCACTGAGAGAAAAGCAGCTCATTGCTCATCCTCCAGATGTTTGAAAGTTTATCTCCCTTATACTGGTCAGTGTCTTTTTAACTGATCTTGAATAATTTCTTACATCCAGCTCCACATAATCAATTGCAATTTGCAGTAGGTGATGAGCTCCTTAAAGAACAGGGGCAATAAAGAATTTGAGGATTATGTTTAGTTAGCAAACAGTGAAATTTAATATTGAGGCAACCCATTTGCAGATCTAAAATGTAATGTTTAAAAAAAAGGGAGCAGAAGCTCAGTGACAGTCCACAGCAGTACCTGTTCACTCCTATTTGAAACAGTATTTATTGGAGAAATTATACATTTCTGAGGAAAATAAAGGTTATGAAGTAAATGTTTTTATGTGTTAGACTGTAGTGTCTTGTGTAACTTCACTAATTTAAAAATATTTGTACCAATACAACTGAAAACATTTTCAATGTAAAATTTCATTTCTCAGTAAGGTAAAATCCTGGCTCCTCCTTGTAAAAAACTTTAATATAGCAAGTGTAAGATCTTTGGGAAAAAAAAGAAAGAAAAAAAAAAGAAAAAAAAAAACTCTGGAAGTATAAACTGATATGTCACAGTGGGCTCTTTGCACATATGCAAAAAGTGGGGTTTCCATTTCACTCCACCCAGAGCATCCTGGTTTTGATATAGATTTTTTTTCTGATTTTAGTTAGTTTTAAAATATTTTATATTTACTCATCATTATGTTTTACAATGAATGATAATGAAATGGAGCAAACCTGACATGATTGAATAGGAGGAGGAAGTACTAGCTGGTTGTGTTGTTGTGGTGCCAGAGTAATAGATCCAGTTCCAGACACAGCATGTAATTCCTTAATAACCTGAGACATAAATCCTCTTAGAAACTGAGTTAACTCTCTCCCTCTCTATCTGAAGTCCATTCCTTCTAAGGGAATGATGTATTCCATTGTGACAGACTCCCTACACATTGCAGTTGTGGAAAAACAATATAGTGCTAACAAAAGAAATTTACAATAGAGCTCTTTTATGACCACACATAGGGGAAAACAGAGGAATCTGACAAGGTTTTGGATCATTGTTCCATTTAATTTGGTTGTATACAACTCTTTATTGGTTTTTAGAATAAAACTATTCAGATGCACATAGGAACTGCACTTGACAATTCTGCTCTCTCTATAAAAATATTAATTTTGTTTTTCTTTTTCATGCACATTTCTCTTAATGCTTTTGCCATTAATGTTACCAAAATGTTTTCTGTTCAGTGCTTTACCAATTTTTAAATAAAATCATCTGATAAAAAATACTTCATGTATGAAGAGAAGCTTAATGGGGAAAATATCATGAAGAGCTGTGCTGCTCCTAAGCTGAGCCTAATCCTTTACAGAAAATGTGCTGTGCCAAAAATGACACAGACAAATTTTGTGGTTCAATTCTGATTAGTCTTAGAGTAAACTTCCGTAAAAAATTTCAATGATAATTAGAAATAGGAAGCTATAAGCAGGACTTTCTCTTGCCTCCTCCTACCAATCTGTGAGAAATCTGCAGGTAATATCCATGTCTCAGACAGACATAATCAGAAAACATTTTATAAAATGAATCTACCAGAAGCAGAACTCTGGATGCTGAAGCAACATATTAAAATGGAGAAGAGATTCAAATTCACTTTGACAATTGACAGCCAGCTCCACTGTTCACCTCTTATTAAAAGACTGGAGAGCTGATGCTTGACTCCAACTATCAGAGACTAAACAAGAAACCAAAAAGCCCTGCTATCAGGCTATTCAGGATCTTTGGATGCAACACATGAACAGTCAGCACAGCTATGGCCATGCAGGAAAGGTATGAAAACAATTAGAAAATTGTATTAACGGGGCAGCAAGAAAAAATTCTATTTTTCCTCACCTTTTTCTTCATTTTTACATTTTTGAAAATTGCATGGACTCTCCACGTTTTTGCAAACATTGCTCCAAATGCAGTTGTGTATCCCACTGTAAGAATCCACGTTCGGACCTAAAAATGTATATGCATAAAAAAAGACAAAGTTACTTAGATGTCTTAATTTCAGACAACATTTTGTCAAGATCCTGAAAAGAAAATCTAAAGAACTTCACAGAACCCAATGTTTAGTAATTTCTCATTCATTGCTTACTTGCTGTTTTTGCTCACTCCTTCATTTCCTCCCTAATTTCCTCCCATAAATCATAAATATCTTATAATATTCTGCCTTTTTTTTTTTATTTTTACTTTTATTATGTACTTTGAAGATAGAGGAAAGGGGCAATAGAGAAACTCAAGAGACAGACTATAAAAAGCATTCAGAGAGCTAATATTAACAGCAACATTTTGAACAGAAATTAACAGAGAAATAGAGACGTAATTCAGTCTAAATAAAAAAGGATTGTAGTATGTGAGATATGCATCACTCAGTGAAAAACCTGAGCATTCTGGAAAGATAAGAACAACAAATTTTAAATTACCCTATGAGAGAAAATGTCAAAACAGGAACGTAGTTTTGGTTGGCAACCTCGGGAGCAATACCTGAGTCAATGATAATAGCTGCAAATGTGGCCTAAGAAAAAGGAGGTGGTGAGCTTGCACAGAGCTCAGCTTTGACATACACAAAACAGATTTTAAAACTAAGAAAGAATGTATGTCTTTAGCATAAAAAAGAGAATAAGTTGGGTTTTTTGTGGTTTTTTGTTGTTGTTGTTTGGTTGTGGGATTTTTTTTTTAATAGAAAATCTGCAAATAGATCAAAAAGCACAGAACATAGATTAAAAAAGCTTTTTCTGCCATTCTTCCCCTGCCCATAGCATCTTGTACACAGGCCCTCGCTTTTGAACTTGGTTTGAGCTAGGACAGTGACCTTCAGAGTTGCAGTAAGCTCTGCACAGCCCTCTCGATTTCCTTGGAATTTTGTTTTCATTACCATGCAGGTTTGGCTGTTTGAAAGCTTTTTTGCCCTGAACAGGCCATTTTCTTCCCAAAGATGGGTCAGAGACTACAAAGCATGGCAGGTAGAAAACCCTGTGAGAGGCACAGCTTGAAGCCAAGAGTTGAATCTGAGATCCTGAGAAATCATAACAAGGAGGAATAATCTCATCCTCCTTCTAGAGACTCCACAGAAAAGGGATGATGAAAAGGGAGACTGCACAAAATTGAACAAAGAAGTAAAAAAATACAAAATACTTGTCCTTGCAGGTGAAAAAACTAGGGAGAGACGATGGCTAAATACAGGGAATGGAAAGCTTGCAAAAGGGAAAGCCAGCCTTCTTTTGGCCATGCTGACCATGCATGCTTGTCCAGAAGAGCGGTTTCGTGATATAAAAACCCAATCTGATTTAGAGAAACCAGGATGTTTGAAGAAAGCATTTTGGAAATAGTCTTTAGAGAACCTAAAGGCAATGATTTTCATTTGAAAGCAGCCTAGTTTCATGTCTAACTTCTGGAGAGTTTAGGATTTTTAATTTGTAATTTCAGGATATGCATATTGATGAGAAACTACACATTCTCGTAAGATTCAAAACTTGACATCTAAGATAAACCTTAGGAATAATCTAAACGTTTAATATCAAAATAGAGTAATTTCACAATTATAAGCTGCACCATTTTGACTAAAATTTTGCTCCTAAACCAGAAGTGCGGCTAACATTCAGGAGCGGCTTATATATGAACAAATTTTGAAAATTTCCCAACCCGCAAGTCCGAGCCAGCAGCAGCCCCAAGCCGAGGCGGAGCCCGCCTGGCCCCGGGGGGCGCGGCGGCGGCACCGACCGGGCATGCCCCTCTCCCTCCTCCCAGTGGCACTGGCCGTGCACACCACTCCCCTGCCTCCCGGCAGCAGCAGCGAGCGGGTCTGGGGCTGCTCCCTGTCAGCCACCCCGAGCAGGGCTGAGCCAGTAAACCCCGTGATTCCGCGATTCTGTTACTAATTGGCAACTTTGTGAAAGTTGCACGCGGATCCTTGCTGCAAACGAAAGTGTGGCTTACAATCCGGTGCGGCTTATATATGGAGGAAAAACGAAATGTTGCTGACACCCCAGAAGTGCGGCTTATAATCCGTGCGGTTTGTAATCATGAAATTACTGTACATGCTAATTTTGCCTTTTCAAGCTTTTCCAAAATTTCCATTTTTGTATTCAAAACATGATCTTTTCACATAAAATTTTTTGTGGAAAACAAATTTTCATTTATAATAGTGTCAATTGATGGTTAATCTTGCTATTAACAAAACCAGTAAAACAATTGTGATTACAGGAGTTCTGTCACTTTGTGACATTCTTGAATGTGATATTGAAAAAGAAACCCTGAAACAACCAAACAAAGAGAAAAAGAAAAATAGAAAAAAAAAAGACATTTAGGCCAGCAAAGCCTAATTTATTTTTAACTTCAACATTTTTCAAGTCTTCACTGATTTACTATCCTGCATTATGCTTCAGTCAAACCACAGTTAGATCAACCCTAAGGGATTTTAAAAATACATTTCATATCATTGTGTTCATACTAGTCAGTTACATTTTTTTTGACTTCACATCAATAGCCATATTTAGCTTTCAATCCTTTTGCTGTTATTAATAAGTATTCAGCTCTTTTGTGTACAGCTTAGTGGTATATTTGGCAAACAGATACATGGTATTTTTGTGTCTCTAATAAGACTGTTTTGTTCTCACTGAAACAGTAATTGTCTCTTGGGAATACTAATAAATTCAATTATGCTCATAATATGTTTCTAACTCAATATTCAGAAAAATGTTATTTCTGGCATGTTTGATTCAAAAAATTTTATGTATTCCTGACTGGGACCATGCATATTAGAATAACTCAACTACTGTCTATATCAGAAACATTCTAGCTTAAATATACCAAGATTTTGTCAAAATGAGATCATTGTTGCTAAGAAGGAGATGGTAAGTTTCAGACTAAAATAAATTTTTAATTTTGAAGAAAATGACCTCAGATTTATCTGCTATAATTCATTAATGCAGCTGGCAAAATGAAAAATTTAGAAAACAGAAAAAGTCTAAAATCCTTATATCTGCTCATTTATGTTCTTAAATGTATTATACCTCCATATCCTACTCATTTGAAAGAACGTGATAAAAATATCAGTAACTGAAGACCATGACGATGATGTTATAGAATTGATCATCAATTCTCTCATGTTGGTACTTTCTAACAATGTGTTTTGCCAGAAGCTGAAGAAAACCACCCTTCTCTCAGCACCCACCGAACAAGCAGGAAAATGTCTCTTTAGTAGACAAGAACTTGCATTCAAATATCTGTTCCTAAATATACAAAAAAACTTGAAAAAATTCTTTCTTTTTCTCTTAAATGGTTAAGTCATTACAAAATTCTTGATGCCTTTAATTATCTTAGGGTATACTTTCAATTATCTGCTTATACATCTTGGTTCCTTTCAATTTTTTGAATGAGATATGTTGACTATTTGAATATGTCCTACAAATATTTTGTTTTCTATAATTCAAAGACAACATGCAAGTGTCAAATGAAATTATATAATTCGGTATACAGCAATCAACGGTTCCTATACAAATAGTAAAATGGAGTTTCCTACGTCTGTTTTCTATTGAGGTACTACACTATTTTGGTTTACGATCTATTTTTGACAACATCATGTAGGAATTTTTGCTTTTTATAAATTACTTGCTAGAAGTTCTTAGAGCTGCATTAACTGGTATAACTAAAAAACACCTGGAAAACATCTATCTGGTGGATAATGCACAGTTGACAAACAGTAAATGCTGAAAGAATCGCGACAAAGAAAGATCTTTCTGATAAGGTTGCAGACTTGAAATAGATATGACTGCTATTTCAAAAAACCTTTACCTTCATCAAATATTAAACTTGAGACAAATATTTTAAGTTCCAGCTAAAGAGTTGCTGCATCTGTGAACAAGTTGTTCCTTATATCTTGTAGGATCATCATTTTTTATTGTCCTTTGGTAGTAAAACCCCTCTGTTTTTATCCTACACATAAGGTCCTAAACACCTTTTATTTTTATCAAGGAAGACAATTCTTCTGCCACATAATAAGCATGGGTAGGTTAGGAATCTTATATAAAATTACAGTAGTTTCACGAATACAAGCCGCACGGATTATAAGCCGCACCCCCGGTGCCTCGACAATGTTGCTGTCTTTGTCAATAGATAAGCCGCACCCCGAATATTAGCCGCACTTTCGTTCGTCGCGAGAATCCGTGCGCAGCTTTCACAAATTGGCCAATTAGTAACAGGATCGCGGCATAGCGGGCTTTACTGGCTCGGGGCGGGGCCAGGAAGGCTCGGCCCGCTCATGGTTGCCGACGGGGCCGGGTGGCCCAGCTCAGCGCCACGGCTCGGCGGGGCTGGCTGGGTGGTGCTGCCGCCGCCGCCGGGCTCGCTGGCCCCCCTCTCCCGTCAGCACCGCCCCGCTGCCGCGTTCGCTCGCCTGGCTGGCAGGGCGGCCGCCGCCGGGCTTGCCGCCCGCCCCGCTGCCGCTTTCGCTCGCCCCGCTGCCGCTTTCGCTCGCCCTGCGCCGCGCCCCGCGAGCGCCGCGCCCGCCCCGCGCCGCGCCCGCCCCGCGCCGCTTTCGCGAGCGGCGCTTTCGCTCGCCGAGCGGTGCTCTCGCGAGCGGCGCTTTCGCTCGCCGAGCGCCGCTTTCGCGAGTGCCGCTTTCGCGAGCGCCGCTTTCGCTCGCCCCGCCGGCAGGGCTGCCGCCGCCGCCACCAGGCTCGCCGGCCGCCCCCTCCCGTCTGCAGCGCCGCCGCGTTTCCTCGCCCTGGCCGGCGCTGCAGGCCCCCGCACCGCCGGGCTCCCCCACGCTGCTGGCCCCGATTCTGCTGGGCTTCCCCCGCTGCCAGGCAGCCCCACCCGCCGGCCTTCCTGCTTCTGCCATACTCCCCTGCACTGCTAGCCCCAGTTCTCCCGGCCTCCCCCGCCATGCTGGCTCAGGCTCTGCCGCCCTCCCTGCCCCGCCCTGCTGGCTCAGGCTCTGCCGCCTGCCCCCCACACTGCTGGCCCCGCCTCTGCCAGGCTTTCCCACCTCTGCCGGGGCCGGCCGGGCTCCAGCTTGGCTTGGGGCTGCCGCGGGCTCTCACTTCCGTGTTGGCAGCTTTTAGAATTTTGTTAATAGATTAGCCGCCCCGGAATATTAGCCGCACTTCCGGGTTTCCACCAAAATTTTGGTCAAATTGGTGCGGCTTGTATTCGTGAAATTACTGTACTTTAAATTCAATCCTATTTCCTCTCAACCTTGAGCATTAGCTGGCTGGTCTATATTTGCTGCTATTTGATATCTTTGCACAAATCTATCTGAGCGTCTCCCCTCATCTTGTTATAGAAATGGTGAAGAGGCTACTAATTATAAGTCTGTGTAACAGACATAAAAGTTACCTGATATTACCCCTCATTATTAATAAAAGAAGCCATCTATTTGTGAACAATGAGTTAGTAAGAGGAAATTAATAAGTGGTGAAAGTGCCAGAAATACTCTGAATAAAGAAGTAAAAATCTCTGTTTATATATTCTAAGAATGAAGTGTACAAAAACCCCTAACATTTTAGGTTCTGCTAACTTTCAGATAAACAACAATATTATTGGAATTAATTTTAAATATTTTATTTTAATGTAATTACAATTCTAAATAAAATTATAAGGTTATCTTGGAAAATGAACTGAATTAATGAAAAGTTAAAACTTTAATTTTTTAAGAAATTACATTTTTTCCTTTTGTTTGACCACCTCTGCCTATGCATTCAGAAGACCACACAGTTACAATCTGGCAAGGAATACCTGGGAAGGTTTTGAGTCCATGAAAATGGTAATATCAATTTCAAATGTAGTTGATCAAAGAAGTGATGCATTTTACTGCTTTTTTAAATTGAAAGAAAAAATATAACCTGAACTGAATACACTATACTACTTTTTTCATGTTACATGTTTGTTAATCCTATGTTAATCCAGTCTTCCAATCTCAAGCAAAAGAAAGAAGGTGGGATTAAAGACTCAGAGCGATGAATAAAGGAATCCAAGTATCAGAACAAAGGACCTTCATGCATTGTGTTAAATGCTTCAAACTTCTTATCACTTCTTTAGGTGACTTTTTTTGTTTGTTTTAAATAACAGTTATTTAAATGGGATAGTGAAATTTCTTGGTTCTTTAAGGACTCCTTCAGTTAGTTAAACATTTAGATTATGTTTCTGCAGTGGAATCACACAGGTTTAAGATTCTCACATAAATACTTTTCCCCACTCCAATAAGTTGGTTTTTTTTGATTTTTTTTTTTTAAATAAAACTTGGAAACCTTTCTTTCCATTCACACTCCATTCTCCAGCTTTGTTTATGAGGCTTAGTGATTCACTTGAGGAATATCAATAATGAGCCAGCTCTACTCACACCATGGGTAGAAGCTGCAGTGCCCAAGGGTTTAGGCTGCAGCTGAATATTGCTGCTGAGCAGCTCGGCAGCACCTCAGAACTAGATTTAGGTACTTAAAAGGAACAAATGTGACAATAAACCATGCTGTGCATTTAGCCCTGGAGAGCACAATTGTCTTTAAGTGGACAATTGCATTGATTTCTGTGGAGTAGGCAGGAGTTGGAAATTAAGCACCTTCTATTTTTCTTGGAAAACTGGGGACATAATGGATAATTATGATGAGCAAAAATGTGTAATCTCAACAAGTTTTCACTGGGTTATGGCTCTGCTTCTATTACTGATGGCAAAATTGACAGTGTGAGCACAAGCAGACCCCAAAGAATGAGTTCATCCCTTTGAATTATACTTTTCTCATTTACACCAGACATTTTTGACAATTTTTTTATGACTTTTAGCTCATTTTTTAGAATTTGTGTGGCACCAGCACAGATTTCTGTAAAACATAAGTGGCAATAATGTTGGAGAATTGAATCCCGCTGTTTTCACATAAATTAAATACAGAGGTTCATCTCATGCTGTGAGATCTCCTGTAGTGATTTCTTAATATCCTTTAGATCATTTTTCACAGTTAATCTATGGGTAGTGTAAAAGATGTTATCATTTCTCCTGTTTCTATAAGGGGGCTTTAAAAAGTGTCTGCTGTTTCTACTGAAGGAGAAGAAAACATTCTAAAAATATTACTTTAATAAATCTCTGGCAAGGTTGTGGTGTATTTGCTTCAGCATATGACATAATTTTGTTTCTAGGATCTATTCAACCTTATAACTTTTGTCTGTACTCTTTTCTTTACCCTCAAGAAAATGTCATTTACTAAAATAGAAGCTGATCAGGCTCATGTTAAACTCAGTAACAGAATTGCTGTAGAATTAAATAGGAGTGAGATCAGTTGCAGACTGAACGACAGGGAGAACAATTATGGAAGTGATTATACAGAAAAGGGAGATTAAAATTAACAGCTAAACAATTAAATAGGAAATAAACTGGAGAATACACAGAAAATTAAAAAGGCCAGATGAAAAACACAAACAAAGGCTCTGGTTTCCAGAGACAAAGAAATAGATTAGAGGCCTAAATAATTTTACAGTTCAATAGAAGTTGAGTGTCTATCTGTTGGATTTTCTTTTAAATTCCTGGCCAAAATTAAACAACTTGAGCGAAAGAATTAGGCAAATATAAAGTCTAAAGACAGTAAACATCTCCTTCTGCCAAAAAAAAATAACCCCACAACAAACCATAACAAAACCCCGAGTTTTGGGGAATGCCCGAAGATCTTAGAGGGCATGAATAAGGACCACATTATCAACTATCCAAATATCAAGGCCACATGCTATTTGGTAGCACAAGACCTAGTCCAAGTGCCCTCTTGCCCACAGAGAAAACCACAGTGGTGATGCTGCCCACAGGTTTTCCTTTCAGTCTGATGCCTCAAATTGATTAAACCGAGAAAATGCAAAGTGACATGCGAAGACAAAGCAGAAATAAATAAAAAGACAGCAGGTTCATACATCTCCCTCTCCCTGCTTTACTATTAGAGGCATGTCACTCCTTTTAGAACTGCACTCAGCCAGCTTTTGGAGTTTTAGCAAATTGCTCACCATCCCCCTCCCGCTGCAACCTGCTTCCATCCCTAGGAATCTGTTCCATAAAAGTTTCACAACTGCCTTTTCCTGCCTTTTCCTCACTACAGTGTATTAGCCTCTGTTTAATATGCCTCTCCACTCATATCACATTGCAATCCTCACACTTCAGAGGTTCAGGGTTTTCCTAGAAAGGGTGAAATGTTAACCATGAAATTCCACCTTGCCTAGCTGTTCTCTCAGCATGGCAGATATAAGAATATTTAAAAAAAAACAGTAAAAAAAGGGAAAAAATCTGCCTTTCACATTGTTGCAAGGCACAGAGTTAAAAGTGTTCATGACCCATAATTAATAATAATACTGGTTGAAAATGCTAAGTTTGTCTGAATATCTGGATACGTTCAAAGGTCACATTTTAAAATGCACATTTGAGAAGATACAAGGTCTATAACATCTACTGTTGCCATGAACACACGTGTCCTCAAGATGCTTTTCTGAGAAAAGGTAGTCACACACACTGTAGTAGCGAGTTGGACTTTGTCAGTGGCCTGTACTCTCTCCTTCTCTCTTTCTGCTTCTCCATCCCAGCCTACTGCTTGGTTTCACCTTTCTGTACAGAGTGTTTCCAAATACCCACATCATGGCTGAGAGCAACCAACTGAAATCTAGGAGCCTGAGCACAGCCCACAGTGTGCAAAAACCTTCACACCTTTTTTTTCACTTTATCTAAACCAAAACACTGACCAGGCTCAGTGAGATCACCTGAAATCACAGAACATCTGCCTGGCTTTGGCAACGCATATAAACTATGCTAACTAATGAGATGATCAAGATAAAGCATGCTTCATTTTAGTACCTATGTAAATTACAAGACTTAAATCCTCTTATATTTTATGTGGCACCTTTGTAAAACACTTTGGAGTATAAAGGATATTTGCTCTGTAGAACAGGTATCTCCTATCAAACCATGAATCCTATATTCAAGAGAGATCATTTGCCACTTTCTAATCACTACAATGACTCACTGCAGCATGCCCAGGAGAAAGTCCTGCTACACATCAGAACTAGCAAGACTGAGGAGAAGAGCTGTTCACTCTACTACTACCTGATGAACCAGGGATTTTTGTGGAACTACAGGTGAGAGCAACGTGGAGTACGTCAAACATCTTCAGCTCCAACTTAATAATTAGATTTACTTTTTTGAAGAAGATGCAAAGCAGAGCGGTCTATGGCTTTCCTCAAGACTATAGTAGCCTTCACTCCCTAGCAGTTCCAACTTGGAAAGACATTACTTATCTTAAATATAAATAATTAAATTCTCAGTGGAATGTATTACAGGAGTCTAAACGTTATGATCTTATCTAACATTCTCTCTATTTTAAGTATCTCTATTTAGTATGTCACCTTAAACTCTATTCACAGGATATGTCACTAGCATTGCTAATTTTGAGTCTCTCTCTTCCATATAATGACTGCTTTGAAAGATGTTTCCACTTGCTTGCATTTTTCCAGTTGGCATCACATCTCATTTCACACTCTTACTTCTAACTTCTCCCTTTTTTTTTTTTCTTTCTTTTTTTTTTCTGCTATGATACCATGGTGATTCTGAAATTAAAAACAAAGATAAATCATTCTCATTCTCTCTCTCTGAAACACTATGTACTTTGGCATACATATGGATGTAATGAACTATTGTATTGCTTTTTTTCTTCTTCTGTGCAACCAATAAAGTTGCTATTAAGTAAGGCATGGTTCAATAATACCCTGACCACTTTCTCAGAACTCACTGCTCTGGATCATTTTAATTCCATGTAATTGGAGTTATAAAGTATGATACCTAATCTCTAATTCTGACACAGAACTAAATTATGCTACATTTACTATTATGAGTTCTTATTGCAAAAACATAGAATTATTATGTATTCAAATATACTGATTGCTTTTTCAGAAATGGCCATACCAAGATAAAAATGAGTGTGTTTGGAAGCCAATTATCCACTCTATCACTCTGTCACAGAGTCCATATTTTACAGTTTTAAAGACTAATATATTACCCTTATTCAGCAAATTATTTTACTATATGTTTAAAGTGCTTTCTGACTCTTAACTACATTTAACACTTGTTTCTATGTTTCAGCATAATGACATATAGACCACCTCCTCCTACACCCAGTGCCTAACAGAGTGGAAAGTGGTAGTACAACTTTACAAATAAATCATTTGAACCTTTCAGGTGTTACTGGTGTAATTTGTTCTGGGAATATTGTACAACATCAGGCATATGCCACATATAGACATAAACTGTTGAAAAGTAAAAAAAGACCTGATGTTGCAAAGCATTTCACCCTTCAAACAGCACTACAAACAACATGCTCCAGAGGAAACAAACCCAACTGAGTTGAATATAATACCTACAATTTAGAAACCATTTTTCCTGAATTTGTAAGGACAGAACAAAGGAATGGCCTGGATTGTAAGGTACCTTAAAGACCACCTATTCCCAATCCCCTTGCTGTGTCAGGAACACCTTAATAAACACAGAAGTTTTAAGGACCTCTTATAATCTTGCCAAAAATTGTCAGAATTTAAACAGACACCATATATAACATATCCAATTAAGTACACTGGCTATTGGGTATATACTGCTACTCTGGTGAGATCTCATCACATCTGAAATACAGAAGACAACGAGGGTGATTACTTGGCTTAGACAGACTAATGACAGCTTTATAGCTCTGCATGTGCTTATAAAACTTGAATGAAAATCGTTACTTCCCTTCAAAAAAAATATCTCCCTTCATTGACATATAGCCATATGTCAGTGTCTTCTCTGTGTCTGAGATACAGTTGTTACATCCTGATAACTTGCCTCAATGGCTTTTTATGATCATTCTCAATTGAAACAGGTTTTTTTTCTTTTAAAGACTAAGCTGCAGTCTGAAATAAAATGGGAATTTTAAACTAATCTCTCATGTCTAGAATGAGTAATCAAAAATCATGCATTTCAAGGGGGATGGATGATAAAGAGAGATTTGTCCTGGCCTGACCCTATAAGCACTGGTATCTCTAAACAGACCTTATGAAACCACTAAGCATATTGCCCACATGGGAATCAGGATGTTCATGACACAGAGCGAAATGCATACTCTGTACCCAGTACCTGGTGGGTGTTTGGGGAAGAGGAGGAGAAAGAGGAGAGTTATTCAACAGGTAAGTGCATTTGTCTCCCATATTTATGAACTTCCCAGTACTAATTCAGAGTTTCCTAGGTACAAAAATAGTTCATTGCTACGCGGAATGATAGCTATGTAGAGATGATATCTAAGAGAAGCATAAGCTATCCCATTTAAAAGTATATAATTGGAGAAAAAAAAAAAATATCATTTTAATTAGTTGGAGGTTGGAAAAGCCTTCCTTATTGGTGGCTACTGAAGGATTTATTGCATCTATGACTATAGCACTAATTGCTGAGGTTCTTAAGATACAGTAGCCATGCACAGGAAAACACAATCAGGAATAGTTCTGTACTGGACTGAAAACTTGGAAAGCCAAGACTGAGAAGAAATCTCAGATTCTGCTCTGTTTATACAGCATTTGACTATGTTATAAAAAAAAATCTCTGCTTAAGGCATGGGGTGATATTTCTTAATCAAAGTTTGGCTCTAGGACACAGAATTCTTCCCACCCCTTTATTTTATTGGTCACCTAAGTCAAGTAAGTGTTTTACACAAGTGAAGATCTATCCCTCTGTGGCAGACAAACAGACTTAACATAATGTTACAGATACAAATTGTAATAAAAGGAAGAGTTATGTAGGATTAGACAAAAGAAGCAGCCCACAGTTAAATTTTGTTGCATTTAGAAAATGAGACTAGTGATTACATTTTGAGAGGCAGATTAGAGAAAAATCAGATAGAAGAAATGTTCTAGCCCAGAGACATGGGATTTTGGACATTGGTTCATTTTTCAGAGTTAAGACTGAACTGTTTCACATGTAAAACAGGACTCAAATTTAGTCTTACATAGCTACATTTGGTTGGAAATCTGTTTCCGAGAACAGCTAGATGCTGGTAAGTATCTCTGGTTCCCACTTTCCTTCTGTTCAGCAGTGCATGGCTGCTTCCAGAGGAGGGCTGTATTGTATGTAGCCCAGTCATACAATGGCCTGCAGCCTGGCAGGGAACTCAGCAGCTCTGGATACAAGCCCCTCAAGTTTGAGCAGATGTGAAGACTTAAAAATTGCATCCCATGCCTAAGGGCATAATTCCTAGATAAAAAATGGTTGATTTCATCTATTGGCCCCATTGTATTCACAGTAATAGACTAGTTTGTGAGAGGTGAACAGGACCATCCTTTTCAAATCTTTAAGGCATCTCTTTCTACTAGCTGTATTGAGAAATAGAGTTCTAGTTTCAGGAAGACTGGATAGTCTTTCCTTCGCATTTCCTTTGCTTAGAGTTTCAGTGTCTGAAACACAGCCCTGTCCAGGCCCAGCTAAGGAAGGTAAGACTCTCCTCAGACAATCCTGTATGTTGACCCATAGTATGTCTTCTAGTCCATCTTGGCATTGCTACAGAATCTCGTGTTTTGAAATGGTCTAACTCAACAGATTACAAGGTGTTTCACTTCTAAAAGGATTCTAGTCAGTATGGAGGGCTTCAGTTGACATATTGGGACGCAACTGTATCAACTAGCTTTAGGCATCCAACTTTCATGCTCTGAATTATCCTCTTGAAGAAAAATTCCTCTCTTGCCGGACATGACATCAGAAATTCAGACTCCTAAAAACAAAAGGTGCTGTGAACTGCAACTTTCTAGAGATGTGAAGAAGAATCAAAAACTCCTGAGTAAGTGTGATATTTGTAGGCAACAGGTCAAGCAAAGTCTTAGAATTTCTTGAGAAGATATTGGATAAATTTAAATGCTTTGTACTGGTTCTGGAAGGAGTATCCTTGCAGAGAAGTTCTTGCCCTATCCCCTTCTTTGAAAAGGCCTCTGTAAGTCAGAGTAAGTGCATATTACACTGAAAAATTAGACAAGTTTCTAGGTGGACATATTTAATTTGGTTTCAGAGTTGCTTGCTTTGATTTAACTAGAATGCATTCTACGTAGATCTAGGCTTGCAAAAATTTATAGCGTGGCCCGGAAATAACAGTAGAAGTCTTTGGAGAATTCACCAAAGAGACTGACTAAAGAGATCTGGACAAACGGCGCTCATGGAGCTTAAAATAATATGGAATTATAAAGAAAACACAGTAGCTTTACAGGTATTACAAGTTGTTATGCTACAAACACAGGCTTTAGTAAATCGTCTTTCTAGATATGATTTCAAAACAAGAATATATATCTACCCTTTCAGTCTGACGTCAAATCCCAATGCATCTGAAGCTTTCTATAATAAATAATTATAACAACAACAATAACAACAACAACAACCACCACCACCATAATGAACCTTTGTGCATGCTTTAGAATTCGGTCCCAGAAAATATCCCAGGAAAGAACTACAAGAAACAGTGATTTAATGGAATGACACATCCAACTACTGAACTTTTCTGTTTGCATTTCTCACACAGTTTCCTGTAAGAGTGAATTCAACTAGAATTGAACTAGAATATATAGAATTACTTACTGTGCAAAGTGTCTCAAATGTCTTTTCGGAGACAAAGGATCCATCAAGACCAAAAAGAAAAATAGATGCATAAGAAAGCATCCCTCCAAGGATAATAAGGTTGTTCATGTAGGGACTGGACATCTTTATTAGTCTATGGACAAAAGGTGATAGTGCATTAAAGAGGAAAAGATTAATGCTAGGCTACTAGAGCAATAAAGAAGAGCTTTTTGAAACCAGGCAAAGAGATAACTCTCCTAGAACTTCATGAAATCTGAAGGCATGCACAGTATTTGCTGTTTTATAAAGTTTTGTTTCAGGTTTCTGAATGCTTATTAAAAAGACCTCCTCTTTTACTGATGGATTAATTAGCTAGGGTTAATGTTATTAGCAGACAGTCAAACATATAATAGAAAATTACACTTTTCAGACAGTATAAAAGCACTTAAATACAGTCTGTTTCAATGTGAATATATTACCCAGTGATTTTAATTAAATAGTTCCAAAATACCACCTTTCCACAGTTTTACATTTTCCTTACATATATATGTAGATAAATAAATAATACATGACTGTTCTACAAACATTGGCATTAAATACAGAAGAATTTGTGATAGAAGTAACATGAATGGCTTACTTCTGATTTCTGTTTTTGATGTTAAAGAACAAGAAAGCACTGGCCATTATCATTCCTAGGATTGTGAGGGCAGAGAGGATGCTGTAGAGAGGCAGGGAGATTTTGCGCAGCTCCTCTTGTATAATTGTTTTGTCCTTCGGAGGCTCAAGTCCTAGAATTACATGAAGAACAAAAAGGCTAAAGCTCAACCAGATGTAGAAAGAAACTTTGTCTTACCTTAGCACTATATCTTGAATTAGCACACTTAGCAACTGTGAACCACATCAGTAGTTGATGAAATCATTGAGTTTGACAGACATATGTTAGTCACATTGATTGACATGAAGATTTGCATTTCTGGAGCAGGTAAATGTCCTCTTTGGAAGAAAAGACACAACCAAACCCCAGTGCAGAACCCCATACATGCTAACTAGCTTCATTTTAAAGTAAATAAACACTAAAATGCAAACTTTGAGTGCAAATTTTACCAGGAGGTTATGCTTTCCTGCAACAATTGACAGAGCAATGAGTAGAAAACAGAAAGCATCACTTCTGTGCTCACTGTTGTTGCCAGAGCAAATTCAAGCAGCCTGTCTGGAGATCAGCCTAGTGTAGCATCACTGGGCCAGGGGTTGATGGCCCTGGGGCTGGAATGCAGTCCTGGGTTGGGGACATGGCAGGGGAAGCCCTGGGAGGAGGGAAGGGAGAGTTGGTGCCCTCAGGATTCGACAGAAGGGAACAATATGGAAAAATGGATAGCAAAAGTTTTATAGAGACAGATCCACTTTGCAGATGTGGATTTCAATGTCTGAACTTAAAAACTAAGTTTAAAGCTGTGTACTTCACTGACAGTCAGCTCCAACTAATTAAAGGTTTCTTGGTTTAATGAGGAGAATCACTTTCTGACAACTGCAATAAAGCTCTGCATCACTGACTTTCCACACTCCATTTCACCTGCTTACTAATTTTTTCCTTGGTGCAGGAGATTGGCAAAAGGCCTTTTGCATTGCTGTCTTCCTTCAGAAACAGATTTGTTTGCCCCACAGCTCCTGAGCCTGTCCTTTCACATTGGCTCTCTGATGGGGCTGCAAGAACCACAGGGCTGAGCAGCTCCTTTCACAGTACGGCTGCAGAAGCAGAGCTGTGAGTCCCTGACTAGCAGCTGCCATGGCTGAATTTTATATCCACTCTTCTGCCTTGCACCTAAAAGAATATTTGAAGATTTGCACCATAAAATAGTTTTACCTTTAAGAGTTAAAATGATTCAGACCATGGAAATTTGCTATCCTTTAGACTTTATGCCCAACTTTTCAGAAAAAAAAATTCCTTTAGGTGCTTGCAAAATAGTGGCTGGAAAGGGACCATTTGTTGATTTAATATTGGAGAGAAGTACCTGAGATTTTCCTCTTTCCTTCCACATTGCATATATTTACAGACCATAGCAATACATAAAATTAGACAACTAACAAGCCAAAAAACCAATAAAACACATGCTGATTTAAAAAAGGTAACATTAAAAATTAAAACTTCACTCTACTCTTTCTACACTCTACAGAGTACATTGATGGTTTGTATTTATTAAACATAAACAGTAAGTCTACAAAATTTATTTTCTTGTTTGTGCACTGGCCATTCAATCCTGTTGCTTCCTGCTGCTGTGGAATTTTATGCAATGGTTTAAACCATTAAAGGAACATTTTTACTACTCTCTATTTCAGACACTTAAAGTTACTAGGTTTCTTTTACTGACTGGAAGTCAGTGTCCTCCACATTGAATATCCAACTGTCTCAGTGAAAAGCTAAGCTGAGTCAAAGCAAAAGATTCACTGAGTCACATAATACATCTTAAAACAACATACCAGAGGCTATGGATGGAAAGACCACCTTATCCTGAAAAAAGACTGTACAGAGACTTTTCCTCATCATATACTGTCTGTAAAAGTGAGAAGCTATGAACAAATGCTGTCGCCTGTAACTTGATTCATACTTCATATATACTCTGGAAACTAATGGGACTGAATCAGTATTACACTACAACATTAGTACCTCCTTGTGACAAAAATAATCTGCTGGGTCCCGCAATTTGGCAACTGGGACAGATTCTGCACCCTTCATTTCCAAAGCCACATTCCCCAGAGACACGTGAGAGGTTTGTGTGTCTGTGATCTGTTAAGTCCAGCAAGGGACACCAAAAAGAAAGGTGGAAAGCTCCAGCAGAAGGACAAGTAGTCATGAATTAGATCACCGGTGAAACTCCACGCATGCTCATGCAAACCTTGGGCATTGGGACACTGGAGAAAAGTGTAGTAGAGTACAACAGCACAACAGCTTGATACTCATCCACCTCACCACTCCCAGGGCAAAACCACACAGAACCCTCAAAGCCAACTTTACTCTCTCACACTGAACAGCACCATAGCAGAGCTTAAAATTAAATCTTAAAAATTAGCTTTGAAAATAATGTATATGATTATATTCAACAGGAGACACCCTTAAAACTCATTTCAGCTCACACCTAGCTGCTATCACCACGGGCTCTGAAAACCATAGGTATGCCTGCACTCCTGCTGCTTCCTTGAGGAACTCCTCATGTTATATTTGGAGCAGCATGGGACAAAAAATGGCAGGAAGATACAGCAAGAAATGCTTCATGTCTGCTGTGGACCTTTGAAGTGCTGCTGGTCTGAAAACTCTCTCTGGCCCTGTTTCCCACAGGCCATGTTAAAGCTAGCCTTGGTACTTTTAAAACCTATATTCTAACTACCTAACAGACACCTCCCAAAGAACAACTACCTCCTTCTTATGTTTGCAAACACAGAGCATGAGAGCATCCCTCAGGTGAGATAAACTGGGGGAGTTGCGAATGGGGATGAAATAGAACATTATTCATTGGCGAAGAACCTGCTTGATGAAATATCAAAGAACATTTATGTACACATATAAATTTGATTTTGCCCTATCACTGGAAGACCAAAACACTGCGATTTTCTGTTCAGAATTCAATTTTTTCCCTTTTACTTTCTACAGTGTCACAGCATTTGATATTAAAAATCATAGAACAGTTTTTTAAGAGCACACAGTCTTACAAACCACATACAGCTATCCATGTCATTCCTGAATCTCTTTCCAGTTTTGTCTCTCACCTTGGAATCTGATGCTGTTGTTGATTATTACCAATTTGTCATCCACAGCATTGTATTCTCCCACCTTTACTTCCTTTTGTTCTGCAGAGAAAAAACAAGAGTGATTGTTTATGGCAGTTCACATGTTCTCAATTATTTAACTGATTTTTTTCTTTTTTGACAGTATGTCAAAAGGAAAAGAAATATGAAAGAATAAGGCATGAATAATTAAATCAGAATGCCAGACAGCTAACATCATTAAAAGAAACATTTCTAGTTCTTGAAAGAAACACAAAGCATTTTTAAGAACTCATTTACATAATCACGAAACTCTTATAGGACATGGCCATCTCCAGCTTAAAGATTACATGGTTTCTTACTGGCTTGCACCAAGCAGGGCATTTTTACTGGGAGAACAAACACAGCTAAATCACACATTCCCCTCCCATTTAAACAACTAGGACATCTTGCTTTGTGAAGTATTTCCCAGGAGAGTCGTGGTGGCAGGCTCCAGCCAGTATGGAGCAGACTGGCTAGTTAACAGATATGCTGGGAATCAAATCTCTTACTGGGAATTAGCAAGTCATTAGTACCCTGACTGTAAAACATACTGTGTTATATAATTAAAGCCAACACACACCTGAGTTACAGTTTTACAGTTAGTCTCATCTGGCATTTTGGGACTCTGTCACATCTATGGCCTTCTTGTACCTGACAGAATAGAGTATGCAGGTAGAGGAATTAATTTGTTTGCTGCCTTGGCCACTGTACCTGGAACTCTGGCATGCATTTATCTCACATTTCTGATGACATCTGGCATCAATTATTTTCTACTATTTTTGTCAAGTTTTTGGTATGGCTTAGAAGTGCTGCAGCTTACTGTATTATCATTTTTACACTAAAACTTTTACATTTTGATTAGACTTAAAAACCACAGGCCCATTGGCTAAAGATTTCTTTGGAGAGCTGCCTCAACAGAGACAAAAATTTTCTTTCAGGTGTCTCTGTCCGGGCATACACAGACCAATTTGCATTCAAATTCTGAGTTCATGACCCTATTTGTGACACTGATTTTAGGAGCTGATGATCTTGAGCTAGATGGCAAATTTGGAAAGACTGTATTTCACCCAACAGCTCCACATTAACCTTTTCTCCTTTCTCACTCAAAGTGATTTTGCCTGTTCAGCTCTGCTGAATAGAGCAGCTAGCTCAATTGTTGTAAAATCTACAGTCTGCCTAATACTAATTTGAGAGCTCACAGGAGGCAAAAGTTTCCTTAACACAAACCGCTATCTTTATTTTTATATTGTTACATATATTGTTATATTTTTAAAATTGTCTATAACAAATTGTAGACTGGGCTGCAAATCTGACAGGAGATCCTAGGCATTTACTAAAAGCCCATTAAGAGCTGGAATTTGCAGTTCTGAAGACTTATTTAACTTTCCCATGACTAAGTTTGGAATAAAAGAAAAATCCCCTGGTATCCAGCAGCAGTTTCACAAAGCCCATACATCTTGCATCACATACTGTTAGAAATGAATATAAGTTTGTAATTTCTGCCAAAGACAGAACATTCACTGTGAAATAGATACATGAATCAATTCTTGACAATCTTAAACAAGAAAATATTCCCAGTAGTCATCTAAAAGCTAAAATAGTTAATGCTAAAACCAGAACCAATCTACTTCCATTTGTACTTTAGCATGACAGCTGTTACCTGTAGATCTAAAACCTCAAAACACAACCTAGAGAAAAGAGAGAAAAACATCAGGATGCATATTGATATACGGTGGGTATATTAGATACCAGATACTCCACAGCATGTCCTGACAGCAGAAGAGGATGACACACACCTTGGTGTTGGTCTAGCCCCAGCTTCACAGCAGCAGGCTAAAGCCTCATAGCTCAGGTGAGCACAGACGGGAGGTAACTACACTATAACCATTTTTGTATGGAGAGTTTACTGGG
Source organism: Catharus ustulatus (assembly GCF_009819885.2). Taxonomy (NCBI): domain Eukaryota; kingdom Metazoa; phylum Chordata; class Aves; order Passeriformes; family Turdidae; genus Catharus; species Catharus ustulatus. Next base: position 97,007,791 of record NC_046221.1, on the reverse strand, counting down.
ACTAGATGAGATGTAGGAAGCACATAACAGGTGGAGAAACATACACAAAATACTGTGTATTTCTGTGGTCTGATTACAGTACTGCAATTAAGGAAGTTTTTCTGCGATTATTTCATGTGGCAGATGACCCCATTTCTTTTCAGCGTTTATGGATTCTTACATGGTTTCCTTCACGGGTGAAGTGACACTGAGAATGCGCCTGTCTTATAATAGCTATCCTGGGTACCAGGAGCTAACCCGTGTAGGAATGGAGCTCAGTATTTGGACAAACAAGCTTCCATGACATCCTAAAGATTTTTGGACTTAGAAACCCAAGAATGTGGGGGAAAAAACCCACTATTTACTATCAGGAAACCATATGATCAATGCCTTGTCCCTTACCAACAGGAAAGGACAGTTCATAGAGGACATGCCACACTTTATTGAAGTCAAGAAGAGCCATAAAGATATTTGATATCTTAAGGTAGTAACAACTGTGGAAATTAGTCTGTGAGGGAAATAAAACCTACTTTTATTGAGAGGAAGGATATACTATCCACTTTATAGTGTGATTACAGGGGTGTTCAGGGGGAGACACAAAAAGGTTTTTTGTGATCTTTTGTTCTCCTAGCAAGGACAAATACAACTGCTGGTTTTTTAGATCCCCAAGCATAAGTGCTGGTCAGTGACAAAGCCACTTCCAAATATTAATTAAAGGAAGCAAGGAGACAGGACTGTGGTTCTCCTCTCTTGCACAGGTCAATACAGCTAAGGATGGGACTGCAGGCTCACTTTTCTATATGCCATTCCTTTCAGTTGCCTTTGGAAATTTTGAATTATTAAAGCTAGTATAGTAATTGTATAATGTAGCTCATATCTGTCAAAATCTCTGAGTGTTCAATAAAAAAAGGACAGGAGAGAGTAGAACTCCTTCAAAGAAACACACCAACAAAGGGCTTCTCAGAATACTCAGAATATGATGTTGGCTTCTCTCTGTAGTGCTTCTATTATTTTTAACTAGATGCATAATCATAATAGAAATATTGTATTGAAGCTTACATTAAAATGCAGAAGAAAAATATGAGGGAAAATGTACTGGGGTTGTGAGATAATGTTTGTCAATATCATGACAGGAGCGGAGAAATGTTGGAACTTGAATCTGAAGCTGTTTTTCACAGAGGGACAAAAAAAGTATAAAAACTAACCAATCCAGATAAAACTGGCCCAGAAGAATGTGACTGTAACTTTTGCCTATAAGACTCATGGAACTATAAACAATCCTTGTTGTTAATTAATTGTCACTGAATAGAGTATTTATATCACCAAGATAAAAGCCTTCTGCCAACAAAGAATGAGAAACTCTTAAAGGTATATTGAAAAGCTTTTCTCTATATATTTTATCACAAAATTTTATGGCCCACTTTAAGCAACTCCACACAAATTGACTCACTACCACTTAATTAATTAGCTCACATTTCACAAAGTTAGTACAGAGGATTTTCAAGAGCATATCAGGTAGTTACATGTTCTCGTTGAATAAAAGCAAAAAAAAAATCTGCAACTGATATCAGCTGAATAAAACAAACTTACCAAAATGCACAGCAGTATGGTTGCCAGTTTGACTGTTAACCACTTACACTGAGAATTTCCAAATGAGTCTATGCTTAGTTTCAGTTCCTTTTGCTCTATGTCATAATTTCTATTTTCATCACATTTTTATAAGTGTACTTATTCACACCTCATGAAGACAGTTTCTACCGAGTGTTTAAGGATGAGAGAAATGCACTTGCAGTGCATAAGAGATGGGACAGATGGATTTTCCTCTATGTAGACAATGTTGTCTAGCTGTATCTAAAGCTAATAGCACCCTCAGTTATGTCAGTCTGATTGCAAATAGCCCTCACCGTGATGCAGTTGAGCCAACATAAAAATGTTTATACCAGTATAAGCACCAGTATAATTTATGCTTATAAAGGCCCCTCTGAAAACCCACCATCTCCTACAATGTTTTAAAAATACATGTATTGATATGTGTTTCCATTCATGAACTCCTATATGTCTGCTTAGATATACTCATGTAAAAACTATGTCTGTGCTAGCATAAAGCCAAATTATATGTCTGTCCTAACTTCATTGCAGTGCCCAAACCACATGGCTCCAAATGAAGATTAAGGATTTCAAAGCTCATAATACCTTACCATAGCTTGACACTATTAAGAATGCTGTTATGTCACTGCAGCTCTTTATAAACTTAGAATTCCATGCAAACTACCAACAGAAATGTGAGCAAGTGATGAGTATTCCCTTTCCAACAAATATGAAATACGTTTTAAAGTAAATTTAATAAACTTAGCATGGACTATACTCCAGATAACTAAAGGTTACAGAGGTTTCTCATCTAGAGGACACAGGCTATGCTTGATTTAGAAGCAGCAGAAAAATCTTACATGTAGCTGAAAGCCTAAAAAATATCTAGGTCTTAGTTTGTTCTGAAAAACCATGCCTGCAAAAGGTGCTGCCTCCACGACTCCTCCTTGAATAGTTTTTCATTTTTTATATAGCCTCTCCTGCTTCTCCACACAGTACATAATCACTGAGCTCCCTTAAACCTTGCTATGACATCAGTTTAACAATCCCTTCTCCCACTCTCTTCCAGATGCCCCTTTTGCTTAACTATCCTAATTCAGTGGGAGTGATTAGATGCTTAGCCTTTCAGAAAAATCTTGCTGCATAATCAGCACTCAGCAGCCTATCTCAGGAACCAATGTTATTAAACTTTGTCCTACAACAGAACCATTTAGTTTCTGAGCATTATTCCTTTTTCATGCATCACAGCTCAACAGGACTGCTGGCAGCTATAGGCAATACTTAGTCATCAGATCTCACAAAAATTTTGGAAAAGTGTTTACCAACAGGTGAAACTAAGCATGGTCATATGCACCTGAAATACTTGAAGAAGAGAATGGCTCTAAAATTTGGCAAGATTTTCTGGTGATTTCAGCCGGAGTAAAGTTAATTTTTTTCACAGTGGCTAGTACAAGGCTGCATTTTGGATTTCTGCTGGACACAGAGTTGATAATACAGAGATGTTTTTGTTCTTGCTGAGCGGGGCTTGCACATAGTCAAAGCCTGTTTGCTTTTCATACTGACACATTGGCAAGGGGCTGGAGATACATGGGAGGCTGGGATGAGAGACAGCTGGGACAGGTGATTTCAGCTGACCAAAGCGATATTCCAGGCCATGTGGCCTCATGCTCAGAATATAAAGCGAGGGAAGAAGGAGGAGATATTTGGAGCGACAGCATGTGTCTTCCCAAGTAAATGTTACATGGGGTGAGGCCATGCTCTCCTGGAAATGGCTGAACAGCTGCCTACCCATGGGAAGTGGTGAATGAATTCCTTGTTTTGCTTTGGTTGTGTGCATGGCTTCTGCTTTTCTTATTAAACTGTCTTCATGTCAAACCCTGAGTTCTGTGCTTTTACCCTGCCAATTCCCTCCCCAGTCCTGCTGGTGGAGGAGTGACCAAGTGGCTCTGTGGGGCTTGGCTGCTGACTGGGGTTAAACCACACAGATTTTAATCTCAAATTTCAGATCAATCTCCTAGGCATGAATCACAAATCATGCCACTGCACAGGTACTCACATTTTCAAAGACACATCTGACCTGTCTTAAAGCTCACCATCAGCAAGCTATTGGCAAGTCATTGATAGGTTCAGTGCAGAGAAAGAGTGAAGGGTGCTCTGACACCTTACATTATGGTATCCTTAGGCTTGTCTCTCTCCCATTTAGCTTCTGCTCACACTCCCTTTTAAAGAGTGAATGCTTTTCTTTAACACTTTACACCAGTCACCTAGCAATCATTTGTCACTGACAGGTCTTAGGTCTTCTTTCTCATTCCCTCTATTGCCTCCTGGGAAGGCTCCTGAAGAAATTATGTGCTGCACTGGGCGACAGCAATCCTGTGGCCAAGAGCAAGTCACAGGAAAGAAGACTGGCTGAACACAAGCAGTGAAAAACTTGAGCTGCAGACTGAAAACTGATGCCAAGCCTGAGAACACTTCCCATATTTCAATAAATCCTGTACAAAGTGACTGCAAAGTCTTTGCTAAACTGCTCTACCTGTCTCACTCCTTGTGAAAGCTGTTTCATGAAATAACGGTCTACCAAATAACTGGAAATGCTGTCTCAAATGCCTTTACAATACAGAATGAAACTAAGTGTCAGGAAAGCTAATTTCCTTCAGAATAAACACAGAAACATTTCATGTTGTGGATCATGTAGAAATTCTTAGCAAATTAATGCAATCTTAACTTTCATAATATATCCTTGTCAGACAGGACTGAGAAGCTTTTCAGTTATCCTTATCACATATCAGCAATAACCAACACCAGTTGAAAGTTTCCAATTAAAAAAAAGAACTACAATAGAAGCTTATAAATAATGAATGAGGAAAACCTTTTTCATCCACTTGCAGGCAACCATTTCTTTGTTCAAAGACAGAAATGCTGAGATTAAGAATCACAGTTCAAATAAGGAAGAAAATGTCAGGTCAGATAGAAGATTATGCTTCAGCAGAAGCTGCCAGAAAAGAAAGACTCAAGGAAGAAAAACATGTTACCTTTGCAAGGATTTGAACTGTGATAGTTTTTACCCTTGTAATTAGAGTTTTAAAATTTGTTTTGCCCTAAGAAATACTACTTTAATCTTTAACTGTTGCATAGCTATTTCCTTCATTTAAATTTTTATTTATGTGTTGTATTTGTGAAATCTGAGATTTTACTGCTTTGGAAACATATATACACAGCATACAGCAAATCTTGAGTTATGAAAGCAGTATATATAACAAGTGATAATGACCCCTTATAGCCAGTTCTCTGTAAATCTTTCAGTCATCCATAAAGCAAAACAGACAGAAAGGTCAAACCAGACAAAGGCCAAACAGGGCATCCTTAGAGTGGGGATAAAAGGTAAGGAGTCAGAACCCTGGGCAAAATTTCACTACATTAGTACTGGTGTTTTGCCAAAAAGACACAGCAAGCAAGTAGCACACAAAGCACCATTAAGTAACCTGAACTCATAAAAGAATCAGTAATTTTGTAGTCCAAGCAGATTCTTCTATAAAAATGTCAAGAATCTGCATTTTCACGAGTTTGTGAAATTATTTTTACTGATTCTTCTTAAGCTTTGTTTTCAAGTTCCTTATGATGCTTCTGTCTTACTTGGTTTGTTAGACTGACTTCTAGCTCTGTACAGAAATCCAGCAATATAGTTCATATGGATTCAATACCTAAAAATATTAGGTATTTATACATTATATATCAAAGAAAGAGCTATATAATGAAATAAAAAAATAAAGGCTGTGTTTAAAACAATTATTTCTTTAAATGTGAATTGTTAACACCGTCATTATAGCTTTCATTCAGGAAACTGAGAAAGGTATAAATGAAAATAAAGAAATGAAGGCAGATCATCCATGAAGCACAACAATGGTTGTGGTGAAGCAAATGAACAGAGCTTACATTAATTCTTCTGAATAGAAGTTCTTGTTTCTTAGGATGCTTAATTAAATCCTTGATACTTTGAAATGAGGTTGTATATGAGATCACACTTTTTCTTAGATTTAGTAATTGTAGAATAAAATCTTGACAGATATCAAACTGTACAACCTGAAATGTATGTCAGTAATTTGAATCAACTCTAGTAAGTAAATGACAAGATAAAAATATATATTCAAGTGGATTATATTCTAGGATACATGGATGTGCAACAACATCATCATCCTAGTTTAGCCAAGGGTTCTTCTGTTTTACTGTTCATTTTGTTTTATTATTTGCTTAACTTTTCAGAGAATGCAAATCCTCATCATTCTAGGAGTTTATTTGCCAAAATATATTATTCTTTAAAGTTGAATGGTGTAAGTATACATGTCTTCTTTAATATTAATATTTATCTAAACTTAGCATGGTCTGCAAAAATTTATATTTATACCATTTATCACTTAGAGTGACTTCCTCCTGGCAGAGTCCAAACCCAGCAGGCTTTTCTTGACTCAGAATTTATAGTGGGAAATAACATTGTACATATAAAACTACAGGCAGCAATCATGAGAAGACATTTGCTCAGTTAATAAATGATAACTCAATTTCATTACTTTCTGTGTCATACACTAGTCCATTTTCTACAGAGGTGTGTGAGGGAGTCAGCCTGTGCAAGCTTGGGCTGACTTCCCAGGAGAACTCCCAGGAGCTTCCCAGCTTGGAAAGGCCATCCAGGCAGTGACAGGTTTGGACATAGATGCCACTGCTACTGCAGAGAAGCCCCCCTGGCAGTATCCCAGAGCCCAGCAGCAGCTCCATCTGCCAGAGTCTCTCGAGGAGAGGGACAACTGAAGGCAGGCCCAGGCAGGGCGTGGAGGTGCCAGTGAGAGAGGTGGTGGCCACGTTCATTTGCCACCTGAATTTGATTTCAGAGCACTGAAATGTCAGAGACTGTGAGGCACAGTTCAAGATACAGCATGACACTGCACTCATTCAAAGGTAAGGGACAGCAAAGCACAGGACTGCAATGTACCCATTTCAAAAATCTACGGTGTTTCCAAAGAAACCCAAGATGACAGAGCATTAGTGTATCCACTTCTTTTATCCAAGGGGAATAAATGCGATTATTATGTCTCTGGTGTCCTGGAAACTCAGTCTGAATAGGCACAGTGTGCACTATCAGGATAGTCAGGCAAAAGACAGATTTGAATCATTATCAAATTACCAGATTTTTTTTTTAGTTAAGCCAAAAGTTACTCATGAACTTAAATCAAATTCACCTAGCAGTGTCATTTAGGGAAGAAAAAAAAATGGGAATTGTACTACTGTCAGTCTTTTTTGACTTACAGGGTAAAGTGCACACGCATCTGAAAAGTGCAAGACACCCAAGACAGTGACCTAATCCCAGCTTCCATCTGCTAGCTCAGCATTTAAGCTTTCCATACAAACATGACAGATAATGTGATAGAGGATATCCTGACAAGAAAGACAGGGTCCCCAGGGACCTGGATGACCCTGACTCCAGCCCAGCTACACACACTGATTGAATGAGAAAGGAGATCAAGGTGACCTTTTCCTTCTCTGGTATGCTTAATATTCTAGCATTTCATTTGATTGTCTTGTGGATACTTGAAAGAAATGTTTGGCTACAACTACCTAAGCCCATTACTTATGTAACTGAAATTCTAAATTCAATGTGTAATATCAATTATTTTTTGCAGTAGACAAAACAAATTTAAAAACCCACATCAGTTACTTAGAAAGCCTGATGTGGTTACCTTTTCCCAGAAAGGCTTTTCTTGTCAGTGAGGTGATGCACAGCACAACAGTTTGACAGCAGCCCTGGTCTGCGGACAGCTTCAGCTGACCTGCACTGCTGCTGAATCTCTGCCACTGTGTTTTTGGTGGCTGCTCAGATGTGCAGGATGAGCTGCATGAAGCAGCTCTTTTCAGGTCTGGTTAGCCCCATGCTAATTTAAATGATGACCAAACTTAAGTGCACAACACGACAGAAATAAAAATGTCTCCCAGAGCAGCAGATGTGTGCTTGACCAGCACAAAGGATCATGCCAGCAATCCCACATCCCAGCAAGGTTGTTTTCCCTTCACTCAGCAGGGCATGCTTGCTTTCTGGTGACCTCACTCCATGCAGGGAAGAAACATAAACTCCATTTTGACACATTTGGATGTATACCTATGATTATATAATTAGGGCCTTCCCTCACCTTCTGTCAGGGCTGTTTCCCCTCCCCTGGCAGAGGAATGCTCAGCACATGCTGAGCAGCCTCCCAGACGGCTGTGCCTGCTCTGCTCCAGCTGAGAGACCTAAACCAAGATGCTCTGGCTTCTTCCTTACATACTACATCCTTACACTTTTACAGAGTTAAGAGGGTGTTTTTAAAGGTTGTAGTTTCACAGTTACCAAGCCTGAAAACAGAGGAGAGCAGCAGCTGCTGTGCATATTGTGTGTTAGATCTCAACTACTCATTATGTCCTTGAATAACCATTCGTGCCATTGCACCAGGTGGCCTGTGAAAACACTGTAGCTCATGAAGAGCATTCTTCATGATTCAGGGTCAAACTCAAAGGCAAAATCCCCACTGTCCTCATCCTGAGATACAAAATAAGGGAGTAGAGGCAGTGCTGATGACATTCATACAAAGATTCAAATTCTGTGCTCTTTCCTGTCTTATGATTTATACAGTAGCTGCTGAAGTTTTTTTTCCTCTACAAGAAATTCAGTTTTGAGTCATCCAGGCTGGTTTATCCCAAATAATTTATACAGGACTTGTAGGGGAATAATTCAGGAAAAACTTTAGAGCAACAAGAAGCCCACTTGTGTAACTTGCAACTACAAGTGAACGCTTACAAAGGCCCCCAAGCAGCAATATCCTGCCTAGATCACTGCTTCAGTTTCTGCTCCTGAGATGAACGAGACAGCTCTCACCCAAAGAGCCATTGAAAAGAGAGACTTTGAGACTTTCCAGCTCTAACCTTCCCCTGACAATCAGCTCCCCATGCAAACTCACATGGGATCACAGATTGGATTTCCCTGTCCTCAGGGAGGCACGCTCTGCTCCCATAAGGGACAGGCTTGTCACTGCTACAATTAGGGACTGGACTCTAGGGATTGAGAGAACAAGAAGTGCTACACAATTCCAGGATGCCTGTCTGACCCAAGAACTGCAGAGAAAAGTTTGTGCCTGGCTGCAAATTTCGGTGTTTTAGAATCATAGGAATCATAGGAATGATCATCTAGTTCCAACACCCCTGCCATGGGCAGAGATGCATTTTACACAGATTGCTGGGCAATCCTCTTCAAAATCTATGTTGTTTGTCTGTCTTTTTGATCCCCTTGAGGCCACCTGAGAAGTTTGGAAAGTTTGGGTTACTCGCCAGGAGGAGGGATGCTGTGAGACTGCAAACACATGTGTGAGACCCAGAGCCTGGGGCACTGACTGAGGGATGCAGGAGGTGAAGCCCCATGACCTCAAGCACTGGAAAAAGAGCAAAAATGACCATGCCCCACTCAGCTCTCACAGGCTTTAAAAGACAGATCCAGGAGATGGAACCCACTCACAAGAGGCTTCCCTCTACAAAAGAAGTGGTGGGGTTTCAAACAACAGCGTTTGAAATGTTTTGTGTAGTATCCCTACCCAAGAGACCCCTACAAGCTTATTTCTTACTTTATGAATATCCATTTTATGTTTTTTATTTTTTGATGTAAATATATATGAATTGTACATCAGCATGAGACCAAAGCAGTTTTAAAATATAAGAAATATGAAATATGGCCAATTCAGAATTAAGCCCACCCTGATCCACGCCTTTCACGTTGATAGAGTTGACTTCTCCAGATCCTACCAGTACATTTATGTAGGATGAAATCTAGTCTTGAATTACAAAATTTATCACCACTACTATTTCATTATTTTTCATTTTAAAATCTAACAAAGTTAAAATTTACAGGGGAAAAAAAAAAAAACCTCTCAAAAATAATAATCTTGGCAAAACAAAATTCATTAAGAAAACAATTTTGGTTTGGCCAGATTTGGGTTTTTTGCCTGTAAGCTGATCCTATATTCAAGAGAAAGAAACCACTCCAACTGGAACTGGTTAAAGTAAAAGTTCCAGAGAAATAACTCCTTTTTCCTGCTACTTCAGCAAACCTCCACTTGCTACTGTTTTGAGTAGACTCTTTGCACTAATCCACTGGAAAAAAAAATAAAAAAGGAGGAGGAAGATTCAACAGTGATTTCCTATTAGCACTAATTAGGAACAATGTGTTTTACTAAGAGCAAAGAAACTGGCGTAGAAAACTAAGACACAAAGAACAGTTTTAAAGTGAAACTCATTGATTTTAAGTTAATGATTGCTTAAATTTTTTTCTTAAAATATGGTCTATGTCATTGTTGTGCTGTTTCATTTAAAATTCTAATTTATTTTTCCTTTTATTTCTTCATCTGGAGTTTGAATAGTTACAGGAAGCAGAGTAGCATTAAGAGAAAAAACCTCCCATGGAAAGCTACAGCCATTAAATTATAATTACTCTAAATAATAAAGGATTTAATAATTAATATAGAGCAGTTATATAATACACCTGACAGACAGCTCTGGAATAAAGTTGTGTGGCAAAGCACAACCAGAGCACCAAAGTGTTTATGCATAAGCAAAGCATTGTATTTGTGCACTTTATAACATTAAATACACTTCTATAAGAGTTTCCAGAATTAAAACTGATACTTCAGGTACCAAGAGAAAATAATTTGACAAGACACTCCTAGTTTGAGGGAATCTATTCTGCTCAGAAAATTGATAGCATACAGCAACATTGTCTTTTTAGGACAGGATTGATGCCTTTAGGAGTGAAATACAATATAAGGCAAAAATCCTTGCAAAACTGATTAAAACTGGAAAAGCAGAAGTATGCATTTTTTTTTCCTCATGTATGAATATTGCAGAATGAGACCGAAGAATGGTAGAAATTTTTAAATGGCTTGGGCATAAAATACTAGATTAAATAACCTCCATAAGATGCACAAAATTTTGGAAAACTGCTGTATAAAACGAATGTAATTGGATTTTCATTGCAAGTGAGATCAAAAGTCAAAAAGCTGTAGTGCTTTAAATGAGATGGATTAGTGTCTAACTGTTCTAATATAATTTTTTGCCTTTTGCCTAAGACAATGTTAAAATTGTTAAAATTGTAGGTGAAGAAAGCTGAAGCTTCTTTGGAGTATGAGAGTAAGCAGATTTTTGGAAGCAGGTAATGCTAAAAACAATTTAAACATATTTTAAAAAGTTTGTCCCAGAAACTGATTGCAAAATCTTAGTATAAGCTACTTAGAAAAGTCAGTTGTCCATTATCTTTATTTCTGATGAGTCTGAAAGTCAAGAGCACAGTGATTAAAGTGTGAGAAGGGGTTTTAAATCTTACCTGGAGTACACATGTCAGTGCATGCGCATCTGCGTAACTGCTACCAATCCTTTAATATTTACAGCATTTGATGGAAATTTAAATCATAGAATGTATCCAGAAGAAAAAAAAAATACTGGAACAGAATGCTAACCTGTTGATTATTTATCATGATAATCTATCAGGTGTTTTATATAATTACATACTTGACCATAAATCTTTAATTACCTCAATTTTAGGAATCTCAGTAAAAAAGTGTTTAGGCACAAGTTTTGTCTCTTCTCTATCTTATAAACAATTCCTACTTCTGCAATAGCATGATAGCATGTACGAATTCTTGGAAGCTATCACAAGTCAAGTGCTCTTACTGATTTTCAGTTAAAGATGAAAAAATGTTCTCTTGCTTCCCTGTGTTTTGGGTAGGTATAGAAAAATTAGCACAAATCTCTTGTTTCTAGATTTAAGTAATTTTGATATAAACAAGAACAACGGGAAGACAAAATTCATGAGCAAGCAGCAGCCACAAATATATAAAACACATCCTAGAGAAGAAATTACTTCTTATGTGAGAGCAGCCTCTGGATCTTCACTTGTGTATTTGGAAAGCTGGGACTCTCAAATTCCAGATAACATTTTTTCTTTATTGCTGATGCCCTCCTCACCTCAATGGTCTTACCATCTGACTTTCTAGGAGGACCAGAGATGTCCTGGCCATGTCCTGGCCATGGTCCTGATAGAACCAGTACCAGGTGCAGAGGTGCCAGAATTTACAGCTTAATTCACTTTTTCACTTCACCAGATCATGTTATTCCTCACTGCAGCAGTATCACGAGTGAACATGGGGAAAACACAGCTGCTGAACAGAACAGTGCTTGTGTTGCATCTTCCTCTGCACTGGCCTAGCTGCAGGAGGAGTTGCTGGCTCCTCTTCAATCACACCATTGATGGTGTTTGGCAGCACCTCTGTTTTCCATGTGCAGCACCGACTTGCTTTGCCTTTGCTGTGCTGAATTATTTCTGGCATGCAGCAGTGGATATATTCCTAGAAATGGAAGTTTCTTAGTTAAATGGAAAATATTCTATAACTCCTGTACCCTATTCATGGGCTGTTTCTGCAGGTGCACTTCAACCCTGAGCTGTAAAGGACAGGACTATTACAATTCAAAGGGAAAGCAATTTTCACTTCTGTAACTGGTACTGAGACCATGTCAACCTGCAGCATAACTTGGGTTGGTTCATTGCTGGGCAGAATGCCCCCATTCTTGCAGATTTTGAAGCTGCTGTTTTATCCAAGGGCAGCATGTCATGGGTGTTCTGGTATTTCTTCTGTGTGTACGTAGGAGGGACAGTGGAGCTGGCATGAGAACTTAATGGATTCTTCTGGACTAGCCACTAATGACAGTCCTTTCCTACTCATGTTCCTGCCCTGAAAATACTGAATCCTTTCACAGCTTTGACATGTGCCCCACCCTACTCCTCCAACATACCAAAAATACTTTGCAAGAGCAGGAGAACTGACAAGAGAGACCAGAGAGGGGAGCAGAGACCAGGCTGGCACAGCTGTAGGACACACACAGCTCAGGGAACAGGCCAGGCAGCCTTGCTGAGCCTGGTGAACAGTAGCAAAGGTGGTGGGAGGCACAGAGAAATGATGGGGGGACACAGACACAGCCTCATCATGCTTCACTGCCAAAAGTTACAGCACACAATGCTGGAGAGATGAGAGCCCTGAGAGACAGCCATGTTTATCCTTAATGCTTGCATACCTCCAAAGGAAATATTATTACAGACTTTTTTGCCTGTTGTTAAGTCCCTAATCTCATATCTAAGTTTCTTAAAACAAAGCAACTATTTTGGGAATTTCTCTACCATTCTGAAGTTTTACAGAAGAGGTCCAAAGAGATAGTTACAGGTATCATTCAGCTGAGTCCAGTTCATAAGTGGCAATTCATCAACAGAATAGCAATAACTACCCAGATTGAGACTTTTGTTTACAAAATTAGTTTCCTGATTTTGCCTATGAGAATGAAGTAATGAGCAAACAGAAAATATACATTAACACTATATTTTTTATATTGTATTTTTTATTTTTTTTTTAACTTGGGACATTATGTTCTCAGACTGTTTTTATTTTTTCAGTGGGGCTTTCCATATCCTAGAAGATTTTGACAGGACATGCTGTAAAACCACTGTGGATGAAAGATTCAATTGAAAACAAAAGCTAAATCTATCATGATCTATCTTGTGCATTGTCTGTTTCCTTCAATAGCTGATACTGGTTTTGTGAAAACCCACTCACTGACTTTTGTAAGAGAAATTGGGTAAGTCTGTTTTGAAGAGGTCCAATTTCCTGCTCCTCTTTTCTTAATAAAAGCCTCCTTTACACCCCATACAAACCTTTCACTGAGCTTAAACATAAAATTACCTGCTCTCTGATACCCAGTAATATGCTTCTAAATCATCTAATTCCCATCCACCTGAAAATAAAAATTATTCTATACCTTGACCTAGCCTAGAGTGTAATTTAACAATCAAGAAAGCACCATACACATAATTTGAAGTGGTGATAAACCATCTGAATTTCTCTGCTTCTTGCATGAGACATTTTCTTAGAGGAAACTGTGTATGACTAATTTAATTCTACCTCAGAAAGAAAACAGGCCTCTTGAAAATAAAGTTGAATAGAATTATCACAACAAATTTTTGTTAGAGCATGCCAGATAAGATGATATTTTTCTAAAATTATATTACTATAGCTTTTATGGCAGTCATAAATAAAAGGAAGTTTTAAAGCCAGTTTTAAAAGGACTATCTCCAAATTAAATTATGATTTTTGTCAGTATTTAATTTTTGGTGAAAACAAATAATGGATTAATGCAACCAACTTACAGGTTTCAATAATACATAAATTATTTTTTTTCTTACAAATAAATTTATCTTGCAACTTCATTTGATTGTCAAGCAAAATCAACAAATGCAAAATATAAATTCTGAAATATTCAATCTCTTTCACAGATGTTAAACAGGATTACTACATATAGCAAAATTTAGTAAATGTCAAAAAATGTTTTTGTAAAAAGAAAAATTAAAAATTATATATTTATAATGAAACAACATTTAATTTTTGGTTTATTCTGGTTGGTTGGTTGGTTGGTTGATTTGTTTCTCTAGAGATGTGGTTGTTAAAATAGTCTGTGTTGGTAACAAATGTGTTAAAATGGAGAGACACAGGAATCTCTGCTGAGGTGACTGGATACCAAATTGGCTTTCTGCATGGAACAGGCACAAGGGCACACAGTCAGCCACAGCTCTTCTCCAAGTCTAAGACAACAAGCAATTAGTGAGGTGTCTCAGGGAGCCCACAAAGTGTCCAAAACCCAGAGAGGGCACTAAAAATTTCTAAATTTCTTCTAAATATTTCTAAATTTCTTCTAAAAAATTTCTTCTAAAACTCACCCCACAACAGAACCCATCAGCCTGAGGTGACACATCCCACAAGGCTGCTGAAGACATAAGGCACCACACACAAGGAAGTCACAGTTTTTTCACAGGCTCTTGGGTCACCAACTCAGCTACCTTGGTTTAGACATCACAAATACACAAATTATCGGACCATTATGTATTAAAAAAAATTTTGCTCAAATTTTGGAAGAAAATTCTTATTCCCTACCAGCCTAAAGTGAGCCTAACGGTTGCAAAATTTGGATGAATATTTCCATTCACAGTTCACCATACAGAGGGCAAGAAGTGCAACAGGGCCTGATCTTGACAATCTCACTGAGAACTTCCTAGTTTCTGGATGTGTACTGCTGGGCTTTCACCATGATTTGCACGTACAAGAAAATTTTATGCTCCAAGGCAGGATAAGTTAAAATTATAAAATCTCCTTTTTTCCTTTGTCCTACTACAATAATCAATCATAGTGATATACCTACCAATTCTAGGAACTGAGGAACTAGTCTTCAGATTTGCTGTGCTGTCTAAATTATTGTTCTGGAGAGAAATCTAAAATTAATTTAATTTCTATTTGCATTACTAAAAAATATAGTTTGAGCTTTTTCAGCTTTCTCAGCAAGGATTCTCATACTTGCAGATTTAATTTAGTTTGATTTATTCTTCAACAGCACCAAATTATTTTTGTGAGATCTAAAGTCAGTAAAAAATAAGTGTCTGAACTTGGTTATTTAAACATTATTATATGGGAAGTGACCAATGATTTTAAACCTAGAGAAGAAGCAACTGGGTAGTGCTTCATTTAACTTAGTGTTATTGCCACAGTTAGTTCCTCCCTTTAACAGCCATTACACTATTTATTAATTAGGAGATGATCTGGGGGGATTCCTCTACCCAAACTTCAATGGGTACAGTGTATATCACAGCTGCCTTGTCTGAGGGTCTCTGTCAAGAAGCTGAGGAAGACAGACACTTCTTATAGAGCATGATTTGCTTGATTTTCTATAGACACATAGCAAAGGGTAAGATTTAGTTTCATTCTGGAACTGCCCACATCTTTCTTTAAGGGGGTTCAAGACAACTTGCCCAGATGCAAATATCTGGGTAAGTTGTTTGAATTTTCATGGATATCACACATGACACAGGTTTCATCTCCTGACATGACCTCCTTCACAAATAAAAGGTGAAGGAAAACAAACACAGAACTAATAGATGATTCCCTTCTTACACAGTGATTTATCACACATAGTAGCATAGCTTTGAAAAGAGTTGAAGGACAAATGTTTGAAATGAAGGTTTTCATAAAGGCCACTAAAGAAAACAATAGCTGCTCACAAAAAAATAGCCCTGCTGTCACTTACACCTGTACCTGCGCGCTGCACACAGACAACAAAAACTGAGCTCAGCCAGAGATCTGAGTCCTGTTGCACTGATATATTTGGGCTTAAGATTTTTCTTGAAATTTCCTACCATTTAACTAGTTTAAGTTAATTGTTTACCTTTTCCTGTTAATAAAGTAATTCAAAGATCTATGACTGTTCAAATATAAGTTAAGGAATTTCCATTTCTATTTCCACTTGTGTTAGCCAGGAGATTCAATGACTAGGCACCAAGGTCAAAAACAAATATGGGCATAATTAACAGTGCTGATATGTTCTAGATCTGACTCAATACTTTTTTGTGACAAGAAAGAGGAATTTCTCCTAACCTCACTCAGCCTCCTAGATCAGTAACAGGAACATTCCTCTGGGATACATCAAATAAGGGTTTAAGTTCCCTCTCAGAAAAGTCTGGATGAGGGATCCAAACTCAGTTCTCCCCCAGTTTAGATGAATGTCCCAGCATCTGGAGTTATTTTGCTCTTTCTTTCTGGTAAATTAATACATAACAAAAAAGAATAAGCATGAAAGACTTAGAAAGTCACCCCAGCTATATCTCAGGAGCAGTTCAGTAACTTCAGAATAAAGGAGGTTTTGATGCAAATTCATTTTCTACAGTGAGCAGAGGATGGAACTACATCTGAATTATGCACTTTTTATGTAGGTGGCCTGTCTGCTGCACAGGGGGACATCCTGAGCAATGCTGTATCTTGTCAGAAAACAATTTGTCCTGAGGTACTAGGGCTTAGATGTGGCTTAGGTGTGTCAGATTTTACTGTAAGTCCAGAGCAGATAAATGCTGGTGTAAATATGGGCATGCAGGGACATAAAAATCAAGCAAACATCTGAGGAAAAGCTTGAGGATCTAGATCTATATTCTTGCCATTTAATTGGTAAACTAACTAAAATCACTTCAAGTTAAATCCATATTATTCAGTTATCAAATAAAAAAAATACATTAATGAAATTTGGCAGCTAATTTTCACCTGGCAACCACAGTCAATTTGTATATGTGTCAAAACCAAAAAAAACCAACAAAACACTAAAACCCCCATTCAAAATGACACACAATTATCTGTATAGACACTTTAGCAAGAACTAAATTCTATGTATTCTGTAGTCCTAGAAGAAGGCATTGCAGCAGACTGTCACACGCCTGGTATAACTTAATTTTTTGAAGGAAATAAAGTTTTGTATTTCATATGCCTCAATAAGATAAAATCTGTATTTGAGTATTTAAGATTGGTTCAGATTATATACTATAAGATCAAAGTAGGCTGTGGATCAATACCTTAGAAATTTAAGAGCTGCTGCAGTCACAGATGAGTATTTAATCCATGTGCAAAATGAGTTCTCTTCCATTGTCTGTCGCATTACAGGTTTGGCTGTGTGAGATGTTGAAAGCCCTGAATGCCCAATCAATTTAACATTTCAGGATGGACTCAGAACTTTTCTGTATCAGTCTCAGAGTTTACAATGTTACAACTACACTGTCTTCATAAAGCACTGCTTAATTACAGCACATACACGGCAGTAATTCATCATACTATAAGCTACTGCTGATTAAAAGCTGTAAGCTGGTTTTAAAACCTTGTGCACTCATTATAATCAACAGTAGGGAAGGATTCCTAAAGGCTTGACCCATTTCCAATGGGATTTGACCCAATTCAGTGTGATGCAGCTTCATTTACATTTTATCTGTTGATTGGGTTTTATTCATCTAACAGATCAGCTATTGATTTCCATGTAACAGCACAATTTATAGAACCATTCCAGATTAAAAAGAGAAACCTCTATTGTTCAATTTCGTTTGTCCTTGGTTATTCCATAGGGATTAATTATCCACCATCATCTAGTTAGCTTGTTTTGAAAAATGAAATGTGTGGCATAATTGCCCTGAAAGTTTCTTCTACTACTTGACCGTTACATAGAGTTACCTGATGATTTGGATAACATGTAATCTAAATGGTCCCCTAAATCCTTCTTCACCCTCATAATCACGGACCACAGGCAAAAATCCCATCGCTGAGAATGGCTGATAGATTGTAGTATAGGAATGGAAACCTATCATGTACAAGCCAGGAAGCTTTTCTCCTTCTTCAGACCTTTACAAGGCACCCCCATTTTTTTAGTCTGGGAGATCTGTGGCAATTTCTTGAACAGCAATTAACAAATCTCAGATGAGGACAATTCCCAGAAAACTCATACCATCTGAGAAAAGGGAATACACAGGAGAATATTCTAGTCAAAATGCAAAGGAGTTTATCGCTATTCCAGGGACTGATTGCTACTGTTCTCCTAGAAAATGTGGAAAATACACACATGGTGGTGACAGGATGTTATACGATGCTTAAGTCAAACCTGAGATAACAGTATATGCACATCACTATGATTTTCAATACAAAATTTAGTCAATTGTAAAATTCCTATCATTTTTACCACAGCAAGAATTAAATCTAGTTTTCAAGGTCTAGTTTTTTTAACTGTTCTCTGCTCTGGGAGGATATCAACAAAGATGTATAAAAAGAGATTGACAAAGGGAAAATTCGGAGAACCCTGAAGACTGTGTTTCCTTTCTGTGCATCTTGGGCATCTTTCCCATTTCTGGTTGAGTCAAGAAACTATTTGGAATGCTAAGTGGCAAGCAATTTGGCTGAATTGGAGTAACATTATGAAATATTTCGGCCCTATGTTTCCATCTCCATCCTGAGAAATGTAAAGCAGGGACAGAATTTCACTTTCTTAACGCAAAGTGACTAAAAGCCACTCTGTGACCTAAACTCTCACCCAGTTAAAATCAGGTCTGCCAACACAGACTATTCCAGTTTCCTTATCTGGACCTTGAATGAGTTGACTTCAGCTGCTTGCAAATTTTTCATTGCTACAGATTTTCAACATTAGTAATTTTATACTTTAGAATGGAAGGAAAAGCTATTTGTGTTTTTTCCATTTATCCTGTAATTGCTGACTTTTGAGTACAGTAATTTCACGAATACAAGCCGCACCAATTTGACTAAGATTTTGCTCCTAAACCGGAAATGCGGCTAATAATCAGGAGCGGCTAATACAACCTCAGAAGTGCCTGCCAGAGTGCTGAGCCGAGCAGCTGCAAAGTCGGCATTTTGCGATTGTTACAAATCGCTACTTTGTTGCACCGCGGGTGGAGCCTGGCTCCCTGTAGGCAGCACGGGGGGCGGGGAGAGAGGCGGGAGAGCTCTCTTTCCTCCTCTGCCACAGCCCAGGGGAGAGACGGGGGGGGCCCGGCGCCGCCATTGCTGCAGCCCAGGGAGGGGGGGGGAAGCCGGCGCCGCCATTGCTGCGGCCCGGGGAGGGGGGGGGAAGCCCGCGCCGCCATTGCTGCGGCCCGGGGAGGGGGGGGGGAAGCCGGCGCCGCCATTGCTGCGGCCCGGGGGGGGGGGGGAAGCCGGTGCCGCCATTGCTGCGGCCCAGGGAGGGGGGGGGAAGCGCCCGCCGCCATTGTTGCAGCTCGGGGAGCCGACAGGAGCCCCGCGCAAGCCATTGCTGCGGCCCGGGGAGCCGACGGGAGCCCCGCGCAGCCATTGCCGCGGCTCGGGGAGCCGACGGGGTGCTTTGTCCCCGCCCGCCGCCGCCCCGGCAGGAGCGGGGAAACTCCGTCCCTGCCCGCCGCCGGCGCCACGGGCGCGGGAAAGCTCCCTCCCCGCCCGCCGCCGCTGCCGTAGGAGCAGGGGAAGCTCCGTCCCTGCCTGCCACCGCAGGGCAGCACCGACCCGGGGTGACCGAGCCCAGTGGCAGCGCCGGCCGGCCCCGAGCTGCAGCACCATGCTGGACCACCTGGCCCCGTCAGCGGCCCCTAGCGGGCCGAGCCTGCACAGCCTTAGCTCAGCCAGTAAACCCCGCCCTCCCGCGGTTCTGTTACTAATTGCACGCGGGTCCTCGCTGCGAACGACAGAGCGGCTTATATTCGTGTGCGGCTTATCTATGGACAAAAACCAAAATATTTGCCAACACCCAGAGATGCGGCTTATAGTCAGTGCGGCTTGTATTCGTGAATTTACTGTACTTGGTTTATGACATGCAAATGCAACATTTCACTCCCTTACTCCTGTCTCCCCACTTTTTACTTTTTTTTAATAATAGTTGCAATGCCAAGATGAAAGGAAAGCAAACAAAAGGAATACATGTAGTCTTAAATAAAGCATAAATATTTCATCCTAAATTTATCAAAAATGATGAGACTATGGATATCACCTGGAATGAATGCTTCTTGAATGAGTGTAAATTACAGACTGTCATGATATCAATTAACTATATTGTAATGAAGAATACTGATGAGCCACTTTTACACCTGTTCTTTTTAATCTATATATTAGTGAGCTGGTGAAAGTGCAAAGCAACAGATGCTACAAAGGCTTAGAAATCATCTCTTGTCTCCATCCTTAGCATCTGCAGCTTGTAGTTATCTGAAGATCAGGAGAAGCACTGCTAAACCTGGGGTTTCAACATGCATAATTTGCATGCCCAGAGTACAGTTGGTATCAGCCCAAAGGCTTGAGTGCACCTTGCCCCCATTACCCATGCCTGGCCATGGCTGCCCTGTTTATGGCAAGAAGGCTGCTTGTAGTGACAGAATCACAAAATCATTTAGATTGGAAAAGATCTCCAAGATCACGGAGTCCAACCTTTGACTGATCTCCACCTTGCCAACTTGACCGTGGCACCAAGTGTCAGGTCCAGTCATTTATTGAATTCCCCAAATCTGTCACGAAAGAGGCAGCACACATTTGTGTAGGATCTGTTGCCCAGCACCAGGAGGTATTTATGCAGACTGTGAAGGCCCAGAGCTAGTCTCCCAGTGCATCTGCCCATGGCTCTGTGGGATAAGAAGTCCTGCCAGGGATGCTAGTTGGACTGCTTTGCATGGATGCATCTTTAGGCAGGCAGCAAAAAGAGCCTTTTCTTCCAAGCACTCTGCCCATGCAAGAGCAGCCAAGGTTTTGCTAAATGGAAGAGCTCCAGGCCAATTAATGCAAATAAATTGAACCTGACAGATCATTCAAGATAAACTTTTATTCCTTTTAGGATCTCATGCTCAGTAAATCTCTACATAAAATTTCACATGGCAGAGCTGAGGAATTTTACAATGCTCCTAGACTGTTATTCTCTTTCTCTTATTCAGTAAAAGAGAAAAAAAAAACCAAATCATAATCATTATTCTGGCCAAATCTCCTTTGTCAATCACAACAAAGATCTAAGGGAGGAAAAGCTTGGAAAAATGCTTACATGCTCAAATCTTCAGTTATAAAGCCAAGGACGATGCACTTGTCTGGCTACTACATCTTAAAAAAGTTAGGTTTCAGCTTTGCTCCATTTGGGATGGGGCATGTCTAGGTTGACTCGGCTGCCAGCTAGCTTCACAGAATCACAGTTGGAAGGGACCCACATGGATCATTGAGCCCAGCTCTTAAGTGAATGGCCCATTTGGGGATTGAACCCACATCTTGGCATTAGTAGCACCATGCTCTGACCAAGTGAGCTAATCTTTGGGAAAATCCACTTTGGGTAGCATTTTCAAAATGCTTGAGTGACTTAGAAATTAAAATGTATAACTCGGTTGTCTTTCCCCCTGACATTTTATCTTTTGTATTCCTTTCATTTAGACAGCCTCTCCCATACAAATAGATAGGTCATAGAGGACTAAAGAACAGTAATTTGAATTTTCATTAAAAAAGATAATTGAAATATGTATTAACATGGGAAACAGAAGCAGAAGCCCAACTCAAACCAAGACAAGGGATCAAATATTTAACTTACACAATGATTCATGGCATCATATATCAGTATATTCTGTATCTGAAGGACACCTATCTACACATATATGGCTTGCAAGCCCATGGTCTTTTTCAGAACTAATGTTTCTGTAAAGCCCACTCCTTCCAGAGTCAGTCCACAGCTGGAGTTATGTGCACCACTGATTCTATCTAGCACAGTAAATCGGATGGACTAGAGCTACTTGAGCCTTTCAGGGATTAAAGTAGTTATAAAGTGCTGAAAAATGAACCTGTAACACACAGGCAATAATCTAGCATTTGGCTACAGGTTATCACTTAGGTTGTCAGCTGAATTTATCAAACCCAGATATGAGCAGTTAAAAAGCTTTTGATGATTTATAGTTTCTGTACACAACTGCAGCCTTAAATCCTACTTAACATTTTCCGGGTGCGAAAATTCACAAATGGCTTTTTAAAAATTCTGTTCTCTTCTCTGAATTCAACAAGCCCTTTGTGCATTTACTGACCTTTGGGATTCACACGTCAGAGACTTTTCAAAGTCTTTTCCTCTCGAGAGGGGAAGCACAGACTAAATACATGAATAAGCCCCTCATTTTTATCAGACTATCTGCCATTTACTAACACAGCAGAACGCAACATTTGCCTGCTGTCACATCAGACTGCCACAGCCATGCTCCAAATGTCACATTAGCAGAGTCAGGTTAAAATCACTTTGTGTTACAACACTTTCTGCAATGACCTTTTGAAGGACCAGAGTGAGAGGAAAGCTTAGCTCCCCTTGCTCTGTGCAGGGAGCCTCTCCTTATTTTTCTCCCAAACTGAGAAACACATGCTTCATTTTCAAGGAGGAGTTGTCAGCTTTTATGAACATGTGATACTCCTGCAATCCACTGAGCTATCTGTGGGTCCATCCTATACCCTGTGTGGTACAAGCAGCCCTCTAAATCAGTAAAAATGATTGCCCGAGGATTACGCTCTCTGTGTATGTCAGACACCTTTTTCTTGAGGAGCACAGGGATCTGCCTCCCTGGGTGTACTCAACTTTCCATTTTGACACAGATCAGGGCAGTATGTAGAGTAATTTGCCTTACCAGACTTATAAATAACTTGACCTTTTAAAATGGCCAGAACAAGGTATGTGTATTACTAATTTAGATCCTAATGCACATTTTTAATAGAAGCAAGGATCTGTCATGACGATATTATAGATGGGAATATAGGCTGCCTGGGGAAGAGCCATCCAGCCTGCTCAGTGCAAAAGCAGAAGGACTGGAACAGACTAGAACAGACTGCCCAAAGGAGTCACCATCCCTGGAAAGTAATCCATCCAGTCAAGAAATGACTGGACCTGGCAC
Source organism: Catharus ustulatus (assembly GCF_009819885.2). NCBI lineage: Eukaryota > Metazoa > Chordata > Aves > Passeriformes > Turdidae > Catharus > Catharus ustulatus. The sequence continues at coordinate 96,984,900 of NC_046221.1, read as the reverse complement.
TTAGTACTAGGATCTATTTGACAAGGTGGTGATAGAAGCTGGGCTTTATGATCTTGGAGGCCTTTTGCAACTTAAAAGATTCTACAACTTTAGGGGATACCCTTTCAGTGAGGTATTGCTTTTTAACTCCTCCTCCGAGATAGTCTTTATTGGTAGATCCCAGACGATTTGCAGTGGCCAAGCTACTCATAGGTAGACTGTTCCTATGTTTCTTATGTCCTGTGGGGCTTCTGAGACCACCTAGTGAATCCAATCAAGTCCCAAATTTGGTAAAATAAAAGTAAATTGATTATGATATACAAGAGATTGACTAGTAAAGACTGTACAGTCTGTCAAGGTCAAAGAATGGCCTGGATAGCTCTGAATTGGATATGCAGAGCAGCTCAAGGAGGAAAAATGTGTCCATGGCATAAAGGTTAAACAAAGAGGAGAAGAATAAAGGGGGAACACAGCAAGCTATATCTAACTGCTTCATGTCAGTAGCTGGGGACCATATAAAATTGCACTTAGATTTATGTACAAATGACAGTTCCCTATATCTCTGCCTGACCCTGTTCCTTACACGAACAGTATTAATTCAACACATTTTTCATTCTGGCAGTAGTTTGAACTAAATCACTGCTAAATCATCTGTGGTGGAATCACTTTGTTGCAGGTAGATGTAGTAGATCAATCTAACGAAATAGTTTACTTATGAGGAATTCATCCCTTGTCCTCTATAATCATTTAAGGAAAAAATTATACATGCTCTCCAGTTGCAGATAACAATTGCCAAGATGGATGGAATTTCAAATAGATACTTTTCTGAACAGTCCATAATGATATTCTCCCTTTGGTTTCAGTTTTTGAAACAGTAACTCAAGAGTAGGAAAAGTATGACCCAGTCCTTTCACTGCAGGGACAAGGGGACCCTAGGGTCCTTAGTAAGCTTTTAAAAAATGTTTTGCCTAAGTCCAAAATGTATGAGGTGTAGCTGTTGTGGGGTTTTTTGACTCCCAGACTCTATAAGAGAAAACTCTGAAAAATTAGTGTCTTCTAAGTCAAAATATGAGATTACAAAGGGTCTTTATTGACTCTGGAAACAGAGAAATGGAAAGCTACTATTTACTGTACTGGTATCCCCACTTCTTTCCAAAAGGAGGGTGAGCAAATAATCAAAATTCACTGAAAATAAACAGAGAGATGTTTATCACAGATGTGTAACAAATTCAATATAATTATATTAAATAACATGATTCAAGCCAGAAAAATTACACCTGTGCCATTGTGAAGTACTACCAAAGGCCAGACATTTAGACAAAATTCAAAAGATATCTCCCAAATCTATTAATTACATGTGCTCATTTTCTGTTACATTTTGATAGAATCAAAATTCTTTAATTTCCAAACCAGGGTCTGGTGATGATACACCAAAATATATTATTTTTTCAAAAACTAAAATGTCAGGTTACAGAAATTTGTGCCAATACAATGACAGGATGATTTTCTATGATTTGAAATTAAATAAGCGTTTGTAATGGCAGAAAAACACAAAACTCTTATTAGGATAAAAAAAAAGGGGTCTAGTAAAATTGAAAAGCAACTTAACCTTTCTGTACTCTTAAAGGAGTTAATTCCTGGACTTCAAAGTTTTAGTACAAATGCCTATATGAATTCTGCAGCATACAATTCACAACTGCCTTTGGTCACCTACAGAGTGAATAAATCCATCTTCACTCTTTTTAAAAAAAATTATCCCTTTTTCATCTCCCTTATCAGTAATAGACCAGAGTTGTTTTCTCATAACGCCGTGATATCTTCTACCATCCCTGAAGTAGTTCTATGAAGGAAATTTTTGTCAAATATACTTTGTTATAAGATTCCACAGATCCAAAAATCTTTTAGACTCCACGTGATTATCTTCATATTTGTAGCCTACAACTACACAAACTTGAATATCCTTGCTTAGTGCACTACTCAACAATACTTTGTTTTGTCTGTTCAAATAATAAATGTTAAATAATAAATCTATGTCCTTTCAGTGACCTAGATAAACTTCATTTTCTTCTTTTCCATTCATTAAGAATTAAAGTTATTCTATTTCACGGTTCTGTATATCTTGAGGAAATATTTGAACTACAAGTTAGGGATGATGTCATTTCAATAGACTGAATTCTCTATTAATTACACCAAATTAAATATTTTCCCATAACATATACCAGAATTTCATGGGTTTCTTGTACATCTTCAGGCTTTTTTTATCCCCATGTAGTGTATTACAAATTCTTAAAAAAAAAGCATCTCTCTGAGATGTTAAGGGAAGAGATGTGCCAGCACACAGTTCATGGTGGCCCCATAGCCCTCAAGAAAACCTCTGTCTCTCTTCAAAAAACAGGGAGGACTGAGGACTGGGTGGTGACAGGGAGGGACAGCACTGTACACCGCCTGAAATGGAACATCTGAACAGATTAACTCAAGTAGAAGTAGGATTCTGAATGCCAACTGAAAAAATAATTAAATTACAGTGAAAGTCAGAGAGCTCTGAAGGAAAAACCCGGCAATTCTTTCAGGTTCTTCTTAGACACCATTTCTTAAGTGGGGTACTAATTTCTGTTGACTTTTTGGAGCTGGATACTTCAGTCTTTGGTAGAAATTAATTCTTGTAAAATTATTTTCCCCTGCTTTTCAACTTTTCTTCTTTGCTGTTACATTTAAAAGTTAGTATTTTTTTCTCAGTAATTAAAACATCTCCTAAGACATTTTTTGCACAACATTGTGACAGGGACTTATCAGATCCTGCAAAACACTTTGTACCTCAGAGTACACTGAATGAAGTGGAATCCTGTGAAAATGAGAGCTGCTTCTATAATATGTGTGCTCATCCCAGTAATAATTCTTTGCACAGTTCAAACCACCTCTCAAGGGATGGAGCTCTCTGCAAAACACAGGCACAGAGACACAGTGATAAACAGGTCTGCCCTGCTCCTCACACATGCCTGGGGGAAAACAATGAATGCAACTCTTCCATCAGTCCCATCATGCTCACTGCAACTGGGTGGCACACAAGTATCCAGCTATCCTGAAATTAGTTGGCTTGAATGCTGATAGCTGCAAAGCTGTGGCCTCCCGTAGCTGTGATCCCAGTGGAAAGATTACACACCAAACCACTGGTTTTGCTCCTGGGCAGATTTCCAGCTTCCAGTCGGCTCCATGTTATTGCTGCTACACTGCTTGCAGCTCTGCAGTTGGCCTGTTTAAATCTAGCTCAGGTAAAACAAAAAACAAAACAAAACAAAACAAAATAAGCTGCCATGGTGACCAGCAGCTGCACATCAGTGTCCCCTTCCAGTGTGCCCTCCCTGCCTTGAAGTTTATATCCACACAATACAGCTTGCTCAGAATGAGATGACTCAACTCCCTACACTTAATCCCATTAATCTTTGTAAATAATTCCTTAAGACCCCAAACAATTTCTATAGCCCTTATCTGTCCTTTCTCCAGTTTGACAGCACAACTTGGGGACCTGAATTTTAATACACTTTTCTGTGTTTATAAAAACAAACCAAATGAACACAAATCCCAACTCCTAAAAAATAATACCAAGAGATTACATGAGAAATAACTGGGGAAACATTGCTGCTGGGAGGTATGGAAAAGAACAGAAACTGAACAGGATACGTGTCCAAAAATCTGACAATAAAAGGGGGAAAACAGCAATAAACATATATTAAATATAATCTCCTGATTATATTTCATCTGACAGAGGACTGTTATTAAGGTAGAGTGAAATACTGATAATAAAATTACAGGTGATGTTCAGTGCTAGTGAGGGACAGCATAATATACAAGAGAAAATTAATCTCAGGTATCCAAATGCAACTGTTGGTACTAAGTAATTAAGAGTATCCAGGATAAGGCCTCGGATTTACTGTGGCTGGTTCTTTGAAAACATCAGTGCTGTGCTCACTGGTGTCCAAAAAGCCCAAAAGAGGATGAATGGGGCAAGGCAGAATATTGTGAGAGCAGTTAAAATAATGCAGAAAGGTCATTCAGAAATGTGAATTATGGAGGTGGATGTTTCAGAGATGTGTGTGGCTCTCACCAAGCTCTCACAAAAAAAAATCAGGAAAGGTAGAGGTTTATTAGAATTATAGAGCAGCTTTAGTGATGGAAAAACTAAATGGATGACAAAGACTTGCATTTCTAAAGAGACTCATGATAAGAGAGATCTGTAAAACATGAACAATGTGTAAAAAGTAAGACACAGTTATTCACTGCTTATCACATCACAAGAAGCAGGGTATGCCCAGCAAAATTCTAAGACAGTTGATTTAAAACAAACAGATGGAAGGGCTTTAATCATTGCATGCATAATTATTTTGTGAAATTCACTGCCAGTAAACGTGTTGAAGGCTGAAAGAAAAAATGGAATCATGAAAGATATGACAAATTGATAGACAATAAATCCACATGCAATGATTAAACCTTATGGTCCAAAGACACCCTCCAGCTCAAACAGTCATGAAAACACTTGCCTTTTGGATCTCAGATTGTAAATCATGCACCTGTTCTGATACAGATACCCACCAATAACACAGACTCATCATACACTTAGGAAATCTCAGCTTCAATTCACTTTCTGCCTGAGGAGAAATGTAATTTCCACCTCTTTATGTTTATGCACACATCTGGATAATGGTTTTCACTATTTGTCCTGCTAGATCCTTGTACAACACAGAAAAAAATCCAGACTGATAGACCAGAAGATAAAGGGTGAGTTGACACCTATTAGCAGTTTTGATACTCACTTGGCTGAGAGGTCAAAAGATTTATGTTCAAATAAATTGCTTTTAAAGGAAAAAAGAAAACAACAGAACACAGAACTGATGTTGGAAGAGCAATTAAATTTTATGTTTCCTCCCTACAAATAACCTTATCACAAGTCTAGGGTTTCATGCTTATTCTATGTTTCTTACTAGAAACAATACAAAGTACAACAAGTGGTATTAACAGCACAACGTGGACAAGTATTGTAAATAAAATGCCAGAGTCACATTATGGACACTGCAGAGGAGCAACAACTCCAGAAGAAATACAGCTGGAGTACTAGAGAACTCAAGATGTACTGAAAGTCATCTATCTGTTTCAAGGCACAACAAATACACCTACAGCACTTCAGGTGTCTGTTTAACTTGTTTTTCAAAACTTCCAGAGATAGCAATTTTCCAGAATTTAAATATCCTTTAATTAAAAAGTTTTTCCTAACATTGGCTCAAATCTCCACTCCTATTCAAATCTCCTAATTCTCAGTCAGCCAATGAGGGCAGAAATTGTTTTATCAGTAGCTGTCATGCATTTTGACCATCTTCTCTAAGCAGTCTAGATATTTTGGTTTTTGTATTGAGATATGTCGTTAATCTTATGTTTTTTCCACATATTTTTCTTAAATCAGCACAGGACACAGTAGTTATAGCCTTTTGGCACCAGGGAGATTAATAGGATACTATTATTTTTACATCTCAGTGCAGAAATTTTCTTTTTCTACCTTTTGATGTTTTTGCTTGTTCATGTTCATTTACCTACTGGAATCTTTAGTTCTCTTTATGTATAACTATGAACTGGTGAATTGTTCTTCATTTTATATTTGTCCAGAAGTTTTCTCCCAATGTAGCACCAGCCATTTGACCTAAAAAACCAGCATTCTTTTTCTCGTGATTACTTCTTCAAATTCTTAATATTTGTTGAATCCTTGTCTAGTCCCTCTGGTGCTTGCTGACTCTCCCAGAGACCACTGTATATTTTAATAATTATATATTCTAGTTCATTTTCTTAATCAGCAATGTCAATATCCAGTGACTCCAGATTTAAGGCACACCCTTTCAGAGGTCTATTTGGTATACCTCTCCATACTGAAATGGGACTTTAAATCAGTTTTATGGACACTTTTATACTCATACAGATCACGGTCTAGTGGAAGGTGTCCCTGCCCATGGCATGGGGGTTGTAGTCAGATGATCTTTAAGGTCCCTTTCAACCCAAACCATTTTATGATTCTGTGGATTGATCACTAAGCTAAAAATCCACCGGTCACTAAGGTGTGGACACTTACAATAAAATTACTCTACTCAATATGGAGATAAAAATGGACTGGATATGGTACAGCAAGAAGTCTACAAAATACACATTCATGTGATTACAGTAAAGATCTCCTGTTAGGATGTGTCAGAAGTCAGCTTTCTGACTTCTTCACTAATTCCCTCTTTTGCTTGAAAAATTATAGTTTTTTAATGATATGGGGATCTTTTCCAGAAGAATCCAGCTCAGAATCCTCTGCCCAGGATAAACAGTCCACAGTTTAAATTATGTCTTTCTAACTCATTATATGACAACTAAGAATATTTAATGATCATTACTAAAAACTTGTTCAAACAACAGAATTCTGAATTTCTTTATATACTTTTTTCCTAAATTAATATCTAGATATTTGAAGGTATTTCTTAATCTTAAAACCCTTAATATTTATAAGGAAATTTTATTCTGACTTTTAAAGTTTTTGCAGAAGCACTGAAATATGAATTTACTGATTCTGAATATTTGACAAGACAGTTTCTATATATACATATATATATGTCTGAGTTTTCAGAGTTCTTACTAAATATTTTCTATTAAGTGGATTAATCCCTTCAACATTATCACAGAAAAAAAATCCACAGACTGGTTCTTTGGGTCATGTAGAGGACAGATGTTAAATATTAAAAACAAATATATTCTAAGGGAATTAGTCTCATTATTATTATGAGCCTTTGTGGAAGCAAGAACCAACAGTAGTTAAGAGTATGTTGGACTGTATTTAGAATAAATAGAAAGAAACTTTTCCAGGGTTGGATTGTTGCCCCTGGAGAACAAGTTACAGATGAACAGAGGATCCAGGAAAGCAATCCTGGGTTCTTAAGTACCTTCTGCTTGTCTGTAGACTTTTGTTTTTGTCTCCTTCATTTGATTATACTCAGAAGAATATCTGAATATCTGGGGCTTTTACTGCAGAAGTTCAATAATACTTTTTCTGAGGATACCAGAGGTGTTACACTTGACAAGTCATGCTCTCCCTCTTGCTTGGTGAACAGATCAGCTTTCAAGGCTAACAAATGTCATACCACATTACCCGGCTACACGAGTTGAAACACTTAAATTGTTCTCACTTCCTTAAAGTTTTTTTCCAATGTGCAGAACCACAGACTTTCATTCCTAACTACACAGAGCATGATTTCTGCCCAGTTCATTTGTATTTGTCTACAATTCTTTGATTTTCCTTTTTAACCTGCTCCAATGCAGATGTCTCAGGTTTTATTTAATGCCTGACAGAAATAGAAGTCTGACTGAAAGCAAGGTGCCTTCTAGGCTCCAGTCAGATTAATCAGAAAGGATCTGTCAAAGTGAAACATTTTGAAGGACAGGTATAGATCCTTTCTTGAAGTCTCCCATATCACAGCAATCTACAATCAGCTTTGTTACTGCCCTCCTTGCTCCCTGATACGCCCACAACAATTGTCAGAACTCTTTTTCAGCTCTCACTAGACAAAAGATTTTGACCATCTACTTCAACTACACGTCTGACTATGAGAAGAGTTCTTAAACTGCATCCATGGAAAAATTGCCATTCATTTGGAAGGATGCAAACTTCAAACATCAATTGAATATCTCAGCTAAACTAAGAGTCTACTCTTTATTTACCAGTAAGGTAGGGGGAGAAAATGCTATTATGTGTGCTTTGTATTCTCTGTTGCATACTAAATAATTCCTGGGAGGTATTCATGATCCATAAAGCAGCAAACAGTTTGGTCACAACTATCTCTGGCACCATCTGTTTGACCACTTGCAAAAGTAACAGACTGCACAGAAGCTGAAAAAGAGGCATGACTAGCATGAGTTTGGGAAAAAACTGTATCTAGATCCAAAATTAAACCAACTATTCAGATTTTCATCGCAGTGTGCTGTATTGCAGTTAGCCCTTGAACCCTCACAGGCTGGTTTTCCCTTGCCTCTGGCAGATGTGCCTGTCGGCTTTTTCATAGCCAAAATGTTTGCAGATAGTCTCATTAAAACAAAAGTTTCCTGCAAAGAACAGAAAATTTAGCTCCTGAGACTGGCCTGCTGATTTTTCTACCCAAGCAAATGAGGAACAGAGGTTTTGGCCCTATTCTGATATATTATTACCTATTTATCTGCTTTATTTTTTCTGCATTGAATTATTTCAACTGTGAACACCTGTGACAACTTCATTCAGATTGTTAAAGAAATTATAAAACTGTGCAGATGAAAAAAGGACTCCTGAAGTATGGAACACTAACACCAGCAATTCCTAATTATTATGTTTGGATAATAAGCTGCTAATACGTTTAATACGAGCTCTATTCTTAATTACAACTAATCTTACAAAAGTATTTACAAGACATCTTTGATGTGGTCTTTTTTCCTTGAAATCATCATGATTTGTATTATATTCTTGAAAAAAACCCCTTTAGCCAATGAGTTATATATCTGTCTCATGCTTGATCACTCCTAACAGCTATAACTACAAAGGAAAAGCCCATTTATCATTTTAGGCACAGGACTTAACTAACTTCTTTACATTATTAGGAATCTCCCCAATAGTCCAAGAATTATTAAAAGTTAATGAGAATGTTTCAGAAAGTTTCCTAACCAATTAAGGGTTCTTTTGAACAAATTAATAATGTCTACAATTATACCACAAGTATTGAATATAAAAGCTTTGAATAATACCAATAAAAGAACAGAAAAATCTTTAATATTTAGACTACCATTTGTAGTTAAAAAATAAGAAAACTTTCATCTATGTTGTTATACTGTTCCTTATTTCAATGTTTCATACATTTTTGCACATTCTCTTTATTTCCAAAATAAGTGAGAAACCAAAGAAAACTTGAGACCAGCCTTAAGATGTGTTGACCAACTATTACTTGCATGAATAGAAATCCAACCCTTCTCTTGCACTTCTCCGTAGGATGCCTGAGTTTTTTTTTTTGTAGGTTAATTGGAAACCTTTGATGATCAAAATACCAAGTATGTGCCTGAATTACTTCTGAAATAGTAACTTTGCAATTAAAAGGGATTTTAAAGGGGTGCCTGTCTCCTCTGTTTTTGCTGATCTAATAATATTTCAGCTGATGGTAAAACCATTGGTGTTAAATAGTATCTGACATGAAACTGAAAATATTATAAAGAACCTCATTTTGAATGGTTGGAGACAAAAGACAATATAAAATCAGCTATCCTGAACTTCTACTGCTCTTCTGGATTAGTTCAGAAGATATATATTGCACCTCCCCATGATCCCAAATCACATCCTTAATGTGCAGAGGGAACATGCCAAACTTCCTCCTCGTTCAGGTGTTCTAGGAGGGTACGTGTAGCTACCTTAGGCAACATGTACTAGAGCTCCTCCAGGCTTCTGAGGAATTAACACCTCTTGTAAAAATTTTCTCATTATTCTTTCATGTGGCTGTAAACATCGATTTTATGAAAAAAAAAGGGGGGGCAAGGGGGAGGAAGAAGAGGAAGTAATCAATATTTATCATTAGTGTTGAGCAAGAATTCCTAAATTACATTACCATGAGATGATGTCTGCAAAGTTTTAGTGGGTCAAAATTCTTCCGGGAACATGAGTTAATAGCATCACTTACAGTTGTGAAGGCAAGAGCAATTCTGAAGATTGCTTCAGTAATTCAGAATGAGTAACAACCAAACCTCTCAAGTGCACTGCTGTTCATTAATAATGATGTCCATACAGCAGACAATTTCTGTTTAAAGAATGAGCCTTTGCAACTTGGTCAGTAGGATTATGTTTAAAGCACTCTCCTGAAAACAAAAGGGGAGCAAGCTTCTCTCTCATGCACTGTATGGGAAGAACTCGCCAGCTTACGACTACCCTCATGAGACCATCCAAATGCAATCATCTCCTGTTTTATCTCTGCCTCTGCCTAGGAAACAAACACATGAATTGCATTCTAGAAACTGCAGAAGCAACTACAACATGAATCAGCATTTCTGCAGAAACCTCTCCCAGTGAGTGCCTCATCCTGGCTGCAAATGGCCCCTGACAAATCCCTACAGCTTCATTTGCAGTCTCTGCTGCTGAGACCATTCCCTGCAGGAGCAGCTCAGGCTGAGAGGATGCAGCAGGCTTGGGGAGTTGTGCTGTGGAACATGTTGCCTCTAAGGGATGGGGTCAGCAGTTTGTGTCCTCTGCACACTGAGGGACTGACTCCTGAAGCTTGGTAAAAACCAAGCAGTTGCAGAATGTCAAAAGCGAGTCTTCAGAGAGCACAAAAACTAACTTGAAAGAGCTTAACAACAAAAATCCTCTCTAGATTCCATTTCACATTCGTTTTTAAGAAACAACTTTATTAAGAAGTGGACACTTAGCTGACCAATAGGGTTTTTTAAACAGCTACAGGTTGCTATAGATCAATAGTTTATATAAATATGGGGATTTTAATCAAGAAAAATTCTTGGAAATACCTCATAGCACTCAAGGTTCAGAACACAGTAATTTAAATAGGCAACAAAAAATTTATTACCTTCCTTTCTGCATCTTCCAAACAGTTCCTTTAAAAAATAAAACATCCTGAAACAAATGCAACTGAGACAAAAGTTGCATACATAAATATAATGAAAATTATTTGCAACCTACCTTGGAATTGCGTAAATTTGATGGTTCCCATCCTCTCTCCATTTCTGAAAACAACTTCACCCTGAATAAAATAAATAAACACCTTAGAAGTTTTATAGATCTCTCATAAGTTTTTCATTAACATCTTAATTTTCCATTGACTATTAAAATTGCCAAAGCAATGTTTAAACACTGAAGACAGCAGATTCAAACCAATTCAAAATAACTCAAGAGCACCTCCTTAAAGCCTTCCCCTACAGATTTTAAATGGCCTTAGAAACCTGGCCAGTGTTACCACCCACTTCTCATTTAAAGGAAAAGAAAGCGCAATAAAGCCAGTAACTTACTGAATTTCAGATGATGAGAGATGCAAACAATTAATTTTCATTGTTTTCTTCTGAAGGATATGTAAAAACTTTCAAATATCACACGAGAAAATAGTTTTCCACTTCATTAATCCATCATACCGTTCTCCAAATGGCTCTAGAAGCTATTTATTTTATATACTTCTCCTACTAGATGATGGATGCCAGTAGCTCCTATGGCATGGTTTTGTCCTATACCAACATGTGTGTCCTATATTCATTTAAATTGTAAAGTCTTTAAGTCAGTACTACCATCTATGGTGCTATACACTCTTACTTCTCAATATATTGGTCATATAATGCTGAAACACCCTCACAATTTCCCTAGGAAATTGCTCCCATCTTTTATCCCATCTTTCTGGATTAAATTAAGAAAAGATCTTGTTAAAATTCCTCCTTACTTCAGCCATTTCATAATTGAGTATGAAAAAAGAGGGTTTAATTCATTTACACTAAGTATTTTTTAATATTTTGAACCTGTAGTGGAGAGCTGAGCACTGTCAAAATAGATTGCTGTTCTACTTCATCCCTGGTTTAGCTTATTAACACCATTGCCATAAATCTTTGTTTTGGCAGACGTCAGAGTGAAAGAAACCAAATGGTAAACCTGTGAGGCTACAATACATTTCTCTGTGGCAGCCTGTCACTTTTTGGATAACCCTTTCTGGTCACTGAAACGATGCACTGAAGGCCTCTGAAATACTGAAGTCAGGTCCCTAAACTTTAAGAATCGAAAACTAAACTTTAAGAATTGAAACCTCTGATCTCCTGGCTACTTTATTAAAAAAAAAAAAGAAAAGAAAGAAAAAAGAAAGATAATTACATTTGAAGCAAAAGAAGTGATATAAATAGACAATAAAATGTTGAATTTAATTTTATAAATTACAGCAATGTTAGTAAGAAAAAGCCAATCAGTGTTTCAGAAACCTGTCTTTAGGAATTACAGTAATTTCACGATTACAAGCTGCACTGACTATAAGCCGCATCTCCGGGTGTTGGCAAACATTTCGTTCTTTGTCCATAAATTAGCCGCACCCAATTATAAGCCCCTCTGTCGTTCGCAGCGAGGACCTGCGTGCAACAAAGTTGCCAATTAGTAACAGAACCGCAGGGTTGGGGGGGGGGTTTACTGGCTTGGTTCAGGCTGTGAGGGCTCGGCCTGCTTGGGGTGGCCCAGTTCAGTGCTGCCGCTCAGCGGGGCCTCTCGGGCCCGGCCGCCGCCTCTGGGCTCACTCACCCTGGCCCAGCGCTGCCCCGTGGTGGCAGGGGGGGCACAGAGCCCGCTGGCACCCATGGCGGCAGCAGCAGGAGGGGAAGGAGCACGCCCGCTCCCGCAGCGGCAGGCAGGAAGGAGCCCCCTGCCTCCCTCCCGAGCCGCGGGGCTGGGAGCATGGAGCCCCTGCCTCCCCCAGGCTGCGGGAGAGGAGGGAAGGAGGGAGCTCCCCTGCCTCCCTCCCCATCCTGTGCTGCTACCCGCTGCGCAACAGAGTAACCAATTTGTAACAATCACGTAAACCCGGGTTTTACTGGCCGGTGCTTGGCTCAGCACCTCAGTTTGCACTTCTGGGGTTGGAAATGTCAGAAAATTATTCACATATTAGCCGCCCCTGAGTGTAAGCCGCATTTCCGGTATGGGAGCAAAATTTTAGTCAAAATGGTGCAGCTTGTAATCGTGAAATTACTGTACATGCAATTTAGGGCATGAGAAGTGACCTATAACCTGATGATGTTCTACAGTTCACATCAAGCCATTTCTTTGCTACTGAGATAACATACCATGAGATTTAGCTGGAGAGGTTTCTTCTTTACACATGAGATTCATAAATTACTAAAAATGTTTTTCTTTATTTAAAATGGTAGATGTTTGAATAATAGATATTACCGATACTCATATTAAAATGAGACTTTCTGAGAGCCAGTCAGCACTATTCCATCCTTTCTTTTTACCTCACCACACACTCCAGCACATTGTCAGTAAAAACTGCAGTTTATGGTGTGACCCACCATAAAACCTAGATCTTATGAAATCCATGTGAATACAGCAGTACACAAAATCTTCTTTTACCTTCCATTGTGTTTTGGTGATGTTATGTAGGCATATTTAGATATTGATTAGCAAAAGGATCAGTGATTGTACAGAATTAAAGAAAATAATAGAAGCAATGTTAATACTAACTTCTTCAGAGCATGATCATCATATTAAAAAAAAATATTTCTTGATCAAGCAAATATTTTATTTCAAGAGATGTAAAATAGGACCTCTGTTCTGAGCAAGCATTTAAATCAACTGCACAAGTGAATAACTTGCACTTAGAACAAACCCCACATTTTACTATATATTAAATAGTTAATTAGCAAAGCCTCCCTCTTCCATTTCACACAGATCATCCCAATGGAGACCCTCAGAAACCACACTGGTGTCTTGGTGCCTATTTAATTTTGTTCAATCTACCATCTACGTTTTTCCTTTCCTTTAGTGGTAAAAGTGAATGCCAGAGTAAATACCTATCTGCTACCCAGCTGATCTGCCCAACTTTAAGCTGTGGACAGGCATCTTCACACCAGCAATGATCCTTGAAAAGTTGATGGGAAGGAAATGAAAAGTTTGTGGCTTGGAGTCCAACAGACAGAGATGTGAACAGACGGTGGAAAAGGAGCTGAATGAGCTCAGTCTGGCACAGTCTGGCCCCTCTGGATATTGCTGCTGATGTATACAGCTACCAGGGCACACAGGATATAAAATTTTTTGGCCCAAATATATCCCTGTATTTGGGATTCATTGCAGCTGCATAACTCATCATACAGCCTTACACAGGTGTACTTTATTTAGTTTTCCTAAATGTACTACCACTCATAAGTATAAACAATACTAGTCTCACATTACAAGTTAGGAGACTCAAACAACAGAAGTATAGAAAGCAGAAGCTTGTGTTATAGGTTTTTTAGGTTTTTATTTGTTTGTGTTTGTTTGTTTGCTTTTTGATACATCTCTGACCTGCTTGCCTTTTAATTGTCTTTTTTTTTTTCCTTCCCTCAAAACTCTAAAGTGCTTGAAAGTCCTTTATGAATGATGAAAACCAGACTGGACCAGACATTTCAACAGCATCAATCTCACTTGCCACATACAAGGACATCATCTCCCTGTTTCTTCTGAGCACTATCATCTTTTTGTACTCTATTTACAAACCTAATATTGATTTGTGTACTTTGTTATACAGGGTAACTGTTTCATCTCCTTAATAAAAAGACATTTTCTACCCTCCTTTGATGTAGAGTCTTTTCCTTTTATCTTAAGCCATTAGTTCTTTATTTGTGGTCAGAATAAGAAGTCCACATCGTCCATTCACACTTACAAATTATTAGTCAACATTAGATTTATTTCAGACACGTGGGACTTCCCCTGTCTTTACAGCAGTCATTTGTCTCTACTTGGAAGGAGCTGTATATTATGTTTCTGTATTTTTTTCCCTAGTGGTTAAAAAGTAGGTGTCTTTGCTGTGTTATGAACATGACATTAAGCTCTTTTTGAACTACTGAGCACTAGCATCTATTAAAATTTTCTATTTAAATTTTTATTTATAAAAATAATTTTATATATTCTTTATATACTGTATAAAATTAAATTTGTCTGTTTAAGGTCTGTGACATCTGCTGAAATCAAAGTGTACTTCTGAACTTGCAGTTTCCTTATCGGACTATGTCCAACAAAAGTACAAGCCAAGGAGGGTGAAGCACCCCAGGATAGGAAACCTCAGAGTTTGCTATCACCCAGAGGGCAGCTTACTGGCCTCTCACATTGCTCCTAGCTGTACAGCTCTACACCTACCTGGTGGTAGCTCAGCATTCATCAAGCCCCTATGTGAGCTGTAGTGGCCTACTAAATCAGCAAAATGCTGTTTCTTCAGCAATTCAGGGTTTTTTATTTTGGGGGTTTTTTGTTTGTTTGTTTTTGTTTTGGGGGGTTTTTGTTTGTTTGGGGGGTTTTTTTGTTGTTGTTTGGGGCTTTTTAATTGCTTTGGCAAGTGGGCAATATGTTGTTTCTGAATTGCTGGACCAGAGCCAGCACAAAGGAGCCCTGGAAGGATGCAGGTACTAGCAGAAGGAGGTAGGAGGAAGGAAGCAACTCTCTCTTAGCCCCAGATCCTTTCAGAAGATTTTCTATGTTTTCATGCAATCCACACAGCCTGCCACTCACATGTTGTGCTCAATTTACTCACTCAGGACTTCTTAGCTACTGACACAACTTCCCAGACACAAACAAAGCACCAAGCTGGGATTCTGTGGCTCTTGGCTCTGCAACTTGAAGGCAGTGAAGAGCTACCCATTGCAATTCAAAGCCTCTTCCACCCTCCAATCTTCATGTCCAAGACAGTGGTGTTTATAGAGCAAGGGAATATCATTCATTCTACCTATCAGGTTTTGAGTTCTGCAAGTATAACCTCACTTCTGAAACAAAACAGCAAGCTTCCAGCTGAGGGCAGCTTGTGCTCAACTCTTCTGTTTCAACCTAGCGACATCACTCATTCAGCTGCAGACAAGAAGCTAAGTACAGGAGATGTAAGCAGCGCGAAAGAGAGGATACCAGGAAGACAGCAGTGAAGGTGTAACCCCGTGTGGGACAAAGAGGCAACCGTCATCTTTGGATAAATGAGAGGAGAGCAGAAGGCAGAGGGTGACAAAAATTAAAATGCTCCATCAAATCAAAAATGGTCCTCAGTCCATGATTTTATATCTTTAGACTGCTGTGGATAAAATGTGTCTAGAACATTTGATCAAAGCAGACTCAGTCACTGCTGCTTTTCAAGGCCTTGAGACTATTTTCACTAAAGGTATTTCCTTCAAAATTTTCAAGATTAAAGACTAAAATCTGAAATAGTTTACAATCCATTGGGATGTCTTTTCTGTGCCTATTTTCTCTCTTACAACATTTTCTAAAAGCTTTGGGTAACTGAACGCTGTTATCTGGAGAGCAGCATAGCAGCTCAAAGAGCAAGGTGAAGCATAGCTAAAAAACTATGGCTAATATTTTCTAAATGAAGCAATACCACCATTCTCATGTAAACACAAACTTTTGTTCTAAACATGACAGAACAGGCATCAAATAGCAGGAAAAAATGAATAGTCTTGCTTCCCTTCCATATATTGAGTATCTAACTGCACCATAGCAAGCATGCTGTGTTATGCTTAAAAAAACATACCCCCAAATAAGTTAGTTTCCCAACCACAAAAACATTGATTTTGGAGAAAAACATTGAGGAAGAAGGAAGCTAAATTGTTGGAAGAGAATTGCTGAGAAAAAAAATTAAAATCTGGCAATCGTGACAGTGATGGAAAAGAAGGAAGAATTTGCGTTTATCAAATCCCTTAACATTGGAACTAGGAGGCACTCATCTATTAGGACTTTGGTCTAAAACAGAAAAACCAGTGATGTTTTTCACATTACTTTCACATACTTTGCACAGCAGGTAATGACCTTCTGAAATTTGCATTGAGTGAGGATTACTTATATATTTGTTTCATTTAGAGACAGAGGACTGGGACGTGACCCAGTCCATGGATCTCATGCGACACTTCATACATTCTTATGCAGCTTCTGTGAACTCTTGGTAGTCAGACAGGTAAGTGGAAAATTATATCTCAGAGATAGCTCAGAGATCAGGAAATATTAATGATTTTTTAAATAGGTTACAGAAACTGCTCTCATATGAATGAAGTATGGGATAAGCAGAGGTACAGGTTCACATCAGAGGCAATTTAGAAATAAAGAACACATGAGAGAGAAATCTAACTTCCTTTTTTTTTTCCCTCCTCCATGGCAAAAACTGTTCTGGGCAAAAATATCCAGTAATTTTAATAAAAAAGATGGGCTTTGTATCTAGTATTTGCCAAGATCTTTGTTAGCATCAGCTAATTCAAGTAGTCTGTGGCATTGCCCATTGTGTTTTGCTTTGGCACTTGTCTACCTTAAATGCCTACTGAATAAGTAATAGAGTTTCTCAAAATTAGAAAAAAAAAAAATCCCTAGTCTATAAAATAATTTCTTTAGACTATCTTGAGTTAAAATCATTTCCCAAAACCAAGTTTCCTGAAAAAAAAGAAAAAGCATTTCCTAATATCGTGACAGTAATGAGTTATATTTCAGAGCTGGCCTGGAAGAAATGGGAACTGAAGATCAACACCTACGGTTTCAAATTAAATATAACATCTTCATGTACCTATCATTCACACACATCCTCAATTTAGGATGATGTGGAAATACAAAGTACTGGAAACCTTATCACATGGTTTCATCACGCTGCCACTACACTCCCTTCTAAATAATGAATTTCAGTCCATTCAGCCTCTTCTTCCAAGGAGAAGGGATTTTTTTTTTTATTTTGCCTATCTCCCCTCTCTAAGCCCCTGTTACAATTTTATTCATTTCCTGACAAAGGCATAACTGAAATACAGATGCTCTTGCTGCACAGAAAGGTGCTTCTATTTCTAATTAATTTTTTACTAGCTAATCTTTACCAAATTTCAGGTAGAACTTCAACTCTTTTTTATTTTTTTTTTTCCAGGAAAGTGAAGAAATCAGAAAGGGAACAGACAGAATTTCTTTAGTTAAAATTTCTTCCCTCCATCTCATCAGCATCCTCTCTCATCAGTTGTCACTGCATAAAAGTGTACTGTTGGCAGCACAATGACATAAGCCCAGACTAAGCTGCTCCATTAGATTAGCATTTAGATGCATCTAAACAATTTTACACAGCTATGCTGAAATGAGACAGCACAATCATAGCATTTCTTTCAGCACAGCAAGCAAAGGCATCATTTACGAACATCTGAGCACTCCGTTTACACACAGAAGCAAGACTGAGGAAATAATGTCCCTGACAAGGTACCAGCAATTCATAAGCAGCTGAAAAGGGGGAGAAAAGGATGCTTGCCAGGAAATCATGCATCAAACAGTATCAGACTTGCTGGCCATTGCAGGTGAAGAAAGATGAAACCTTTATGCTTTATTACTCATTAATGTGCCTTTACACATTCATCTTGGGCTTATAGCCAGCGCAAGGCAAAGAAGTTAGATGCTCTTTTATTCTTTATGGCCATATCATTTTTACCCAGTGACAGAGTTTTTGGTGAGTCATCTCTGTCTGTGATCAGGTAAGCTCTTGTTGGACATCATTAGTGGTCTTAGGTTTAAAAGCATGGCAGGGAAGAAATTGAAATGAAACATATATACTTGAGAAGCTATTTTGCAAGTTTTTTTATGAGTACTTCAAAAACAAAATGACAGGCCCTGGAACAGTGTGCAACAAATGCTTTCAAGTCAAGTGACATATATAACAGCACTGGTTGTTGGTATTTAGCCAATTTCCTGATCTATGGTTGGCTTCCGAAGCACGAGATATGTAATTCCTTTGCTCTTGACTCAATCTCTTCCAGGAGTGTGTAGAAACATTGATGTAAACAACCTATCTTTCAAGGTGGCAAGAGAAAAGGAAACAGTCTGAAGCACTGGGACTGGGAGTTCAAGCCCTTCCCCATGTGTATAAAGAGTAAATATGAACTGCTGAGGTGATGCTCAGAATTGTTCTTAGGAGGTTGAGTCCCTGATGATTTCAGTTTCTAGCTTTGTGTGTCTGTAGAAACAGGGTAACAGCACATTATCTTCCACCACTGTGGTTTTTTTTTCCCCCACTGCTTTTGTAAGAATGAATCAGAAGAGATGGCAAAAAGCCTTTTAAGGACACCACATTAAGCAGCAGTTCCATCTCTTCAACAGTGCAATTTCATATGATATTCTGAAGTAATTTCTTCCATTTTCTTTAAACTACATTAATCTCAGAAGAGAGCAGAACCGCACAGGCTGTATTTCATTTGTTCTGATGATGACCCGAAAGACTGCAGGATCCACTGCCTGCACCTCCTGCCCAGGCTCTGTCACATTGGCTGGACACAGGAGATTACTTTGTTTTCTCTTTTCTTTCTAAAGAGCAGGCAGCCTCTGTTATTAGCAAGAGTTTCATATCCCAAGTAGAGCACACTGGCGTTACCCATGTGCAAGTGCTGAGCACAGTATCTTCGGACTATTATCTTTCTTAGTGAGCAACTTTAATTCAAAAACTGCCTTAACAGGAAAGGAGAATGTAAAAAAATTACAAAGACCAGACAGCTGAACAAATCTCTTTCTAAATATATGTACCTGTCAGTCGTGCATGATTCTCCCTACTGGGTAGAGACTATCATAGCAGACTCATTCCCAGTGATACACAGCTACTTTGCATCTGAAAATTCCCCTGTAGGCAGAAGTGTAAACTGATGCTGACCAGGGAAGACTGAGCAAGTTAAAAGCTGGTTTTTTGTAACAAGCAGCCATCCAGGTCTAGAACACTAATACCAATTTCCCCTCTTTTTATGCAGTATAAGCTCTTACATAGGAACTCAAACTGTTTAATTCAATATTCATAAAACGTTTCTAGTGATTAGAGTATTTTAAACTTTTCTTTAGCCAATCAACTAAAACAGTTCAAAGCACATGGGAACTGACTGTCCAGAACAGTGACTTTCTAGTGCATTTCCCACTAACCATCACTAAGATGGGTCCATTTTTCATTTCAGAATGAAACAACAATTTTTATTCATCTAAATTTACAGCAAGCCTCTAAAAACCTTTTAATTAGTAGTTTTGGTTTTACTTGACAATTGCCAGAATTGCTATGACATTTAAGATGTCTAATGACTATTTCTGTAAAGCTAAAAAGCCTAGCCTAAGCTGTTTCCAATCCTAGGACTCTCAGATTTACTTTTCTTTAAAATTTCAGATTTTGTCTATATTGTTATCAGAAAGGATTCATGAAGACAGCTATGTTTGATGATAATGAAGTAGAAGTTTCATCCTCTTCCTTTTCTTCAGCACTTCATGGCTTCAGGTGATGCTTTCATCAGCATCAAATTCTGACTGAAATCTGCAGAGAAGAGCATCAGCATTGCTGAGCACAGAGATTTGAACAGGCTTGGCAGTGGCATGAAGGAGATCTAACCAGCATATTCTTAATAAAATCAAATTCAGCCCCTTTCATTGTCTGTTTCAGTCCTTCAGGTTAGAATAACCTCTGCCAACAACCTGCAGAGAGCCAGTAAGATATAACTGGCATAATTTTGACGGGTTGAAGATTCTCCGTTTATGTGTGTGTAGCAGTTTTGGTGAGGAAAGATGGAGCCTCCCTGTAAAACACTCAGGTCTGGTTTGGTTTCTGGGTGATCAGTGCCATATACCATTAGATCCTACACAACACAGTAGATTTCCAGCTAGCACAGATCACAAATCCCAAAGGTGTAGCTCTCTTCAGACTCCATAAAGCACGCTTAGAGTAATGGTGTTACTTTGGGATCACTCTTCCTACACTTTCAGAACACTAAAGTTAAGGTTCACTGATACTTAAATATCTTCCCACTGTGATGGATGCTTTTTAAAACTTCTGTGAAATACTTGGTTGTTTTAAATACATTCTCTGGCTAAAATTAATTAAAAATTTAAAAAATACTAAAAAAATTGAGACCTACCTAGTCACTTAACAGATAAACAGTGTATTTTTCAATGAAATATACAATTTGAAAACTCTTCAGGATTCCCTATGGGCATGATGACAGAGATGAAAACAAGACAACAGATGATATACCCTCGTTACTCCTCAAGTCACACCAGCTAATTTGCAGAAATTAGTATAAAAGCAAGTTAATGAAAAGTGACTCTTCTGGTTTCTTCTAACTCAAGGTAGTGTTTAAAGTCCAATTAATGCTATGAAATAGCTACAGACTAGGCATCTTCTTCCTGCCCATGCACCCAGTATTTCCACACTCAGGATGTTTTCTATACCATGCCATGCAGACTAATCTAAATGCACCCAGGTAAATGAACTGGTAAATCTACATAGGAAAACAAGATTGGTGTCAGTCTAAAAGCACAAGGAAATTCCCAGACTACCAAGCTTAGTCTATGGAATTTCCTTTCTCAGCTCAGACACCACTAAGCTGCTTCTGGACCAAAAACAAAAACCAAAAGACAAACCCCAAAAACCAAACAAACTAAAAGCAAGCAAGCAACCAACCAATCTTCCAACCACCAAAAACCAAGCACAAAACCAAACAGCAAAAAACCCCCCTAAAAATAATATATATATTTAATAAAAAATTTGCGCTTATTTTAAAAGTACTGCTCTCAGTTCTTGCTTCAAGAGGAGCACTGGCAGAATCAAAGTAAACTTGGAACTGGAAGGGAATTAGGGAATTACTACCCATCAATGCATTTCATGGAGCTATATTCATATCTAAGCTCCTGGAGTTCTAAAACTCACTATGGGGAGCTTTTTTACTTCCATTATTTCCATCAGAGAACTGCTTCTGAACCTGAATTTTATCATTTTAAGCTTTCTTCTTGCTTTCAGGTTCTCTTATTATTGGCCATATGCTTACTTTTAGCCTGGCAATATTATTTGAAGGAGATTCCCCTGTTCTTTTTTAAAATTATATTTATGCAGAGAACAAATTGTTCTTCACACAGCAGACTAGGTATTCTCAGAGCTGCAATAGGGAGAGGAATAAAAAAGAACTGAGTTATCTTTCCACTACAAAAGCTGATTTTATACAGGAGGAAGATTTTTACCTGGTCAGTCTGAAATGTTTCTCTCATGCACAAAGTACTGGAATTCCATGTTCCAGAATCTCAGTGTCCTGAAAGTGAGACTGGAGAGGAACCATTCTGGGCTGCTGTTCTCTGAACCTATGCTTTCTTTAAATGCCTCTGTTATGCCTAAAGTAGACAGATAAATGCTCTCCTCTGATAATTGTTATTCAATTTAATAATTGAATAACACAATTCATTTATTTAACACATAAGAGAATTTGAAATTTTATATCCCTTACATAATTGCAATGAAAAGGAAAAAGAAGGATAAATTTTAAAAGACATGCAAACAATGCTGGAAAATAAGAAAACCCCACATTTTACCTGTGGAGAAAGGGTTAAAATCAGTTTTCAGTCTTTAAAAATATTTTATTTGAAAATAAAATCCAATTTTTTTTTTGAAACTGTAAAAACAATCTTCTAAATATTAAAAATACTGATATTTAAATT
The DNA here is from genome assembly GCF_009819885.2 of Catharus ustulatus. NCBI lineage: Eukaryota > Metazoa > Chordata > Aves > Passeriformes > Turdidae > Catharus > Catharus ustulatus. The sequence goes on along the minus strand of NC_046221.1, from coordinate 96,962,744 downwards.
TTGAAAAAAAAAAAAAAGTGTGTGTCTATCAAAAGGCATGGCAGAGTACCACTAAAAAGAGCAGATACAGTAGTTTCACGAATACAAGCCGCACTTCCGGTGCCTCGACAATGTTGCTGTCTTTGTCAATAGATAAGCCGCACCCCGAATATTAGCCGCACTTTCGTTCGTAGTGAGAATCCGTGCGCAGCTTTCACATATTGGCCAATTAGTAACAGGATCGCGGCATAGCGGGCTTTACTGGCTCGGGGCGGGGCCAGGAAGGCTCGGCCCGCTCATAGTTGCCGACGGGGCCGGTCGGCTGGTGCTGCAGCCACCGCCGGGCTCACTGGGCCCCCTCTCCCGTCAGCACCACCTCGCTGTCGCGTTTGCTCGCCCTGCCGGCGGGCCAGCCGCCGCCGCCGCTGCGAGGCACGCCGGCCGCCCTGCTGCTGCGTTTACTCGCCCTGCTGGCGGGCCAGCCGCCGCCGCCGCTGCGAGGTATGCCGGCCGCCCCGCGCCATGTTAGCTCGCCCGGCCGGCAGGGCTGCCGCCGCTGCCAGGCTCTGCCGGCGGGGCGGCCGCCGCCAAGCTTGCCGGCCGCCCCCTCCCGTCTGCACCGCCGCCGCATTTGCTCGCCCTGGCCGGCACTGCAGGCCCCCGCACCGCCGGGCTCCCCCATGCTGCTGGCCCCGATTCTGCTGGGCTTCCCCCGCTGCCAGGCAGCCCCACCCGCCGGCCTTCCTGCTTCTGCCATGCTCCCCTGCACTGCTAGCCCCAGTTCTCCCGGGCTCCCCCGCTCTGCTGGCCTGGGCTCTGCCGCCCTCCCTGCCCTGCCCTGCTGGCTCAGGCTCAGCCGCCCGCCCCCCACACTGCTGGCCCCGCCTCTGCCAGGCTTTCCCACCTCAGCCGGGGCCAGCCGGGCTCCAGCTTGGCTTGGGGCTGCCGCGGGCTCTCACTTCCGCGTTGGCAGCTTTTAGAATATTGTTCATGTATTAGCCGCCCTCGAATATTAGCCGCACTTCCGGGTTTCCACCAAAATTTTGGTCAAATTGGTGCGGCTTGTATTCGTGAAATTACTGTAATCTTTACTAAGTCCTAACTGCACTCTTTAGACCATAATGTACACAAACCTACATTCATTCCCCTAATTCATATTCAGAAAGAGCTGGATTCATTTGAATACAAGGTGAGTTTTCATTTCCCTCTCAGGAGCAGTACCCCAGCCCCACAGCCCTGAATCATACTGAGCTGGGCTGAGCTGCTGTGTGAGCCCCAGCAGTGCTCTAGCAACTGAGCAAGCTGATGCCAGCGTAAATCCACTGGGGATACTGTGGGCAGCACCTCAGCTTGTGCTGAAGGAAGTCCTGAAACTCTTCTGCAGGGCAGCTCAACTGATTTTAAGCTTAGATTTTTCAAGGGAAGCACAGAGGCCCAGATCTTGCTTTGCCTGTTTTTCTATTCCCAATGAAAGAGAAGGTTGCTTCATACCCAAAAGCCTTTTTATCAGTTTGGCTGCTTTTTTTTGTTGAAGAGATCAAACCATCAAGATCTAGGGAGAATTAAACTTGGAAGAGATCTCACTGGAAAACAAAGAAACCATTGTTTAAAGATGCAGTAATCTTCATTTTCCTACAAAAGATCCATCACTATAAGTTCCAAATAATCACTGTCAGTTGAAGCTCACGCTGACACCTCTGTAATTAAAGCATTCCAGCATCAGATGCTTGGCTTCTTGGAGAGACAGCAATAATATCTAAACAGCCGGAAGGAAGACAAATGACAGAGTCCATTATTTTCTCTGGCTATCTCCAGTATCATAACCTTTTCCTTATCTTGGTCAACACACTTGCACTGAATGGAATGGGACTAAATTTCTTTTTGATACTCTGACAAACTGCACTGCTCTGTAGGATTGCAGCAAACCCTGTGCTCACAGTTGCCCTTAAAAATTAGTTACTTCTATTTTTTAATTCTTGTCGTCAATCATCTATGCTAATTGGCCAAGTGTATGGCATGCCTATAGAGTATTAAATGTCCCAGAATAACTAATGAGAAGCCTTTTATTTCATCTGTCTCAAATGAAAGTGGTATTAGAATAAGAAAGTATTTCCTTCTCTGCCACTGGCATTCAATGAATATTTATGATGTTTTTCACTATATTGCAGTGATATGACAATGTTGAATCCCAGCTAGAATGAGGATATTGCGCTTAAAAGGAGATTCTACTCTCTTTCTCTCACTCATAAAAGGAATTAATAATTGCAAAACAGCTAACAATTGCTTCTCAAATTAGATCATATTTATCTTCATATTCTAAGCTGGAAAAGGAATCTCTTAATTTGTAGCAATAACTGTCTTTAAAAACACTAATATTGTGAACCCATTTATTAAATATTTGTAAAGCTATTTTATGCACAGCGCTAATGCAGATTGATCAAAGCATAAGTAATTAATGGACAAGAAAGCAATCATTGCAATAATGGAAATCTTATTAGCACACAAATTATGTTGTTTCCAAAAACTCAGAATACTCATATAAGGAAGATACCACTTATTCTAGACTATTTTTTCTGAAACCTATAAACCAAGTCAACTTCATTGGAAGGGCTATATTGCTGTGTCTCATGGCATCAGAAAAAGCTTTACCCTCTAAAGGCATACTTGTAGGAAATGTTTAGGAAGTTTCAGTGCAGATCTGGGTATCAGGTGGTACTGCTGGGCAGGAATTTATGCAGAATTGTTTTTCAATTTTATTTCTCTGTCTTCTATTACCATCAGGCAGATAAGGCGCATTGGTAACCCCTAGAGACAGAGAGGGCTTTATCTATGTCACTCTTCCCTTTTTTCTCACCAGAAATCTTCCCTCTGCAATGTGGCAGGGGGAATATACAGGAGCAGAAGAGGTGAGATGCTTACTGCTCCTGATGTGACTTTTTTGACTCAGTGTATTCAGAAAAGAGATTTTGCTTACTAACCCCTGACAGTAATTTTTGTGGCTGCAAGCCAGAAACAATTTCCAGCACTCTCTGACTTATCTCCCAGGGTGGACACAGTCTGTCTGACAGACAAAGACACAGTGTCCGTGCTCTTTTCTGCCAGGGTATGTTTATACTCTTGAGAAGAGACACAGTGTTCATACTCTTATATTTTAAAGACTGAACTTTATTTTGCTCTCTCTGTAGTGGATCCAGAAATAAAGTTGCTCCTAGTTGCAAACCTTTTGATATCTAACTCCCAGAAGACTATCAATATCCTATTTAAAGGTGATGTCTGGAGAGAAAATTCATGCCTCCAGTCATTCTAACCAGTATCTGATCAACAGCATCATAGAAAATATCTGAAGTCTTCTACTGATATTGGTGAAGTATAATTAACACAAATTTTTGTCTCAAGACAGCATTCATCCTTCCTTATTTTTTGTCAAAATATATCCACATGATGATGATTTTTATCCAGAACATATACTGCTTTGTTAATAAAGAACATAATTTGGAGATTTTCTGAGCCTCTGAATGTCTCTAAGATTTATTCCTAGAAGTTGAGCCACTTCTCACTCCACCAAGTTTTTATTAATGGAATTTTCCCATGGAAAATAATGGACTAAATATTCTTGATGACAGCTAAGCAAAAGAAACTTTATCACTAACTGAAATGACAAGGAAAAGACTTTCTATTTTGCATGTGGATATCAGAGGCTATTGTAATATTTTTGTCCAAATAATATGCTTTTCACATGGGACTATATATTCCCACTGAAACTTAAGCATAAGGCAGTTTCTGTCTTTATTCAACAGTACTTAATTTATATAATTTGCACATGTTGTAGAGCACTGTGATAATTCTTTGTTTCCTCATGAGTGAAAAGAATGGTCAGGTGAGTATAAAATAATCTCTATTTTAAAAATTGTAAGATAAAGTGTATGAAAATCAGTTTGCCACACATCATAGATATACTGAATATTACTTACAGGTGAGGAATAGGGAAATGGCAGACAAAGTATTTTCCATTTTGATTGTTTATACTTAATGAAATTATTGCAAATTCCCTGTTGTGATGGTCTAATAGCCAAACACATCAACTACTATGCTGTTTTAATATTACAGAATTTTTCTCTAAAATTTTCATTTTATCAGAAATGGTTTCCTAAAAGAATAACTCCACTTGTAGCTTGAGATGAACCATCTTTAGCTTCAAATTTGTCTACGGAACCTATGGTAGTAAAAACAAGCATTCTTCAAATGTACAACCTTCTATTGGAGGTACATCAAATGCTGTAAACTTTCTCCTGATTCTCTTCTTCCTAACAGATATTAGGGTAAAATTGTCCTTTTTGTTTCTATGTGTATTAAGTAAAATCAAGATTGTTTGGTCACTGTATGCAGTCAAACAAATTTGGTATATCTCAGCACGATGCTTATCAGGGAGATATGTTATGGTTCCATAACTTTAGGAACATCCTTCCCTGTAATGAACTAAGGATGCTGCTGCAGTAAGCCTTTCCTAACTCCTTAGGCATTTTGTTTCTTTCCTACTTCTTATCTCTTTTACCTGATTGGGTAAACAGAAAATCAACTGAACAAAAATAGTGTTGCTCAGCAATTTTCCTCAGAGTAAAGTACTTTCAATTCAGTCTTGTGTTAGCTCTCTTTTTCCCATTTAATCTACAAACACTGCAAAACTCCAGCAAGGATCAGATCCTGAAAAAGCTCTCATGTTTTGAAAAACCTGGTTACTCATTTCAGTGTGCAGCAAACACAAGAGAAGTTTTTCATTCAGACACACTGCATGAAACACCACTCATTCAAAGGAAAGATCATGCAGATAGTTGTTATAAGAATATGCACTCAGTAAGAAAATGCATTCAAATTCAAATGTGCTGGCTACACTTCAAACACACTCCACAACAGAGCACTGATTGCTGTGTCTGACCTCCAAACAGAGCCCTCTCACCATGCAACAACTGTTGGAGGCCATCACAGAATCCATCTTCAGACAGAGTGGGAATTGGTGCCTGTTCCAGAGCAGGCTTTACTCAAGTGCTGCCTCCACATCTCCTGGCTCACACAAACCAGCCCAAGCCCACTGCTCCTGGGTTACTCTACCTTTACACCAAGAAAGAGCCCTGTGAGTGGCAAGGGAGCAATTACTCTCAACTCCCAGTTCCCACCAGAGCTCATTTTACTGCCCAACATGGTGGGTTTGCTCTTATCACAGAATTGAAAAGGAAACAGCAAGACAAAATGGGAGAAAGCTGAAAAGCAGCCCTGAAACAAGAACATGACACCATTTTTTAAGATGAATCATCTTTCCTTCTTTCATATCCAAGATGGCTAATCTGAAGAGAGTTATGACCACTTCTGCTAAAGTAAAGAGTACCATCTGGTTTCAATTTTTCTTATTTTCACCTTTTCTTAGCAGGATGGGGATATATAGCCTTCAAAAATTGGTGGCTTGCAAATTACATCATCTTTAAACTTACACTTAACCTTTCTCTACAATGAAATCAGGTCAGGTTTTTCCAACAGATCATAAAAAGAGTGCTTGTCAACAACTTCCTTGGTGTGCAGCATTCAATGCTTTTCCAGCTTTTTTACATAACTAGTAGGAACAAGCTTCCACTCTTCTCCTGTTGCTTTATAACCCTTGATAACCTCTTTTGGGGTTTGGAGAGTTTTTGAAAGTGGTTTCCACTTCATCCAGACTTAAAAAAAAAAACCCCAAACCAAATTTACACTTTCTTTATGCTTACATATGTAGAACTTTAAAATGCAAAAAATAACATTCTAATTTTGGGGAGAATTTCAACACATTCAACTTTTAAAGAAATATTTTGTATTTTTAGTGTTAAAAGCCTGCCATCAGTGAGTACAAATGCATGCTAATCACTGTGCAGTTTAGAAACACTATGCAGCAAATATGAGAATCACTTGGAAGTCTTGCCTATATTAAGATTACAGACCAACAAACTGGAAATACTCTGTCAGTAAAGGCATCCTTGTTACCCTGCTTGCAGAGACTGCACCAAGGAAGGCTGGGAAAGGTGCCAGCTCTACTCACCTACATCAGTGCTACTGTCCTGCAGTTAATTACAACATTAAGCTGAAAACAGCATGCAGGCTTCAGGAATGTGGAAATCAGGACAGGACAGGAAAGTAGCCAGTGTTTATCGCAAAATAAGGCATATCTGAAAAAACTAATCTTCAAACTAAAGGCAAAGAGGGAAAAATAGTGAGAAAGATATGCAAAACTGCCCCATCTGTCTGGAGTAAGCTCTGGAACAACTTACATTGAGAAAACTCCTATCACACACAAACACTGCCACTGCAGAAAGATGTGAATTAACAAAGGGAAATTCAGAAAGCCACAACACAAAAGCAGCTTTTGCCAACATCATGCATGTCAGATGTTATTTCCCCTCTCAGATCACAGCCTTTAAGTCAATGGCCTTCTCACTGCCACATAACTTCTTAATATATGCATTGGTGGAGGAATTTAAATCAAAGTACATAGGGATTAATTTCCTGGAGAGGATTAAGACCTTTCCATCTATACGGACTGGCTGAATAACAAGTAAAAGGAGATATTGTCACAAATATTTGATGGAGGCAATCAGCAGACAAAAAAGCTTTTTCATTTAGGAACTGCAAAGGTAAAGAAGAACTGCAGCAGGAGTAGAAGATTAGATCACAGCACAAAGGCTAGGAGGGAGCAAAAGATAGTGCCATCTTGGAGCGGAAGAGAAATGATGGAGATGGTAATAAGGTGCATATTCTGGGAGGGGAAGGACTTAAAGGCTGAAGCCTTGAGCAAATCATCCACATTTGATAACTACAATAGGTGTCTAAGTCAAACAGACAGTGATGTCTGATTTCTGAATGGATTAATTTTGGCTGCCAGTGAACAAAAGGTAAAGTGACATGAACCTAAATTTGCATTCCCCTAAAAGGTTGTGGTTATTAAAAGTAACTTTTCTCATTGTTATAACTGAAATACAATTGAAACAATGACTACATCCTGTGAATGTAATAGTAATTAAATATGATTATCAAGATGAGGTAATTATTTCTTTTAATTGAGAAAATAAAAAATAATAATACTTTGACAGAGAAAGATACCCATCCCTCTTTTCCTTTCTTAAAAATCTCATTAAAGCACAAAGGGATTGCTGTGTTTGAGAATTTTTTTCACTTGTTCCCCTTCTTATATGAGATGCACTGCTGAATGAGATTATACTAGTGACACACATGGCATTTGGAGCAAGTTCTTTCCCAGTTCCTCTCACCTATGTACTGCCAGGAGTTGCTGAGCTTTGCAGAAAGCAGTAGATGAAGCCAGCATGAAAGACAAGAGAAAATAAGGCTGCTGTGGTGCATTGGGATCGCATCACATACAGCTGCATTTTGTGACTGAGAGGAGTCCACCTTTGCAGACCTCAAAGAACAAAGCCAACCAAGAATTGAAACACTAACTTCAGCTTTATTATCTCCATTTGAAGTCAGGATGTTCTATGATTCTGTTATAACTTAAGATCATAAAATACATGCAGTCTGCAAAAGCCTTAACACGTTTTATTTCGGAGGCAGCACTGCCTCGCCTGTCACTCAGAGAAGTGAAAAGCATGTCACAAACTAGATTTTCAGCCATGACAAGCCCCCAGGCGATGGCATGCCTTTATTGAAAAACCTAAGCCTGACATGCCTTTAATTTCACTGAGATGCACATTAAAAATTGTATAATATTCACATTTTGTGTAACAAAGTTTATTCTTTCTCACAGATAGTAGTTGGGTTACTGTAAACAGCATCCAAAAAGTTTCCACAAAGAGGGGATACTAAATATTAACTCTATAAGGGAAATGTTTCTTTGCAAAACAAGAAACATACTCTTTAAAGACTTGATTCAATACAGCCCTTCACCAGCCCATTTGGAATACTCATTCTTAATATTCGGTGTGTTTTTAAGCACTTTGCTTAATCAGGGCCTAATAGAAAGACCTGTATGAGCAGTTTAAAAGTCTCAGGTAAAATATTTTTCAGAAAGAAAATATGAAAGACAGCTCTTCTACCCCCAATACTTTTAAATATAAGTAGAAAAAATATATTCTGCAGTTTTTAGACATTTGGTTTCACATGACATGTTCCTTTGACTTACTGCAGAGAGATACACAGTTTGATATTTGTAAGTGGGCAACACCTGGATATTCCAGATTTATAATTATTATGGAGTTCCTTTTAATATCACTCTTTTTTATCACTCATCATTGGGCGAGCCTTTGACCAGCTTACAAATTGATCAAAATCCTTATATAAAATGCACTATAAATGTATAAGGTGTATAACATGATTATCAGGATATACATAAATATCATCATTTGCTTTTCTGGGGAAATAGCTCATAGATGTATTTCAGTCAGAAACACAATACAGTTTGCTTATGTTTAAATACATACTAAATAATAAGTTGCAAAATAAAATCAATATTCTAGGTGCTTAGCTGTATCTTTAGTTGCCTGAACATTTTAACAGCTGACATTTACTCACTGGTGCAACATAAAAAACCAGAAAACCAAAGTGCCCAGATCTTAAAAACCCCAAATGCCCAAACATAAAAAACAGATATGAAAAGAAATAATTGGCAAGGTAGTTACATTTTCCTTCCTTCCTTCCGTCCATGTACATGCTATTTGCAGGAATAGCTACAGAAATTCATGAGCCCAATGAGTCAGATGCCATTACTTAGGTTTGAAGGGAAAGTACACTTAATATTCATGATTCATAACAGCTACTTATCCAAATGTTTTCTGAACCACATCTACAGGGATTTCTGTTCCCTCTGTCACAGCTTCTTCCTTAGCCCAGCAGCAGCTGGGATGCATTTTAGAAGTGCTCTGGAGTAGGATCCCTCCCCTCTCCCACAGGCTAAGGGTTGATTCAAACTGGGGAAATGGCCCCTGCTGCATCCCTTGGGATTTGACTTGGAAAATAGACTCAAAGCAGAGAGAAAGCTTGCTTTGCTGTACACTGTTAGGAAATAGCCACTAAAGGATGCCTTTCTTCCCATATGCTTTCCCCCTACTTTCTGCAAGAGGGAAAACTTGACACTAACACGCATAGGTCTGGAACATTAGGCTGAAAAGCTGAGCACTGAATCTTTTCTAGAATAATAATTGTAGCTCTTTGGCCTCTATAATATAGCTTGCATCTTCAAAATGGAAAGTAGCAGAAAACACCATCTAGATGCAAAAAGATCCAAATTTCCACAGTGCCACAGTGTTTGCTTTTAAAGAGTAGGCTATATCTCATTAAAATTAATACCTTTAAAATCACACGAAAATATCATGATTCAATTAAAAATTCCAGAATTTACAATGGAAAGGTCCTTGCAAAGCATTTGTGATGCTGCTGAGGTCTACTCACAGCAATCAGTGTGTGACCCAGTGTTTAATGCTGTGTTGGTTTGTTGTACACTCATCCAAAGGGACCAGCAAACAATTATCCCTCAGCGGTATGTGTAGCTTGACTGATTTATTTCTAGATGCAATTTAACTGATCTATGTGTTCTTACCTCAGGCAATTTATACTTTTAATCCCTGATCAAATTTTGTGGTGTCATAATTGCTTTTCTTACACGTTTGCCTTGTCCTATATCAATGAAACTGTCATAATGGAGAAGAAATTGTGTAGCCTGACACTGAAAAAAGATTTTAAATTAAAAAAAAAAGGAAATTAAGTGACAAGTTAGATATTTTGTGTCTCAAATTGCAGTCTTCAGTGTCATTCATAACAAAGGCCCAATAATAAAATGTAAGAGATTTGACTGTGATCTGAGAAAACTTTGTGTTAAGAATAGCTAACAGAAAATGTCATTGAAGTCTCTTTTGGACATGCTCACATGCTGCTCTGGTCTGCAGCAAACATCCGAGTTCAGCAGAACAAGAACCTTCAGGCTAGACCAATTTACCTCTGTCTCACAGAATTCACATTCAGCTGAGACATGCACTTCTGACCATTGAAACTTCCTCTCCTCTCTGTAACTCCTGAAGAACATTTTAACCAAAGCAGCTCAATACAAATATGGTGAAGCTGTAACCTCACCATGCCTGGTAGTGCCAGGCAAATTCAGCTACACCACAATGTATCAGAAAGCAGGTCAAGCAGTAGCATGCAGGACAAGGAAGCCACCTGAGGGAAGATTTTCAGTGTTTGAGAAGACTCCACAAAAAAAAAAAATCAACAAGCTATTTCCTTCACTGCATGGAGCAGGACCCTGTTCCTCACTGGGGGTGGCTGAGGGAGGGAGGGAAAATTGCTAGGCTCTGCTGTTGCCTCTCCCTCTGGGACAATATTCTTTGCAGTCTCTAGGTGTGGCTTTTAGCTCTGGCTATTCTGCAGCACTTACAATGATGACTGCTTATGCATAACATCATCCTAATTACATGGTCAAGACCAATTGAACCGCTGTCTAATTCAGCAGCCAGGATGAATCAGGTAGAACTGAAATCACACAGGCAGAAGAATTTCGCCAGAAGTTTTTGAGGCAGAACTTATGAGGTAGAAAAAGTGTAGAATTCACAGACTATAAAATAGTACCTTTCTTTTCCAAAGAGTTCCAGTTAAAGTCTTGGCTCTTATATAGCTAATTTATGCAGACAAACCCCCCTATGTCAATCCATCATAGATGGAAAACCATGCTGATTTTTAAACAGGCTATTATGGAGCCACTCTTCCCTCAAATAGTTCTTTATTATCTCTTGATTTGTGTTGAGTTACTCTTGTAAGTTCTTCAGTTTTTCAGTATTACAGTCACACTCAGAATTTTCCATGTCACCAAGCAGCATGTAGAGTGTACTCTGCAGTGACGAAACATCAGCCCTGGACAGCTTTACTAACACAATCTATGATCATGTTTGATGGTGAGTTCACTCTTTGTATTCAGATTTTCTTGTTTTGGTTAGAGTTGGGTTGTTTTCCTCTAACTACCTGTTATAACACCTACTGATACTAAATAAGTGGCATCATACAGAAACTCCGAAGGTTATACTCAGGTTGAAGGGTCACTCAACCAAAAAGGTTTGATGACATGTAAGTGAGAGAGCTGGGTACAGCTCTGCTTGTCTTAGTCACATACACAAGATTTAATGTCAAAGCAGTTCAAGAAGTTCTTGGATGAAAGGCAGAAAGATTTTTTAGGAGAGACAATAAGGTTTAATGAAGCTTTGGTTAAGTGTTGGAGGTTGATATATAATCATATAGATGCTGTTAAAAGTAACAACAGCAGAGTGATGTGTGAACTTCTTTATAGACCATATTCTAAAATAATAATCTGATTTCTGACAGTGGTTAGTAGGAGACATGGTTATAAGTTTTGGTGCATTTGAGGCCAATATGAATTACAAAACTGGAAAAATTACTGTCACACAGAAAAATTCAACAAGTGAAGCAAAAGTGGTCCCAGGCTTGATTAAAACTGTTCATAAAAAAAATGGGATAAGAGTGATTCCTGTCCAGTGCTTTGGGTTCATACGCCAACAATCTCAGCTGTCACTATGCATCAGATATAAAGCAGGTGACAACGCAGAAATCAGAATCCTAGGATTACTTTTCTAAAATGTGTAAAACAGAAATACTTAAAAATTGTTTAAATGAAATGGCTAGAGGAAAAAAAAATTAAAAACATAAAGGTAGCCTACTTTCATTTTCCAAGTGCTGCTTTTGGTCTTGGCCTGCTTTGTCATGGCAGGACTGAAGCTGGGGTGCAGTCCAAGTGGAGCATGTTGTCCTATACTGAAGAGGCTCCATCAAGGGCCCTGCTGCACTTTCTGCTTCATCACCTTCCAAATGTGATATATTTATGTAGTAATTCGTGTTAACTTAAGATTTGTGTGATATAAAATGGTCATATCAATAAAGAAATAAAGAAATTTGTTAGCCACAGCCAGGAAAGGAGGATTGCTTCACAGAATTCCAGTGCCACAACAGTAGACAAAAGCCCTGATTAACATGCTAATAGACCTGGTTACAGCAGAGGTGGCTCTTTACTAAGACAGTCCATGAAACATCCAGCGATAAGCATCGTCCATCAGGATAACCAGAGTCCTCGAGAAAAACTACATTTCAATACAGATTCCCATAAACCAGAATCTTGTCCCCGGGAAATATTACAGTAATTTCATGATTATAAGCCGCACTGAGTATAAGCCGCACTTCTGGGTGCCAGCAACTTTTCGTTCTTTGTCCATATATAGGCCTCACCTGATTATAAGTGATCCTTATCTCCACAGGAGATATTCTGCTAATGGGCCATCCATTGAAACCAGGTGGGGCATTGTTCTTTATCTTTTCACAACCCATCCTTCCTCCAGTGAGTCATTTTCTGCTAATGGCCATTGAGTCCCACTGTGGGACTGATAAAATTACTGCATCCCATTGGGAGTTGCTCCAGTCAGGGGGAAGAGCCCAACATTTCTCATCAAGATAAAAACAGAGGTTTTGGGACACTAAGGGAGCCCCTTTCTCCACTGGACTCCAGAGGGAAACCGGATTTCTCCACATCACCACTGGACCTCCGGAAGAAAACTGCACCTTCTATAGGAGCACTGCTCCAACTGAATCACATCTGTCACTGCAGGAGGATGCAGCCACCATTTAATGGGACTGCTACCAACACCCTGCCTGACAGGGTGTCAGGTTGTACTCTGACTTTGTCAGGGTTTGGAGTTTGTTTCTTTGTAGTACTGTATTTCTGTTTTAATTTCCCTAGTAAAGAACTGTTATTCCTAATTCCCATATTTTTGCCTGAAAGCCCCTTGATTTCAAAATTATAATAATTTGGAGAGAGGGGGTTTATATTCTCCATTTCAAAGAGAGGCTCCTGCCTTTCTCAGCAGACACCTGTCCTCCAAACTAAAACAGCAACTTTTCATTCTTTGTCCATGTATAAGCCGCATCTGATTATAAGCTGCACTTAGGGTTCAGACCAAAATTTTAGTCAAAATGGTGCAGCTTATAATCGTGAAATTACTGTACATTTCAATACTCAGTTCCAGTAAACCAAAATGTGCACACATCAAAATTCATCCACTGCGGCCGAAACTGTTTTTGTCCAGTCCATGATGAAGAAAGGAAACTACATGAATATGGGATTCCACAGCAGAAACAAAGGGACCCTCGCCCCAGGTCAGAAAAACTGTATAAAAACAGACTTTCCAGGACGGCATTTGTGAACACAGAGGGATCTGGTGCGACAGAGGCCAGATCATTGTGGTGTATTCACCCAACTCCAATCCCAGGCTCGGTGTTGTCCTTTTCATTTGTGGCTTCCCAGGACCATACTTTCGGTTGCAAAAATAAGAACTGTCGTTTTACCATTTTAGTTTGGCTTAATTCATTTATTATCTATAACACAAATGTTTATGTGAAGAACTCCAAGAGGGAAGTTCTTCACATAAGGAAGTTCTCCAAGGAAGATATACATGCTATATACTCTGTTGAAGTGCAAGAAGTTTTATGAAATCCTAAAAAATAACTATCTTTACGTGGCTTTAGCAGAGGCTAGAAAATGCTGAACTCATCTTCAGCAGCTGCTGAGAAAACAACCTATGAGAAGATGGTGGGGAGAAGAGCAGAAGGTAGCAAATACAGAAGTTCTAAAAGCTGACTCCAAAAATACTTGAGAACTAATTTAAAATGTAGTGTGCCTTTATCTGCAATAAATGCCATTATAATACTTTTACTTTCCTGTGTTTCACAAAAATGCTTGCAGGCTCCAAGAATCCTACTTGCAACTGGAGCACCTCTCCAAGGAAGAAAACTAGTTCATCATAGAAATCATTACTGCCAGAAAAGACAAGCAGTGGTGTATGAAAATATAATCCACTGAACATCAGACCTGACAACCTCAGAGCATTTCCAGGCTAAATCAGCTAATAACACCACTCTTAACACTGCTGCAGGTGGACTCACACTCAGCAGAATTCTACATTCAAGTTAAGGAATGTTTTTGCCTAAAGCTGCTATAAAGATTAACAACAGTGGAGAATATATTAATTGGTGAAGCTAAAAACTCAGTAGTGCTGCAATGTGAACAGCGAATTAAACTAAAAACAGTTTTAAAAGTTAAGGGTTTTTTACTAGCCATAAAGTAAAAATGTCACATTGCAAAATATTCCCCAAGGGAAAATTTTGCTTTTAGGTGCACACAAAAATTCCCATCATGCTAAATTCTAATTCTTGTAACATCAAGTGGGTCACTTTCAGTGAAGACAAAAAAGGCTTATTTGAAAAGCTTTTTAAAATTGTCCAGTGATGGTGTAACCTAGATGAAAGCAGAACTTAAACTAAAGTTTGCCAAGCAACTACTCAACAATGGAGACAAGTACAATTAACCTAAATCAACAGATCTTTGTAAATGTGGCACAAAAACTGTCATAAAAATGTATATATTTAATTTCTTTTTTAGAATATCCAAAACAGTGCTGTAAAGGAAAAATATAAGCAGGTTAGAACTAATTTTATACTTCAGAATTTATTTACTAAATGAACCTGCTTTCAGATATAAGCACATTTAGAAATGCATTTATCCTTTATGAGCTTTACTCATTCTTTAAATGCTCAAGAAAAGCAGATGTTGAGAAGATTTTAGAGTAGTATGATGATAACTCTTCAAAAAACAGTAGAAAACATATTCTTGAAATTTCAACAAACTGGCTCATGAATATTCTTCCTATTGCTTCAGCCTCCAGAATATTATTTGTATGCTTCAAGGTTTCTCATTTATCTTTTTTTTTATGTTTCATTTTCCCAGCCATCTGATACCCAGTACAGAATTACACTGTTGAGATGAAAGAATATATACAATGAGCACAACTGATCACCAAAATATTCAGCATTTCTTTGATTTACATGATCCGCACTTATGTCGTAGGCTCTTGTAGTCATCACTAGACATTATTTTTAAATTGCTATACTCCACCCCATTATTTTAATCACTCACAGTTATTTGACATCTGAGTCATGTAATTCCATACAGTACACTCAACACATTCTCCAAATGCGCTTGAACAAGCTCTTGAGCGTAATAATTCATTACTAACTTACAGCAATACACCTGATCAGAGCTCTTAAAGTATCTCCATTAATTCCAGACAGCATCTCAAAAGAAGTTTCTCCTATATTTTCTGTGAGCAAAAAGGATTTTAGAATAAGGTTTTGAGTTATATTTGCAAATTGTTTATTACAGCACTTTGCTAGGAAAGAACTGCCTCCTGCTCACAATGAAGCTAAAGGAGATTTGTCCCTGATTGAAACAAGAACAGGATCAAACCAGTAAAATCTTATTATATTTTGCCTGTACAGTGAAATAGTAATAAGATGAAAGTCTACTTAGAAAAGTGAGAACAGTACTAAAATTTTGCATCTTTATGGCATTTATTGTCCCAGAGGAGTCCTGGTGAAAAGCTAGTAAATAATAACTTCCTCATCCATCTGAAACCTCAGTGAGAGTTTTAGGTACACAAAACAGAATTACCAGAGCTGGAACAATCCCAGGGCAGCAGGGCTAACATCTGTTCTTGTGGAAAATAAAACAAGAACTGCAATTCCCTCAAGCACTCAGGAATTCAGTTTTATACTATTAGTAAAATATGTTAACTTGAAAATAATAGTGGTTTTTAACTCTAGAATCATTACAGAAGAGCATTCACTTCCCAAACATTAAGCTAAGCCATGTACTTCTCTAGTGCTCTCCTCTAGGAAGGAAGGGGTATAAATCAGATGTAGCTCTGAGGAAAGCATTTACAGAGAGGCTGATGCAGGAAACCTAATCTTACTGTTCTGACCAATGTGCCCACTAAGAGAATATTTTGCACTTCAAAGCTCTGTTTGGTGATTTTCATCCCCAAACCACTGGGCAGCTGAGGGCTTGGAAATATCCACGTGTCTTTGCTTGTAATTTCAAACAGAGACTTATCAGACAGTAACAGCAGCATCCCTAAATTTGCCATACATCCTTTTTCCTTCTCTTAGGGACACCGAAGGCAGGAATAACTATACCACTGAAAACCACTGTTGCTCTGGAATGCCCATAATTTACAGATTTTTTTTCCCTAAACTTCATTGTATCATCTGCAAATACACACCTGGAAGTATGGTTGAGCTGTGCCTGTACCAGCCTGCACCTGTATGAGTCACACACCATCTGCCAGGTAACCATAAAAGAGCCTCACTGACTCTTCAAGACCATCAAGCTCCATCTAGTAAATACTTATATGGTGCAGCTACTAAACACATGGTTCATGCACACCTGGCTTATCTGGACATATTTCTGTGGAATTGATGCAAGCCGTTTCTGATCTGCTCTTCAACAAAGACAGTAAAAATCAATTTTAGGAAATGCACAGTCAGGTAAGATGTTCATTAAACTCTGAGCACTAATAAACAGATCAGAAGTAGAACAAGAGACACTGGAGACTGGAAACTCAGAACCATTCAGTGATGCAAATTAGAAAAGAGCCTTCCAGGAAATCTTTTTCCTTCCCATTATATTCTCCTAAAAGCACATTTTCCTGCAGTCTTCCTTTCCAGAATCATTGTTCTTAAAAAAACATGTGTGTGGGTTAGGGACATAGCTACTGATATAATTCCTCTCCAGGGCCTCTCCACCCAGAACACAGACCTTGCTGATACTTTATCTGGTCCCTCTGCACTCAAGTTATTTCTCTCTTGGTGCAGGAGCAGTCCTCCTTTACAGACATCATTCCTTGAAAGGGGCTTGAAATAATTTTAAACTGCACTATGTAATCATAGCTCTCTAGACAGTTGTTTAGCTAGGTTGCTGTACAGACTGACACCTATGTGCTACAACAGCAGCTTCCAAGAACTGCAACTGACCCCAGTGCAGCTAAAGCACTTCAGACTTTCCCTTCTCCACCACACTGCACTTTCCTTCTGCACATCCCTTCACAGCAATGTTTCAGTCCTTCCTAGGGGGGTTGTACCTGCCAATCAGTGACAGAAATTGAGAAATTCCAAACAGAAATTTAGAAATTTGCAATACTGTCAACACCACATGCCTTTCACCACATTTCCATTTTGGATAATTATTGCAGGAGAGACTCTGTCAAAGCAGTTCTTACAGCATATATTGGCAAAACCTTGAACTGCTTTTATGGACTTGTATGCGATAAAGAGAGATCCTGATATTTTCTTGCTGACATGAGATCATCACCAGAGGTCCACAGCAATTCCAAAATATAAACCAAAGGTTGATTAGAAACATGCAGCTAAAAAAACAAATCACACTTCGGGGAAAAAAAAAAACCAACAAAAACCAAGGTTGTGGCACTACTGAAATATGCTTGCTTTCTTTAGAAGCTTGAAGAGAACTACCCCGTGAAGTACAAACCTACACCACTACTCAGACAGTGCAATCGCCTTCCCTTGAGCTTTGTTTCTTTATTATTTGTAGGGACTTCCCCTCTTTGTACAGAAAGTAGAAATAAAGCAGCTTCTAAGGCATATTAAGCATTATGTTAAACACTGTCAAGATGCAGACAAAATTATATACAAAGCAGAGGAAGTTACGAGATATCAGCCAGAAAATGTTTCACTAGCTTTTCTATAAATGTATGTTGTTCATTTATTTTCATCAAATATCCAGCTATTAAAATGACAGATGCTGCAGTAAGTGTTCTACAACTTCAGACTAAAGCCTTTTTTATTTGACACCTACTATAACTATTAAATCGTCAACTGCTGATTAGCTAGAGGGCTAATCTTCGAAATGTCACAGTTAATTTCAGATCTCATTTCTAAAAGTTAGTATTTCCTTTTGTATGCAGTTTTGCACTGTTGGCAGATGAAAACATTTGCAATGAATTTTCCTAATGAGCAAACATTGTTTATGACCTTATGCAAACTTGCTGATGGCATAGTTCAGCAGATCTCTATTTTGAGTAGTCTCCTAAATGAACTGGCCACATACAGAGCAAATTAGTTCATCAACCACCTGTACTGCTCTTGCTTGCTCATGGGAGTTGGATAATTTGCTGGAAGTCAGAAGGGAGCAATGTAGTAAGAGATTCACCATATTTATCTCTTCTCAGGTAAACGGAAATTCAAGGTTCAAGAAAAGAAAAAAACTCTGCAGGGGGTCTTGCACACAACCAGATCCCAAGTATTTTTCTTTTTTGTGCTACACAAGAAATGCCCTAACAGGAATCAAGTTCTGAAAAATGAAAAGGCAAAGCAAGGCATTAAATTCAGAACAGCTCAGAACATTCATGGGGTCAGGTGTAGAAAAAAACCTGGGATTTGCCAAGAGTCGGTGGGGCTGTGAGAATGTGTGTGTATGTGCATGTATTTGTAGATTTTCCTGGCTGTGTGTTTTGCTAGCTTGTTGTACTCCCTGAAATCACCCAATTATAGTTAATGTCCAACAAGAAATTTTCAAATGCTAAAAATTATGTTAAATTTGATTGAACATTCAAAAGCATTTTTCAGTAACAGATGTCTTTATAGTGTTAAGTATTCCACTGCACACTAAACCTTTACTCCCTTCCTTTTTATAAAATTAAATGTTCTTTTAAAGCTCTATTCTATATTAACAAGAAATTGTTTGATTGAAATTTCTGCCCTCCCCCAATACTTTTACTATTCATCTTACCTCAACCATGCCAACAAAAAAATTTAACTGCAGGTATAAATAGCTCCTGAGGCTTAATTCAGAACCGTTCATGCAAAATTAGCTGCAGTGATCAATGCTACTAACAGAAGTATTTGTTAGACTCCCATATTAAGCATAAGCTCATCCTGCTGAAGTCCATGCTAATTTTATCTGATTCTCTGCCAAAGACCAACACATTTTTTTAATTTAACCATTTTGGGTATGTTATTTTTCCAGGATGACATAAAATAATTTCTCCCTGTTCCTGTTCTGTTACTAACACCTCTCGTATATCTGAGATTCCTGTACAGCACAGTGGCTACTGAAGCCTGGAAATTGGAGGCAAGCTGCTAAGATAAATCTTCAAAAATAATCAGCATCAAAATACAAAGTAAACTTCATATAAATAAGCATTTTTTCCAGTTATGGAATATGACTAGATCCATTCAAATGCAGGATGTGAGGAACAGATTTGAAAGGTATTTCATGGCTGTGGTTTCAATTGTGCAGCAGCTACTGTGATGGAATTTTATCCTACTGTGCTAGTCTCTGGCTGACATAAAAGGAAAAGACAACACTGTATTTAATTTTCTCACTCCTGCACTGCAATTCTTTTTCCATTACACAGAAATAATACAAGGTCATAAGGATGAGAAATAAATTAACAATTTTGAAACTTGATTTATAATAACAGATAATAGCAATAAATGCAAAAAGCAGATACCCCCCTGCTGCAGTTTAAGCATAAATCAGTGAGAATGGCAACATTCATGACTTCACGTCAGCGACAAAGGTGAAGCAAATAGAAAATTACAGGAAAACATTTTTTTTAAATATTGCCATGTTTTGAATAAAAACGGAATTAAAAATTATCTCTGACATGCACTGTATTTTTCCCACTACCTGGCTCCCCCATGGAACCAGAATAAACTTCTAATATCCTGAGAACAAATGTGGTATTTAATATGGCAGCCTTCCAGTGCCTAAAGGGAGCCAAGAAGAAAAGTGCAGAGTGACTATTTACCAGGGGATGTAGTGACGGGATAAGGGTAAATGGATTCCAACTGAAAGAGGGTAGATTTGGATAAGATATTAGGAAGAAATTCTTTACTGTGAAGGGGTTGAGGAACTGGCACAGGTGGTACAATCGTGGACACCCCATCCCTGAAAGTGTTCAAGGCCAGGTTGGATGGCACTCTGAGAGGGGATAGAACTAGATGGCCTTTAAGGTCCTTTCCAACCTAAACAATTCTGTGGCATCTTTCCAAGTATAACCAACATATTTTTGCTAAGAAATATAAATATTACTGTAATTGTAAGTTACTGTGTAGTCATCAATAGTCTCTACAAAGAGAAAAGGAAAGGAAAAAATGACTAAAACAAAATCCATCTATTCTCTAGATGGACTTTGGTTCAGCGTGCACTAAATATTATTTGGTGTCCTGAGAAGACAGCACTAATTCTTCACTAATTATTAAGCCTACAAGTTATATTATGTAGCATTGAACAAAATAATGTTTGACTTTTTTTTCTTTAAATTATTCCTTAAACAAACAGTCTTTATAGGTTTCTGTCTTTTTCGGTCCCTGGTGGATTTCAACGGGACCGGAGAGTGCTAACACGTAGCTATCTCTCAGAAACCCATATTTCATCAGCTGAGAAAGACTGGAGGCCACGCTTGACGATTTCTACACGAGTTTATTTCATGCGAAAGGGGGTCAGGCGGGATTCTTGAAGAACAAAGGGCAGACACCTATATTTATAGGTTCAGGAAGGATCCAACTACAACCAATAGAAGTTTATACAAAGAACAGAAACTGACCAATTAAACATCTTAATTTCTAACCAATTATGTTCCGAAGTGCTAGGAGAGTGACCAAATTCTTAAGGAATCTGGGTCAGCCTTGGTATCTAGGATACCTTATCCATTACAGTAAGTTCCAAGGGCCAGGGGAAGATGGCTTTGGAGAAATTGTATCATCCACAAGTCTTGCTTTAGGAGAATGACTCTGTAGAAAATTCTCCTCAGCTTTCACAAATACATGATGAACATGTTCTAGGTATATGTGAAATGCTACAGAATTTAAATGTAGATGCATACATCTCCCAGACATATTTTTTCCCATAACTTTATCACTCATTAATGAATCAAATCAGTAACAGTTCAACAGAGATCTCAGTAGATCCTGCAAATCTAAATTACTTCCAGTACCTCTACCTACTACATCAGGGAACTCCTCAGATATCTAAACTGTGTCAAAAAAAACCTGTGTGAATACTTCTCTTGTCTTCCATTTTCTAACACATAAGTTATCAGAAAGACTGTGTGCTATTTGAGAAGAGGAATATATTTAGCAAGGAAACAGGACCTGGCACTTTATAATTCACAAGGGTAGTGTTACATTTAGTTTATACAAATGTCTATATCTGGATTAAGAAAAGTGGGGGGAAAAAAACTCCTTAAAAATCCTTTAGTTTTTTATTTCAGCAACTTTCACATTTATAGCTAATCAAGTGTTCTGATTAACTAAGGAAATTAGAAAAATGCACACCATGAAAGCCAAGGTAGTCCCAAATCAAAAGCACTCCTCTCCTGAAAGCTGATCATTGCAGGGGGACCATTCTAAACATGAAATGCCTTACTCAACTGGAAAATGGTCAACACCAGTGAATCTGACTCCAGAACTGGGACATTCAGATTAACAAAACTGGGAAGATCCCTGCAAGTCTTTTGTATTGCATTTCTCATCACAAAACCCTTTTCCACATCTAAAACAGTATCCAGTCTATCTTCCAAAAAGTGTAGCGGATAGTTGTATTACTCTCTTCTGATAAAATACCAGATATATGTTTCCTTGCTCTGCATTCAGAACACACAAGAAATTTATATGGTAATCAACATGATTATAAGTCCTACAAGTCTGATAAGTACGAAAGCAAAATAATAGAAGGAATCAATTTGCTAAGAAAAAAAAAATCCAGAAAGAGAGCAGAACCCTCAGGAATATTAAAGGAATATCCAAAATTTCCCTTCCAATAGATTTCTGACAGTAAAATTAGAATAAATAACATTTTGTACTGAGTTTCTGATACATAAAAATAGGATTTGTCATGTCAAGTCTCTGGGCAACAGCCTTATCTGTTTTCTAAATGCTGTGTCCTAGAAAATTAAAAAAAAAAAATAAAAAAGAACAAAGTTGAAAGAATGATATTCCATATAATCAGGAACCAGTCCAAGTCTTTTCAAAATTGTTCAAAAAATTCCACATCTTCTCCCCACTCAATGGTGTTGTTTTCTATAAATAATTTCAAAGAAAATGAAAACTGGGTAAAGGGATTTATTATTTATGACATGACAGTTTTTCTGATATCATATTCACAGAAAGCATAGAGAAAGATGCCTCTACTTAATAGATTTTCTAGTTTTAGATTCTTGTCTACAGCTTCTTGTCTATCTTCTCCTACCTAATAAATAACAACATAGTTTACTATTGGATGAGTTTTTGAATATTGATAAGAATTAGTCCTCCCTTTTATTTCTTTTTTTTTCCCAAAACTTGCTTTATATTTGGCACAGATACTCCTGACTAAAGGAATTTCCTTGTTCTGTTTAGAATAAGTTTTCAAAAATAAACTGCAAAAAAAATTATATTACAATACATATTCTGGAAAAATAAATTAAATTAGATTTAGCACTCCAAGACTTAAAACTCATATTCCAGTGTAAGTTTTAAATTAGGTTACAAATTACAGCAATTTATTAGACCGAAGAATAAAAAGTTTAAAAGCATTTCTGGTAAGAATTAATCTGCTCCTTCAACTTTCTGAACACTACAATACAAAATAATTAATATTCCTCCAAAACTCTTTTTCTCCATGCTGTCTGGAAAAGCTTGAGCATTGAGCACTGTAATTATGCCCTAAGAAAGTGTGGTTGTTGTAGACTCTCTTCTCTCCATGTCTCTCTCAATAAAATGTTTTGGTGAATTACAGGTATAGGAAGCATGATCCTTGCAATTACCAGATTTGGGTTGTGCATTGTCATTATGACTTGGTTGACCAACGATAGAGAGAAATTACCAAGTACCTCAGACAGGTACTAAATACAGTGAGTAATCATGTAGTAATTTATTTGAAAACCATTATACCTGAGACAATAAAGTCAGTAAACATAGTTGAATGTGGCTGATGAAGCTTTGATTCATTCCCTCCCTAAAGGGATTACAGTAATTTCACGATTATAAGCCGCACCATTTTGACTAAAATTTTGGTCCGAACCCAAAGTGCGGCTTATAATCAGGTGCGGCTTATAAATGGACAAAGAACAAAAAGTTGCTGTTTTAGTTTGGAGGACAGGTGTCTGCTGAGAAAGGCAGGAACTTCTCTTTGAAATGAAGAATGTAAACCCCCTCCCTCCAAATTATTATAATTTGGAAATCAAGAGGCTTTCAGGCAAAAATATGGAAATTAGGAATAACAGTTCTTTTCTAGGGAAATCAAAATAGAAATACAGTACTACAAAGAAACAAACTCCAAACCCTGACAAAGTCAGAGTACAACCTGACACCCCGTCAGGCAGGGTGTTGGTAGCAGTCCCATTAAATGGTGGTTGCATCCTCCTGCAGTGACAGATGTGGTTCAGTTGGAGCAGTGCTCCTGTAGAAGGTGCAGTTTCCCTCTGGAGGTCCAGTGGTGATGTGGAAAAATCCGGTTTTTCTCTGGAGTCCAGTGGAGAAAGGGGCTCCCTTAGTGTCCCAAAACCTCTGTTTTTATCTTGGGCTCTTCCCCCTGGCTGGAGCAACTTTCAATGGGATGCAGTAATTTTATCAGTCACACAGTGGGACTCAATGGGCCATTAGCAGAAAATGACTCACTGGAGGAAGGATGGGTTGTGAAAACATAAAGAACAATGCCCTGCCTGGTTTCAATGGATGGCCCATTAGCAGATTATCTGCCATTGAGATAAGGATCACTGTCCCCACCCTCAACAGATGGTGATAGAATAGATACCTTTTATCACACTCTGTATTGTAACATGCGGCTTATAATCAGGTGCGGCTTATATATGGACAAAAAATGAAAAGTTGCTGAAACCCAGAAGTGCGGTTTATATTCAGTGCGGCTTATAATCGTGAAATTACTGTAATTCCATCCTCTCTGCTTGTGAAATTTTGCTGGTGTCTCTGAAACTAGTAAAAAAAAGTTTTCTTTCAAGCTTAGATTTTTTGGGCTTGATTTTGTTGGGTCAGGGTTTTTTTTTGTTGGAGAGGAAGTAGTGAAGGTAATTAAGCAACACTAATGAAATCTATCAATTTCACCATAACTGGCTGCAAAACTAAACAGAAGGCAAAAATGATAAGAAAAAACAAACAAACAAACAAAACCAAAAAGGAACTCCATAGCAATATTCAATTTCAAGCCTATTGATAAATACTACACATGGAATAACACAGAACAAATATAACTGAGTCCCTGAAGAGTCTGGTTCATAGCTGCTACTGTCTGAAGGCTTCAACCAGTCCTACTATGGATACAATGGAATAACAAATCGTTTTATTGAACTTTCAGTCAAATTCAGTGTAAAAAGAAAGAAAAGTTCATATTGTGCAAGCAACTAGATACTAGTATTGGCTTGTCATATGGTTGGTTTCTACTTAGAAATTCTGAATTAGTTTCAATTGTACCATGTCACAAAAAACTTTTTCTGCCATTAACAAGGACACTGAAAGGTTGAGACTTTGCATCTTGTTGATTTATTTCCTCCTTGAACCAGTTTCTTACATGTATGACAACTTCAGTTCTTCTACTTCAACATGTTTATATGTTAATTGATATCCAAGACAGCTTATTCTAACATGGGGACAGAATCTGACTAGCTCCCTCCAACCTTTCTCCATGCTCTAGGTACAAGGAGATGCCCCTCTGTGCACCACTGAAATACACTTTTCTTCGAACACTGTTTCTTTATCTAGCCATACTGCAGACGAAACACACTTTAACAAAGCATGTTCCAGTAGACTCCTTGTTGCAACTATTGGAAACTCCAAACCATTTTCCCTGAAATGAAGTCTGCTCTCCCTTGGTGAGCTCTTCAGACTCCTGAACACACATGCACTGCTAACTTCTGACAGATGCTGTCTCAGATACAATTAAGCAATTAAGAACTTTTAAGACCACACTCCTGTTGGCTGTTTTATTCTGCTAAAAAGCAGAAGTGTAAATAAATTCTAAAAAAAAAAACCCAAAACCAAAACACTAAGGGTTTGCAATTGTATAATTGAAATCAGAATTAGGATACTACTGTATATGACCAGTTCTACTTAATTCAATGTGAGCATGCTTTATACTTTACTGTGACAAAATACAAATTATAAATAAATTTAAATTACAAATGAAGCATGTTGCAAGAATATCTAAGATGTACAGCACTGGAATTAGAGACAGCATACTATAACCTATTGCCAAACCTAAATGATAGAGAGAAATATATACTTTCGGATCACATTCCAGTTACTTCTTAACTGCTAAAACATTAATTTATAAGGTCACTGCAGATTGCAAAATTTGTGGTTCCCTTGAGACCACTTTGATTTGTTAATTCAGATGACATTCATGCTTAAAAATCTGATAACTAAGGAATTGTACAGTGTCATCCCTTGGCATCTGAAGACAGGTAATGAGCAAGACTGTCAAGGCAACAACATTAATTTTTAATATAAAGTGGAACCTCTGAAGATAGAAGAAATACTGAACTATGTTTCTTTTTCAAGCGTACTGAATATTTAATACTTGTTTCCACTACTGACACAAAATCACAAGCCTCCTGCATCCCACAATTATCTGATGAGCACTTACCGTTACTCCAAAGAACCTGGTTTCATTCATAGCATTCAGAAAAATTTTGCCGAGTTTGTGATTCGTGTAGTTAAAATCTTCAATTTTTTGGTGCTTGTTGGTGGAATTCAGATAATTCATTGCCCGCTGTAAGGTCCTGGCAATCACCCATATTCCATCATAGGCATAACCATGAAATTTGCTGGATTGCCCATCGCCACGTTTAGCATTGTATTCCTTTTCATACTGCTGTGGAGTCTGCAGAAGAGATTGAATTCAGTTTTACCTCAAGACTTAAAATTTTACTGAGTTGAATCTAAACCAACAACTCAAACTACACTTTCCAATTTAGAGACGTGCATAACTAACACAGAAAAGGCCTCCAAAATAAAAATTATGAAAGAAAATAAAATTCAAGAAACATGTATTGCCTGATTTAAAAACTGCTGGTGAAATTGGGAAGCAGAACTAGAAGACAGAGAAACTGAGAGCAGTTGTACCGCCTCACTGTATAAACTACAACTTGCTTTATTTTACTTTTGTGCAAAAGGCTCCAGTTCAAACAAAACTGTACACTGGTGAGCCATAATACTTGAACAGAGAATAAGTCTGTATCTCTGCAAATTAGTGGTCTGATTACTCTTTACAGGATAACACAAATCAAATAACCTTTAATCGAGCAACTGTTTGCTCAATATGAAATTTTGAGTGGCAATTTGTCTCTATTTTACAAGTTCACTATGTTCTGGATGTTGTGCTATCACATGATGAGTTGCCCTTCAGTAAAGTTGCCTCTCATGATCACTCAGGAAGGCATGAAAGGCAAACGGGAAAAAAATGGTGAAAAACAGCAAAATCAGGCATGTTTATTCATTGGTCAGAGTTTGTATGGATTTGTTCTGTGATAAAATTTTATGCGCTTTATGGAAACACCATTTTTTTCTATTTAAAGCAAGCCTCACCTCCTTCTCCCTGGTTCTGAGACGCACAATCACCATCCAAATTGGTCGTTTTTAGAATAGGTTTAAATATAAGAGTTTTTTGTTTCTGTGTTCAACTATTTAACTTGAAGTGACATAGCATATGATACTAAAGACTGTAATTCAAACTTTGATGTACCTTTAAGTATAATGTTCATACTGGGGTAAGAGGGTAGATTTGGACAAGGGACTTCACTGCTTTCTTACCCTGTAGAGAATTAGATTTGATTTTCAAATATTTCAAAACAGCAAACGAGTAGAAAGTGGTGAAACTAACTGTGATGACTGCCAGGTCACTTGGTAGAAGAGTGCTTTACCTTCACTTCCCTCCTTGGTGCTTTACTGTGCCAACCCAGCAGTGAGAGAATTGATGGCATAATAAAATAGATGGAAGAAAAAGACTAACCCTTCCTGATATAGTCTTATTCGTTTTTGAGCTGAGAGGCTCAAAATCCACTCCAATATAACCTTCCATGGCTGCGAGAAGATTTTTGCTGAGACACTGTGAGGAATTAATCCAGGATTCCCACCAAAGATTTTCATACCACCCTGGAATAATCCACTGATATTTGCTGCCATACATTTCTTCATCATAAGCCTGCAAATAAGAAAAACAGAAAATATAATGGACATTGTAATAGAGGTATTGAACATAAAACCAAGTTTTTGTTAACTTTTTTTTTCATTATTAATGAACTTATGGTGCAACTGGGGTACACAAGTATTTTGAACAGTTTAGAACAATTACTTGCTAATCATGAAGACTTTTTTTGAAGACTCCTGACTTTAGAATTCAGGATATGAGAATTTACTAAACCCTGTTTTTCTTTCATTGGATTATTTCTTAAAAAACAGAAAAATGAAACTGTATTCTAGAGCAGAGGGAGTGAAAGAGAAACATAAACAGAAGGAGCAACTTTCCACAGTAAGTTCATAACAAAACTTTACAGGAGTGATAGAACCATCATGTTACCACATTTAAACTAAGTTATTATCACACTTAAGTTAAGGACTAGGTAAACTAGAAAACTTGGATCATAGGCACCATCAGATCACGTGGGGCAAATATGAATTAGGTGATTGCTAAAAAACAGACCTCAGTAACATTAGGTTAGGAGTTCCTGCTGAGAAGCATGAATGAATAGTGAATTGATAAAGCAAAATCTTAATGATTTTTTTTTCTCAGTAAGAATTGTCTTCATATGAAATTCTGTATTGTTGGAATACTGAATAGAGCTCACTGCAATCAAATATATTCAGATTATAGTTGTCTCTTTTCAATATTTAGCATAGGTATATATAACAAGAAACAGAAATACTTCCTTAGTCAGGGACATAAGCTGTTGTACCTAAAAGCTGATCTATTCTCAAATATTCTCTTTGGTTGGGAAGAGTGTTGTCGGATAAAATTAGCAAATTTTATCTCAGATATTTCTCTCACTGTCTTGCAACTAGATATTTTTCTTTTGACATTTCAGTCAGCCTCCATTTCAAAACTGCAGGTTTCATGCTTGTTTGGCTCCTAATATAAGCAATACTTGAGACAGAAGGTCTAAGATAAAAATTCTAATTTTTAGAAGTACATGGTGTAAGCTTAGAGCTCTTAACAGGAAAACTGCAACATTTTCACAGAAAATATTACAGAAGGAGGAAATTATAAGAATGCAAACAGGACACATTTTGAAATAACTGTTTTGAAAAGTATCTCAAAGATCATACAAAAAGCCTATCAGACAAGTAAAGATCAATAGCAGAATATATTAAACAGGACAGCCTCCTAAATATGTTAATTCCTAAATTAAAAATGGGCTTTAAATCTGTGAAGTCTATTATAATGATGCCAGCTCAGTTCATAACAGCATTGTGCACAAAGCACATTTATTTGGCCCCTGGTTGCAGAAGCTTTTGTTCAGCCAAAATCAAATTTCATGCCTTTGTATATAATGCTGCTTGAAAGTCCTGTCTGCAACCTGGTGTGCATCTCATATATTACTTATTCCACAATCGACATAAACAGTTTGTCTTTGTCTTGCTTGTTAACTCTGCCCTTCCAGAAACATATCTGCTTCTGTCCTCCTACCCACCTCCCCTACTGCACAGCTATGGAGACACCAGGGCCAGGGCCACCTGTGAGGAAAATAGCAATTCCATCCTGCAGTATTTCCTTCTAAAAGACTTTTCATTATACAGTTAGATCATTCAAGACCTTTCAGTGACTCGGTGTTTTTTATCTGTCAGTTTTCAAATCACGAGGATGCAAACTGACACAGAAAAGTGCTTTTAGAGAAGGACAATCTTATGTAGCTTCCCCTGCTCTATAGAGATTAAAGTATCAAATTGTGTGTTGCCAGAAAGTATTGACTGTGAACTATTCTGAAATTAGAGCTGCTGGAAATTTTCTGTTTGCATAAGCATTTGTAGTGTTTCCTGCATAATCTGTGAATGTCCTGGGAAATGGGCTGAAGATTGAAAATTTCAAAATAGCCGGAAATTTGATCCGAGAAACAATAGATTATTCCCAACATGGTTGTCTGAAAGACTGGTTATACTTTCACATTTCTGTAACGATCTAATTTAACAAAACAC
Organism: Catharus ustulatus; assembly: GCF_009819885.2. Taxonomy (NCBI): domain Eukaryota; kingdom Metazoa; phylum Chordata; class Aves; order Passeriformes; family Turdidae; genus Catharus; species Catharus ustulatus. The sequence goes on along the minus strand of NC_046221.1, from coordinate 96,933,701 downwards.
AAAACAAACACTTTAAGAGCTGTCAGCTCTTCCTTTGAGATATGGTGGAATGACAGGGCTTGAAGGGTAGTCTGGGGAAGGCAAAAGTAGGAAGAAAATCAGCTCCTCTGAGGCTGAGCACCATGACCTTGCAGTCATTTTTCTAGTGACAGCACAGCTGATAGTATTCAGACATTTCAGTGTTTGGGTACCAGAAGACTTATTGAAAAATAATGCTTTTCAACCGCCATTTTCTCCCAGTTGATTCTGCTAAATGGAGGGGATTTTAATACTTAAAAGATACAAGTACTTGAAACACGTGGATCTTTCTTGAACTGTTTGAGTGCACATGGACCAATATTTACAAGTTCCAATTTCTAAGGGTAAGATTTTTTGGCAGACAAGAGCAAGAAGGTTTTTTACATGCCTTATACCTCCAGAGCAGCATAAAGTAGTCATACATTTTCCTTAATCTTTCTCCCATGCCCTATGCAGAATTCAAAGCCCCGAGTTGCTGTCAAGCAGCCAGGAAACTGTCATGGACAATTTTTGCCCTTGTTAAACTGAATTTTTTTGTTTTTTCTTTTCAAAAATTTCATTCTTGTTTGAATCCATAAATAAATGCTTATTTGCAACAAAGAGATTAATGTAAGAGATATTTCTTATGTGTAGTAAAAAATTATTGGCAATTTGTTGATTGTTGAAGTGCTAAGTTTTGACCAAAAGGCCTTTATTTCTATTCTAAGAAAACATCCCATTCATCCCACTGAGGTGAAAATTAATTATGAAGCTAAGACTTCCCAAAGAACTGAAATTGCTCACTGTTTTTGACACTGGTGATAAATGAACAGCTAAGCTTATTTAAATCCTTGTAGGAAGTACCTGCCAACATTCACTTCGGCTTGAACCAGTTCTGTCCTGTTTTTAAAGTTTGGTACTGAATTGTACTATCTTTTAGTCCTTTTTTTTTTTTTTTGTGTCTGTGGGTACGGGTTTTGGTCTCTTCTTCCAAATAATAAGGAATAGGAAAAGAGGAAATGATCTTAAGTTGCAATAGAGGTGGTTTAGATTGTATATCAGGACAGACTTCTTTAATGAAACGATTATCACGGATCAGGGAAGAGATTGAGTCACAGGAGGCATTCAAAATATGTGCAGATGAGGCACTCAGGGACATGGCTTAGTGGTGGACTTGACAGTGCTGGGTTAATGGCTGGACTTGATAATCTTAAAGGTCTTTTACAACCTAAAGATATATATCATCTAAAGATTTACATGATCTTATGTAAACTCCTATAGGTGTCCTGAGGAAACCTCACAGCATATGGCGTTGAATCCAGGCAGAAAAGTGAGGCAGATTTTAAAGGTTTTGCCACCTACCTAAGTCATTACAAAATAATATTTAGGATATAACCACAATCAAAAATAAAAAAAGGTCTTGAACTAGGGGAAAAGCATCTTCCTTTAACAAACTCAAAACATTTTCCTGACTGAAGTCAGTAACTCCACAAAATAAACCCAGAAAATCACAAGTGAAACCTGTCTGAAGATACACCTGGAAAAGAGGAGCTAAAAAACTTGGCATGTCTAAATTATTGTGCTTTTAGACATATATCTGTAGGAGTGCATGAGTCAACAATATATTTTATGAGTAATAACAAGCTTTCTGACATATTGTAGTGCATTAATATATAAATGACCTACTTTGAACTGCCCTCTTCTGCATTCAGTCTCCTGCTGAAACTCTCAAAAAATACATTTTAAACTAGCCCAAATACATGATATTTCAGATCTCTCCAGGCTCCAGAAAAATCCACCTTATTATTTTTGACACTAATGTACTTTAGAAGTAGCCATCACTCTTTGAACCACTCAGAGTTACACACATTTCCCATGTTCACACCAAACCGTAGACACAGAAATCTGCGGATGGCGCTTGTGTGACCGAGACATCCTGTCCTTGGAACCCTTCAGACAGCAGCAATGCAGACTAAAGGACAGCCTGTTCCTCCAAGGAATTCTAGGATTTCTTCACAGGCACATGGATTTGGAAAAAAAATTCTAGAGAAATGCAACTAGAAGTTAAGGGCAATGAGAAATGAGGTCAATCTCTTGCTAATGTTGGACTGAAAGATAATTCTGACCAGGACCCCTCTGCTGGAGAAATGCAGCCCAACCCCACGAGATCTGAGAAGGATCTGGGCTGCAGAAATACCATTCCTTCTTCCAGGAATGAAAAAAAAAATAGGAGATTATCTCTGTCAATCCAATTTAAATGGCAGTACAAAAAGATCTGTATACAAAGACCTATCAGAGATGAGAAGAATGAAAAATAGAATAACATTTTCAATTTCCTTTTGGATGAGAACAGATTTTTTTCCTTCCAAATATACTATACAATCCCCTTTCCAAATTTTGCCACCAACTGGGACAGCTGCTGAGTAAGAGCCAAATTGCATCTCAGGCACATGTATCGCTCAGATTTTGAACTTCCGCCTTTCCTCTGTTTCCAAGGACAGGTAATTGTCTCACTAAGTGAGCACTAAAAAACACCCTTGGAAATTTAGATGCTGCCATTATTGCTTTTCCATTATATTTGCTGTGTGCTTGGATTAATCTAACTATTTAGACTAATAATTCAATACTTAGGCCACTAAAATCTTTCTCTCTGGGATTTTTTTTTTCAGGTCGATACAAGTACAGTAATTTCACGATTATGAGCCACACCTGATTATAAGCCGCACATCCAGGTGTCGGCAATTGTCTTGGGTTACAATACAGAGTGTGATAAAAGGTATCTATTCTATCACCATCTGTTGAGAGTGGGGGCAGTGATCCTTATCTCCGCAGGAGATATTATCTGCCAATTGGCCATCCACTGAAACCAGGCAGGGCATTGTTCTTTCTTTTCACAACCCATCCTTCCTCCAGTGAGTAATTTTCTGCTAATGGCCCATTGAGTCCCACCGTGTGACTGAAACTGGATTTCTCCACATCACCACTGGACCTCCGGAGGGAAACTGCACCTTCTACAGGAGCACTGCTCCAACTGAATCACATCTGTCACTGCAGGAGGATGCAGCCACCATTTAATGGGACTGCTACCAACACTCTGCCTGACAGGGTGTCAGGTTGTACTCTGACTTTGTCAGGGTTTGGAGTTTGTTTCTTTGTAGTACTGTATTTCTATTTTAATTTCCCTAGAAAAGAACTGTTATTCCTAATTCCCATATTTTTGTCTGAAAGCCCCTTGATTTCAAAATTATAATAATTTGGAGGGAGGGGGTTTGCATTCTCCATTTCAAAGAGAAGCTCCTGCCTTTCTCAGCAGACACCTGTCCTCCAAACTAAAACAGCAACTATTCGTTCTTTATCCATTTATAAGCCGCACCTGATTATAAACTGCACTTAGGGTTCGGACCAAAATTTTAGTCAAAATGATGCGGCTTATAATAGTGAAATTACTGTATAGATCCACATTTTAATCCTGCTACTTTTAATGGCAATAAAACAGTGGATAAGTTTGCAGAACATTCGCACAAATAAATGGTGAGGATAGGGAATTTTATGTTTGCTAGTCTTACTGTTAATATTTTAAAAACTTTATTTTTTACGGGCTAATATTTGCTTTCATGTAATACATGTAAAAGATACAGCAGTCAGATGGGAATGACAACTGTACAATTAATAACATTTTCAGTAGCAGAAATTATTAATGTTGCTGAGTTAGGATGTACAGGGACTGGCTTAAATTTCTTATTCTTTAAAAGCAAAATCCATACACACAGACTTTATCACCAGAACACAGCTCTTGGACAAGTCTCAAATCTTGCATTTCTCTGTCTATCTGCAAGTATTTTCTTGGATCTGATGTGAAGAGCAATGCTCAAATTTGATTTGGCAAAATTAAAAGTTAACCATGCAGTCTATGCCTAAATTCCACTGAAGTCAAGTACAAAGTGTTTTACTGAAAGAGAAATGGAACTAAGCATGTGTAACCTCTCTTTAGGATATAAACCTTCACAGAGCTGAACTCCATGAAGAAATGTTTATGCTCAAGTTGCTTTTTATTCAAATGCAGCATGTTCTTTAGTCTGACATGCAATTAAATATATTTACTTACACAGCAGAAGACTTTCACAGCCATCTCCTCATCAAACTGGCCAAGGATTATCCGAACATCATTACCCTGCAGATTGAATAAAAACGTGGCAGTTAAACACAGTCTCAGGTTCCAGAAACCGTTTGGTCATTCAGATCATGCAGGGAGTTAGCACAGATTACAGCTGCAGACAGAATTAATACGGAACTATTTCACCCTCTTTAACTTCAAGAACTTAAAGTACTGCAAAAGGAAAAAAAAACACTGAGGTGTAGAAAATTATTAGGCAATAGTACTAATGAGAGTAAAAATGATACTACAGTCAAATATTAGTATTCAATAACATTAAAATATCAAATATTCTTTTGCTTCCTTGGAATGTTTCTTCCACAATTTTGCATATTAGAAAAAGTTGAAGACACAAACTTATCACTGTCTGAAATAAAACTGTAAAATTAAGAAATGAGATTTGTGAGATCAAATGCCTTGATACTATGCCTGCCTGTGTAATTTTTAAAGGTTTTACTCATACAACATCTTCTCCTCACTATAAAGCATTATCAACTCCCTCTCTACTCCCTTCCACCTCCACACATTAAAAAAAATCATCGCAGTTTAAGAAACTATGACTGAAGTCCAAAGACAATTTTACTTTCATACTTAGAAACATTAAGAGAGTCTTTCTTAAATTCAGGAGCATACGCAGGAAAACATTTCGCCAGGAACAGGACTAACCTCTTCCTAACATAAAATATTACTTCTAATATCCACAAAGCACACTTTTATGACTTCACATTACCTTTTCTTTCACACAATGACAGAGTTCTCTGCAAAAGCTTGAGCAAATCAAATTTTTCATTTCTTTCATATAAGACCTGTTTAGAATTACTAATAGCTCTTTCCCTCTCCAAGGAAAAAACAAACATATGATTCAATATTATTTTAGTGGCAAAAAAATATTAAGTTTTAATTAAATAAATTTGTCAAAGATTTCTAGCTCAGATAATTTCACTGTTTATTTCCTGTTCAGCAAAAAGTATTATGATGGACAGTGCAGTAAGATATTAGAATGCCTCTGTAATTAAATGCATGACAACGATATCACTCAGCATGGTTTAAATCAGAAATAATGTAATATGCTTTGCTCATTCAGAACCTGTGCATTTTCAGTAAGCCTGCTTCCCTTCATTTTTATATTTAGCCACATGATAAAGTAATGTAAATCTTTTTCAAGTGGATTATATTCTTTATAAACAAATCTAACAAGGTTACATGAAACTAAACAAACAAATTACACAAATTACTGCAATAGTATTACAGTTTTTGTAAGGACAATAAACAGATTTAGGAATTATGCACAAAAACCATCACCTTGTCTACTATTACTTTTTTCGCATAAAAAAAAAAGTTGTTCTTGGAACCTCAGCTCTGAGTCACTTGACTGCTCTGAACATAAAAATGCAGATTTAATATTTGGAAAAAAGATTAGAAGAGTTTGATTAAAAAACAAATGGCACAGTACCTAATAATTAAACTTAAAATTGAAGAAATTTCTTTCCACTTTATAACATGATGAGAAGCAATTAAACAAACAAACCAACCAACAAACAAAATATGTAAACTGTGTGGCTTCATAAATAATAGTCCCAGAGTACACATGCAGCAATGCTGCCCACTGGCTGTGTGACAACACTCAGACTGAAGTCATAGTGTCTGTGGTGTGTGGTTTCATGCCTTAAGATTTTGCTTCCACCTGATTATCATGTGATTTAGCACCCATGTAACCAAGGAACTGTGTGTCAGAACACATGTAATTTAGGAGCTAATTAAGGAAAGTCTATACAACAGCTCTTCCTCTTTCATGCACACAGTCTTCCTCTGTAAAGTGACACACTTCTCAGTCAGCCTCTTCGTCCTGAGCTCCACTTTCTGTATCCCCTTCCATATTTTTCACAAACTTGTTCTTGAAGAATTCAAGATTGCAAGTAAGCCTAGATTCATTGGATGCCGGGCTTGGTTCCATCCCACATAAGAGACACTGAAGTTTCAAATTCAAGCAACTGCATTTAGCTCAAGTCCTTTGCAGAGGTTTTATCCGTATCAGAGCTGGGTCCATGTCAGCGCTCATGGGTAAAAATCCACATTACAGACATGCAGACAATCCACATGCAGAGAGATACAACAGATGCTTACTGGGCATAACTTTTTTACCCCTTCATTCATACAGTTAACCAGCATGATTTCCTTGCAAGGATGTACTACTCCTATACTACTCCTTGCAGAATGATGTGAGTTAATAAGGTGGAACTTCCTCATAAAGATCAAAGAAATCACCCACTGGATCCCAGCAAGTGTCAAGTCTCTTTTTCAGAGAGCTGTAAATTGCTGCATGGAGTTAAAACTTATTTGACAGAAGGGGTTTTAATTCATGGAACTAGGCAGGTGATCTACAAGATGATTAAAAACATCCCAGGGGGAAGGCAACTCCCAAAACTGCACTTACATAAAAAGACCAATGTTTAGACTGTTTGCCAGATGGTGAGCTGTCATATTTACTCTTCCCAGAAATTACAGTAGCAATATCAGCATTTAAGCTTTGCCCCTCAGTAAGAAATACATATGTTCCCATATGGACTTAAGTTCAAACAAGAAAATGAAGAACAGTTACATTTCATTTACCCACAGTTGTGGCAAACCCTGCATAAAAACATGTTTTATAAAATAAGACTATAGCACAGCCTCTAAAATAATTACTCTTTTTCTCCCTTCTTTCTTTCACATAGGTGAGGATATTTTTGGCTACTAAATATAAAACATCTTTGGAATCACCAGGAGCTGAGTAATATAAACCCTGAAGAAAGTGAGGATCAACATATCTGAGATGCTCTACTGAGGGAGGAAGAACAACTTGTCTCCTTCACTGCCGTTTCTAACAGCCTCAAACACGAGACACTCTTTAGCCTTTTCAGAGTTCTTGAGTGATGCATATTATGCTGGAATAGGCAGCTATTTTTTCCAGCCTTCAGAGCTTCTCTTCTTTGATCAGATTTTAATCTGTCTCATTTCTAATGAATAACACCACAATGTTGTATTATATAGCTTTCCAGAGAAGGATTGCTACAATATCTCATCTGCCAGGAAAAGTCAATGTCTTGGCAGGCTCTTTATGAGACACCTAAATTGAATAGCTCAGATACTCTGTCTTATTCTCCACCATGTATCTGACAGTCAAGAGGTTATCAATAAATCTACAAAAACCTGGGTAACTTTGACAACGGAGGTAGACACATGTTCTGCCTTCTAAATGCTTGGATGTCCACTTGAAGGACTATAGATAAGCCTCTGACCTTAGCTATGGAATTGCTGATGGTGAAGGTGAACTAGAGGACATCAACTTCCATCATCATAACATGATGGCAATTCTTTTGTCCACATGTAAGATATGAAAAAGTTGGAAGCAGAAGTGCTATTGCTCTTACAACTTGTCTGTGAATGCTTAGAATTTTCAAGCATTTACATGGATGTACAAATGCATCCCTTTCTCTGAACACAAAAATGGGATTTAAAGATATCCTTAAGCTTAAATTTATCTTTTAACTGTGCAGTCAATGCAGGAGAAACTAAGGTGTTACTGAGAGGAATATAAAATATATATATGCAAATCATACCAGATTTTTCTGCTTCCCATTCCATATTCATCAATTTCATTAATTTAAATGTGTTTGTGAAAATAAGAGGTATTTCAGGTAAGCATATATCAGTTTACCTATATGAGGTTTACATGTTGAAGAAAAGAAGAACATTTTTAGAATTGTTTAGCTAAATTCTGTGTCTAACATGTACCTAACAGCAAGTAACCTTATATTTCTGTAAAGAAAGAGCAATTTTCTGGATAATTACTTATTTGTTATTTAAATTTGTTTTGAAAAAGAAATCAAGAGATAACAAGTATACTGTTAGTTCAGTCTTCTGGTGTTCCCTGCAAAGCAACCCAGTGTGTTGTTGACGCAGAGGAAAGCAAGAATCACATTGCTTCTTCTGACTTCCAGCCTAAAGATCCATGCCTAATATGCATTTTTTTTCTTGTTATTACACCAATGCTAGCCAAAAATATGGACTTTACTGTAACCTAACATCTCTTCAACTCAGACGGGTTTCCAGACAGGAAATGCAAACTGGCTTAGACTGGGAAAACACAAATGGCTTTCCACAAACGTAATCTTTACCTATTAATACCTTAAACATTCAGTCTTGAATCTCTAGGTGGTGGAAATAATAAAGCACACTTTGTTTATCATGCTCCTGAACCTTTTCAGCTTCAGTAGTGACCTAGCATTAAACAGGTCAATACTCTTGCTTTAATTTCATTTTTTTTAAACATCATTTAAGTTTTTTTGTAACCTGTTTTACACATATTTAAGTGTTTTCAGGATTGTGGCTTTCATTGTGTGCCATACGTACTTGATGCCAGAAACAAGTTGATCTTCACTACTTAAAAGTGTTTTCTCCTGCTGTTCAATCATTTTTTTCATGTTCCTGTGCAATTTCAGAGTCATATCTCCTGTGTCTAGTTTATTGCTGGTTTCACTGCATGGTAATGCTAAAATATAGTTTTAATTTTATGAAATGGTAGAAGTCTAATAACTCAGAATAATAAGAGATGGATGGGAAATTATTATCCTACCAAATTTGTTTTTCTTTCTTTTTTTCCTTGTGATTCATTTGAAATCATGCAGATGATGTTAGCAAATAATTCAATTTAAAATGTGTAATGGAGTTAATGGAAAGAGGCTCAATATTCTTTCTACATGATAATTCACCTTAAAGGGGTTCTGGTTCCAAACCTCAAGAGTTTTCACATTTATATCACTATGACTGGGGCTTTAAGTGCAAACATTAAGCCAGCAACAACTTCCTTTATTTAGTATCACTATTGGGAACTATTAAAAATATTTACTATACACATAGACGACCTACATTAACTTAAGAAGGACTAAGCCCTCAAATTGCCATTTTTTATATTGTTATGCAATGTAATGTAGTAATACATCGTTGTAACACAAATTTTGTTTCCTTACTCCTCTTCATAAGGAAAAAAATAAATCACCACTTTCTCTTTTTCATCAAACAGCAACACATACCTTAAGTTTCTTTACACTTGTGCAGGGATCATTGGAAAAACTCTCAGTATCTGAAATCTCGATGTCTTCGCCATAAAGGACACCAGTCAGATCATTCCTCACCTGTCACAAGACAGAAAAAGGCAAATGAGTGAACCAAGAGCCAGTGAGAAGGAAGCAGATGGGCTGCATTTATATCTGTAATGACAAGCAATGATCTTGACAATGATATATGCACCCACATAGTTTTTTCCATTTCACCCAAGATGTGATCAAGGTGTTACTCCTCTATGACCACCATCTTCTATCAATAGCTGTACCACATAAAGGACTTTACTGTGGCAAAAAAAAAGTTCACACACAGCCTCACAAACTGGACTCCAACTTTGTGTCATGGGGATGGCCAATTCTGCATTTCCAGCGCTGTAGGGATCAGAAACTTTGTTGTAGCCAAAGTGATGTATGAGACAGTATCAATGGAAAAGACTCATCAAGGGAACTCAGACATTCTCAAGTACTTATTTCAGGTGGTCCTATCATGAATAAGCAGAGCTTAGCTTATATCACTTAGGGACTAAGCCTAATAAACCCCACTGTGCCCTACTCCTCTCTAAGACCACTCATCACACCATGGTGCAGCAAGAGGTATAATTGGCTTGAAGGAGGCACATTCATGTACTAGAATATTTTTTTCACCTATTCAATAGTGGCAAGACTGTCCTCTTTGAGCTACCTAATAGCACAAATAGCCAGATAACATACAAAGCAATCTGGTTTTCTGATTTAGGGTTTTTCCCATTTAACTACTCCAAGGTTTTCTGTCTTAACACTGCTGGTTTTCCTCCAGCCACATGATTGCAAAGCCAGTTTCACATTACTATTCCTAATAGATAAGCAAAAATAATTTTAGTCTGCAACATGATTACTGACTGAAATGAAGAGAGTGGCACACCAATTTTAAGTTAATAGAATTAAGATCACATAAATTGCAGTGATTGTCTATTTAATTTGTTTGTAATAACAGAAATAGGAGAAGCAAATCAGTGTACAACAGGTATTCCACATGCAAACACAGAAAAGAGAGGATGGAAGATATGTGATATTAAATCGGAGAATTTAGAAGCCTATGTGTTATATGCAGATACTTTCTGATGACTCTCTGTATGGGTCATTTCCTGACAATCATCACTACGCCAACTGCCTCAATTACTTCTTTCATGGCCTCTATGTCATCTTATCCCCTTTAGTCATGCCTTAAAATTATTGACACATTTTTTTCTTTAGAATCTTTTACAATTATTAGAAAAAATGGACATATAAGTAACTTTTTTATTAAAAATTGTTTTATCTTAGAGAAGCAAGTCAGAATGGTCAGCCTGCCAAGATCTGAGTTACATCCTTTATCCTTCTGTGAGTTCTTTAAACTCATTCTGTGAAAACATGTTCACAAAAAGTGATCAGTAGTGACTTCTTTTTCTGCTTTTATATCAGTAAAACTGAATTATTGTTATTTTAGCTCCAGCGATGCCATTAACTGCTCCTTGCAACAGAGGTCTTTCTCGATAGAAAGAAAATATTTTTCTTGAAACAAACCATCAGTGATAACAGAAGAAAACAAACCTCTCTTGATCATAGTTTAGCCAATGTCCAAAATCCTTCTACCTAGTGTAAGAGAACACTAGAACTATCATTTGCTACTGACAAAAATAGCATTTTTCTTACTTAGTATCGATGTATTTTCCAAAGGAATACAACTTGTCATATTCTTCTACCCAATACTGTCCTACATTCTTCTGTATGACAAGAATTTTTCAGTTTCATATTTGCCTTTCTGATATTTTCTGAACAATTCTAGTCAGCCTTTAAATCAATGAAAGACTAGATTAACATTACTCAGCTAAACTGAGCAGAAAACAGCTGATTTGCCCAATACTGTCTCGTCAAATTAGACCATTATTAACATAAGAATAATGACAAAAAAAAACACACATTAAATAATGTTAATACTTATGGATAGACTTCAGTGGTGGGCACAAGGCTGATGATTATAAAAATTATACCTCAGACAGTCTACTGACTTGTTAGGATTCCATCCCTTTAGAACTTGAGGAATTAAATTGAGTATGTTTGGGGGTTTTTTTGAGCAGTGCTTATTTAAATTCAGCCACTGAGAAATTTCTCTGACATCTCCCCTGACTCATCTGCTAGAAGCAAAGTATCTGTGGCTTTCAGAGCTCCTAGACTTTTCATTTATCTACTGATTAATCTCCCAAAAGACACAACTTACTAGATTTTGTGCCAAAGAAGCTGAAAACCTTTTCTCTTTGCTGCTGCAAGCAGGTATTTGCTGTTTTCCAGATGCGTCTGTTGTGGAGATTTTGCCAAAAGAAAGGTGATTCTTTCCCATTATCCCAACAAGATATTAGCATCTTTGTAAGAATTTACAAGGTTTTTCTAAAAGATGTTTCCCTCTCAATGCTCTGACATGTGTCTGATGTATCATCTTGTGTCCCTAGTCTGGGAGCATTTTTACTATATTTTCCAATTTTTACTTCCTATTTCCATACTTTTTCCACACCAACCTCAGGTTCCTTTCTTCCTTTATAAGTACTCTAAATATATCACAGAATGGAAGCTTGTGGTCTTCTTTCTACAGAGGTTCTTCACTTCTTTCAGATGAATGTAAGAACAGAATCCTCTGATTTGGATTCAGGTCGAAAGTCAGTCACCTCCACTTCTAGAGCTGCCAATCCAGATGCAAACATTCCTATTTTGGATGAAATTTGTGAAGCTGAGAACACCAAATGCTGCATGTTTTGTTTTAGCAGATGCTTGCAGTCCTGGGAAGCTTATCGCCAGCAGTTTTAGTACAAGCAGTTTCAGAGCTCAGCAGCAACCGTTTCATCCCAACAACTCCAAGTAAAGAGAACCATAAACTACTGAGTTTCTGTTTTTTTGTTGTGTAAATAGGATAATTTCAACTTTCAGAAAATGCTGTAGAAAGTGGCAACAAAACTGCATTAAGTTTTTTTTTCCTTAGCACAGATGCTAAGGAAATTTTGCACCGACTATAACACAAAAGCAGTGTAATTACGGGCGGTTTTAGACCCTTGTTAACAATTTAAAGAAAGCTGTAGCTCTATATCTGTTTATATCAACTTTACATACTTTAAAGATAGTAATATTTCATTTTCCCAAAACAGGAAGTACCAGCCCTGATCATCAATAAACCTGAAAATTTTCATAAACCCCTGTGAAAGACATTTTGGCACTGTTCTTTTGCCTGCAAAACTAGATAAAATCAGTGTTTGACCATACTACATATTTAATCTGTGCGGTCAGCTGCAAAAATTACTGGGCTGCAAATATGTTTACTCAAGAGCAACTTTCAAAAAATGAAGGATTTGTAAGCTATGTGCTTTTGCAGGAAGAAAAGGATGGCCCTTCTGCTTTAGGCAAAAGAGGGGATGGGATGCAAGAGAAATGGTTTTTCTCTCTCATTCTGCCAGAGCTGCTCTTTGATTCAACTCCAATGACTGAAATAAAGGTTTTAAAGTTTGCTACCAAGTTAGGTTGTACATTTTTTCTTGTGAAATGGATGGTAGCAACACTTGCCTACCTCATAGCTCTCATATTGAGAGGTGAACAACAAAGTCCCTCACCCTGCACCTGTGAAAGCGGAAATACAGGGATTTTGAGGAATAAAGAAGTTGCACTGCAAAGGAAGACCTTTTAATTTCTTGAATGTCTAGCAAATTGAGAGAGTAGCTAGAATAAATAGCTGGGCTGTAAAAAATGGTGAGGCTTGTGGAGATAAAACTGCAACACACTTGTGGTCTGTACCAGAAAGAATGCATGTAGCTTTAAGGAAAGGAAGAAAATGTTGAGGAGCAGCATGGTCTAGCTCCCTAAGGAAGAGGGGTGCAAGAGCAATAGCAATAGCACAGCTCCCAGGGGGACCTCATCAGCAGCAACCCAGCAAGGGGAGCAGCACAGGCTTGCACAGAACAGCCAGTTTCAGCCATAAGGTGACACCTCCATGCAAGTTCATGGTAATAAGGCCCAGTGTAAAGCTGGGAAGTCAATTTTCAAGTCTGGAACAGGATAAGGTTTGGTAAAAATAACTAGGGTCAGACAGAACCCATATTGCTGTGCAGATCCACACCAAAATGACAGGACTGGGGATAAGCTGACAGGGTCCCTGCCAGGCATAGCTGTGATGAAGAGAATGAGAAACCAGCACCCCACAGCATCATGAGGGCATGGACTGATGGCACTGAGTCGAGCTGAAATGGGGTCAGGGACAGGGAATGGATTGGGGGGTGGGGTGGGGTTGCAGCCCTGGGGGGCTACACAGTGGCAGAAAGGGCTTTTGGTGCTCTCAGAGCCCAGACAGTGAATTTTAGTTGTTTTTCACTTCCTACATGAAATCTGTGTGATGATTCTCTGTGTAAAATATATAAATGACCCTGTCCCTCACAAGGATACAAAAGTTGCACATATAGTGATTTTATTTTAGGAGAGATGAGACTGCTCACTTCAGTGAGGTTATTACTGCAAGCACCTTGTGACCTTTAGTAAATACTTAGCATCCATTTGACCACTGTATTTCATTTTTTGCAAGTTAATGTTATTTGTTTTTTTCTGATAAAAGTAGTAAAGAAAGGTGATATTCCTGATGGACTGTCAATCTAGCGATATTAGTTTGGATTTAGGGGTCTCCACAGACCAACATTTCAAACTAGGTTTCAAATTATACGTTTAAAGGCACAGTTCACACAGTTAATCCTAATGCTGCCAGTTACAAAATGAATTTAATAATTTTTAGATTAATCATACTACTTTGCTTTTAATAGATATTTCTGATGACCTTTTGGTTCACTAAAGCTGCATGTAAGTACAGCAAGCTAAATCCTTGTCGTTCAGGGTAGTCTAATCCCACCAGATGTTGATCATAAGAGATGCCTAACAAATGAGAACTGGTCTGACCAGATGGATTACACTGTCAGATATTTTACTAAGATTTCCTGTTCTCTGGAATATACAGTGCAATTTAAAATGTTATACTATAGGAGTTTCAGTACAGACATATAAATATATGTGTTCAAACAAGTGTTTGAATGATAAGAAAAAATTTCCTCATTACATGGACAAAATGTAAATTGTGAGTAATTGCATAGGACAGATTACAATTTTTGGGATTAGTAAAGATAGAGGTCTCACCATGTATGATGTGTTACAAGCAAACATAATTAACCCTATTTCCATTCCAATGGAACACATTACTCACATCATTTGGGACTACAAAAATGAAACAGGTGGTAGAACCTTATTTGAAGCAGAGAGACAATACAAAAAATAAAAGATGAAGCAAAAATACACCAAGAGGTAATAGTAAAATATTATTTTGGCTTGTAGGAAAGAGTTTCATTTAGAGGAAAACTAAACAAATAAATATGTTTTATTGTGTAAAGGAGAAATGAAATCAGAACTGCAATCGATTTCCTTTTCTGTTAAAAAGAAGTCAGATATTTTTTAAAGTACCATGTTTATGGTTTTCATTGTGACAAGAAGGGAAGAAGGAACCCTGGAATACAGGATTTTCACTGTAAACTGCCTTAGTACTGGCCCTCACAGAAAAAATACAGTAACTTCACGATTACAAGCCACACTGATTATAAGCCATATGTCTGGGTGTCGGCAACATTTCGTTTTTTGTCCATAAATAAGCCACACTGGATTATTAGCTGCACTTTCGTTCGCAGCAAGGATCCGTGTGCAACTTTCACAAAGTTGCCAATTAGTAGAAGAATCGCGGGATCACGGGGTTTACTGGCTTGGTTCGGGGCCATGTGGCCTCGGCCCGCTTGGAGCTGCCAACGGGGCCAAGTGAGCCAGCTCAGCCGGGCCGCTCCACGGGGCCACTCGGGGCCGGTCGCCACTGCCGACGGGCTCACTCGCCCCCGCCTGCACCTCCGGCGTCGGGCGGGCTGGCCCTGGCCCGGCGCTGTCAGTCCCACTGCTGCTCTGTGTTTGCTCCCCCCGACCCAGGACCCGGCGCTGCTGGCCCTGCCCCCGCTGGGTGGGCTGGCCCTGGCCCGGCACCGGTCCCGCCACTGCCATGTTTGCTTCCCCCGGCCTGGCGCTGCCCGCCTGGCCCCCTCCGCATTTGCTTCCCCCGGCCCAGTGCTGCTCACCGGGGCCGGGTGAGCTTGGCTCGGGGCTGCTGCTGGCTCGCATTTCCGGTTGGCAAATTTCAGAATTTTTTATCACAAATTAGCCACTCCGGATTACAAGTAGCACTCCAGGTTCGGACCAAAACTTTAGTCAAAATTGGTGCGGCTTATAATCATGAAATTACTGTACCACTTTTTTCATCGAAGTAGAATAATAGTAGCTGGGTCTAACCTGAAAACGAATGCAATCGATATTAGTCTCATCTACAAGAAACACCCGCATGTTTCAGACTGAATCTTTCAGACTAGAGTAATAATAACACTGCTAATGATATTTTTGTTTTATTTGTATAGTAACTACACATTCCAGTAAAAAATGTTAATTATCCTCCTTTCTGCCTGGAATGGCAGTATGGTAAATGTGGTTTCACATAAAACCTATATCTGTGTGACTATCAAACAGATCATACCTGCTTAAAAATAAACTTCTATGAAATCACTTACAAAAGGCTCTAATTTCCTCCTAAATTTTCTAAAGGAAGAAAGGAATTTCTTTACCTTTCTTTTGTTTTTTGATCACAGAAGTAAAACATAATCAGGAACTCAGATGTCAAATCTACTAGTTGTGTGCAAAAATAATTGATAGGCATGTAGGGTTCTTCTGGTAGGGGAGAAGTTAGTCAGGGGGCTTTAGGCTTACCTACAAACAGTTAAAGTTAGAAGGTGATTTCTCTTCAATAGAGATAAAAAATACATTTTATGTTTTTATTTAAAAAATCAATCCATCTTTTCAAGAGGTGGATCAGTTGCTATGAGGTGTTTGAAGAAACCAGCATATGACAGTGAAATAAAAATTTAGTTAGGAAAAAACCCCAGGGATCTGTGCTATAACAAAGTATCAAAAGGTTAAGTTCCACTTAATCTACAGGCATGTTAAAAACATGCACATAATGTTCAGCAGGAATTTGAGCAGTCTGAAAAAACAAGCTCTCTTCACTAAGACTGGACACTAAGACAAGTTAAAACAAAACTGAGTTGTACAGCAGAGAGAGGAAAGGCATGGTACATTCCTTACAGGAAAAAAAATACATAATGCATTGCCAAGCCAGAAAGGATCTCAGAGATAATAGGCAAGGATTGAAAGTAATGATATATTCTATAACAAATAACGTCAGTTCACATGAGGAGTTAAGGAGCACTGATGAACAAAAATGAAAAAGAAAATACACACAAAATATACTCCTGATTCCTTCAATGTGTGATACCATCTACAAAACTGAGGATAAAGTGATTTCTGATGGCTTCCAGGGAAATAAGACAACCATCCTTCCACAAGTTTATCATACATGACTTGTAGAGAAAGTAAAATAAAATTAAAGGGTCTGAAGGTTGCAATATTATACAACAGTAATTTTCATGTCATGTATTATGAAAGTAAATAGGGACCATATTGAGAATAGATTATTCAATAATTTATAAACCGATGCCAGAAGTGCAAGTAAATAAGTGAGAATTTAAAAATGCTTGTTTATTACAGCAAGGCAATGCAATAGGACTACTGAAGTTGGTGCAAGTATTCAAGTAACTGGGAGTGCTGAAATAGTCAATATTTTATTTGGAGGGAATGTGGAGGCAGACAAGTGGAGGTGCCCTATATTATTATGTGTTGAGTGCAATCAGAGCATCAAATGAAAAATATAGAATACACCTGCATCTTTTACTGGGAAAGTAAATTTCACAGGGTTTAAATGTAAGTCTAGAGAAAAAAATACTTAAATAATTTTTTAAAAATTTAAATAAATTTAAACTCCCTAGAATACATAGTAAGGCTGCTTTATGTTGGTGAATTTAGTCTAACCTAGGAAATAAGAATAGAACAAGAGGGAAAGTCTTGTGGTACCATAGAAATAAAGAATGAATCACAACTTAGAAAAAGATAATTAATTTCTTTTGAAGGACACACTAACCACCATCCTCAAACCCACTTCTGTATTAGTCTACACACAGCAAAAACTGTTCAACTACAGAACCAAAAATTAGGCACTCAAGATCTGACTATATTATTCAAGGTGGGCAATGTATAGTAGTTAATAATTCTTACATACATACACATTTCAAACACATTGATTACACTCAGGAAGAGCCCATTTACTAAAATAATTCTGAACAGAATTACTTGAGAGGGATAATTCAAACAAGCATGAAGGATAATTAAATATTGCTTAAGAAAATGTTATCACTGCTAAAATTATAGTATTAAAATTACATAAGGAAGCACCTTTATGTAAAATCCTCCTTGAGCACACAGAATGAAAGTATCCTACCATTTATACATTTGAAGTCTCTAAATCCATGATGGATAAAATATTTTTTATTCCAACACTAACTAGGAAGTGTGTTACACGCATATTGCCAAAGTTAAATAAATGAGCATTTCTAAGGAATGAGTCATCTCATCAATAAATAGATGTCTAAAACAGGTGAGATTAATTACACCCTGGAAGAACCTCTCTCCTTTCTCCATCAACTATAAATGGAGCTCAGAGGTCTCTGAGATACTGACAGGTGAACTCTAGCTGAATTCCAGGTCTCAAAATCTAAGCCTGTCTCAAAATGGCGTTTCAGTAGCACTGCCATCCACTGAAACCTAAAAGTCTCAAAGATCCCTTACCATAATAAAAGGTTCTCAGGGCAAGATCAGAGGAGTGAGCTGCCTTCCTGCATCCCTTCTCAATCTGTCCACCCCATTGCTGAGGTTGAAGACACAGGGTCTTATTCCACTTCTTGGCTGGTAGAGTAAGTTTGTCCAAACTATGGGTTTGCGAAAAACTTCAAAATCCTTGTGTATTGGAATTTTTTCCATTCAGAAAACCTGGACCAAGTTTGAAGTTTTGCCATGCACTCAGCTCCTCACTAATGGTTTAATTGCATCAGACTCAGCGGGCTATGCCAGCACTTATGAAAACCTCTGTATCCAGGAGTAAGTCTTGTTATCAACTGAAAGCTATGAATACAAGCCTCAGTGGGAAACTAAAAAAGGAAGAAACATTTACCTAATATAAAAACTGGATGACATTTTGATGAAAGGAAGATTATAGAACCTGTGAGGATAGAGATCACAAGGAATTATTACATTATTTCAGAAGTCCTCCAAAATAGCAATTCATATTCCTCAGACCTCCTAAATGTGGAAAGGTCAGCAACATCAAGTTCAGATTTAATTCTGTTTGGTGCTGAACTAAGGGAATACTTGCCCTCCTGGCAACACACTGGGGTATTTGGGCTTTAGGCATTTTAGGAGTACAGGGATAGGTTTGTTTAAAATTTGTGAACAGTTCAATAAAGCTTTTAGTTAACTTATTTTCCACTGCTCCAAGCATCCTTGTTTAGATCAACTCTGTAAAAAAAAAAAAAACTGCAATTTTTAAGTCTCTATTTCTTCTTTTAGATGAAAAGCAGAAAACAGACACCATTTCAAGGATCCAAGGTCATCATATTACAATGATAATGCTGTTATAAATATACAAGAAAATTTTACCATATGAACCATGTTTCAGCCCTTCAGTTCCTTCTTTGTGGAAAAATACATGAGAAGTTACCTTCTATCTTTTCTGACTCAGAGAGGTTCTACTACATTAGAGAACTAAATTGGATACTAACTGGAGTGATATTTCTCAGCAGAGACAAGCAATGAAGAGATTTTAGAAAAAAATATTCTCTTTCTCTCTACTGTCTTTCATTTACATTCAAAGGACTTTTTTAACTTGCACACGTGTATTAAACTGAGCCATCCTTTTCCGTTTCCTTAAGACTGAGATTCTGTAGCATATTGTACTAAGTACTGTAACTTCAATCCATTATGAAACTAAAGTCAGAAGATAAAATGAAGATACATGAGACTAAAGTACTATTGCATTTCTGAGTTTTATGTATTGAAATTTCCTACTACTGTTTTGTTTTCAAAAATAATTTTTTAGAGCCTTTGAAGTGGAAACAATTGCTCACTTATTAATTTTTTGTTGTCTCAGATGGTCACTAATATCATTCCTGTGATCACCAGGATTATTATCTGAGGAAACAATGGGTTTAAAAACCCAAATGGCCACCTTCTCTACATGCAAGTACTGCTGATCTGATTGCTCTGTCAAAATGCTTCAGCATTGTCTCTCTGTGAAGACACCATATTAGCTTTATTCATAATTTATATTTATTTATAATGCAGAATACCAAAATAGTTTCACAAATATTTGTGAAGCACTATTTAAAATTTTTTTTTTTACATTTTTTCTCTCTATGGAATGCAGAAAATCATTAGCGATGCAGATCCAAAGAAGGACTGTGAATCTGGCTATAACTGTTGGCATCAAGAGTCTGCACTCACCCACCTGTAATGGAGAAACTGAGGAGTAATGAAACCTTGAACAACTAAGATGCTGTCAACATATCAGGAAAATCTCTGATCTCCCTGCTTGCAAGGTCACAAGAAGGCTGAAATTCACAATCTTAGTTATGGCAGCCTTCACAATGGGAACAACATCCTTCCCCTTGGATTTTCTTGAAGCACTCTAGATTTCAAAAATCCAGACATACTATCTCACAGGCTAGCTGAAAGGCTACATAACTTAGGGGGAAAAGATCATCCTCAAATACCAACCATGCTTAAATTTACAGAAAGGACTTCTGTAAATTCCATCTGCAAATCCCAACTGATGCCCACATTCTGCTAACTTAGGAGTTACTACATTCAGATTTATGTAGCACATGACTTCGTAGAGTAAGCTAAGCATTCTGGTAAGAATACTTGAAGTTCAATTTTTTTGTCATTTGATGCTGCAAGAAGTCTCAAACGGCCAAAGATAGCTAGTATTTTTTTTGTTGTTGTTGTTGTTTGGGAAATCTATTTTTTAGTGCAGTAAACCTCTGACAAGGTGATTACATGCTTCACCTGTAGGAGGAAGCAGCAGTCTAGCAGGAGCTGTATGGTTGTAATTGTTGTAGGAAACTTTGTAGGAAATGCTTCCTAAAGAAATGTCTAAAAAAAAGAGATGATCCTGGAAAATGTCAGAAATGCATAAAATGCATATAGAGTGGATCACACTCAAAATTAATGGTATCTAAAATTTAGTTGCATTTAGATTACCCATGAGCTCAGGTAGAAAGGATAAACCTAAAAGTAAAGCTTGAAAATTCAAAATTAACAAAAGACAAGGCATACTATTTCAACTACTTAAATGTATTTTGAAAAGCTGCCCTGTACTTGACACAATAGCCAACAGTGATTTCTAGGAAGCACACAGAGTTGACCCTGTCTCTTATATGCAGCAGCAAGCTGAAGTTCAAGGCTGCTTCAGTGATTGCAACAGAATGTTGCTAAAAGTCTGCCACAGAAAAAATAATGGATGTTTAAATGACACTCTCTGGCATAAGGCAAGCTACAGTAGTTCATATCACCTGGGGAGAAGAAAGTTACAGACTAAACTACAATTTCTCCTTCTAATCTCTCTGCCTCCTACCTCTTTCCCCTAAAAACTGATAATGGCACTATCATCTTTTACATCAATGATTTTTCCAAAATCATCATGAGAGACATGACTATCCTCTGCTAAAGGCTTTGGAGAGCAACCACCTCTGTTAAAAAAAAACAAACAAGTTAAAAATTGATTGATTTCATAACCACATTTTTGTTTGGAAAGCAAAAATTTAGATAAACAAGGTAGTTAATAGCTCAGTTAACGCATTCCAGTTAATGTAATCAATTCGCACGTGCTAAGTGAATTAAGTTCACTTTTTAATCAAAGTTAGTCAGGTAAAGCAAGCTGTTGCTATTAGAGTTTTTATCCTGTTTTCTAGGACTACTAGATGATCAGACTTTATTTTGGAATTTGGGGATGATCCCTTGGTACTCCAAGATTAAAGAAAATACAGTAACATATAAATACGTTTTTTAATAATGAAGAAAACCTTGCAGCAACATTTCCTGCAATGGTGTATGACTGTTATTTCACACTTTATTTACTTCAGAATCCTCAGAAGGACACCATATGGTGGTGATAATTTACTGTACTTGAGTGTCTCAGTTTGATTCACATACTTCCTCCACTGAGATTTCAATTGTTGGCTGAAGCTGTACTGCAGTTACCTGTGAAAAGTCTTTCTAGAAAAGAGATTTTTCTCTGGCTCTTGTACATCTCTTTTTGAAACCTTTAATGCCTTTGTTAATTGCTCTTTCTCTTTGACAGACTTTATGTTCTGAGATTTCTTCCTTGCAGTCTCTTTTCCTGAAACTTCTTAAATCAAAATAGTTTCTTGTATGTCTCATATCAAGTCCTTTCTAAATAAGTTCTGCACATTATTTTGTATTATTCCCAATGGGATTCTGAATAGGCCTTGCGCTGAATCTTCGCAGATTGTCTTAAGCAGCCTTTTGGGGGTTGCACTTATTCTTACAGAAATGTAGTTTTAAAAAAACCACAACATGGTGGCATCGTTTCATTTCATTGACTTTACATTCTCTTTTTCTGCAGAATCCTCCAGAATCACATTAATACAAGCTGTTTGGTTTAAGAAAGTAATGCCAATTTTATCCCTGACTAGAAAATCTAAAATAATGTATACAGTCTATCAGTGCTGTCTGAGAGGAAGTCCTTAATTCAGTATAGAAACCAGAAAAAAAAACCTTCCAGGTAAGAATTCCGCGCGAGAATTACTTGAAGTGCTTTATTCTACAAATTAAAGAATCAGTTTCAATCTGTGTCTTTGGGACACTTGTTTGCAGCTTCAAGTGGTAAAAATCATGTCTTTTTGTATGGACTTTATATGGATCTCTTTGACCATATGTCCTAATTCTCTTTAGTGTTGCTGTCCTTCTCTTCTTAACCTTATGGATTGTGTCTGGAATTCAAAGAAAATCTGGAATCAGACTTCTATATCCCCGAAAGACCTAACAACAATCTGGTATGAAAAAATGTTTGGTACCTTCATAAGCATATAAACTGTTTTGTTTTATCCCTCTTAGGAAGGAGAGTATACATGTACCACCATTATGGGTTTCACATTTGAATTCAATGGAATTTAATAGTCTCCCTCAAAATAACTTCTATCTATTTATGAGTTTTAAAAAAATTCCATGCCATTCGTTATATGTTTTGAATTGGTCTGAAGGATAATGCCTATTTAACATTAAAAAGCCTAAAATCAAACTGTAACATTAATTGCCTGTAAAATTAATCTTTCCTCCTTTAAACAAGAAAGAGACGTAGAAGCACAGGGATCAGTCCCATTGTCCATAGAAGCGAACTCTGTTTTGGCAAGAAGAAGCTATACTAGACTGGGAGTTAGGAGAAATACATTAATTTTGTTTTGATTATGTTCTCTTTCTTTAAATAACATTTCTGCTAAAGCTCTGCAGACATGTTTGAATTTACACTTGTGGATCCTGCAATCTGAATAGGTCATTAAATTTCCATCTATTTATTTCTTTCAGTGCCAGAAAACTTTGGTGAATATTATCTAGGAGTGCAGGTGTTACTAGAGCATTTAGGAAACTGACCATTCATTACTGATTTGTGTGAAAAAAAATGTTTAAATAGCAATCCATTGACATGGAACCATATTTTCCTCCACATTACATGAAAACATTGAAGTAAGCAAAGTATCATCTACTACTGATATTTGGGTCTAGAATCATATATTAGGGAAAGGAGAACAGGAATCCTCCCTCTTTCTCTCCCCGCCCTGATTCCCTATTGTTACCAGATGATGTGATACTCTTAAGTATAGTCCTAAAGGAGAGGAGAAACAGAGGAAGCAAGAATATCTTATGATGTGCTGCATCTCTTAGTTTTCAGTCATTTCTCCAACCTGCTATATAATAGATTCTAATACATTAAGTTTCAACTGTGAAAGGTGTTGTTTCTGTAAGATTAACCACATCAGTAGCACCCTGCAGTACTTAGCTCAGCTCCTGCTTCTTTGCTGCAGGAGTTTACCAATGACTGATGCACCCAAGGAATTTCACACATGTTCCTAGTTCTGCAACCCTCTGGAACACACTTTTTGTGCACCAGCTGCTCCATTAGTGGTTACACTTACACAGTTTTTCATAAAACATGACCCTTATTATTACTGCTAAAAATGTACCTTCTGCAGTACATATTTCCTTCAATGGCTCACAGAGAAGTACAGTAAATTCACGAATACAAGCCGCACTGAGTATAAGCCGCATCGCCAGGTGTTGGCAAACATTTTGTTCTTTGTCCATACACAAGCCGCACCCGAGTATAAGCCGCTCTGTGTTCGCAGCGAGGACCCGCGTGCAACAAAGTTGCCAAATAGTAACAGAATCGCAGCAGGGCGGGGTTTACTGGCTCAGCTCGGGCCATGAGGGCTCGGGGCTGCCGACAGGGCTGGGTGGCCCAGCTCGGTACTGCCACTCGGTGGCAGGGGGGACACAGAGCCCTGCGGTGGCCATGGGAGCCGGGGATGGAGCACCCCGAGCCGCAGGGCCAAGCAGGAGAGAGCCCCTGCTTCCCCCGAGCTGCAGAGCTAAGCAGGAGAGTGCTGCCCCGCCTTCCCCCCGAGCTGCAGGGCTAAGCAGGAGAGAGTCCCTGCTTCCCCCGAGCCGTGGGGCCAGCAGGAGAGAGCTGCCCCTGCTTCCCCCCAGCCTTGGGGCCAGCAGGAGGGAGCTGCCCCACCTTCCCGCGAGCTGTGGGGCCAGCAGGAGAGAGCTGCCCCGCCTTCCCCACCCCCTGTGCTGCCTGCACAGAGCAGCTCCACCTGCTGCACAACAAAGTAACCAATTTGTAACAACCGCGTAAATGCAGGGTTTTACTGGCAGGAGCTCGACTTTGCAGTTTGC
The DNA here is from genome assembly GCF_009819885.2 of Catharus ustulatus. Lineage (NCBI taxonomy): Eukaryota > Metazoa > Chordata > Aves > Passeriformes > Turdidae > Catharus > Catharus ustulatus. Next base: position 96,909,467 of record NC_046221.1, on the reverse strand, counting down.
ACTGACTTGGTTTGAACTCCCAGGGTTGAAAATGTCAGAAAATTATTCACATATTGGCCTCACCTGAATATTAGCTGCATTCCCAGTATGGGAGCAAAATTTTGGTCAAAACAGTGCGGCTTGTATTCGTGAAATTACTGTACTTCTTTATCTGTTTCATTATGAAAATAGAACTCAACAAATACCTGAGACACATTAGAAATGTCTGTACTTTCAGATGCTCCCAACATCCTACGCTGCATTATTTTTAAAAAAAAAATATGTTTCTTCAACTTTTCAGCAACTCTTCAACTCTTCTGTGCATCTTACAACAGTATTTTCTGATAAATGGACTTTGCCACCCTATTGTTTTCCATGCATCCTTTCAGCCATTTTCACTGGTACAAAAAGAACCAAAAAGAAAGAGTTGCCTCAATAATATGGGCCTTTTTGTATTTTCCTATTAAGTAAGAAAATCCAGATTTTTTTTAAACATTTATCATTATACTTAGCTATGTAAAATACCGGACAGACTATCACATGACTTTACACATTACTTGAGGCCTGTTTTCATGTTCTGGATGCTTAAATTTTAAATGTATTTCTAATCTCAATGGCTTCATTGACGATCAATATCAAACATCTCAAGGCACAATTTACCTTTAGAGCAAGGTTTACTATTAGCAACATTAGCTATAAATACATATTTCAAATGAACTTGATAATTTGGATTTGGTTTTTCTTTCTTCACTTGTTGTCAGATCTGCTTGGCTCATCATAGCTGTTATTCATAATGTGACTGATAAAGAGCTTGTACCATCAGGAGGAGAAATGTCAGCCCTGTCATTTTCTTCTTGTTAACTTCTACTGGCATTATCAGCATTATCTTCAATCTGCAGTTGCTCTGCAGGAATCTTTTTAAGCCCCTTGTCCATTTTGTAGTTTAGTGAAAACTAGATAATATAATCCATAAATCCACTTAACTGGACACATGTAAACAGTAATACATGGAATAAGCTGAAAGTGAATGAATGAGTGAGGATGCCACTCTCAACTCCCCAATGTTGGGAAGTAGCTCCTCTTCCCTCATGATACTTCAGGAACCCTATGTGACTATATGACACATGGATTGGCTAAATGCACCAGTGTCAATATGCACATCAAATATGAGTAAAGTTTAATTTCTTCCTTATTTTTTAAGATAAAAATAAATGGAAATGGAAATGTGACAATTTTCTTCCTGCACCCGCACAGACCATCTTACACACCCTTGGTGCACAGACACCCCTATCTGGAGACCTCAGCCCTACTCACTCTTTAGCTGGCACAGTTCAGAGTTTGCCAGCCTATATCTAGATTGAAAATGGACTGAAGGCAATCTTGTGCACTTCAAGGTATATGCCTAGCAAAAAAAAGACGTATGCTTAAAGTGCCTACAGTACTACTACAGTACCTACACAGTCCTCCCAAAACTGATTATAACCAATTCTATCCAGTTTTTCCACTAAAAGCAATGCCAAGATAGAGCTCAAACTTTAGATGAAAACTGTAAGATTGATTTGGAGTTTGGAAATAGACTGTACAGCAAGAGACTAAATGAGCTCTAAGATGGATTAAGACAGAACTGGATCTCGATGATAGTCTATAAATGATAAATTACCTACTTAAGGAGATTTTCTAACTTCAATCCCTTTAATCTAGCAGACAAAAATACATAAAATATAGCGGCTGGAAGTTAAAGATGAAATAAGACACATTTTTTAATGTGTATCACTAACTACTAAGACAGTGACAAAGACAGTAGTGAATTTCCCAGCCTTCTGGTGTTCTTGAGCATGGGAAACAACAGGATTATACATCTATTAATTAGATTCTATAGCATTTTCCCTTAGTAAACCAAGAAAAAATTACATTTTGACTGGATAAAACCAAACTTTCCTATTTTCAACTTTTCACTGGATGCAGTCTAACTCCCACCCCCTCATTTAGTTGTACTTTAGTGTCTGTAATAAATCCCTGTAGATAGTAAAAATTGGAAATTCTTTAATATTGGCTGAAAGTAGTTCTCTTTCACTCTTTAAGATCTACTGATCAAAAACACTGATGACTAATTCTCTGACATCAACCTGAACGCAAAGGAAAACATGATGTACTGGGTCTGGCTGGAATGAAGTTACCGATTCAGCTTTGTTCACAGCGGCCTGTGTGCTACTGTGCTCTGCACTGGTGGCTAAAAGAGCACTGATAATCCACTAGGGTTTTGGCTATTACTAAGTCATTCTTGCACAGCATTAAGGATTTCTCTCTGTCTCCTGCCCCCCAAAACCAGTAAACTTGGAGTAGCTAAGAGGTTGGGAGGGGACTCAGCCAGGACAGCTGATCCAAACTGACTAAAAGGATATTTCCTACAATACAATGTCACAATCACCAACAGAACCTCAGGCAAAGATTGTTAGATTATACTACATAACACTGAATTAAGATCTGGAATGTAACAGGCTTTTTAAGAAAAAACACAAATATCTTAATGCCAAAAGGAACTTTATCAATTGGAATTCCTGCAAAATAGAGGGCACAATGCTTTAGTCAGACAGCACTGCATCAAAACCATGTGATGGACACTGGCAGAATTTTATCCTTAATAAACAAAATCCTTTTTGAAAGTTCTTTCCCCTCTCGGAGACAGATAAGAACTTTTATATTTTTGGTGCAGACATATTCATACTATCTGGAATCTTAGGTCCCATAGAGTTCAGCATTTGCTTATCAAGTAATTCTATTTAGCCTTCTTTTTTTTCACAGATTAAAGTTTGCAGCTAACCCTAGCTACAGATGAGATTGCTTTCCTTTCATTGCATCACTGGCTGAAATTCAAACATACATACTGTGTACATCCAAAAAGACATGCAGTATTTTTCACTCCCTGTCTTTCATTCTTATGTTAAGTTTTACAGGAACGACATCTTTCATTCTAATAATTGAAATCTAGTGTGCATTTAGTTCTTATCTACAGTTTTATTTTAAATTGGCATAGAATTTCTACCACAGATTCAAAGGATCTGGGAGCCTTGCTTAAGGTTGCTTTTTAGCAAATGCGAATCACTTACTTCATCATGAATCACCACAGGCTGCTTAATATTCATTCAGCAGAAAAGATGCTTCCATAAGAGAAATAAAAATTAATCAATTTATTTTCAATTAACCATTTTTTTCCTTATGCAAATAAGTTAAGCCTGTATTCAAACCTCAGTATGTTCAATATTTCATGCTCTTCTGTATTTTTCAGCAAGGGAGTATAGACATTTCCCTTCACCCTGCTTTATTGCTCCTGTAGTCTCTCTTGTTCCCATCACCCTGCACCCTGTGCTCTTGACCCCCCCACCCATCATCTCACTCAGCTGCAGATCATAATCTCCCTCCTCTGTGGTTCACACTACACTAAATGAATCCCAAACACAGAGCGATTCCTGTAAGCAAAGGGAGCATTCTGGCCCTGAGGTATCAGTTATTCAGGCATGTCCTCAGTCATCTGAAAAAATGAAACTTTACATGGGTCACACCCTAAAGTACAGTAACTATTTAAGAGGACCAATTCTGAATCTAGTCATCTGTTTTATAAAGAAAATTCAGAATCAATCTTTACCTTTTTTTGAGTCAAAAATTTGCCTAAGGGTGTTGGTCAAAAAAAATATAGGAATCTTGCCACAGGAAGAAAGTCTCTATCACAGGTAAATTTAAGAAAGTATTTTATACGGAAAAAATGAAACAAGTTATGCAAAGCATTCTAAGGACACAAAATTTAAATTAATAAAGGCAGTCAATGTAGAGGGACTTCATTAGTTTTGTATTTGTAGAGCTGCAGAAATTATAAGTAATTTTAAGAGAAGTGAAAAGCTCAAAACAGCTGGTTTCCAGGAGAAACAGTGTTGAGAACTTGTTTTGCATTTGTGCCTCTCATCCTAAAGAGTCCAGTATTCATATAAACAAAAGCATACATTAAATCACTGGTGATTATATGGACCACAGAAAACTTCATACCACGGTTTTCATTTTGCCAAGCTGGACAAGCAAAGCAAAGCTGGTCTGAGGGAAGACCTCAGGACTGATTTGCAGAAAACTGACAAATGTAACACAGAGCACTTGTCTGTTCCACCAGTGCAAGAGCAAACACTTTTGCAACCATTACACCTGGCAGAGGCAAAACATCAGATTTTTACTAGGCTGTAGGCAAATTGGCTTGCTAGTGCATCAGAATATCATATAGCCTGAAATTAAACAAATAAAACTAAAGCTAAAATGAAGAAAATAACTAGAAAACAAAATAAGAGCTAAAGGCTACAGTGGCATGTACCATAATCAAAAGGTAATTCACGTATTTCCCTCCTCCTCTTCTCCAGGGAATATCATTTCAATGTGATGCCAACAGCCCTGCAATCTCTGGCACTATGAGGAATATAACTTTTCAGTACAAACAAAGGAAACATATCAGAGCTGGGAACTTTGTATGCACCACACTGCATGAGCATGACAATTTGGATCCATGCCAGCTTAAGCATCTGTGAACGCCTATGAATTCTTACATGATTATCAGGACTGGATAGAAAACCATATAGTGAAAATCAAAATTTATACAATTTGTTGCATTTTGAAACAGATTCACCCTCTTATACCTTCCAGCTAGTGATTTTAGTGCCGATATAAATTGAAGTTTTACAGTCTTAGAGAAGACGTCTTGAAAAGACATGTGGACAATTCTTGATGAAGCTGGGCAGTGATGAAAATGACTTGAAGGAAATGGAAAGCTACACTTTTCATTGAAAAGATGATGCAGCTGGATCCTGCACTCATTCGGTATAAAGTTTGTATCACATCTACAGAATCACTTTAGAGAGATGAAGGGTACAGAAGACCATACCTCTACTACATATAACCTCAAGAGGCAGAAGGATCACAGAAGGGAAGTTTTAAACTGGAGACACGACAAGATTCAGAAGAGTTCAGCACAAAGCAAAGGGGGAAAGTAAGTCAAATAAGGTCTATGGAAAACATTCCTTCTTCCTTCTTAGTGGCTCCAACAAGCACTTTGTTGTGTCCTTGATTGAAGGCAAGAGGAACTATGGGGGTGTATGACTCTACATTGAATAGGACATTTGTTTTATGGACAGATTCCTGCTTCTGTAGGAAGCCATGGTTTCATCATTTACCGTGCAAAGCACCGCTCCTGATAACTGCAAAGCCAGAGCCTCTTGTTTCTCACACATACACTTTGATGCATTTTTCTAAATACTACTGTTTATTTAATTATTAGGAAAAGTAACTGCATCCTGGGTATGCAATTGAGATGGCTTAATGGATTACCCTAGTCCTTGACACCTATTTGTCCTGTCTGGAAAGTTGCACTTGATCACAGAGCACTATTAAAGAAGCTTTGATGTGCCTGTTAAGACCTGCTAATGCCATATATTGTCTTGCCTGTCATGGTGAAGTTTGCATCACTGTTAGCAACCCCTATATAGACTGGGGATGTAAAACGTGTGAGAATTAGTCTCGACTATGCCTCTGCATGGCAAAGAAAAGCACAGCAAAGGCATTCCTGCTCATGCCACATTCCTAACTGTGCATGTCTAAGGAATGACTAGAACAGTCTCTGCAGAAGGAAGACCAACATCTGCTCACTTCTTATCATTCAAACACTGCCAGCTCAATGTCCATATAGAGGCTGAACTTCAAAAAAAGTTTTGCAAGCGACACATTCTCTACAACACTGTCTAATTCTGTTCTGTACTCCTCCTCCCTTTAGTAGATGTGTAATTTGCAGAATGAAGCACAGGAATTCACCACCCACCTTCCTCCCTCAGAGCAGTGCAGAGCAAATATAAGCATTTCTTGTTATGCATGTTTAACACAACCTGGACATATTCCTCGTTTTCCACCTACACTGTACCCTTCTGGAATGGGTTATGCTCCCATTCATTACAGTAGCAAAAGTACTTGGAATTACTGCCAAAAAGTTAGCAGATGTCTGCCACTCTGATGATTAGGTTCCCATCCTGGCAGTGGGCTGATGTGAGTTTGAGTTCATTTCAGAAGATTCAAAGAGAAGGAAACAGAAAAGAGAATTTCCCCTTTCTTGGCATGTTCTTGAATGAGAAACTAAAACAAAAATGTCATTTGCAGAAATGGCTTTCTGAGAGAAAGCACTGACCTCCATTCAATCTTTGAAGTCCAGACAGTAGCACTCTGAAGTCCAGAAGTTTATGTGGGGATGTGAATTCTGCATGTACACCCCTGTAGCCCCAGAGTAAGGCTTTAACTTCCCAGAAAATGGCAGCATTTATAATACACAGAAATGTCAGTGTTGACTCTTGGTTGCCTTTACTAGTTCATTGCTCTGTGTGCTGTCATCTCCACCTCTGATTTTGGGAATGCACCCAAAAATTATACATCCACTACCCCATCATTTGTATCAGGAGGAAGAACAACTAAAATCCACAGGTCTGGAAGGTAGCTATAAGAAGCCTATCTACTTTTTACAGGCCTAAGTTATGAACTTCTTGAAAGCTCCTTCACAGCAATTGCTCTAGAGAAGGAGCCAGACAGCCAGTTTTAGTGAATTGAACTCCTATTTAACATGTATGTAATTTAGCTTTTGACATTTACAGAAAGGGTTGATCTCAAGTTCTTTCCGGCAGTATTGATTGCAGTCAAAGTTTAGAAATGTGTGCTGGAAGTCTCTTTGCATTCATTCAGCCAGGTAATGCTAATACAGTGCCCAAGTAGCTTGTCTGATCTAGACTAAAAAAGAGACATTTGGCAAAAATTAAACACCTTCATGTGTATCTTCAGTATCATAACAGTATGATTATCATCATAAAGTTTTCAATAATTCTGTATTTTCTAACAAAAAGAAAAAAATATGTATTTCTTAAGTAAGTTCTCCTTAAGGTGATGGAACACTGATTAGGCAAATCAAAAATTTTCACTTGCAGAAGGAACTTACAATTCTGATTGACTGGATCTGAAAAATAACAAGGAAAGGAGGTTCTCCTTAAGAATGGGCTGTGTCTAAAATCCACAAAAAAATTATCACAGAAAGGGACTACCTGGTACAACCGAAGAGATGATACACAGATTTAAAATATTCACACATGGGAAGTCTCTTCCTATGCTGCAGGCTGTGAAACATTTTACAGAACTAAAATTTAAGTCTGCAATAAAATATTTAAGGCTACAGCTATAATGATCCACAGGAAAAGACTTAAAGAGAGAGTATTTGAAACCATCACCAATGTCTTATGGTTCTACAATAGCTGGAATCTGTTTAATTAAAATCCTGAAGTATCTAGAAAGCTTACGATATATAAAGCCTACCACACTTCATTTTCTGATTCCTGTTAACAAGATCATACAGAACAACCCTTGTGATCATCTGTTTCTTTTATTGTAATGGGAATTTCTTTATTCCCTGTGTCATCTACAACTTTCTCAAGTTTGTAAGTTGTTCTCCCTAAAGTAATGAATTAATACAATTAAAAAACTTTGTCCCAGGGCTATTCCTTTAAAAAGAAAAAAGTCACTATCAACTTCTTTGTCCTAAAAATTCTGCTATTTGCTGCAATCCTCCCTCTGGCTGCGCTTCTGAACTGGCTTAGAACTCTCTGCACTCATCCGATCTTCCCTGTTCTGCCAGGTCCTGCAGGGCACTGTACCAACCAAAATAAAATTCAGCCAAGCATTAAAATCCACTCTAATAGTTCTAAGAAATCAATTAGCTTAGCATCTCTCACAAAATTTTCCTTTAATAAAACTATGTTGTGATTTATTTTTCCTGCTCTCTGCCTGTCTTTTTATTATTCCCATGCAGACTTTGCTTTTTGTGTGTCCCAAACAGATATAGCAGTCTGGGCAAAAGTTGGTGGTTTTTGCTTTGTGATCCTCTGGGCACAAGGTCCAGGATAATGAGAAAACTCGGGAATCATCTGAGAAACTTGAAGGTGCCTGCTACTGCCAGGCAAGGATGAGATAAGGAGAGCCATGCCAGCACGGCCCCAAAATGCTCTAGCAAATTCTAATGAACATGACCAGGTGCCCTTGACTCAAGGTGCTTACAGCCCTCTTGCAGCTACCTTGTACAGAGGGTCAAGAATCCTTTCAGCTGGTGATCAGGAGAGGTGTCTGTAATAGCCAAGCCCAGAGCACAGCTCCCAGGGACAGTCAAGCACAGAAGCTTGTACAGAAGGACACAAAAATCAGAGGAAATAAGAGGTGGAAGAGAGAGAGAGAGGCACAAAACTGTGCTCTGATCAGCATAAACAATCTCAATTGTGGTAGCCACACATAGGCTGCGCAACAGCAGGAAAGATGAAAGAGACAGACAGACAGACCAACTTCTTGGGGACAGTACAGTTTCAATATCCCTGGACCCCAGCCTGCAGGAAATTCAGGCTGTCCATGCCAAGTCAGTGATTCCTGGCACCAAGAGGAAAACTCCTGAGTCATCTAAAGGTTTACATATATGACAGATTCACTACCTCCCTAGTAGTATAGCGAATCCTAAAGATGACCAAAATGTGCTTTCAAGCAGAGCAACTGTCCCCTAAACCTAATCTTAAATCATGCAAGACCACCAGGAAGAAATAACAGGAAATAATAATGGGTGGCTCCTGTGGAGAACAGAGGAGCTCATCTGTGGACCTGATCTATCATCTAGAGAGGTTCTGTTTTCTGGGTACCTGGATCCGAAATAATGTTGAGAGGGTCCCAATGCTTTCCTGATACTTACTATTACTCCCTGCTGTTCATCCATGTGGGCACGAATAGTGCTGCCTGGAGAGTACTAAAAGTGACTTCAAGCTCTATGGGCAGTAGCCAGGGGTATAGGGCCCCACAAGGTGTTGTCCTTACTCCTGCTGGTGAGGGCAAAGGCTGTGGGGGGGAGGCAGCTGGTAATACATACCCTCAGTTGGTTGTGGAGCTGGTTCTGGTGAGAGGGTTTTGACTTCTACAACTACGGAACCGTGTTTGCGGGTCAACATTTGCTTGGGAGAGATGAGATCCTTCTCACTGAGTGGGACAAAGTTATCTTTGCCAGCAGAATGGCTGACCTGCTAAAGAGGCACTTTAAATAAGAATGACAGAGGAGAGAGTTACCAGAAGCACTGTGAGACAGCGAAGGGCAGGGAGGGTTGATAAGCAAAGGGCCTGGAGTGACATGACCAAAAGGGATCACAAAATCAACAAAACAAAGCTTAAGCAGCCTAAGCGGGGTCACCTCCAAAACATAAGCAAGGATGTGCCTACAAGGCACCATTACAGAGAAATTTTCCCATCATTTTGGGAAATCGGCATGTGGGGTTGCCCTCTGCAGTGCCCTTACAGTAATGCAAGTAGCATGGAGAATAAACACAGTGACTTATGTATCAGGGAGCGGCTGTGGGGCTACCATTTTATGGGGCTCACAGATAAGGTGGGATAGATCATGTAACTTGAGTGATGCAGCGGGATACAGGCTCCTTCGGAAGGAGAGGTAGAAAATGAGGAGGTGGGGTTGCCTTTTATGAGGCAGAACAGCTGGACTACATGGAGCTCTTCCTAGGGATGGATAATGAGCCAACTGAGATCTTGTGGACAGTTACCGAGCACACCAATGTAGGTGATACTGTGTTGTGTCAATAATCAATCAATCATGGTGACTGGGAGAAGTGCCTGAAGACTGGAAGAAAGGAAATGTCAGGGAACCACATGCCAGTCAACTTCACATCAGCCCTTAAGAAGGTGATGGAGCATATTGTCTACCTAGACTTCAGCAAGACTTTTGACATTGTCTTGTAAGATTCTCATAGACTTAACAGAGTATGTGCTGGACAAAAGGACAGTGAGGTATATTGAAAACTGGCCCAAATGGCTGCACCCATTGGCATGAGGTCTAGGAGGAGTCCAGAAGGTAGTGGTGCACCCCAGGGGTCAGTACTGGCTCCAGTCCTGTTCAAAATCCTCCTTTAATGATGTGGATGATGGGGCAGAGGGTACCCTCAGCAAGGCTGCTGATGACACCTAACTGGGATGAGTGACTGATACACAGTAGGGCCATACTGCCACGGGCTGACAAGAGCTTCGTGTTCGACAAGGGGAAGTGCAAAGTCCTGGGCTGGGAAGGAGCAACAATCTGCAGCAATATATGCTGGATCTCCCCAATGGAAATCAGCTTGGCAAACACAGTCCTGGTACACACTGGGTTGAAGATGAGCCAGCAATGGGCCCTTGTGGCAAATAAAGCTAATAGTACTCTGGGCTGCATAAAGCAGTGTTGTCACGGCATGTCAGGGGAGGTGATCCTTCTCTGCTTAGCTTTGCTAAGCTCATACATGGAGTGGTAGGTTCAGTTCTTGGCTTCTCAATACAAGAGACATGGGCACACTGGAGAGAGACCAGAGAAGGGCCACGATGGTACAGAGGATGAAGCAGAGCTTCTTTCAGTGGTGCCCAGTGACAAGATCAGAGTCAAAAGGCACAAATTGAATCCTAGAAAATACCAAGTACCACCTGGACATCAGGAAATGCTTTGTAATTGCGAGGATCACCAACCACTGGCACAAGCTGGCCAGGGAGGCTGTGTAGTTTTCATTTGCAAAGGCACTAAAAGGTTGCCTATACACAGTTAGTTCTAATTACTATTTACAATTCTCACCTAAAATTACCCCCTGCTCAGTAGCTGAATGTACACAGACCACTTCCTATGAAGAGGGACAAAGCTGGGCTATGGCTCTATCTCTCTGATTTATCCCCATTTCCTATATCATAGTCTTATGACTTTACCATAATCTCACAGCTTCTAAATGTTTACCAGGACCCAAAAGAATCATACCAGATCTGGTACTCCAGTTTCCCTTTAATTAGTAAAAGTCACTTGCAGAGACTGCCTTCCTGTGAAGATCTGAATGTATCAACTTGAATTATAGGAAAGCAGAGTTATAAGACAGAATAGAGGAATTCATTCTTGTCTGCAAGGTCAAGAAAACTTGAATTAAATTGTTCCTAAGATTTTGCTATAGAAATCAGCCAGGAATTAGGAATAAGGCAATATGAAAGATCTCAGGCACATGACACTTTGTAAAAAAGCAAGCATTAGGAAAAGACAGTTTTTAAGTGCTTTACAGTTAAACAATTACATCTATAATGTCTCAGTTTTCCTGCTCTCATTATCTTCTCTTCATGCTTTTTTCTCATATTTTCCTTTTACTGCCTTCTGTGTCTCTCTAATCTTCTGCCTTTCCTTTTTTCTGTTCAAAATTGAAGGAAGAGCACTCCTTCTAGGATGAAACAGTGATGGAGAGTGGAAAGCTCTACTTCTCTTTTTGATCCTCAGAAGCCAAACCTAAGAAGTCAAAAAACATAATCACACCTTGAAGTCTACATAATATATACTAGCTTTGGTCTCAGCTTGTTTTCTGGCTGAAACCTGAAGGGTCAGTAGCTGTCTCATTTATTTTTCCTAAGTTCTCTTAGCCCCACAATAACTCTCTCATTACCTCTGCTCATCCAGTGAATTCTTATCAGAAGTGGCCACTAACTCAGATGTGAGTTTGCACACTGCACAGTGACAAAGAAAGGCTACAATAAATAAAATTCTAGATTAATAATACTTCTACACTGATTTTTCTACAGCAACAGACATATACTGTGTTGGGAACTTACTTGGGAACAAATTTTATTTTTTCCAGTATTACATTTTTTGGGACGAAACTTGGAATTTAGAGATACTAAATTCTTTAAAGTTAGGCAAAATGAACCCTGATGGCCTGCTGATTTTCACAGATGTTGCATTGTCAGTGTGCAAAATGCAACATAATATTAAAAAATTCTTAGTGTTTATCGTGTCTTCCAGAAAAAATACATTTTTGTCCAGTTACAACGTTTGTTTCTTTTAAGTTTTTGTACTGTCATTATTTTGGATTTATTGAACTCAATGAAAACTGTGAAAGAGTCACAGGAGAGAATATTTTATCTTGATACTGTTAATCTATTTCATTATCATACTGCACACTTCTCATTTCTTCTGCCTATTTGAAATGCCACCTACACTTATAAAATTACACTATGAGTTCTCAATATTTCCATGAAGAAGCAGAGAAATCACATAAAGGGATGACTATTAAGAAGTAGGGAAAAACAAAGATTCACTTGAGATGAACAGAATTTAACTTATTTTAAAAACAATGCCAGACAAGGTATTCAGTGGGAGGAAAATGTATATATATTTTTTTATATCTAGAAATATCATGAATATGCTATCAAATGCTAAGTTAAAATGCAGTTTCAATGAATTTCAACATGAGATGATTGCAAAAAGAAGTAATGGAAGCTATTCTATATCACAAAATAAGGAAACCCTCTCAGTGTATCATTGCAATCAAGTTTCAACTTCCAGTTTGAAACATACTATGAATAAAAACGTGTATAAATAAAATGAAAAATATGCAGCATATAACAGAAAAGTACTGAAGCAAGGTAAACTGGGATTATCTTGTAAGGAAATAAAGCATTATTGGAAAACTAGCAATAAGTATACATTTTTCTGTTTCCCAGTCATATTTTATAGCCTTTACATCTTCTTCAATACTGGTGGTGTCCAAAAGTTTTGACTTACTGACAGTTAAGTATAACTTTATTCCCATGACTCTTCCCACTGAAGCGTGAAAGACTGCAAACCACAAACCACAGGAGTGTTGCTTGGTTTGCCTAATTCAAAATACAATCCCAAACAGGTAGCAGTAAAATTTGAGGCACCAACCACTGCATATATTTCAATCAGCTGAAAGCTCATCTGCAAATCAGAAGCAGGACATTGTCAGACCTTTTCTGAAAACTGTGTGTGCAACAGTGTCGTTTAGGAATGGTATTCTCCAATTTAGTGCTTCCAGTGAAACCATGAGCTTCTTGCTCACACCCTCTTCCCCCTGCCCTGTGGTGGGATGGAGAGGAGAGTCAGAGGCACAAAAGATGAAGATCATGGGATAAGAATGATTTATTGGAAACAGTGATGAGGTAAGAGAAGGAGCTATAACAGCAACAATACTAATGACACAGAGCACAAGAAAGATGCGAACAATTCATATGGAAACAACAATTCCCAACTACTCCCTCCACTGTGCTGAGCTGGAAGGGACCCCTTCCCACTGGAAGAGACTCCCTTCCAAATCCCAGCAATGAGGTGAGGTGGTGCAGAATAACTGCTGGGTCCTGGAGATGTCCCCTCCTGGATACTACAAAACCTGAACCTTCCCGCCCAGAACCAGGACGAACAGCTATAACTATTTAGGGATGATAAACACTAAAGCTACCCTGGCTTGAGCAGCAGGTTGGATGAGACACCTCCCAAGATCTTTTCCAACTTAAATTACCCTACAGTTATATACCACAGCAAACACTTTGAGCTGAAAATCCTGAAAATATTTTATAACCTCATTTATAAATCTTTGCCCCACAGTTAACTTTTGAAACAGAATCTTCTCCCAGAGGATGAACACAGGGCAGCAATCCATGAAATCTGGGACACAGAAGCACAATAGCTATGAATTTGTCCTAGTTAAGCAGCAGAACTGATGAAGTGTGTACATTATTCTTATACCAAGTCAACTTACACAATTTAAACATTAACCCAATGGAAAGGCTATTTATGGTTGTACAAAGAGGCCTGAAGAACTCACAAAGGATGCTAACAGCGAGCTCAACTATAGGCAGCCACAGAATACAGGTCACTTGAAAAGTCATAATCCTTGAATCCAAGTAATGCCATGAAAAGGAGTCTCAAGCCATGATAGCAGTGTAAGATGTATTGATATTGCCCATGTGCTCTAGGAACTGAAAGCAGATGGCATAAAATTCTTCATTCTCTCTACCTACCCTTTATCTCTTTTTGTAACCTGAAGAATAAGGAAGATATAACATTTTTCAATAAGAAAGAGAAGATTTTTTAAAAAGTAAAAGGAAATGAGAGATAACCCAAAGCTTTGGCAGAAAGGATTTCCAAAGGAAACAACTGAAATAGAAGCAAGAGATCCTCTGTGATCTTGGTCTTCAGAGATAAACTAAGCAATTGAGACAACTGCTACATTACAAGGCAAAGTAAACCAAAAAGACAGGTTGATGACTTTAAGGGGCATTTAACCTGCAGACAAGTTAGGTGAGCTTTAATTATTCAGGAAAGAAGATCAAAGTACAAATTGCAGAGGGATAGGAGACAGTGATCTAACTAAGGAAAAAAGTCATCAGCCCAAAAAACCGTAAAGGTAGATGGCAGGTTGCAGAGATGAAATCAGGGTTCCTGTTGACTAAACTACGTGGCTATGAAATCCCTAAGCAAGAATGAGAATCTATCCCTCCATGTGTTAGGTGGAAGGACCACTGGAGGAAATTTAGATAGATATAGAAACTGCTCTAGATTGAAAAAAGAGGAAGAGATCTGTCAAACTGATGCAATCTTTCTGGGAGATGAAGAAATGAGAGAATGGCTCTGTCTCGCTGCTAAGAGTAAAACCACCTGAGTTACTACACAGGCTTCTCTAAAGATCCCATTAATTTGCTTCTGTTTATTGTATTTTGCATGAGAGTAAGAGAAGACATCCAATTGCTTCTGATCTAATGGCTTGTAATGCATTTTCATTATAGATAGAACTATTCACATCCCAAGCTCACTGGCAATTTACAACAGAGAGAGAAGTTTAGATCCTATTCAATATTTTGTCACTTTCAAAAAAGTCAGAAGAACAGTCTTGCCTGATGTTTCTTTAGAGGGAAAATTATAGTTTCAGTTGATGTATAGACTTATACCATCACCTGAGGGTCACTAACAGCCTTGATGGTCCTTCCTCTGGGAGTTCTATCCAGCCTTTAGTTCTGTGTCTTCAGTCTCTGCCATAGACCTGTCCAGCAGTCACTGGACCTGACCCTGACTTGTAGATTGATTTGCCAGCTTGGCCTTGGACCTGATTCATTGCCATGGACTTACTTGCCTGATGATCTGCACACCTGGCAGATCCTAGCCTCAATCCCTGAGTCTGCCCTCTTCTCTTTGCAGCAGGACTGGCCCAGCTGCTGCATGCTCTTCTGTTCTACTCCATTTCTCACTGCTCCCAGACAGCAATTTAATTAGTTCCTGCAGTTTTTCCTGTGCTTTCACTGTCTGCATGGGGAAGGCAGAAACTCTACATGGAGCCGAAAAAGGAAGAATTGAGCTCTAATCATTTTGAAGACACAGGACTCAGCATGCTGTATAAAAATCACTGCAATTCAAGGAAGCTCTAACTGAACATTGCACTTCTTGAAAGCTGTAATGAGTCACAGCAAATTGAGTTTGCAGACACAGAAGGTTGTTGCTTACCTTTCAAGAGAAATTGAGAGACTTTGAATTCAAGTGCAGAACTCTTGCAAACCCTTGAAAGATGTAGTTTTAGAACCTCTTAAGTGACCCTGACAGACAGGAAGTCCCTCTGGGAGTCCCAAAGGAAGACCAAGAATCCCTGTGTTGTGTTTGTTTAGTTTTACCCTAAAAACCCTACACAACAAAAGTTCAATAATCTACTCTTTCTATTTGACTTTTTTTCATTTCTAATCTTTCTCATTAAATATGTTTCCAGGTGGCCCAATGTTTTTTATAGACTTCTCTGATCTACATCCTTTTTGAAGATGACAATAGACCTGATGTTCCAACTTCCATCTAATGAACACTAAGTAGAGTCATGGTTTACACTGTGTGTCTTAAGTGTCAGTATTGCGTTACATCAGAGTGGTGGAATGAGAGGTCTTTGCTTCCTTTCTACTTTTTACAACACATCAAAAAGTCTAAAACATCTTGCCCATTACTCAATTTGGAGCTCATTGTAGTGCTTGCCATATCTTCCTCTGGAGATCTGCTGCCTACATAGCCATGTTGCACTTTTTCGCTTATATATTGTTTTTGTTCAAACCTTTATCAATGTGCTAGTTTTCACTGGGGTAGCGTTAGCTTTTCTTCACAGTGTCCAGTATGGGGCTGTGTTTTGGATTTGTGCTGAACACAGGGTTGATAATATAGAGATGTTTTTGTTATTGCTGTGCAGGGCTTGCACAGAGTCAAGACCTTTCTGCTTTTCATACTGCATTGCTGGCAAGAGGCTGGGCTTGTATGGTGGGCTGGGAGGAGACACAGATGGGACAGGTGATCCAAACCAGAAGGACACTCCAGACAATATGACATCATACTCAGTGCATAAAGTGGGGCAAGGAGGAAGGGGGGGACATTTGGAGTGATGGTGTTTGTCTTCCTAAGTTACTGCTATGTGGGATGGAGCCCTGCTCTCCTGGACATGAGTGAACACCCACCTCCCTATGGGAAGTAATGAACTAAATCCTTGTTTTGCTTTGCTTGTGTACAACGACTTTTGTTTTCCCTATGAGTCTGTCTTTATCTTAACCCCTGCCTGAATTTTCTGGCTTTTGCCCTTCAGATTCTGTCCCCAAACCTGCTCTCAGGGGAATGACCAAGAGGCTGTATGGGGCTTGGCTGCTGGCTGGAATTAAGCCAGTATCAATATCATTCTGAAACTCAATCCTGTCCTCAGCAAAGTACTTGCAGCTTTTCCCTAGTAGGTAACAGTTGCAATTTAATAAACATTTTCTCTATCATACTATCTAGAGAAAACCTTATCTCTTTCTAGAGAATACCACTTGACAGAATCTCATCCTTCTTGTTTGACAGTATACCACTGATAACTACTCACTGAAATTATTTCCAAGACAGAGAAGGGTAAAGCATTCTATACTTTTTGGTGACTTTTTTGCTTCAGCATTTGTTTTAAAAACAAATATGCAACTGACCTGATGTCAATTACATTTTGTTGCACAAATATTGGCTAGAGACTAGACTTCTCTCATAGTATCTTCACCAAGATTAAGTTTCCCTGCTTTTCTTTAGGAGCTCTTTTAACTTTTTACAAGTCATGAAATATGGACATCATGTATCACACCTCCTTGAGACTTGTTACCTTGTCATAGAGGGAAATCAGATTGCTTTACATGATTTATTCTTGTCAAATCCATTTTCACCATTGTTTAGCACTCTTTTATCTCCTGTGTGATTCCAAACAGATTATTTGCTCAAGTGTCTTTCCAGGAATCAAATTTAACCTGGCTGGCCTATAATTCCCAGGGCCTTGGTGTGTTTTCTGGAAAGACAGACACATAAGTTTCTTCCCTCCCCCTACAATTCATTCACTTTTTATCCTTTAATTCTCAAAGCTCATAAGGGAAGAGTCTAAGATTTCTTAAGTATTCCATAGTGAATTAATTGTGCCAGACAATTTGAAAATATGTGACTCATCTAAGACGACTCTAACCTGTTCTTATCCCTCTTCCCTAGTTTTAATTACACTAGTCTTCAGAGCTCAGTCAGCCTTTTTAAAAATCAGTGCTGAGGAAGAAAAAAAACTCCCAACAACCAAACAACCAGGTTAGTTTTACCTCTCTGAAAATTGATGGGGCAACTCTTTTCCTTGTCTAGCTCTGATTCATTACATCATATAAGATGTTTTCTTTTACTCAGTTGTTAAAGCTATTATTGGCACCTAGTCCATATTTTGTTGCAATTTCTATGACCAAAATGTTGCCCAGTGTGAAACTTGAAAGATCTGTGGGGTGCATGGTATGTGATCCTATTAGTTCTAGGGGCTTCAGACATTTTTGTCTCAGTAAGCTCCTCCAATATTTTTAGCCATAGACTTACCCCATTTTGTTCATCAGTGTTCAGATTGATGCTTGTAATAAATCAGAGCTCAAAAGGAACATGATGAAATTGGATTTCTTCTCCCTTTTAAGTGAACCAGAGTCAGAATACAAGCCTCCCTCAAAAACATGGTTTTGCAAATCAAAGCATATAAAGGAACCTTTGCACTGGGGTGCAATGATCTTTTGTGTAAAAAACCAGACATGCAATAGCATGGATAGCTTTCATTACAGACACTCAAATAAACCCCAGAAGGGACTTAAGCTTATTCAGTACAGCAAATGTGACCTACTAAGAGAAAGCCAAGCAGGACTGAAAGAGTGGGACTGTTTCTTTTTCCTAAATTGCTTTTATTAAAGGAACTAACTCCTTAGAAGTGTGATATTAGTATCTCTCTGTGTATACTAGAAATTATGCAAATCTTACCTCAGAGAATCTTTGTACATCCTGGGTTAAAGTTCCTACTCTCTTCCAATGATAATGTTTGAGTAACTTCAAAATTGCTGGATTCACTGCATTATCAGATGGCACTGTCCGGAAGAAATAAGGATATTTTTTCTTATCAGCCAACTCTGGAGTTGTTGCTGCAAATGAAAGCTGGAAAAAACCAAAGAACAAAAAAATGAAAGTCACCATAAGTCATCTAGCCATCAGTAAAAAAAACCTGCTTTTCTCAGTGCAACAAGACACAATTTATGCATTGCTCTCATGTAGAGACATTTCATCATCATGCAGCTTGAGCATCCTACCAGCACCATTTACTTTTAAAGAGATTTTTTGAAATATTTTAGCTCTATATTTTAGCTCTGCAAAATTAAACTAGGAAATTTTAAAAGTCAGTGATGTAAAATCCTCTGTTTAAAATCATGCCTCTTATACATTGCACAGATCAATAACACCTAAGGGAGTAAATCTCTATGATGAATTCCCCGTCAATTGCTCTTCATAAAAGTTGAGAGAATACCTCCAAGAGAATATTATTTTCTCAAAGTCTTATATATCTGAAGTTACTGAGTAAATCTCTAGTAGTACTTCTTCGTAACTTCATGTAACAAAACAGCTCCAGGTAACAGAAAAACAGAAGATCATTATGTTAGCTAAGGTTGAAACTCAGAAGTTTAGTTGGGTCTCAGCTTCCTTTACTGAAGCAGGCTCCCTGTGGTTTGTGTTATAAAAGAGGATTCAATGGCTAAAATACTGGAATTTGTTCATGGTTAGAGAATGCTTATTACAAACGAAAACAGGAAACCTTTTAAAACATACAAAAACAAACAGAAAACTTAATTGAATGTTTCTGCCAAAATTAAAGGTGGTATTTTTTTTCTGAATGTTTTTCAGACAATGTTTTGAAGAGAATGCCTGACATTCACTTTTTGAACACACTCCAACTCCAGAGATACTTCTGGTCATTCCCTCCAGTTCTTTATAGGCTTCTAGGAATGTGCTTCTCAAGCATTTTTTTCAGCCAGGACTTTTGATTAAGGGGTTTCTTAAAGTACTGTTTTAATGCAAATTGTTTTGACTGACACAAAATAAACTCCCTGATACAGTAATTTATAGTCTTTCAAAATCAACAGAGAGTCAGAAAAAGTAGGCGATTTCAAGACTATATATCAACCATAGCTTTAAGTTTACACTCTTTAAAACAAGCATTCAATATATTTGGGTTAGATAATCTTTTCTGAAATGCAGAATAGACATGTTCAATCTGAAAAACAGCTCAAGTTTTTCTTCAAGCTTATAAAAATATAGCTTTAGCCTACTAGAGGTAGGACGTACTCTCTGCCTGATTTAAGACTCACAAAGTATATATTGCATTATTATAATGGCCTGAAAGTAGTTTGCTTTCCTAATTAAAAGAAATCTAAACAACTTAAAGTGTGTATAACCTGGACAGTTTACAGTATACCATTCAAAATGGAAGATGCTTTACACTGGTGAGGAGATAATGAATAATGTGATCGTCATACAATTCAGAGGTAAAACATTTCCAATATAGCAGCTGATCTTCTAGTAGATCTCATGAAAAAAGTGCAACATGAGGTGCTATGACATACTGTCATCTTGATTTTCCAAAACCATTCCCATAAGGAAAGAAGAATGAAGATTGCCAGGTAGACCTAGTCAACATTTCTGTTTAGCCTGATAGTGCTGAACATCATGCACTCACTGTACAATGAAGGTGGAAATAAGGACCTGTACTGCTGACTGAAAAAGAGAGAAAATTTGACATTAGAAATCCAACCTGAAGTGGAATGCCTCTCAACAGCCCAGCTGCTTGCAGCCTGCTGACTGCAAAGAACTTGATTTTCAAGTTATTATGGGTTTGGATCAAACATGATTTGATTGATCTTAAGAAAAAGAAGCAATGAGCAACACTGACAGTAGTGGCAAGGAAATCAGCAAGGTTTACGTAGCTCAGGTTCATTGATTGAATGTCAATTTTTTCTGATCAGTAGTACAAAGGTCCATAGTAATGAGAAGCATCTCTGTATGTGTGAGCTGGCTTTAGGGTGAAGGTCCATGATATAAGCAAGACAATTCATAACCATCCTTTGTGATTTTTTAATGACTCAAAGAGCCTAAATTAGTATCCTAATTGCTCAAATTTCCTTGGAAACAATGAAGCAAAACATCACCTCTCTTCACTGCTTACAGAAAGATAAAGTCTCATAACAGGTTTCTCAACTGTATGAGGTGAGGCAAATCCAGATCTAGTGTAAAACTAAAGACACCCGAATTACAGGGAAAAAAAATCCTCTTCATTTTATTTTTAAATAAAGGTTCTATTAAAATAAAAAATGGGAAAATTTAATGCTCAAACAATTCCCGTATTGTAGGATATACTCAGAGGTCTTCCAAGTATAACATATATCGTGGCTAGTTTCATTCTGCATTACTTTAACAATCAGTAAGACCCTTGTAAGAGATGGAGAAATATCCTAGAAAAGTTAAGTCATTAAAAATATTTAACTTTTCATAAAATCATCTCTCTAAGAGTTTGAGATATGCAATGAACTTAATCTAAAAATCACCTGTACTCAATATTCTGCTTTGAGAGGGACAAGGATGAAAAATGGAAAAAAACCACCTCCTTTTGTTCTAGAAAATGGTAATAAAAAGATCATATTAAGAAATGAACTGACATTTTGGGAAAAGTATGTGAGATAGCACAGCTATATGGAAATATAAGGAAAATACTCATTAGAAAAAACTTTATTTAATATGATAAAGCAAGTAAAATCACAACACAGTCCACCCACATATGCATTATGATAGTACAACCCTTTTTAACTGAGCATTATTCCTCTGTATTTTAGGGCTAAAGTTGCTTATTCATGGCTGATTTGAAAATTTCGTACTGAAAGGTTTTTCATAGTTTAACTTCTTTCTACAGGATTGAAAGCCATCCTGCTATTTTTACAAGAATTTATTTTGGTAACTTTCAGTTATTTAGCAAAAATCTGGATGAAAGGCAATCATATTGTTCATACAATTCTTTGCCGAACACAAAAGCTCTATTTTCCACATTATTGCATTTTCAATGCATACATATTCATGCACTGCTCTAAAAATTTTTTACAGGTGTTTATACTTGCCTCTCTATGTTCAGGAGGATAAACAGTTATATGCAGGATTATAATTCAGCAATAAATACCTATGGGGTGTACGATGTCATTCTTTGACAGAAAATTATTTACAAAACTGCTAAAAAGTGATGGCCAAAAGCCAAACTTCAAGAAAGGAAAAAAAACTTCAATGAAAGGAAAAGAATAAAAAGCTTTTTTCAAGTTGCTGTGAAGCAGAAGACACAGTGGACAGCTACACATCATTACTGTGTGTGTACATACATAAACAGGCTCTGTGCATATGTGTACGTACATCTAGAGAAAAAAAGCTCATATAGATTTTATATACGTGTGTGTGAATACTGTCAGAAAAAACAGCAGCTATTTCCTGGATTATCTCTGAGAAATCTTTCTTTAAATATCTTTAGAATAGCGGTTTCCAATTTGTGAGCAACCAGATCTGAACTTAAAATGAGTGTATGCAGGGAAACATAAGCTATGACTCAGACGGGAATTTCTGAAATGAAACAGTATAAAACTTTGAAATAGAAAACAAGATAATATTTACCATTCACGTAAGAACTATAAAATATTAGCTATAGTAAAAAATGAGGAACAAATAGACCAGACTATTGGATAGACTTTGGTGGGCTAAAGAAAAACTGAAATATATACAGAAGAATTTTGTTTTGGAAGTTTTGGGGTCAGGCATATGTTTCGATGAATTAAATTTTCCCAAGAAAGATGATACTTTTTGAAAACATTAATTTAGCTGACAATCCACACATTTTCTAGGAAATTTTCTCATCAGCAATAGATAGCGAGATGAAAGAAAAAGGAAGTTAAAATAAGAATGTTGAACAGATCTGCAGAAGGGGAGTAACAGGTAGCTTCATAACCCTATGTTAAATTTAAAGGAGTTGTGGGAGATTAAATAGGAAACATCAGTCTGAAGTGCTTTCAAGTGCTTCTGTGTAAGGAAGTAATGGCGCATACAATTTAAAGCCAGTCCAGAAGCAGGAATTATAAGATGATAAACTCTACTATTCATTTAAGAAAATGGGATGCAGCACTAATGAATTCGATGTGAAAGACTGAGTTATGTAAGAAAGGATGGATGTTATTAGAAAGATGAAACAAAATTAGAAAAGGAAGCAACACTATATGTCATATATATATATCCCATATGTGAGTCCAGAAGCTGGAAGTTGGAAGGCTGAACAAAGCCGCACTGCTGTCCCATGTACTGCAGAGAGAAAGGAAGTTACCAGAAATGGCAAGTAATCTCCTTCTGTTCAGTCATTTCACTGTCTCTAGGAAGTATTTACATTTAATTTTTGTCACTGTAGTAGGGTACAGAAGTCTGGGAAAAATAAAAGACCAGAATTATCCCTGGGTAAAGAGTTGTCTTCATCTAAGGCAACAGGTCTATTAAGGAGTCACACTTATTTAAACGGACTATATCAGCTAAAGTAATCCAGAAACAGAAATCTTTTGCAAAGTTGTTATAGATCCAAATGTGTAGACCTCAGCTGAGTCTGACCCAAGCCGAAAGGAGTCAAGTGGACCTGGATGGAGCAGGCAAAAGCAGCAACACCAGTGCCAGCCGGAGCAGCGGGAATCGAGTTCAGCTTCCAAAGCAGCAGTGTGGCTTGACGTGGACAATCCAGCTTTTGGGGGCTGTCCATTGTTTTGCTGTTCCTGGCTCAGGGACAAGGAGAGCACTGTGGGGAGCCCCTGCCATCCCATCTTTGTCTGTCTTGTCTTTGTCCTGGCAGCCATGCAAAACTATGTCGGGGTGGTGAACACCTTTTGTGTGTAAAGCACCTCCTCCTCTTGTACACTTCTGTTATGGATATTGCTGCCTTTACTGGGCATTTCTTAGTCTATTGCTGTTTGCTTTTATTAAATTGTTATCTCAGCCCATGGTCCCTGCCTTTGTCCCTCTCCTGCCAAAGAGAGTGGAAAGGAAAGGAAGTGCTGTTTGGAGTTCAATTTCTGCACACTGTGTTCACGGAGTATTATACAATGGAGGGAGAAAAGAAAAGGAAATAAAAGTTCCTTCAGGTAACAAGGTAAACTCCCTTGAATAAAATGTCATCTGCTAAGAGAACTGATGTATATAATGTCCTGGGGTGACTTGATGATGCCTGTAACCCCAATCATCTGTTCTGGTCCTTTAAGACTGCTTCTGAGAGTGAAGAGGGAGAAAAGAAGCCCAAAATTTGTTTTTGGAATCTGCACTTGCTGCCCCACATTCTCTCTTCTGGACTGTGCTGTCTGCAGCCAGGACAGACAGCAGGAGAGTGCTCGCTCTTGCTTTTAGTTTATTATTTTACCTAGCTGAGGCAGAGAAGTTCCCTGGACTGTGGCTTTTCTTTTTCTTGGAACTGAGCAGCCCTGCTCTGGACTGAAAACCCAAAAGAGCACCAGGAGCTCACAGTTGTGGCCCACCGGGCCTGGGAAGCGGCATTTCCCAGCCCTGAAGGGACTGATAAGAGACTGAGTGAACTGAGCTGCACCCCACAACAAGGACTTCCTGAATTTGCCATCTCTTCAAAACAGCGAGAAGTTCCATTGTTTAATATTATTCATTTCACAGGATCACAAGGTTGGAAGAGATCTTCAAGATCATCAAGTCCATGCCCTAACACTTCAACTAAACCATGGTACTGAGCGCCACATCCAATCTTTTTTTTAAGCACATCCAGGGATGATGACTCCACCACCTCCCTGGGCAGACTATTCCAGTACTTTATCACCCTTTCTGTAAAAAACTTTTCCCTAATATCCAACCTTTATCTCCCCTGGCACAGCTTGAGACTTTGTCCTCTGGTTATGTTGGTGGCTGCCTGTAGAAAGAGACCAACCCCATCAGACTGCAAACACCTTTCAGGGAGCTGTAGAGAGTGAGAGGGTCACCCCCGAGTCTCCTTTTCTCCAGGCTAAACAACCCCAGGTCCATTTTTTATGTTTTTTAATACTTTGTTTGTTAAATAAACAGGTTTTTTCCACTTTTCTCCAAGGAAATCTTTTCCCAAACCAGCTGGGGGAGGGGCCACCTGAATCTGCTTTCTAGAGACACGCCTTTGGAAGTTTCCTCCCAAACCTGCCCTAAACCAGGACATGTTTGCAAATGGGAAAATCAGTTTAGTAAGCACCAGAGAGATTAGCTTAGTTTTCCTAGATTTCTGCACTAGGCTTGTACAGCTATTTTATTAATGATTACTAGAAATTTAAATGTGCCCCTGTTGCTGCAAAACTAGTCCTGATGGAGAGGGTTTTATATGTGGCAGATATCAGCTTTATTTCCTGCACATTTTCTATAAAGCTAAATTACGCTGATAAATCAGCATTGCTAAACAGGATATAAACTGCTGATTCAACTGATTGGTGCTAACATTTATCATCATAACTAGAGATTGCATGTCATGTATGCTGAGATAGGAAGCAATATTTTCTGCAAAAAACGGAAAATGCAAATAATTCTTTCTGACAAAGGGGAGAACATCAGAAAGCTCCACACAAAATACTCTTACAATGGTACAGTATTGCACACACACAGAACATTGTCATATGAAAATAGCAAGAACAATACTCAGGAAGATGATGATTTGCAGCAACGTGTACTTGTGACACCACACACCACTCCTTTGTGTGCCTTGCAGGCTCTAATGATTTGATAAGCCTATGCCAACAATAATGATACTCAAGTGCAAGCATGTGATGACTTGATGGTCCCAGGAGCTAGAAGGACCAGAGTGGAAACTAATGAATAATGAAGAGTTAAAAGACTTGCCTGATGCAGTTCTTGAGCATCAGATGATGTCACATAACATGTGAAACAATACACTCTTAACCCAGAGACAGAGAACAGATTGAAGTATAGCAAACTGCATTTTTAACAGAATGGTAATTATATAAATATTTAGGTTAAATGTTAATTCACAGTAACTTTACTGTACAAACCAGCTTATCCTGATGTGCAGTCAAACTACCACTGAACTTGATCTTGCCACTAGCGAAGTTATGAGTAGATTTTAATGTCATAACAGTACTTGAAATAAGATTAAAAAATATTCTAGAAGAATATTAAAGAGAACCTTAAATACATGACAGCCTGTATAACAAGAAGAGGGATCTATTAGAATGCCTTTTTCCACCTCAGTGCACAAAATGTATCATTTAATCAGTTTTGATGGATGACTTAGAGGAAAGGCACATGGAAGTAACATTGCAAAAATGGTTACAAGCACCTATATATTTGGGAAATATGTCAACATATGAAGGTAAGTGCAGCAATTTCATTGACAGTTGCTTGCACAGTTCTTTAAAGCAGCTGAAAGCAAAACATAGTAATAAAGATCAAGAAACAAAGAAAATGTTTTTGACAATTTACCAGTACAGCTGCTGATCTATTATGTTGAGTGTCTAGGTATAGATACCAAAGAAGTAGGTTCTGAGCTGGACCTAGAAACCATCGTGGCAATCTTCCCTCCTAGCTGTGCCCTAATCCTGATCCCCAGACAGCACAGGTGATAAGTTGACATAAAAAAGACAGAAGTTGACTAAAGAAGAAAATATTAACAAGATATGCTTTTCCAGCAGTGGAAAAGAGTTACATTTTTACCTGTCATATAATACTCTTAAATAATTATTTGAACATATGTTCTGGAGATTCCATCATTCAGAAGATTTTTATAGAACTGGACAAACTTCATTTTTATAACAAATAGAATAATTAAAAAATGTTCTGATAACTCTGTAAGGGCTCTCATTATGGCAGCTGCAACAGCAAAATAAAAGTCTGGGAGAATATCTATGATGTCTCACTAGCTGGTACATGGGCAGGATGCCTCATCCAAATGGGAACATGAAGATACATATTGTATTAAACTCACTGGAGAAGAATTGATCTCATGGATGAACATCCCTTTTATCATCCATAACATATTACCCATGTGATTAAAGCTACTGTTCCTTTTGAAATCAGATGTTCTGCCAAACACTGCTGCCCAATATTATCTGCTGTTACCTTCATTAATTCTGTGTCTGAAATTGCTTTCACTGACTGCCTTTTGGCACCTGGGAGCTTACAGAAAAAGCACTTCCAGCTGGTCTCAAGGTTGGAAGGCACCTGCCTCAATGCTGATGGCATTCCAGTGAATTAATCCAATCACATTAAGACAGATATTCAGCTGAATTTTGCTCTGGAGACATTTTAGGAAGCAATTCTGGCTACTGAACAAATCAATATTTTTGAGGACAGAAACTGGTTTAAATAAAATCCATATGAGAAGTACTTCAGCTGAAAGATGTGTGCCTACAGGTTAATGGAAAAGGATCATTCAGTCCTATTTCCTTCTTGGGCAGCCCAAACTACTCACAACATAATTTGGTGAGACCTTGTAGATGTCTGCATGCAAGAAGTCAGACCAGACTATAAAGTTTGATCTTTTGATGTTAAATTTTTTTCATGCCATAAAGTCTGCAGTTTAGGATGAGGAACTGATTAAAACTGATTTAGGATGAAGAGTGACTGATGTCCTGGGGCCCCCAATGTAAGAAGGATGTGGAGTGAGTCCAGAGGAGGACCACAAACGTGATCAGAGGGCTGGAGCACCTCTCCCAAGAAGACAAGGGTGAGAGAATTTGGGCTGCTTGGCCTGGAGAAGGAAAGACTCTGGAAAGACCTTGTAGCACTTTCCAGTACCTAAAAGGGACTACAAGAGGAGACTTTTTATAAGGACATGGAGTGATAGGATGAGAAGGGATGGCTTTAAATTGAAAGAAATTAGCATGAAGTTTTTTTACTGTGAGGATGGTGAGTCAATGGAAAAGGTTGCCCAGATAAGGTGTGGATGCCTCATCTCTGGAAGTGTTCAAGTCCAGGCTGAATAAGGCTTGGAGCAAGCTGATTTAGTAGATGTCCCTACCCCTGGCAGGGGAATTTGAAACTAGATGATCTTTAAGGTCCCTTTCAACTCAAGCCATTCTATGATTCTATGAATCCATTCTCAGCTGACAGGTGCTCTTTTGTCTTCAAGTCATGGAAAGGATAAAAAGCAGATGAAAATTTTAGAACATTTGCTGGAAAAGAAAAAAGAAAAAAAAAAAGGAAGGAAAAAACCTAGACATTAGCACTACTGCTTCACCTGCCTCTCAACATAGAATATTAACTTCCATGCGTCTGTTCACATCAGCAAGAGAAAGTTAAAAGGATTTTTTGAACAATATTTCTGGTGAACAGGAAATAGAGTAGTTATTAGTGTTCAGAGTAAAATATAGTTACATATCAAATTAATGTCCAAATGGCATCCATTTTAGGTTCTAATAAATACTGCCTCACAAACCTATGACATTAACCTTACTTCTGAGACATGCCAAGCAAATACATGATGGAGTTATGGAAAATGTCCTTCAATTCGATGGTCAACAGTGCAATCAGTAAAGCTAATAGAGACTTTCATGTTCAGAGTTTCAGAAGATAGTCAGGTAAACATGAGGCAGAATCACGTCCAACAGATGATCCCATCCAAAATTAAAAATTTATCATCAGGCTTAACTTGATTCTTTCACTATTAATGGAAAATAAACAATTTTCATCCTCTTTTCATTGCATATGTTTTCTGACCATTAATTTGAAAAGATCTATCAGAGTCTCAAGAAAATCATTAAGTCCTTTTTCTACACTCCAGAAATATTTTCAGCTCTATATTAAACACAAATCATTTGCGCCTGTGTTCTGCTTATTGCTACAGGTTGAACAGAGCATTGAAATTAAATGTAAGATCTACTGAAGTAGCTGCAAATTTTGTTTCAATTTCCAAACAGAATAAGAAACAAAATCTTTTGAGCATTTTCAAAAATGGAACTGCATTGCAAAAGAGGGCTGTGTATTTTTGTCTGTCACACTCAGTTGCTTAGCATTTGGCTACTGGCCTGGATTATATCAGAATTCAGCTCCAAATCCCTGTTCTACTTCAGCCACAGCATTATTGTTTATCCCAAAGCAAGCAAAGTTTCCTACACTCATACCCTTGGTACCCAATTTCCTATAACAGATTATCCTAAAAATCTAGTGGAAACCAACAATCACATAAAATATTTCACCTTTGATAAAACAGACTATATTGACATAATTCATTTTTTAAAAATAATTTTTTCCAGACCTATTCACAAAAGCGTATTCCTGGATGGCTGCCCAAAACTAATATCATTCTATTAGTATTATTTGTTTGTCAGATTTCATGCAGCTAACACATGCTAAAACTACAGCTGTTCTGTCTACATTTGTCTTTAAATATCTGTTTTATTATTTTTCCTTCTGCCTCTAAATGATGAAAAGAGGAAAAAAATTTTCTCCAATATAAAGATACCTTAGATGTGCAGTATTGCTCTTGGGACATTACGAACCCTTCACTCTATTGGAAATAGGAAGTGAGGGAATTGGTGAGCTTTAAGATGAAAATTTCCCAGTTCTTCTGTGGAATGGTCATTCCAATACAATCCCCATTCAGTTCTTTCTATCTTTTATTTCTTTTTATGGGGATACAACATCTTAAGAAATAAGGCACATCATGTTAGCTCAAAACTTACCAAAATCTTTACAAAAATACTTTTTTCCTAGTCCTAAGCTGTGAATTAATGATTTGTTTATTTCTTCATTTTCTGGTTTCAAACCTAAGCAAAAAATCTCAGATTTTTTCAGGCTAAAACAGGTAACAGGCTCATTATGTAATGTAGTAATACACTAAGATACTGTTTATTTTGCATGAAACAGCATAGCTCAAAGAAGACTTATCAGGTCCTGGGAGCAGTATACCCCATCACTAATTCTATACTCAGCCTGGACTAATTTGCCTTTTCTTTCAGCTCTGTAACTTTTCTGATATCTCAGCATTGCATGTTGCAGTTACACCCCACCAGAAGTGCTCAGAGAGCAGTCTGACACCAGGAACTGTACCTTTAATACTGGATAAGAAGGGTTATGCTACAGAAAACAAGGGATAGCTGGAGGAGGGATGTTGAAAAAAAAAAACTGGTAAAAATTCAGGGAACTTTTTTTGCCAACAGACGTTGCCAGCAAAATAAATTCTGCTTGCCCAGCAGCAAGGGTAACTTGGGTTACATTGCCACTAAAAACCTTCAGCAGAAATGTCAATCACAATTGTGATTATAATATACTTGGCATTAAAATGTCAAATGCGTTGTTGATCCTCCTCTAAGAAAAAACCAAGATCATGCATATTTTATGCATATTTTTTAATCTACGGTCAGCACAGATTTTAACAAGATGCTCTGGATGGGAGTCTACATGTACAAAACCTTTCAGCAACATATGCAGCTAGGAAATGCTAATGCAGATATATTCAGACAACCTAAATCACAAAACTGTCAACTTAAAGCTGCATTTTGTGTTTTTTAATCTGCAAGAGGTTGTAAAAAAAAAATCTAATGAGGCATTATAATCTACTTTTATGAAATAAAAATGTCAAGCAGTCTTGGTTCAAGTACAGTTACAAAACAAAAATCGCCACTCGAATGTCAGCAAGGAAGTGGAAGAAGCCATGAATGTTTCCTTCCAATGCTGATGGCTGCAGGACATAACCTAATTGTTGCCCCAGGAGCCCTCAATGCGTTTTTCTCAATACCTATGCCTTGCAGGTCATTTCAGCAGTTGCTATTAATTTAATAAGTGTTTCTTTATGCCTGCATTTGATTTTAAGTACAGTACTTGCCCCTGGTCTTTGAATGCATGCTGGGTACAAAGCATTAAGATTATCTACACCATTTAAGATTATGCACACTTCAATTAGATCTCTCAGCCATTTTTCCTTAGTTGCTGCCATCACCCTAATTCCTGCAGGCTGAAAACTCAATGTTTTTTCTAGACCTCATTATCTTCTTTGTCACTTACTCCATAAAACTGTTCACTAGGATCCCATCTATTCCTGAAAATAGTCCTTATCAACCTGCTCTTCCTACAATATTTTCCATAACTTACATCCATCCACGTGAGACAGAAGCAGAACTAAATCACTCCATATCCATATGCAGTACTAAAGCCAATGTAGCCTTAATTCTTCCCATGTGAGGAATAGCTTTGTGCTCGATCTTTGTCACAGAGCCAGGAAAGTGCTTGAGAATATAGTTTAATTTTAAATATTTCAATAGTTATATTGATTTGAGAGAAGGAACTCACATATGAAAAGTCAGACATGCATTAGAGTTTGGTACTGCTTATTAGTTTTGGAAGCTGCTTTAAGTATCATCTCTAGCTAATTCAATGTAATGCAATTCATTATTTATTACTCACTTCTATGTGCAGTGAATAAGTTGAAATTGTTGAAATTGTTTGCCTCTTCACATCTCTCTTATTTGTGACACAGTGTTTTCTGAATTGTCATTTATTTTTATGCAACATTTCTGATCAAATTGTTAATATTTGTGTGGGGAGGGCTTCTTCATTTTGTTGGGTTTTTTACCAGACATCCTGTGGTTTTGTCTACTTAGTCTCAACAGTTTACTGATTTAAGCTTCTGTTATTTTCAGCAGTACTGAGTTATTTTGGTCTTTTTCAAACACCAGTCTTGGACATATTCCTGATAAATGTGAGCTTGTCTGCTATTTTTACTGCCTCTGCATGGGACAAGCTCATGATTGTACAGACAAGAGGGAAAATGAAAAGCATTTGTGACAGGTGACCAGTGCAATTCCAGATCTGAAAATATAAACCATTCATATCCACCTGGAGATTCAGAAATTAAATTGGTGGTCTGTATTGCTTTGCCTGAGGAATTATACTTTATTTATATGAACTTTATTATATGAAACTTTATATATGAAACTTTTATATATGAACTTTATTATATATGAAAAACTCATATTTTCACGATGAATTTTGAAGTACCTCCTGCAGTTAAAATAATGTCAGCTTTATCAAAAAATGTATATCAAGAGATACATTTGGGTGAAAAACAAAATAGGATTCATTATATTCACTCTCTGTTTTACAAGCAGGTTATTCAGAAATTCTCTGAAGTTGAACAACTAAATTTCTTAAATGAATACTGAATTTATTTTTCACCGCTTTAAAAGAGACCTACATCTTTGGGACAACTCCTGGTACATTTTTACACTTATCCAATAAGAAAAGAGAAGGTAAACCACAAATGACAGACTAACCCTCTAACAGAGTTGTAGTAAAAATGAAGATACTTTTCCTAATATGCGTATGGCGCCTTTGCAGCTAGTTCACATAAATGAATAGGGCATTATTTTCTTTTTATCTTTTCTTAATTTGTTTAGCATCAGATTCATCCAGTTTAGTATCCACAAGTTACTGGATTTGACAGCTTTTGTTTCTACATACCAATAGTTTATTTATACTGCAGTTTATTGAAGTCCTAATTTTCCCCTTACAGAGAAATTCAGATTACAGTAAATTCAAGAATACAGGCCGCACTGAGTATAAGCCGCATCTATGGGTGTTGGCAAATGTTTCGGTTTTTGTCCATAAATAAGATGCACCTGAATATAAGCCGCTCTGTCGTTCGCAGCGAGGATCCGCGTGCAACAAAGTTGCCAAATAGTAACCGAACCGCGGCATGGCGGGGGGGTTACTGGCTCAATTAAGGCTGTGCAGGCTCGGCCCGCTAGGGGCTGCTGACAGGGCCAGGTGGCTCAGCTCGGTGGTGCCGCTCGGGGATGGCCGCCGCCTCTGGGTTCGCTCGCCCCAGCCCTGCTCCTGCCGCGGTGCTGGCCGGGCACGGAGAGCACACCCCGCTCCCGCCGCGGTGCCGGCCAGGCACGGAGAGCACACCCCGCTCCCGGCGCAGCGGGCGAGCACGGAGCACGCCCCGCTACCACGGCAGGCGCCTCGTCCCGGTGCGGCGGCGGCGGGCGAGCACGGAGTGCCCCCTGCTCCCAGCGCCGCAGTGGAGAGCGGGGGCGGAGCCCCCCGCCTCCTCCCCAAGCCGTGGGGATGTCAGCACAGAGCCAGCCCCCTGCCTCTTCCCCGCCTGAAGTAGGGAACTCCCCTGCCTCCCTCCCTCAACGCTGCCGGCGCTGAGCTGGCCCCACCCGCCGCACAACACAGTATCCAATTTGTAACAATCGCGAAATCCTGGGTTTTACTGGCAGGCGCTCGGCTCGGCACCCTGGCTGGCACTTCTGGGGTTGTAAATGTCAGAAAATTATTCACATATTAGCCGCTCCTGATTATTGGCCGCATTTCCGGTTTGAGAGCAAAATCTAAGTCAAAATGGTGCGGCTTGTATTCGTGAAATTACTGTTCTTTGAGTAGAAAAGCATATCCCAGAGTACAGATAAGGAGTGACCAGAAGGCAGTCAGCTTGAATACAACCTCTTGACCCATTCCAAAACAAAGTTCTGTAGATAGAAAGCAGGGTGGAAATCTTGTGAGGAAATTACCAAGAGCAAGAACTGCATAAGACACCGTGAGATAGACAGACAAGAGAAAACAGGAGAGGTGCTGTTCACAGCATAGAAACATACATTGTTTCTATGGGGGGAAAAAAAATAAAAAACAAAAAAAAAGATGAGCAGTCAAAACATGGACAGACATCACGGAAAAATAAAGAAAAAACTGAAAATCTGTGTCACAAGGACATCACAAATTGAAAGTAGAGGACAGCATATGCTTTCCAAGATTATTCTTAAGTTTATGTGAGAAATTTTATGTCCCAGTATGTTTAAAGAAGTGTAAAACTTCAAATTTGATGTGATTTATATTGGTATGTCATAACTTATATTGACTTGCCTAGGGTAAACCCTAAGATGAGATGAATCACTCCCTAGAAGCATCTGCTACTAAGTACTGTAGGCACCAGTGGGAGACTTCAGTGACTGTATCAGATGCAGCCACCTACATTGCACTTGGTCAAATGAATCCTACAAAAATTATCAGACCTGTACAGATATTAAAGTATGTGAGGAAGCAGTGAGCCACCTAGAAAACACTTCAGCTTCCTAACCCCAGAGGACTTTTAAGGTATTTGATCTCTTTAAAAGGTTAAACTAAATGGTTAATAAATCTGACAGTGCCTTAATTCTTCAGAAATCACAGTAAAGGAAAATACAGATATCACTGAATTTTCAAGTGGTTCCATATCTTCACTGTAAATTTCTTAGCATTGTGCTAAGACTTTAGATAACTGAATTTCACTGCAATATCTCTCAACCTTAAAATTACTTGGAGATTCAGGTCAGGTGTTTCAAAACAGTCTTAACCTTATTCTTACCATATATTTCATCACAGCATAATACTTCAACTTGTACATAAACTATACAAAGCAACTAATGGGACACCTGTTTACTTTTTTGAGCCAGTGATTTTTTGTAGTGCCCTGAAGCATGTAATGCCATCACATGTCACATCAGTATAACCTCCCTCTATGACCAACAATGTCATTTACCTTAAACCTCAAGCAAATAGCCAAACAAAACAATGCTCACATAATTTCAACTGCTCCTTTCAGGATTTTGTACCTACACCCACACAACCAAGGCTGCAGCTGGAGCAAGACCCTGCTATATCCCAGTTGAACTCTCACAGTCAGTCATGGAGGTAAAGC
Organism: Catharus ustulatus; assembly: GCF_009819885.2. Taxonomy (NCBI): domain Eukaryota; kingdom Metazoa; phylum Chordata; class Aves; order Passeriformes; family Turdidae; genus Catharus; species Catharus ustulatus. Next base: position 96,875,562 of record NC_046221.1, on the reverse strand, counting down.
ACTCACTCTCTGCTGTTCATTTTCTACAAGTCCTGCTTGACCAAAGATAAGTGCAACACTGTTAAAATACAACAAGAAATATACTTTAAATTAATTAAATTTACTAAATCAAAGAGAAGAGGCAACAACTTTAACTTAACCCTTTATACACTAAACTTCAAGGCTTTGCAGAAGCAATGGGGTAAACTTGAGGGGAAAACGACACTGCAAACAGATACTGCAAACAAAACCAGTGATTTTTGGTTTGGAGATTCAGAAACCATTATCTCCCATGACAGCCAGCTAAATATGCAAAAGAGGCAGATGGGTAGAAGGCTTTCTCACTGTTCTTTGCACAAATGGTGCACGAGAGCTATGAAGCTTGCCTGGAAATAGCAGGAACCATCAAAAAGTAGTAGGAGTCGACTAAAGAAGCAAAAAAGCATAAAGTCTCAAAAATATATGATCTGGATGAGTTTTAAATTAATGGATCCAGGGAAAAAAGGAAATATTATACTCTCAATCCCTAAACTGGATGTCATGTTGTTGTCAGGATGTCATTCAAATTGTAGTTGTCTCAAGTCCTTTTGTGCTAGATGCTTACATTCAAGTTACCAGTGAAATAAAAATGGAACGTCCATTGCTGATTGAAAAGATGTTTTCTGTATTCACATAGACTTTACAATAATTCAGAAATTTTGATTCCATTATATATCGATATTATTGAGAACTCATAAGCTATATATAAAGATAAATACACTATCTTCCTGTACTGAGAGCCTCTATCTCTCACTACCAGTAAAAACATGCATATATTCAAGTTCTGAGCCTGCAGGACTCAGGTCACTGTAGTTACTGGAAGGGAGTTGGTCAGGAAGTAGGAGAGAAGGACAAAACATCCAACAGGAATATTACAGATTCTGGGTATTTATGGTTTCTGGGTGCTTATTTCAGAAGGGTACGCATTGCTTCACAGCAGCTTTCAAAGAGTAAGAGGCCACTTCAAGTTTTTGGGGAGAGGCTGGGAACAGACATGCATCGTCTCTCCCCCATATGTCTTCCTACCTCTCCCTTTTCTCCTGCAATACAAAATACCTGCCTCCTGCTTGAGACTTTCAATTCAAAGGCACAAAACACCCATTCCTCTATCTGTGGCATGATCTCAATTCACCTCCTCCTGTTCTCAAAAGAGGCAAGAACCAGAAGCTCTTCCCTGGAGAGGATGGGTTACAAAGGTGAGAGAACAAACAGTCCAGCAACTCAAAGGGCTGGAGAAAGTGGTGCCTGCCATGGTTGATCTATCCCTCTTTCCATAGCCCCCACCTCACCACTGATTGGAGAAGAAGCCAACAGCACCAGACCATATGTCCCTGTGTTTTGAGAGTTAAAGGAAGAACCTCTGCCCTCATGGCTGCCCCAACCAAACCTGCTGTTAATGGAGGCCCAAGCTGCTGCTGCAGAGCACAACTGGGATTCACAATGAGAGCCTGTTATGAGTGTATGAGTCACAACTTCCAGGCATTCTTGGGAAGATTCTGATTGCTCTCTTCTTTAGGCTAAACGATCACAACTCTCTCAGGGTCTCCTATGATAGGTGCCCAAGTACCTTCATTTTTACAGAGGTCTTTTCTAGACTTGCTCCATGTCCATGTCTCCCTTGTTTTGGGGAGCCCAGTGTGCACAGACCACTGCAGATGTGCTCCAGTGAGGGCTGAGCAGTCAAGAAGATTCATTCACCTCCCTTGATCTAGTGGTAACGCTTTCCCTAGTGCTTCTCTTTTCCTTCTGGCTTCTCCTGGCTGCCTATATACCAAAGGTGTTTTACTGGCTCATGTTCCACTAGGTGTTCACCAGGATCCCCAGGACCTTTACTGGAATGCGGCTTTCCCACCCAGCCTGTACAGGTGAGCACCAGGGGTTTCTTCCTCCCCAGGGGTGGGACTTGGCATTTGCCTTTGCTTGGTTCTGGAAAAGTCTTGCTGGCCAAGATCTCCAGCCTTCTGACATGCCACAGAATGGCAGCACAACCCAATGGCACATCTGGTGTATCAACAATTCATCCTGGCTTTTCACACCCGCAAATCTGATGAGGATCTACCCTACTCCATCATCCAAGTGATTACTGAAGATGTTACAGTTATTTGCCTCATTATCAAACTCTGTGGTCAAAATACACAGCAATATATTTTAAATGCTTACATGCATACTTGTTTGTCATCCTCTCAAAATACTCTTGATTAAAAAAATTAAAACTGAAAAATGCCACCAGTGAAATAAAACAGCCATAAAATGCCTTTCAAGAATGATTAATGTGCAGTTGCCAGTTAAAGCTCTAAGACAGAATATGTATGGTATATAACTCTATTTTCTTTTCTGACAACTAATTGATAGTAGCGGAAACACATTATTCCATCAGAATGATGCCCCCCAGCCCTATTATTCACACAGAGTTATACAGAGAATATCTTCACTTAATCCAAACTAACCATGAGCAACCTCATCCTTTGCACTCTTTCTGTATGTGCAGTATTCCAATTCAGGTAGTCAGCTTATTGTCTCCTTATTTAAATGGTTGTCATTGAAAAAACAGTGTTACTGGAGTCACATAATTCCAGCACATGATTTCACAAATGCAAATCCTACAAATGCAGCTCTCTCATTGCTTCTGCACTCAGAAGCTGCCATGCATCTAAGAGCTGTGGATAAGAGAGTAGCTTTAGATTTCACTTAAGATAATCAGCCATAAATTTGTTATCGCTTCACTCCTCTTCACAACGGCTTGAGAGCTGACAGTCTGAGGAGATGAATGGGAAAAATCCATAAAACATTCAAATTTGTGCATTCAAATTAATTCACAAAGGAAAGGCAAACACCTACATGGGGATCCACTTTGAGCAAGATACATGCTCCAGTTTGAAAAAGTTCAGCATATCAGAGCAATAGCCATACCAGATCAAAGCAAAGATACACACTCTTGTTCCTTCATCGCTGTGTCTGCTCTCTCCTAGGTCTCTGTGCTCTTATATATTTGCTTTCAGCCACTGCTAGAGACATTTGCAAAGGAAACTCCCAACCTCCAGAAATTTGCAGCTCATAAATTTATTTGGATATTTCTGTTGCCTTTGGATTTAATACTCCTCACACCATGTTTTTTTCCCTTCCATGAGTATATCTAGTTCAGCTAGTTTTTGAAGGTGCAATTTTTGGCCCATGTAATAATTCACAGCAGAGATCCACAGATTAAGCATGGTTTACTTGAGGAATCAGGTCTTCCACTTGATTTTGAAACTGTTGCTGTCATATTTCATTTTTCCTACAAAGTTCTTGCTTAGAAAACAGTGCAAATAAAGTACAGTAATTTCACGTATACAAGCCGCACTGAGTATAAGCCGCATCACCGCGTGTTGGCAAACATTTCATTCTTTGTCCATAAATAAGCCGCACCTGAGTATAAACCGCTCTGTCATTCGCAGGGAGGACCTGCGTGCAACAAAGTTCCCAAATAGTAACAGAACCGTGGCAGGGCGGGGTTCATTGGCTCGGCTCGGGCCATGAGGGCTCGGGGCTGCCAACAGGGCTGGGTGGCCCAGCTCAGCGCTGCCGCTCGGCGGGGCCGCTCTGGGCCAGCCGCCACCGGGCTCGGTCACCCTGGCCCGGCGCTGCCCCGCGGTGGCAAGGAGGCACAGAGCCCGCCGGCACCCGCGGCGGTGGTGGGAGGCAGGGATGGAGCCCCCCCACTCCTGCGGCGGCGGCACGTGGGGATGGGAGCCCCCCGAGCCACGGGGCCAGCAGCACGGAGCCCCCTGCCTCTCCCCGAGCCGTGGGGCCAGCAGGAGGGAGCTATCCCGCCTTCCCCACCCTCTGTGCTGCCTGCACAGAGCAGCTCTACCCTCCGCACAACAGAGTTACCAATTTGTAACAACCGCATAAATGCTGGGTTTTACTGGCAGGAGTTCGACTTTGCGGTTTGCACTAACTTGGTTTGCACTCCCGGGGTTGAAAATGTCAGAAAATTATTCACATATTGGCCGCTCCTGAGTATAAGCCGCATTTCCGGTGTGGGAGCAAAATTTTGGTCAAAACAGTGCGGCTTGTATTCGTGAAATTACTGTTAGTAAAAATGCACAGGAGCTCATGGTTGGCACCATTTTAACTGGCTGAGCAATACAGCGTACTTGTTACCTTATTCTGTGTATCTGATAAGAAGGTCAGGGTTGCAAGATCTGAGTACAGCTGCTTAGCAGCCCAAGGATTAGTAACACAATCTTGAAAGAGACAGTGGAAATATTCCTTCTGTGAACAAAAAGATAGATGCTCATGGGTAAATGCTGGGTTTTAAACTGTTACAGTCCCAGATTAATTAGTAATTTTGTGTATCCCATTGGCAATGTTAGAGATGTTTTAATTGCTGGATGTGATTTAGTGGTGAACCTGGAGGTGCTGGGATAACAGCTGGACTGGATGGTCTTTTCCAACCTTAACAATTCTATGATTCTATGATACACATGCCTTAGGATGTGTAGCAGCATGACATATAAAATACTGTAGGACAGCTGGCCTATCCACTGACCTTTTACATGCATACACATTGAAGTCTTTAAAGGTTTACAGTTCATTACTAATTCTTCCTGTACTCAATGCAGCTTCCAAAAGAGACAACAAGCAGAGGGTGCAACTTGCTGGCACAGTGAGACAACTGGCAATTCTTAGCAGAAGCTAAATCTCTAGTTCTTAGGCAGCTTTCTATTATAATGAGCTTTCATTTGTTGGAAATAGCATGGAATTGCTCCCATGACAAGAATTTTATACATGGTTCCACAAAAGTCCACCCCCATCCTCTGGCAATAAATAAAGCATATGGCTAGACTCAGAATCCAGCCCCCTTCTTTCTTGAAAATGCAAGGACAGCTGGAAACTATATTTAAAAAAATAAATTCTCATAACAAAGTTTACCAGCAAAAATAACTATATGGACATTCTAAAATCTCTCAGGGTTTATTGTGGCAATTAGATTTCACCAGAACCAAGCAGAAATGGCCAAATGAGAAGATGCTGTGGCTCCAGGATTTAGGATGTGTGGCTGTTACATTTATTGCTGGGAAGCCAGCAATGCCTGCAGTCATCAGGTGCCCTGCCCTTCAGCATTCCTGGCTGTTACAAACTCTGCCAGGCATCCAGCAATGCTTGGAGCTGACTTAAATCGCTGAGTTTGGGGTTCACAGCGGTTACAAGCAGTTCCAGCAACTCAGTGGCGCTAGTAACAATTTCACTTAGCAACAAACGTTGGCATATGGGTGTTGTTTGTACTTTCTAAGGAGATTTTTGCCAATGCTATTAGCTTCCACAGTCAGCTGGGGTTATGGTAGTGGGAGACAAGAACTTTCAGGACCATTTCTAACAGTGGTGCCTAAGAACAAAGAGTATCTTTGGCTACAGTTACTGTGCATACAAACATTCCCAACATGTTGGCAACTTTCCTAATAATAACAACCAAGTGCCTGATGCTACCTACAGCTGTGGAAGCATTAGTCAGCGCTTCAAAACGCCACTGAAATGTCAACAACATGTATAGAGTTTAACAAGTCCTTCTTACAATACCAGGAGATATTTTGCCAGTGCTCCGTGCTGCAGTTAAGTCCCTCAGCAGGAAATATTAGCTCAGGCTCAGCACCGTGTGAATAAAGTCACACACGTTTTGAGCAATGTGAAAATATTGAAAGTTACACCACAGTGAATGCAGGATGCTGAGAACACAGACAGAAGCTCTGCTTCTGAATGCTGGAAAATGTGTTTAATGCAGCAGAGAGACTGAGTAGAACATTTTAATTCAGACTTCACTGTCATTAGTTGTGAAGATATCTGTTGTGGGTTGTTTATTTTAAAATCTAAATTAAAAATAAAAAGCAAAATGCTCTAAGCCTTATAAACATGTTGTGGATTTGCTCCATGATGTCTCAATAAAGAGACATCCAAGGAAATATTAGAATGACATAATTTTCAAAAGTAATATAATATGAAAAATATAATACAATTAAATTCCTGAATGCTCTTATATGGAAGTACATTAATCCTGTAATAGAGAAGTATATTTTAACATTATTCTACTACAGATCAGGAAAAAAGCCTGCCAAATCATTCCTTAACTAATATTTTAACATTATTCTAATACAGATCAGGAAAAAAGCCTGCCAAATCCTTCCTTAACTTCAAGTTTCATCATATCTGAAAATTCCAAGGGGGAATTTTTGAAAAATTTTTATTCTTTATATTGACAGAAGAAGAATTTGTCTCTAATTCAAAGAATTCCAGTGAAATTATTTACTTTAATCCTTCCTAATAAAAATTATATTGCATGTGATTTCCTCATTTCATTTTGAAAATGGTTACACGTATTTTTCTACAAGTCTTTGCTTAGCTTGGTTTTATATATATACACCTAAATATATGACATTAACACTCACGCTTTGAGATGCATTGAGATATCTTATAAAAATCATGGCTAAAGGCTATTTTGATTTAAAAAAATTTAGACAGGTGTTGGAGGACACAATTTTAGTGCATAACTGACTGTTTTCAATTTATTTTTCTTTTTCACTGCTGACTTCACCATAAACATAAAGGGCAAATCATGCTAAACCAGTCAGATTATCCTTTTTGATAGAAAACAATCTTTGTATCTGAAGGAAAAGAATGGGGAGTGACACATCTCATTTTTAACAAGGTTTTTGACACTCTCCTATGATATTTTGTAAGCAGGCTAACAAACATCCTAAGCAGACTGAACTACTATTCAGTTGTTGTAAAACCAGTAGGAAGGTGCAAAAGAAAATTTGCTATGAAAATTTTTTATGATGTCATACCGCTTATGTTGCTTACATATGGTCTCTTCCAGCTGTGCGATCTTATCGACTGAATGATGAAATAATATGCAAACTTGCAGATAACAGATAAGAGGGGATCCAAGATACACAAATGCAGTTGAATAATTCAAAACAATGGTAAATGCAAGAATTACTCTGGAGCAAACAGGATGAAATTTACTAAGATAAAATGAAAAAACCTTTCTACATTTCAGAACAATGAAACCCACCAAGTTTAATAATAATAATAATCATAAGTTAAAAACCAACTTGTTAGTCTTGCGTGGGTAAATAAAAAGATCTGAGCATATCAGATCTTCACAGAGTTGAATGTGATTCAAGAATGGTGTTCTGCAGGATGAAGGTCATGCTGCTTTCTACAAACAGGAGTGTTCTCTCTACTCCAGTGGGAGAAGTTTGTCCTCTACTGCTGATGTATGACAATACAGCAGCCGACTCTAGGAACATATTGCTGTTATGAGTACCAAGAGGAGGAGGGGTCAACCGTTCTTTTGTGCTGCTTTCCAGAGATTATGCACAAGATCAACAGAGAAAGTTCAAGCAATCCAACTACTTAAAGGGGAAACACTTTCAGTTGGTGGTATCGTGTAGTCAGTATAATCTGCCCATTGCCACATGAAATTAGACCTTGTTCATCAAGCCCCATTCCAGCAATTGCAGGATACTACACAGTAAGAGGAATCTAGAGAACATGTGCTCCAATAAACCAAACGCATAGAATATTCCCTACACACTTCATTAAGCTGAAAACTTGTATTAAAACCCCCTTTGACTCAGCAATGGTGTGCCACAAAATGAGGGCATAGAAAGATGAGAAACACTGCCATTACCCTTGACCTACACAGAAACAGGGGATTTATTCTGTGAAACTCCTAATGACCTTTGTTAGAGTCATTGAATCCAGTGGCCCAAAAGAGGTGAGGCTGCCCCAGCTCTGTGCCCCCAGGTCCAGTCAGTAGCAAGGCTGGGCAGATATTCCACATCCAGGGAATACACACATATAAGTATATTAACGCACATGTGTTTTCCCTATATAAAAACAGTTACAGAGTCTGCACTCAGCCAATAAGTATTCCCAATCTCTCTGCCCTCACAACCTCCCTTGATGTAGGTCATCACAGAGCTTCGCTCTTTGGATGTTTAGAAACTTTTTTAAAACCTTCAAATCTAAATGCTCTATGGATCCTGTACATGCATTTGCTCTTTGAACAGGAAGATAACGAGCATCGAAGCTAGTTGGAAAATATTCATGTACTTTCTCATCACCATTTCACCAAACAAGTTATAACATTTTTCCTCCAGGAGTCCCTCATTCTCTTTTTCATCTCTTTTGGGTTTTTCCTGTTTGAACAGCATGAACATTTTGGCCAGAATTTTGCAGAGTATTCCAATTATTTAATGAGGTATTACCCATATCTTGTACTATGGTAATAATTGTGTCCTGTTCCAATCAAGAACCCCTTGCCATGACTAAACTTAATTAGGTTTGCATACACATCATCCTGGTGTTTTACAGTCATAGGTGACTCAAGCCCTGTGTCTATGGCAGAAGTTTTTGTTACCAGTTTTGAAATGTGCAAATCTGCACAATGTATCCTTCCTGCACAACATATCCTTCCTGCACAACTGCTACTTCCAAAAGTACATTTTTTTCTCTGTAATTCAGAAAGCAAGTTCTTTTCAGTAATAAAATATGTGTGAGCAGAATGAAAGTGGAATATTGATATTCATTGCTATTATGGAGGAAGTGTAATTTATAGGGATGGTGTAAATAATACAGTAATTTCACGAATACAAGCCGCATGGAGTATAAGCCGCATATCCAGTGTGTTGGCAACATTGATGTCTTTGTCAATAAATAAGCCACACCCGGAATATTAGCCGCACTTTAGTTTGCCGTGAACTTTCACAAAGTCGTCATTTAGTAACACAATCGCGGGATCGCCGGGGCTTACTGGCTTACTGCCGACCTCGGAAACATTGTTTCCAAGTGAAAAAAGACACACCCTTTATTTACAAGCCGAAAAAGACAGGAACAATAGTGTGGTCATTTTGCGAGCATTCCCAATGGATCCGCGTTGCCTTTAAACAGCCGCTCAGCCGCGCGGGTAGGTAGCTGAGCTCCGAGCGGAGCCACATCTCCGTGCTGGCACAGGAGCGGCCGCTGTAGCCCTCGCAGCCCCGCGGGGCGAGCGGTCGCTGAAGCCCTCTCCCTGCGGGCTGAGCAGCTCCCCCAGCCCTCTCCCTGCGAGCCGATCGCCCGCTTCATCCCTCTCCCTGCGGGGCGAGAGGCTCCCCCAGCCCTCTCCCTGCGAGCCCAGCCAGCCCCGCAGCCGCACAAGACTGAAAACACTTTAAAAAGTACAGAGAAATATCACACACTTTTATCGAACTGCCGAGGTAACTCGCCGAGGTAACTCACCCCGATAACAACCCCCGCCCCTCAGTAACGCCGCCATCCACAGGCAGGCAATAAGCTGTTCTCTGATTGGTTCATCGTCGGAACAACGGGAAACCATGGATTTCAAACTGTTTCGGCTCGGGACTGGACTGGTATGATACTAGGTAAGGGCAGATATCACATTTTTGTTCATAAATTAGCTGCACCCAAATATTAGCCGCACTTCCGGGTTTCCACCAAAATTTTTGTCTAATTGCTGCGGCTTGTATTCGTGAAATTACTGTAATTTATTTTGGGGGTATTCTGGTATAAATCAGAATAATCATTTTTGCTATTTAGTAATGGTCATAAATACAGTAATGGACTGGTGTGATTGGTGTGCCCTTTTAACCTTATATTTATATAATATATAGTCTATTTATCTTTTATAAGTTTAGCTTTATTAATATGCATGTAATTGTCGTTCTAGGTAAGATTTCTTAATTTTACTAGATTAAAAGTTTATTTTGTCCCACAACTTAATTGAAACATTGAGAGTTTACAGAAATACTAAAAATTGTTACTGTTGGAACTGTTTGGGCTTTTTTTTTTTACCCAAATATTTTTATTTTACTTTTTATAAATCTTTCTAATTTCATAAAATCATAGAAGAACTTTGTTTGCAAGGAACTATAAGGGTCTGCTTCCAACCCATACTCCCACAGCCACGGATGCCACTCACTAGCCCAGGTTGCTCAAAGCCCACCCAATTTGGCTTTGAACATTTCCAGGGATGCAGCTTCTGTGGGCAGCCCATTCTAATGCTTTACTATCCTCACAGTAAAGATTTTCTTCCTAACTTCTGACCTACTAAATCTTTCCCCTTTTAGTTTAAAACTGTTTCCCATTGTCCTATCACTATTTGCCCATGTAAAAAACTACTCTCCCCAATTTCTTCATGTTTGGCAGACTGCAATGAGATCTCGCTGGATCTCAGATTCTCCAGGCTGTTCTCTTTCAGTCTGTGTTCTTTCAGGCTGTTCCAGCCTCCTGGTCATCTCTATGGCCCTCTTCTGGACCTGCTCCCACAGGTCCACACTTTGCCTGTTAATAATTTCCTTCAGCTGTGTAACCACAAGCAGTAGTTATTGAAGACTACAGAAGATACAACACAGAACAGAAAAGGATAAATAATTTTTATACTAATTAATTACAAGTGACCAATTAGAGGATCCATCAATTTCATTTTGTGGCACCAAATCAAATGGCCCACGTGTAAAATGAGAAGAGTGCTTCTTGTGGGGGCAGAAAAAGAACTAGGCCATTAGGGTATAATCTGTCCATGCACAAGTTCTAGTGAGGATAAAGAGAAATCTGTCTAGCATTCAGTAGCAAAATCTGTCCTAAATTTGCTTAATTGCTTCGTAAGTGCTATTGAGACAGGAAATGTAGCTGCTACTGCAGTTGTAGAACGAAAGGCAGAGAAGGAAGATGGTTATTGAGTCTATTTTTAAGTATGAAAAATGCAGTCACGTAGTACAATGATGCAGACATTCAGACACACCAGAATTGAAATGCGAATAGAGCAGGGAAAGAACTGGCTTGTGCTACATTTTAAAATGATGACAGCCACCCCAGACCAATGGATTATAAAAACACAATGGATAAATAGGTTATAAGGCTTAAAGGTTAGTAGAAGCACCCCACAGATAATATTTCATGTGCAAAATATGCCTTTGAGAGTTTTATATTACATTGCAGTTTTAGAACCAGAGGGCTTCTGTCCTCTGTGCTCACATAACTTAAAGACTGCCAGTACTTTCCTCAGGTCCTATTAGATGGAGAAACAACTGAATGTACTGACAGTGCACCTTCTAAATAAAAACCATACACTCTTTTATGTCCTAGTACAGTGACAGAATTTTGTAAAAAGTACTCCTTCAAAAGCCAGGTAGCCTCAGAAGAGAACACTCATCTTTTTTCTTTACTCACAAAAGGAGAAAAATCCCAGTATGGTACACCAGGATCTGGCAAACCACTGGTGTACTGTTAGTTCTGAACTCATTAAGGGTGGAAAAAACCTCTAAGATCATAAATTCCAGCTGTTAACTTAGCACCATCACCATGTTCACCCTTAAACTATGTCCCAAAGAGCCGTATTCACATATCTCTTGAATAGTTTCAGGAACGGTGATTCCACTACTTCCCTGGATATTCTGTTCCAGTGCCTGACCACCCTTTCAGTGAAGAAATTTTTTTCCAATATCCAACTTAAACCTTCCCTGGCCCTTGACACCATTTCCTTGCGTGTGTTGCTTGTTACCTGCAGGAGAGACTGGTAAGGTGCCACCTCACTCTCTTTTCCTGCCGGTTAAACATCCACAGCTCCCTCAGCCACTTATCATAAGACTTGTTCTCCAGACCCTTCACCAGCTCTGCTGTCCTTCCCTGGACATGTTTCAGCATCCCAATATCTTTCTTGTAGTGAGGGACCCAAAATTAAACACAGGATTTGAGGTGCAGCCTCTCCACTGCGGAATACAGAGGGATAATAAATTAATAATTATGCCAAGGGAGAAAAAAATTAAAATAAGGAGTTCAAAAGTGTGCATGTTGCAACTAAACCTGCAGAGGGACGACCAGTTTCCATCAATGAAATTTGAAGAGCAGCATTTACCTGGCAGTTTCATATTAAATTGTGGAACCCACATTAACAGATGACTAGATGAAGACATTTTAATGAAACACACATTTCAATCTCCTTTTTTTCCCCCCCAGTAGGTTAAATGTTTTTATGATGTTAATAACTAGAAAACAATTTTTTCAGAAAGCAGAGGAATAGATAAGAAGGTCACACATCCTTCTCCCACACTGATAAAAAGCTTGTATCAATCATTATTAGCTAAAATTGTGACCCAATTAGACTAGTACAAATCATGCCAAGCCACAATGGCACAAGTGACTGATGAACTTTCCACAGAGCTAATCCCCTCCAAAATGGATGGATGGGCAAGGCACTGATGCAGTGTAATGCCAGTGAAGCGTGTCCAACTACAATTCAGAGGGACATTTAAACAAAAAGAAACTGTCTACTAAAGACGGGCCACAATCTCTCTGTGGCTACAGCAAAATGCTTCTCCTGAGTGATTTGAATCTTGAGTGGCATTAAAAAAGCAAAGTATTTACCATTACCAGGAGTATTACCTAAAAGAAGCCATTTTAGCAAATTGTCTACCACTCTGGATGGGAGGTAAACAAATCAAGTTTATCGATAACAAACCATTGGTAATTTTTATAGGACTACTAATATCAAGCATCAAAAAACCCACTTCTTCCCTTCTTCAACTAAAACAACATTAAAAAGCAAACACAGAGATATATCCTTTTTTTTTTTCCTATTCTATAAGGTTCATAGTTTAAACCTGACCTACTTATTTAAGAGGAAAAAAAATCCCAAGATTTGATTTTTGCAGGGAGGATGGAGATTCATTGTATAACAACAACAATTGAGGTGTTAAGTAAAACTCCAAATATCACAGATGTTGCAGCTAAATCCTGAGGACTGACAGCTCAATCCAGGCCTCCAGGGCCAGTGGTAGCTAACAGTGAGGGGTTGAAAATTAAGGAGTTTGTGTACAAATGAGGATGTGATGGCATGTACCCACCAACCAGCTTGTGCGTGATGACTCAACTAACTTTGTTAATCACTTACTGAGAATAAGTCCCTAATTAACAAGATAGTGTGAATCTGAATTTTTGGCTTTCCAGCAGTCACCAAATTACAAACTTAATGTTTGAATAGTAATAAAATTTTAAAAAAATTAAAAGTGTGTTTGTTTTTTTCCTCTCAGCTAAATAAAAAATTTAATTGCAAGTTAACCCCTACCTTTCTAAATAATTTACTGAGATTTCAGAGAGGTGTCTTACTGAAATAAAAAAACATTCCTCCATGGATAGTATCCTATTTGTGAGCTAGTTGAACCAGTAGGTTGAATCCTACAGGGCTGGCAGATGAGAGTCTGCTTTCTTCACACCTCCCCCAAACCCTGCATCAGTGGCTCTTTCAGATTCAACCACAAATTATTACCGTTTAAAAGCAATTCTAAGTCCTAAAGAATATGTTGAAGTAGCAAAAAATCACAGCAAAATGGAAGACCCTTAGTCAGGACCAATTCAGTTTCTCTTCCTTTGCAGTGTTCTCAGAAATGTTGCCATGCTTTGGGAGACCCAGGAAAACAGATGTTTTTCAGACTAGCAGTTCCTAATCATGTTGTGCCAGTACATGGCACAGAACACATAAATGGCCTTTGGTTTTCAGCAGGCAGCTCATGAGAAGAGCCAGGCACTTCAGGAAACCCATTTGTTTAACTGTCAGTAGCCAGAGGGAAATGACAAGCAAGAAAAGCAGGTAGGTAACTTTGCCTTCTGCCCAGAGTAAAGGTATCCTCTGTAAGGATAGCCTTGAAGTCTGGATTCACAGGATGTATGCCTCTCTGTAATTCCAAGTATTCTCATCTTCCCCTCACACCATCTGGGACATCAAGACCACAATTACTTCAAGGAAGGGTGCACTGCAGCAAAAAAGGTCATCACAAGCCATGCAAGGCTTCACACCTCCCTTTCTTGGCCCACTTTGCTCTTCTTTTTATATCTTGGAAGAAATTGTGGAAGCCACTGCTTCTACAAGCCCGACCACACTGATGTGGTGAGCACTCAGAGCAAGACTTCTAGGCACAGCTGTCAGGATATTTATGCAAAAAGTCAGGTTTAAGCAGGAGCTACATGTGACACCTCTCAGGTCACAGCAGTTCAGGGCTGTGTACAAGCAGAAATGCTGGTGCCAGCAGTACGTAGGGACACACCAAACAACTGTACCTAGAGATCCCTTGGAAATTCAACTTCTACAGCTTTTGTTTTAGGTGCTCAAAGCCTTTCTACATCCAACATGAGATGCACATGCTATGCCATGTCTGAATTATCCCATGAAATTGTTATAGCAAGTTGTTTCATATCATCATTGGGTTTCTGTTGCCTTGGAGAGTCTATGAGTTAACTGGTTGGGTCAAGGACAAAGAGCGATCTTTGGCTGCTAGCTCTCCACTTGGTTTGCAACCAGCACTTCTGCAGCAGCTGGCTGTGATCTTGAAACTAGAACCATGAATTGATGTGATGATTAAGCAGATTGAGGAAAATGGTAACATTATACTCGGCAGAACATACACTAATACATCTTCCATGGGAGGATTTCAGTCACGACTGCAATCCTCTTCTTTGGCTGAGAGAAGCTTGGGAGGAACACAGAATACATTTTCTTGGAAAAAAAGTTACTGACATTTTTAATATAACTAGAATTAAGCTTAAGCTTGTTTTTGTCTGCTTTGTCTCAGGTACTACTCAAAAAACCCCTAGAGATTCTAACTTTATAGACTTAGAACAGATCCATACAGAGATGCATGTGTACTGTCAGTATAAAAGCTACAGACAACACCACCTGAAAAATATGTCTAGAAGAAAGCTGAAATTTTCCACCTACTGGAGGAATAAGACAATAAATGAGACACAGGAGAAAGAAACTAAATGATAACCCAAGAATCAGGATAGTATAAGAAGGATACTAGCTGATTTAACAAATTCTATGCAAGAGTAAAGATGGAGTAAAGAACCTGTTTTGCTGAGAGGGATTTCCTTGCTGTGAATGGAACTTCATACAGCACACAGAGCAGAAATTGCTTGGGAGATAATCAGAAAATAAAATTCCTGAAGAGTATAAACCAATGATTGCAGACTTCCTGTTAAATGAGGCTAGAAGTTTAAAAAATAATTTTTGCCATGATAGAAAAGAATAAAATCATTATGCATATGCATATGCAAAAGGAAAAGAAGCTCAGGAAGAGTCTTTAAAATGTAGAAATAAGAAGGAATTAAGTCAGGTACTGGAGAACAGTGTAACAGGAGCAAGTCAGAGAATCCTACAACTGGGCTGGAAGACATGTCAGCTCTCCTGGCAGACAGGCTGCTCTATCTCTCAGACAGTCTGACAAACCAGAAAGTTGGCAAGTCGTTCCCTTCTCACTGCAGTGGTGGAATGATCCTGCCTCTGCTCTCTGCCTCCTGACAGTCAGCTCCTTCAGAGGCTTGAAGCTTCTCTAACCTCCTCCTTCTGATTCCTCCTTGAACAACTTCAGGTCTTAAGACCTTTCTTAGCAGGTAGGTCAGCCTTTCTGGAGCAAAATTATTCTCATCACTCACCTCTGAACACAAAACCTTCAAGTGCCATGCTCAGTTGTGGTCTCAGGCCATGCAGGATTGAGTGCTTGCCCTGTTACCACATTTCCCCTCGTGCTTCTGCTGTTGGTCAGGGAGCTGAGCTGGTTCTTCAGGATTTAGGATGTTGTTTCCTTTGCAAAGCTAATGATAGGGTCAAAATTCAGACATTTCTTGGTGGTTCAAGCTGTACTAATTAGCAGAACACAGAATAAGAGAGCTGAAAATGCTCACAAACTTGTTACATTTCTAGATCCCTCGAGAATATTCTTGCATATTTCTTCAAAAGCCAGCATGTTTCTTGATGTTTGTTGGTATTGTTATTTCCAGTTTTAAGTGCATCAAACTCCAGAATTGCCTTTCATGACAGCGAAATTGGCAAACCAGAGAAAACTTCTCAGTGGTTTCTTCTCAGTAAGCAAAGCTAACTCAGAGGGACAGGGAGTGGAATTCTGGAATTTGGTCTTTGTCTGAGTATAGGATTATCACTTTTACTATTCAGTAGCCTTTGAACACAGATCATACATATTAAATCAACAGATAGCACTAGGTAAAGATGAGTGGTAAGCAAATTAAAGCTCAAAATTAGAACGAATAAGCAAAATCTCAACAAAATAAAGCAGTAGCTTGCAACTAAATCAGGAATTAAATTGAAATACGGGCAAGCCATCAAATTTTCAGGCAAAAATAATCATCTGCACAAACATAAAACAGGAAATTAGTGCTTATCCTGAAAAAAGCATTGGTTCAGCTTACGGAATAAGACTTTAATGAAACTGTGGACCAAAGACAGTATGTCCAGAAATGAACATGAGAAAGGAGCAGAGGGCCAGTAAAAAACAACTTTAACCAAAAAAAAGGGTTTTAATCTTGCTGGAAAGAGGGGATCTAATAGGAATGTATAATACAAAAGCCTTCTTTCATAAAGGCAGCAAGAATAATCTTTACTATTTTTTAAAAAAAGTGAAATAATTAGTTTAGTTTGCAACAAGAAAGACTCTGGTTAGACATGATGAAAAAACCCTGATATCCAAGCATTGGAGAAGGCAGGTTGCATAATCACCATTTCAGAAAGCTTTAAAATCAGATTAGTGAAAGAACTTTTTCAGTAATAATACAGATGGAATTTCTTTAACTTCAAGTCTTTTCCAACTAGGATTGCTATGGTGACAAAATAATGATTGCTGGGGTTTTTTTCTCTATTCTGATTATAAGGTTACAGAAAAAAAAATTAAATTTTAATAAAGAGCAAATATTCCACTGGATATATGGTCTCAGTAGTTTGCAAAATTAATGAGAAATTGAAGTACCATCATAAAAATCTTGGGGTTTTATGATGAAGTGAATCTTGTGACCACTTCTAGCTTTGAGGCCTATCTCTCTAAGTTCAGGTTGATCACTAACCCAGTCTGAAAATATCGTTTCATACCTATGCTCTAATTAATATCCCATACAGACTATCCTAAGCCCTTTCTTAGGGCTGAGAAGCAAACATTGTACTATCTTTAGAAAGAAAAGAAAGCAAGAAAGTGTCAAATTAATAGAAACAAACATATTTTATATGAATAAAAAGTTGAATAAAATAATTTTGACTGATTGCAGTCTATGTCTGATGTAAAGCATAAAGAGAACCAAAAAAACACCCTTCAATTGCCTACTTCTCCACTTCAATATATTGTCAGAAAGCCAGAGAAATACTACCTATTAAAATTTAAAGGCCAGATGAATGAAGATTTATATTTTCACCACTTCCAGTTCTAAGCATAATCATTTTGACAGCATAGGAAGCAGGATAATAAGTTTATAATTTTAGTTAGTTTCTATTAAAAAATATGTATATATATTGTTTTCTTCAGCAATGGAAGCCCACACTGAATACAGTTTACAATCTACCTTTGGGCAGTGCTTTGGCAACATTCAACTAATTATGTGTTATCTATGTTTTATTTCTGTATCACTAGGTAAGCCAAACTATTTCTAAAGGAACCAATGCACAGCAAATACATACACACACACACAAAAAAAAAGTCTGCTTAAGATGTATAGCAACAGAAAAGTCTGAAAAATTGTTTTAATGTGCAAGTACCAAAACCATGGTATGGCAGATGACAGCTACCCCATTTTATAGAAGGCACTTCTGCTTCTTAACAAAGTAAAGGCACATTCCCTTGGGACACAAGCAGAATGGTAGATTTTTATTCGTGTTTTGTTTGGGGTTTTGTTTAGTTGCTTGGTTTGAGGGGTTTTTTTAACATTTCTTTTTGGTTTTATGATGTTTAAAAAGTTAGTTTCCAATCCCAACTGAAACATGCCAAAATGAATTAACAGAATTCATCCCAAAACACAAGGATCATACTAAGGGCAGACACACTGCCCTCAGTTTAAAGTACCTTGTAAGCAATAACTAGTTAGGCTTTAATTGAATATAGAAAATAGGTTACAAAAAGAAAGATTGCTCCAAATATTTTCTTCAGCTTTCATGTTTTTAAATCTGAATTTCCTTTTGAGCAAGAAGAATAATAAAGAAGATTGCTACCAATATGGCTTTGATATGATTGGTAGTCACCACAGATACACTCAACGAAATGTCCAAATTGCTGCATATTTGTTCAAATACTTTACTTGACATAATTGGTCTTACAGAACATATTTATCTAAATGTGGGAAAAGACAGCTTTTCTTTAATATGTTTTCATCTGATGCTTTAAGGGAAGTTATTCTTTTAAGTGGTTTGGAAATAACACGCATGTTTTACTTTCCCATCTGCCTGCGGGCGTGAGTTGGCATTTGCTCTGCTGGGGAGCCTGTGGTAGCCTACTGAGCTGCCATCAGGGCTGCATAGGATGTTGTGTCACGTCAGGCCAATAGTAAATGCAAATAGATTTTTAATTAAAAATAGCAAACCCAAAGATGATACTTGTATAAACGTATGCAACATTAATACGAAGAAATAATCCAATTTGGTACAGTCAGGACTTTTTTGATGTTTCTGAAAAGGGAAGCATAGGGCTTTTTATTTTCCCTATCCACCTATTTGCCCATGTTTGTTTTTCAAGTAAATTTTCACTAAAGCTAGTACACAAAAGTAATGCTATCTGTCAATTAAGGCTGAAGAAGTACAGAGTCCATAAAACCCAAAATCCATTTAGCCCCCTTAGGGGGAAGTATTTTGTGATTCTATTTCATTAATGCCTGCAATGTACTTGTTATTTTCAACAAGCAATAGCAAAATATATGCTGCTTCACAACATGCTACACTTCCCAAGACCTCCTATTCCTAGGCATAAAACTCTCTTACAGAATTGGTATAATTAACTTTCAGGCATCTTATGATTTGGGAATTTTTTCTGCCAAAACCGACTGCCAAATAACGCTAAAGGTTTTGCTTTAGCCTGCAAGCTTCATGCATATGGGACACATATTGCTTTTGAGACTTGTCTAAGACAGATCCTTCTGTATGTTGTCATTAGCTACTAAAGCAAAATAAATGTCTGCAAAAACTATGTATAGATATGTAGACATAACACACATACAGAGTCCAACACTGCAATTGGTAAACACCAATCCCTGATCATTAAAGTGCAAGACTGAGCACTGAAGGTCACCATATGCCAGCACTTTGTGCTACATCATGACTACTACTCCAGACACACTCAGTGTGCTGGTGGAGTCTTCGCCTCCTGTCTAATCTGCCCCTGAGAAGAACAAAGGAAAAAATGATTGTGTACTATTTTTCCTGTAAACCTCTATTCATATTGTGCATCCTTCATGATTTAAACGAAGACATTACTAGTGACTTCAAAAACCAAGTGGACAAAATGTGATCTTGTAAACTTGATTTCATACCAAAATAATGAAATAGTCACTGATATCTATGGGATTAAAGTACCAATGGGTTTCTGTTGAAATTACATTTACACACAATCAGTCATGACAGACAACTACACACAAGACTGCAAAATTTAAATAACTAATAGATAGACTTAGGCAGAGTGTCTGTCTCCAGAAGTCTTGCCTTTTCACTGCAGCAGATTTCAAGACAGTTTCAGAAAGACTGAAAGACCTTGACTGAAGATTAATGATAAGTAGCACTAACAGAGCAGCTGCTTCTGCTGCCTTCTGCTTCTGTGGTGAGAACAAAAGAGATTAGAAAACCATTACGACGTGATTTCCCTGAGAAGTGCATCCCTGTACCTGTATACACTGTGACCTTTGATAAAGAAAGAAACAATTAATTCATTGGAGTCATCCAGAATGTTCCTGCCTCTCCCCAGACATGCAGGTTGTTGTTGACAGTTGTATCTGGATAAGAGCTCTTCCCCCAGGTCAAACAAGCAGAAGGCAGACCACCTCCCACAGTGATAGGAGTACAGGGCATACAGTGCTGCTTCCAGCACAGTGCTGGACAGATCTGCATCATCTTCTCTTAGAGAAAGTGACTTTAGTAAGAACTTGAAAGAAGGAGCAACAAAAACTACACAACCCTCATCAGAAGTTGGGAAGGTGTATGAAAAAGGTGAGCTAAGTATTACCACACTCTGAAGTATTATTCTGTTCAACATTTAATTACCATCTTATTAACTGGGTGTAGAGCACTAGTTTCAGAGGTGTACAATAACAAAATGGTTTAGATTAGAAGGCACCTAAAAGATCATCTAGTCCCAGCCCTTCTGCCATGCACAGATTTCATGGTTTAGGAAAGGTTTTCCCCAATTCAGTATTCCCACTAAAAAGAGCACAAACTGCTTGCTCCCCTCCCCCTCCAGCTGAAAGTAAAAGGTACAAAATCTACAAAAGGTAGAGAGCTAAGAACAATTTTCTGGAAACAACAATAAGGTAAGTAAATGAAGAATTTCAGCAACAATTTAATGACAAAGACTGCAAGACAAAATAAAAGACAAACGTAAAATAAAACAACACTGGACCATTTCGCCCAACAGGTTTTCTCCCTCTGACAGGAACACACTTCTCCTTGGAAGCCAGAGAGCATCCCTTTTATCTGCTCCTGGCAAGGACATGAGGTAGTATCCAATAACACCTGAGTCTGGCCATGCCCCCTTAGCCATGCCCCCTTCTCAGCTACTAGAAAACATAAACCCTGTCCTTGGCTGAAACCAGGACATCAGGGACACCTTCCATTAGATCAGTTTACTCAGAGCCCCATCCAACCTGGCCTTAAACACTTCCAGGGATGGCACATCCACAGCTGCCCTGGGCAATCTGTCCCAGTGCCTCACCACCCTCACTGTAAAGAATTTCTTCCTAATATCTAATCTAAACCAACCTACTTCCAACTTTTGGAGGTTTATTTATACCTTTCCTAAATATGTTTTCTCAAGATTATCCTAACTCAGTATATACATTTTCTTCTTTCCTATAATCCTTTTGAATACCAATTAATTAGGCAACAATGATTTTTAACTCCTTTTTAATCATAAAAATTATACTTGTATTTTAATGACAACCTGTTTGTAAACTTGTGTAAAAAGCTAGTTTGAAGGACTTTATTTTCCCCTTTTCCTTCCCCCCACCCAAGCTACTTCTTTGCAATACACCCTCCTTGTTTTCCAAGGCCATCCACGATTTGGTTTTGCTCACTGCAACAGATTTTGATATTGTCAACAGAGAAACAATGAAGGCATTGCTATGCCTTGTTGCTATTCATGTGTGATTTTTGAAGTGCCTGAATCAATCTAGCATGATAAGGACTTTAAAACACTATTCCTAAGCTCATTGTAGTGCTTAATTCAGACTTTTTATTTCAATGCAACCAAGCCTATCAGATAGAAACCAAAACAGAGATTAAATATATTCACTTATCTGAATTTTCTCCTGTGCAGATACTATATCTCAGCACATGCTGTCAAAAATGGCTACACGCTCAAAAAAAAATTTACTACGATATAATTGTAAACATGTCCTATAAACTACACATGGTGCAACTAGCAGCCTTTCCATCTTGGGGGCATCTTTACTTCAGCCTCAGCAGATAATATCTAAATATTTATGAATAAATAATTCAAGATTTCCAACCAGCTATCCAGTATTTCTCAGTTCATTGAAAACAATCATACCCCTGCTGAAAAGAAAGATTAATGTATCCTGAGCTGCACGAGTTTTTTTCCAAGCATTTGTAGCTAACTTTTAATTTGCCAAATTTACTTTCTAGATGATGCGTACTTGTATTTCTCTTTAAAGGGCCTTACTTAACATTTTTCTTTATATACACTTGTAAGGCCACAGATTAATTATCTCTTAATAGGCACACTGATAAAGCAAGTATTTTATTGCATTTTACACTAATTTTACAGATCACAGGAAAAATATACAGGATTTTTAAACTGATTAAAAGAAGACATGATAGTCTTGGTCATAATATCATTGAGTAGAGGACAAGATGATCTCTCCAGATTCAGAAATCAAATAATTTTCAGTTTAATTTGAATTGTTTTCTGAAACAGCATAAAGAATTTCAATTCTTAAAAATATTTCATTCAGCATGTAAGGCAATTTCTTACTTCACTTTCTCCTTTCCTGAAGTACTGCACATCATTGAGAAGTGCATACTCAAGAATATTACCTGATAAGTTTAGACAAGAATACTACGAATAGACATGTAAACAGATATCTGTCTTCCTGCTTCTAAGGTATTTTAGGGATTTTTAGATGGAAAAAATATCATGCATATGCTGCAAAAAGAACAGTTCTGGTGAACTCTGGAAATTCTCTAGGATGTGACAAAACTCAGTATTTTCAAATCACAAAGACTAAGAAACATCTGGTTTTTACTGGTAACAATGACAGTCCAAAGACCACTTAGGATATTTTCTGGAAGCACCTCAGAAAACTGTGAACTTTGAAGAATATACTTTTGCTAAAGCACAATTCATACATTCTTCAAATCACATGGCTTGTGATAAGCAGAGTCTGAGTTTCAAAGTAAGACTAGCAAAAAGAAAATTCCTGCTTGTTTTTATTTCACTGCAATGAAAATGTTATTTATAAGAAGCAACTGTCATGAGAAGTTAGATTCATTATTGGAAGATGAGGTGAGGAAGGAGAACAATTCTGGCCCTTTTAGAGATACTTTCCATCAAAATATTAGTTTCCTTTATGTAACTGAAAGGTCTTGTATTTGCCTAGCCTTTGTTTGATGATATATATGTACACACACATACAATATAGGTATATATGCAACATGGTAGCATTATCAGATATAAGGATAGAAACACTAATAAATACCCAGTTTCTAATTCCTTGTTGCGCTGCAGATGCTCAAAAGTCTCCCTAAAGTGATATATTACAAAGGTTGCCAAAACTTTTTTCTGCCTATTTTAAAGCTTCTATTGAAAAACCTAATCTACATGAAACACCTTTCTTGCTGTTAGAACAATTAAGAGATGCTAGTACATTGACTGCAAAAAAAAATACAGCTTTTGAATTGCAGTATTACATCTGTGACTTTGAAACAGAAGTATATTTCAGTTTTAAGAAAGGTATCATGGAATTGCTGTGATGCTAAAATGAAAATTAAGTGTAAAAGGAGATGGGGGAATATAATATAATTGGATTGAAAAAAATAAACCTGAGCAAGGACTCGGATTTTTGATGTCTGCCACACAACTATTAGTAACATAGATTTAAATCTGATGCACCTGCATGTTTGTGTGGAATATCCCCTCTCAGATGCACAAAACCAGGAGTTATACCCTGCTGTAACCCTAGGTATGGGCAGTGTGCACAAGAACTTGCACAGAACCAAGAGCTGTTGGATCAGGCAGCAGTTCCAGCTCAGGTCCCCAGCGCACTTAAACACTCCTGGTGCAACACTGAGCTCATTAGGCTGCCTCTAAGCAGGAAATAACTTGTGGGGAAAGCTGCATGTTGACATTCAGCAAATGAGCAGCTCTGCAATTCCCTGCTCAGGAATGAACTTTGTCACAGTATTCCTAGAACTTTTAGATCTCCAAGGTGGCAAGGTTAAAGAGAATCTTAAAAAGAAGGTGGAGGAATCAAGATGCAGAAGGATATCACAAAGTTTTCTAACCTCTTTTTGTCCTTCCATGAAGGAGCTTACAAGACAATAAAATAAAATCCAAATAACCCAACAAAACAAAACGGAAAGAGCAGACACTGTGGCTCAGTGGAATCCACGGATGGGAAAATCTTATTGACAGTAAGATGAGCTGCCAGGACACAGCTGGTGTGGAGAGAAAACAGCATTGGAAGGGCAGGTCTCCAGGGGAATGTCCACAGGGAACTTTATGCAACATGGAGTTACAGTCTTCTGGATGAATTGTCTGTAATATCTCAGGGGACAAAACCAGCAGTCATAAAATATCCCTCCACTCTACTGGTGAATTTACTATTATGCCATTTTTTATTAGTTGATTTTACTTCTCTCTTTAATACTTAATTTAGGAAAATCTAGATACTTTGTTTTCTTTAGCCATCTCTGCTAAAGGATGGTTAATGATGAAAGCACCACTCTGTTCTACCACTCTGGTAGTAGTCATACTGCAATTACCTTTGTCTTTCTTTCTCTGAGCTAAAGCTATTCTGCCAAATACAGAGTCATTAAAAGTGTTGTTGATATAAAATGAAGTTGTTTACTTATTAAGGATACTTTTAAGCAATTCAACATCTATTATCGTTAATACAACATTTTTAGCCTTTTTTCTTTCAGTAATGGATTACAGATGCACAGAGGTTTTAGATACAAAGCCTCAAGTAGTTTAGCACCTTTTCACCTGCCAGCAATTTTAAATATGTCATGTAGGCTGCAGGGATGCTCAGAAAAGCTATGCCATTTTCTGAGAAGATAATTTTGCTGCAAATAAACATTCCATTCAGGGAGATTTCCAAGTCCAAACCTGAATGGTTTCCATTGCTCTGTAAGGACCAGGCTGAGTAGGTTGGGCTGATTGCAAGTCTGCACCAGTTAGAAGAGCAGCCATTACTTGTATAAACAGAAGAGTAGTACTGTGCACCTATTACTTAAGCTAAAACAACATCTGAGACCTGTTTCTATTTTATTTTAAATCACTGCCTATGGTATGGTTCTCTTGAAGGCTGATCAGAACAAATCACTCTCTAGGACAGCATCAGCAAGGTCGCAAATAAAAGCAAACACCAGGCATATTAATAAGTGTCATCCTAACTACATTAACTGAAAGAAGGAAGTTTTGGAAAGTGACAATAACAGAGTAGTGTTTAAAGAGATCATCTTTCAAATTTTTCCACATTGATAAGAGGAAACCCACTGTGAACTGTACTTCAACATTCCATCTGCTTCACATGGAGTATTTTGTCCTCAAGGTCAAAATTAAGGTTTCATTTCATTTCTAAAGAGAGGACGAGACATGGGATAAATAATGAAGCATTTTAAGTTGTTATAACTACTCCATGATCAAAAACTACCCTCTAATTAAAAACATTTATTCTTAATTTGCCAGATTTTAGTCAATATTTAACCTGAGGAAAAAAACCCAAATTTCTTAAATATTATTTTCTTTTCATAATTCAATTTATTTTCATCAATTAGAGCAGTAAGACAAGTAATTTTACAAAGGCAAAATAGATTTAAAAATTCAAGAAATTAAATCTATTTTCTCAACCTGATTTTTTTTTTAATTCATTTCAGCTAGTGACATATTACAGCCTGAAACTTAGGGTTTTGCAACATCTTAAAGTTTACCTTTATTCTTCTGTGAAGAATGTAAAATTGTATTAATGTTTCAAATAAACTTTGTTTAAAAAAATTTTTTTCAAGTGATTACTTTTATTCATATTTTGTATCAGTAATTTTTTTCCAGCATTAAATACAAATGAACAACTTAAAGCTACATGAATATGCCTTGCAATACCCAACTATGTAATAAGGGGAATCAGGATAGGGGTTGGAGAGAGGTGGTTGTGCTGCTGGTAGGGTTATGGGTACTGTTTTCTAGGTCACAGTTTTTTTTAAAAGAGTGTGAGCAATTCTGAAAAAAAGTCTTTAGTTACAAGGATGGTATTTTGTGATAAAATCAAGCACTGTTGCCTTGTCTTATACAGGACAGTGGTTTTCTTTCAGTTGACATTAATTGGTGGAGTTGTCCAATTTCTTTGTTTACAGCAAATAAAAGACACCTTGAGTTTCAAGCCTGGATTGTTGTGTCTTGGTTGACATAAGACTCCAATTTTAAGAGCAGTATTTTTTCATTTTACTTGATGTGTGTTTGCAGAATTTACAAAGGAGACTTCAAATTCATGCATCAGTTGGGATCAAAGGAATTCTAGTATAGACTCTAGAATTGTGTTTACAATAAGGAAAAGGTAATCTGAGAGAAGACTCAATAGAATATGCCACTTAAATGTCAAATAGGAGAGTGAAAATAAATGAAGAAAGTGGGCTGCAAGAAAGATGGGCTTTGGAGAATAAGTGCAACAAAGGACAAACAAAACTAGGAGAGCATCTCTCCTATGATGAAAGGCTGACAGAGCTGGGACTCTTCAACCTGGAAAAGAGAAGGCTTGGGAAGGAATTAAGACTGTGTAGAAATACCTGATGAAAAGGAATGAAGAATGAAGAAGAAGCAGTAGGCTTTTCCCAGTGGTGTCCAGTGTCAGGACAAGGGGCAATCTACACAAATGGAAACAGCAGGCGCCATGTGAACATCAGGAAACACTTCTTTCATGACTAAGGATGGAAGTCCAAAAGATGTCAGGACATGGTCTTGGTTGACCAGCTCTGTGTGACCCTGCTGGAGCAGATAGGTTGAACTGGACAATCTACAGGGGTGCCCTTCAGCCTCAGCTAGTCTGTAAATCCCACCACAGTGACTGGAGATGCCAGATGATAACTCTACAGCAACAAGTCAGAAACTTACTGGCCCATAAAAAAAGGGAAGGCTAATTAGTGAACTGGTCTCAGTTTTTAAATCAGTAGGTACATTCTTAAAGCAGAAACTATAGATGTATTACAAGCATTACTGGATTAAACAGCTTGTAGGCAAGTCTAAATGGTGATTAACTATCATCATTCTACTGAAATGCATTAATTTCTTTGCCTATAAAAATATTCTAGGCAGTGTTTTAAGTTAATTTACTCCAACTGAACCCTTATTTTCTAAGTAATCAATTTATTCAAAGACAAATAATACAGAAAATGTCATCTGACACATGTGGCTAAAATTCTCGAGTTCTAAGTAGGTTTTATATTCTCACTTCTGATTTCTTAAACCTCAGAAGCTCCTGTGACTCCAGAGGTTGCTTGATCACAGAAACAACAATCACAGCACAAGTGCGTCCTTTATGTTTCCAAGATAAAGGTATAAGTCTTAACATCGATATGAAACAAATTCTTACCAATAAAGGGAGATCAACCATCACTCTGATTTTTTTCTAGAACAGAAGTCAAAACAATATAACTGGTCTATGAATTATATCTTAAAACAAAAGGTGCTGTAGCTCCACAGGAACCATTTGCAATGAAAAACTATATTGAAATGAGTAGGTAGATGCAGCTTGGAGTTATTAGAGACTGGATAAGAAGTGAAGAGTATGGCAAGCCAAGGTGCATGCAAGGGGCAAATGTTGATAACATAGTGAGAAGATAGTTTTCTTCTACTCCATTTGCCAGGACAATACATTTCCAGTGACTATAACTGCTCAAAAGGCATTAGGAAATCATACATCTGCCTGACAGGCCAAACACTCCCTTAAGATATCATCCAAATTACTAGCTTTGGTGACCTAAATTCAGGAAAAAAATCACACTTTGCTAGTCTTAAAACATGTCTTGCTGGCCAGGATGTTGAATGACTTTACAATTGCTACTGCAGTTGCAGTGATTTAAATTCTCATTTAACTGACTCAGTTCTCCAGTGCTACTTTTATCATCTTCTAATTGAACGTGGCAGAATATTCAGTCTGCACCTCACAGTTGCACAGGTGATAGTATAATAACATGCAATAATTACATTTTACTGTCTCAGTTGTTATTAGCACTTGTATTCAAAGTTACACGTATTTTTGAGCTGTCAGCTTGCAACAGGTGAGAACATCTGTGCTAGTAACTGCCTATGAGCTGCAGAAATCAATATCAGCTTTGGGGGGTTTTTTTGCTACCTTATTTGCTAACAAATTTAAAATGCAGTATTTCATATGACATCATAAACTACATTTCAGATGCTTTCATGTCAGTGTTTTCAGGTCGCACAAGATTTTATGAAATTGGTAAATAATCCCTGTAGACCTCTCTGTCCACATAAGACAACAAATGGTGCCATAAATATTTTCATGTTAATGGGGACTCTTCAAGTTCAGTATATCAGTACATCAATAATATTTGTGTATGGGAAGCCACATCCATGTAGTAAAACCAAACAAACCCTGCAGCTCTAATTAGGTGTATAGAAATTTTCACTCTAAAACATTAATCATTACTTGGCTATGACAGGTAAATTTCTGCAGATGTCACTTTAGTGTTTAAGGGTATCCAAACATTTCAGTGGAGTATTAAGAATTTCTGAAAAGATCCTAGCATAAAACAGAGGACATCCTTATGACAGTTTATTTATGCTCATGATGTCACTTCAGTTGGAATACTGTCTCCAGTTCTCTTTTGGGTACTCCAACAGTGAAGAAGCAGAAACAAAGTAGGTTCACCAAAGTGTGTGAAAAATTATCAAAATCATGGCATGATTTCCACAATGTGACACTAAAGACACCAATGAGAGAGACAAATGAGTTTGCAAAGGATCTACGAAAAAAAAAGTGATCATGGAGAAGGTGGCAACAAAGAAACTGGAGAGTGGGGAAAAAACAAAAGGTAAAGTGAGTAGAGGACAATAGTTTCCTAATTTTTCATTAATTCTTTTGGCGAATACTTAGAGACCTGATCACAGAATGGGTACTGTTGGAAGGGACTAGAGTGGATGTTTAGTCAAGCCTTCCTGTTCAAGTAGGATCATCCTACAGCACACTGCACAGAATTGCAACCTGATGGTTCTTGAGTATCCCCAGTGAGGGAGACTCCACAACCTCTCTGTCCAATCTGTTCCAGTGCTCTGTCACCCACAGAGCAGTTTTTCCTGATATTTAGGTGGATCTTCATGTGCATCGCTTTCTGCCTGTTGCTCTTTGCCCTGTTGATCAGCACTACTGAGAAAAGAACTCCCCTCTCAAGTGGTCTCTTCTCAAGCCTGAACAGGCCCAGCCCCCTCAGCCTTTTCTTATAGGAAAGATGCTCCAGACCCTTAATCACCTTTGTAACTCTCTGCTGGACTCACTCCAGGAGCTCCATCTCTCTCATGCACAAAGGAGCCCAGAACTAGAAACAACACTCCAGATGTGGCCTCACCAGGGCTGAGTGGAGCAGCAGGATCACATCCCTCAACCTGCTGGGGCTCCCAATGCACCTCAGGATATCACCAGCCCTCTTGGCCATCTGGGTGCACTGCTAGCTCATGGACAGCTTGCTCTCTGCCGGGACCTCCAGTTCCTTCTCCACAGAGCTGCTATGCAGAAGAACAGCCCTCAGACTGTGCTGGTGCCTGAGGTTATTCCTCCCTGGGTGCAGGACCCTGCACTTGCCTTTGTTGAATTTCAGAAGGTTCTTCTCTGCCCACCTCTCTACCCTGTTGAGGTCCCTCTGAAGGGCTGCACAGCCCTCTGCGGTATTACCCACTATTCCCAGCTTTGTGTCATCAAGGAACTTCCTGAGGAGGCCTCTTTCCCTTCATCTGAGTCATTGATGAATAAGTTAAACAATACTGGGCCCAGTATTGAACCCTGGGGGACACCACTTGTGACAGGCACTAGAGCGTGCCACTGATTACAAACCCTCTGGGATCTGCTTTCAACATGTCCTCACTGTCCACTCAGACAGCCCACTGGTCTTTCAAGGGTGCAATTGAAAAAGTCAAACAAAAAAGACCATTGCTTATATGGCCCAGGCTTTACATTACCACAGAGGAAAAAAATACGTAAAATTATACAATCCAGCATCAAGCAGTTAAAGTAAAATCTGAGCAGATGTGGTGTTCCACTTCACTTTTTTCTTTTTCCCAGTACATCATCTGACAGTATAGCACACCACTGTACCTGTGAGCTACAGCCACTCAACACAGAGCAAAGAAAACAGGAGAGAGAAGTTCCCAGAAGGCAACAGTGCTCCTATCTTTTAGCCATATGCTTGTGGTTATTTAAATTTATTCCAGAAGCACTCTGTAACATGGGCCTCCCACTCTCAGTTCCTGTACAAAGCCCTAATCCAAAGCCAAGAGATGTCCTTCCATTGTCCTAAGTATATCAGCTCCTTTGAACCCAGAAGTGTCTACCATCACTTATTGCAGCCTTTTCTGTCGGAGCCAAGTGCTGCGTTAATGTTCTGCAGAATTTCAAATGAAGGGCAAATTCTCATCAAAGAAATGTTGAGTAAAGTAAAGTTCATACAACAATTTGCTTCCTCTGCTATGAAAGACATTCTCATACTATTCAAAGTAAGGTTTTTCCATTAGAGTTTGCTCATCTCTTCTCTTTCAATTCTATAAAAAGAGAAATCACTAAGGAGCAGCTGCCTGTTCTTCAACAGCAAAAACCTGCCACATAATCTAAATTCTGTTTTTCTTGCTAAGTAAGCATTTTCATTTCTTGACTTGCATTTTAAACTCATTTAGCAGTAAACATACATTAAAAAAGAAACCAAACGTGTTCTGTTTTCTTCACAAGCAATCATGGTAAGTGGTTTAACACTGGAAAAGGACAAAATGCTTTTGGTACCTAAAAGTTAACTGACCCCAAACTAAACCTTATATATTGTCACACTCTGATGAGACTTGGTAGATATCTGTCTTTACCTACTTCTTCCTGTCTTTATCTATTTATTTTTATCAATTAAATTTAAGGCAAGCCCTGTTGAGACATCCTAGAGTAAATTTTTATAAGTAATGCAATTCTCATGCAGATTCATTGCAAAGCCCAAGTAGTGCAGATTGCTTTATTTCTAAATCTCCTGCAATGCAGAAAAGTGAAAACTTCTCTGAAAAAAGCAAGGCAGAGGATATATTATACTTGTTATGGAGCTTTTCAGCATTGAAAAGGGTTTCTTGACTATCAGAAATGTCTAGTATAAATGAAATGTTTTTTTTTTTCTTCAACTTCTCAGCCTGATTCAAGTTAAAAAGGGTCAAAGATTCACTGTTGCTATTACAAACTCTTTTGTTTATAAGTACCTTTTAAAATTATGATTATTTTAAAATAAATATGTATCCCTGTCTTTTTCTGCCTTTGCTAGCTCTGCAGAGACATTTGTGCACCTCAAAAGGCTTACTGGCAGCAACGAATTTTCCTCTGGTTCACATTTTCCTCAACTTTAAGCTCTGTGGCTCTTACACAGCATACATCTTGAAGCATAAAGTTCTTACTACTAGTTATAAACACAAACACTTTTTTTTTCTTAATTTAAGGTCACATAAGGAGTTGGGAGACAATTTTTGTCTTCCTTTGTTCCGTATAGTGTTTAACTGTATCGCATATTACCTTTTCTTCCCATAAAAGTTGAATAACCCTGATTCTTTTAATTGGTTATGTTTGTGGCTTATAATCTTTCCTCTTTTCTTGGAGATGTTATTTAACTACTCCTGTTTTATATCCATGCATCTACTGTTGTAGAGTTACTTATTCCGTTTAGTACTAAAAAAGGTAATTAAATTAATCTTTTAAAATCAGAGTGCAAACACTACCAAGAGATTAAAAGCCTGAAGACTGTAAAATTAGGATCCATGAGTTATGCATTTAAAAAAATCTAATGATCTGCATCAACTAAGACTGCATCACTGAAATCAAAAAGTTCTATTTCTATTTTTACCACAAAGTCATTGACAGAATAAAGAGTCTAAAAGTAGTGCAATATTCATGAATGATTTAGTACAAGGAAAAGATGCCGATTGCATCAAGATTCAGACATCAGCATTTGTCAGCCAAATGGGACAGAAAGCTCCTTGTAA
Organism: Catharus ustulatus; assembly: GCF_009819885.2. NCBI lineage: Eukaryota > Metazoa > Chordata > Aves > Passeriformes > Turdidae > Catharus > Catharus ustulatus. The sequence continues at coordinate 96,844,066 of NC_046221.1, read as the reverse complement.
ATGAATCCTTAAAAACAAGTGAAATAGAAAATGGAAGCACTATTAATGATTTTTGTTCATTATCTATAGACAACTGAAAAGTCTGGTATATTGTTCTTGTGTCTCATAATATGCTTTCTTCTGTTTGATGTATCTTATCCTGTAAGACACAGAAGGATCTCTCTAATGTGAAAAGAATATCCTCATTTGAAAAAACATATAGTTTAAACATTCTCTACCTCTGCATTCTTATCCACTATAGAATCATAGACAAAAATAAACACAAAAATTATGTTAAACTCCACTTCTGTAAAAATCTGAGTATGTCTCCCCATTGTGTTTCAATAGAATAACCTGGACTATATAGAAGGTTAAAATTAAATAGCGTATTTCATAACTTTATAATTTCTGACATCTAGTTCAAGATATTTTAACATGTCCCAGATAACCTGAAGTAGTTCTTTTAGGGTTTTTTTTGCTGGATTTTTTTCTGTTTGCTTTCATTTGAAAATGGGAATTGGAACTACATATTATATTCTAATTTATTTTTTTAATTAATTACTTGGCAGCTATAAAATATCAAAATTAACTGTTGATGCAAGTAGTAAGCATGAAACATTGTGTACTGATGAAAATTATCACACAGGGTTTAATTATACTCCACTGAGGTGTGCCTGCAAAAAATTCAAACCAATCTGGATGTAACAAACAAATTTAGAAATAAAAATAAAGAAAACTCAAAGAAAATCTGTTGCAGAAAAATAGTTTAATTGAAAAAGTTCAGTAAAACCATAAAAGCAAAAGCAGTTCAAAGTGCAGTATCAATGATACTAGAATAAAATGAATTCCATGACCAGAGAAGAGAAAAGGCAGACATCTGGAATTTCTTGAGGAGGCAAGGGGAATGTCAAGAAAATAGTAAGGGGGAAAAAAGTGACATGGTATAGTTGACTCATTAATTAATAAGAAAATAGATTTTAAAAATGTATAAAAATTTAAAAAAAAAATTAAAAGTATTTCTGCATTTTATTTAGGGACAAAGGAGAAAAGGATTGCATTATACCATCACTACGTAACTCTGGAAGGAAAGTAATTTTTTCTAATTTTTTCTAATTTTATCTGCATCAAGACTTACAAGATTAAAATGGAAAAGCTTGAAGTGGGTTTGTAAGGAAACCCATACAAATAGCTGAAAACATGCAGTAGAGTAACAATAAACTAGAGAAACATGCAGCCATTTTTGGATGCATCTAAATGAAATATCAAACCTTGTCTCAAGTTCTGCAATGCAACACTGGGCAATAATCTTCAGATTCAGTGAGTTTTATGAATTACTTAAATCTAACAAGACCTTTCTCTAAGTTCATGGCTTAAATCAAAGGGACTTATAGTTCTGTCTTATCGTGGCAGTCCCCAGTCATCTCTTAAAATGAAAGAAATTGCTAAAGAGAATATCTATAGCTTAATACCCTTTACTGAACCAACAGTTTGAAGATGAAATTATTTCACTTCATAAGCTACAGTCAAGGTTTTAAAATAGAATCCCTTTTGCTCCCTGCAGTCATTAAGGTCAGTGAATAACTTTGCAGCAGCTGACCAAAGGAATGTTACTTGTCAGTCCGACTGCACTGCGATTAGCACCAAGACAGAGTCCTTTTTTAATCACAATCATTTGTTACTTGCTGATTACACAGTGACAGAAACAGAACACTTCAAAATAGAGTACTTCCATTTACATCCTTCAGCCCAAAGACAACACTATTTTCTTACCTTCCAGTTCTTACCCAAGATAGTTGAGGTGACATCCTCTTACACCCTCATAAGAAATGTGACAGGTCTCCATTAAATACCAGTGCACAGTAAGTTGACAGAAAACAATTACACTTGGAGCAGCAGAATTTGTAGGGTGTAAAACCTTGAGCTTTTTCTGGATAACTCCAAAGTTACAAAATGTGCAATTTTGTATAAATCCTAATTTTGGGCTAGATGAAAAGTGTTATTAAATTTCCACTTTTTATATTTAGTTTCTATACAAGAATGAAAACAAAAATAGTTTCAAAATGACAGTGAACTTTCTTATTTATAAAATCTTTAGGTTGCTAAAACTCCTGCAGTGTTCTTCCACTTCCATTTAATGTCAGTAAAACTGTTCATTCCAACAGTGTAAGTTTCCCTGGACCGCTCTCCAAAAAGTGATGTCTTGTTTGAAACTTCTGAGTGACTCACTGAATGATATTTGGAAGTTCATAGTCAGGAAACAATCCACTTTTATTTATGTGAAATCAGCTGCGCCATAAGGCACCTCAGTTATAGTAAGCAACTAAGTAATGCAACTAAATCACATCAATGTGGATTAACTGGAAATTAAATTTATTTATGACAAAATTGAATCTGAATAAAGTGATGTTCCTTCAGAAATAAAGTTGACATGGCAGGAAAAGTGTGGGCTAAAAAGGTCTACATAAAGCTGTAGGAGAAGAATCAAAACATCCATTGGTAAAATTGCAGTATGCCAGAGAATTACAAAAAAACCCCCATAAAACAATCATAGGCAAAAACCCCTACTGACTGCAGATAGAAAAAACAAATTGCAGTTCTGCAAAGTCACTTTTCAACGAGAAATCCCAGTATTTTTCAACTACAAAGTAATAACAAATATTAAAGAGAGAAGACAAAGATGAAAAAAAGCACTCTGATGTTGAAAGACATATTTCCTTGGGTTTATCAGCTAAAAATAATTTGTAAACTCTAGGTTCTGATACGAGAAATAAACAGATCAGAAATTCAAAATATATATAGCGCACCTTCCTTAGTAAGGGAAAGTTTTTACCTAAATATTTTGGTACAAAGAATAAAACTTTGAACCTTGTATTAAAAAAAAAAATAATTTTAAGTCAATCAGGAGAACAAAATTCCATTATTAAAAGCAAAAACTCATAAGATAAATACCAACACAGATATATTTTTACAGAACAAGTGAAAGCAAGTTTGTCAATTCTAGTTATGTTGTATTAGGAATACAACCTACCGAGCTCATTGTAGAAAACTCAAGTATTGTGTGCAAGCGATGGTTGATCTTTAATCAAATACTGAACCTGGATCTCAATGGGAGGTGCTCTACACTGGTGCCACACAGGTTTCATTTTCAATGGCAGTTTCAGGGGCTGTTTTATATTAAATACTACCAACTGGGTGTGCAAACTACAAAGAGTGCCAAGCCTCTTGCAAGTTCCTCTTAAAATGAGCAACATGCAGTGAGATGCTATGTAGTGTTTTACTGCCTCCCTGCAAATGATCTCTATGTTTTTCTCAAAAAGAAATTTGGAAACAGTTTTCAGTGATATTCCCATATTAGCTGAGACACTTGTGGAGCAGATATTTTGACTAGAAGCTAAAAAGCCTGGGGAAAAAAAAAGTATGAAAAGGTTGTACAGATGGAAGGTGAATTTATATCGCAGAAAAATCTCCAACATGTTGATATAATTAAGCCTCTCTAATGAGTTAGAAATCCAGACTAGTCCCAGAAGGTATTTTAGTTTCTCCAGTCTTCTTCTGCAGTCAATGGGGAAAAACTCCTCTGGAAGGCAATGCCTAGCTCAAGGGCCGATCCTGTTCCCTAGAGGGCAGGCTCTTGCTCTCTCTTTATGACTGACTACATAAAGAAATTAGACAGATCAGAGATTAAAAGCGCCCCATTGTAAATAAAATCATTCCATACTAAATTGGTATATGGAAAGATTGGCAAGAGTAACTATTTTGAGGAATTAAATATTGTCCCAAGTATAAATCTTCAGTGAAATGTTTCAGGTTTAGCAAAGAAACCAGAATATCTGTTAATGTAGCATCAGCAGCAGGTTGGAAGGCTTCTTTCATGGTTATTGAACAATGACTTATTTTGTTAAACAGCAACTAAAGTGAAAACAAAGTGAAACTATATTCTTACCCAGAAACTAATACCAAAAGCTTGTCTTTATGCTTAATAAATATTTATCATTTGAAATTTATTTAAGGCAAACCAGATAAACCATTAGAAATCACTTTATAGGGATTCCAGTGCAATGGTTTGTTAAGTGATGCAAACTTGCAGAAATACTCATAAGAACAAAACACTATGCCAGCAAGAAATTATTATTGCAGACACGTTTCAATGGCACTCTTTAAAACTAAATTAAGAAGGTGTGGGAAGGGAAATTGTAAATGACTCACATACCATCCTGTCTTGCAAAAAAAAAAAAATATATATATATGTATATAAGTTATGAAAAAATCCAATGTGGTACACTTCTTCAGGACCACTGATCCTGAAATGTATGTAGATTGCAGTGAGAGAGAACAGTTTAATTGAAAATCTAACTGGCTTCTGGACTCAAACCAGAGGAGATAACTTACAAACTGGTGTGAGCAAACAAGAGACAATGTTAGGTATCAAAGAGCGTTTGGCAGCTTGCTGAAATAGCAGCCTGTAGCAAGGTTGTATATCCTCCCTCGTTGCACAAGTAAAGGACAACTAAAAAATCCCCAGGCAATGAACTGACTTTGCATTTTTGTGGGAATGCTGTAGGCAAATTAACTTGTGCCATCCCTTTTGGAGAGGGAGGGACCAAAGCAAAATGGTGAAAGGCAAAATTTATACATAAGGAGCACCAAACCATCAAATGTAAGAACTCATCTCAGAAGTTCAACAGAGAAACTTTGTCTACTCTTCAAATAAGAAGCAATGGAAAGAGAAAATTACAATTACAGTGCAAAACCTTGGGAAGTCTAGTCTATGCCTGTGTGCTGGCCAGCACTGAAAATTAGCATCAGTAGACAGGGGAAGGAGGGAGACCAAAAACAAGTTATGCCAGGCAGTAAGGTAATGATATGGCAGTGGGACTCATCTCTGAAACACACACTTTCAAAATCCTAGTACTGACAGTACTTTTTCTGAGGAAGAGGAGTATGTGCAACATGTTCTATTTACATGAACATATATAAAAATAAATATATAATAATATTTTGGCAACATTTTAATAACAGCCATGTCTTAAAGCTTTTAAAAATAATTTTGTGGTACTACAGCTGTAAAACCCTATGGGAATAGAGGCAGCTTAATTAGGAAGGTTAGGGGGGAAAAAAAAAATAGATACCCCACAGCTCATGGCCTGGGGGAAAGTCACCTTCCTTCATATTCACCACACTAGCTAAATAATAGGAAAGTAATTTTATTGATGTTTTATTACCTTTTAAGAGCAAGCACCAGAACTCTACTCTCTTTCCAATCTCCTGTTTCACTCAGGAGCAAAAATAGAAATCCTTGATCCATAGGAAGCTAGCCATAGGTATGGATGAATTAGTCAATATCCACAAAGCAGATCAGAAGGTCTGGTAAATGTGTTTTGCTCTGACAAAGGCTTAAATCGTTATTTTTTCACCCCAAAATCCAACAGGTAGAATCTGCCAAAACTCTCATTTCTTCCATTTAATTCTTCCCCAGCAAATGGCAAATGCCCTTATCCCCTGAAGGCAGAAAACAGCAACATCATCACCAGCATGGACATTATGGTCCCAATTATACATTGCACTTTTATGCCTGGCAGAACCTGGGAGCTGTTTGATGTTCTTTTGTCTCCCTGAGTTGGCAGAAAATAAAAGTCTGAAACATGAATTTCACTACCCTCAGTTAATCTAATTGGGTTGTTCACTCATCCTAAGTGCCAGCATTAACTGTTCAATGATCCTATTTTGGAAAGCAGTTGTGAGAGGAAGTGGAACTGAAGCACAGGAGGATCAGCTGGGAGTTCTCAAAAGCAATAAAACACAGAAGGGAAAAGTAAATGAGAAACAGAGGATGAACTGGAAAGAAAATGCTAAGAATGCCAGGAAAAAGACAATAGCAGCAGCTCTAAAATTGCCTTTCCAGTTCTTGGTGACATTCAGTCTCACTGAGACATTTATTCTGGATACTGGTAGTACATTTAGATATTGTTGTTTACTTTAGCTTCTTAAGAACTTGCTCTTGGCTTTACCGGGAAATCTGTTATAGGTCAGAACTGGACAGACCCGAGGCTGTGTACAAAGGTAGAGGTGGCCTTCCTTTGAGGATTTGTTCAAAATCAACTTCTAACATAGAAGGTCATCTTAATATTTTTTAAGTGAAAAAAAAAAAAACCCCCAAACATTTTCATTGCTCTGGGCATTAAGACAAGCAGCACGCTCTTCTGAAAAAAAATCCCCCAACTTTCTTGTCTGGAACCCTGTCTGGAGCAGAGAAGGCATAGTAAGCTCCTGGCTTTTAGGGGCTAGTTGAGATAACATGAGAAAAATACTCTTATCTTTGATGAGACAACATGCAAGAGAGAAAGTAGAAAAATACCAAAGGCAGGTGTGGGTTTGCTGAACTTGTTGCAAAATCCTGCTTACTGGGACATGTCACTGGTATAACAATAGGAGGATCCCATAATATTTGCTATCAAATTTATTTTTGACTCACAGCACCAGTCAGAGATTAATCAACATTTCCTACTAAAAATGACAACTCTTCAGTAAGTAAGATGGGGAAACTGAGCAAAGTATTTCACATGAATGAGCAGTCAGACTCTTTCAGATGCATTGTGTTAACACAAGGAATTCTGTGGCATTGCAGGCACATTTTGTTTCTAACATACCAAAGGACAGACACTGAAAAATAAATTATTTTATCACTGCAAAATCAAAGGAGTTCCAGCAAGTAAATCTTAACTAAGTATTGCAGAAGAACAAGGATAATTGTCCTCATTTGACATTCAGCTAAAATTTTTCTTGACTTCAAAGTTCTTCAAAGTTATTAAAAGGAATACAGAAAAAGCAGGGTTCATCTTGTTTGCAAAGAAAGTGTTGATTACCAAGGGATAATCTTTCTGGCACCTTTGATATCAGAAATGGAAACCTTATACTTTAAGTATTAAGATACAACACTGAAAACAAATAAGGTGTTTGAATTAGGGTGACATACATAACCTGATACCTGAAAGCATGGTTGAGTTAAAAAGAAAAATGTACTTTCTCAAGGGAAAAATTTATTAGTGTTGGAAAAGGAGAAATAACCATGTTTAATAATTTCATATACAAAAAGTGTATGAGATTCTAAGCCTACAGGTTTTTTTTTTTACTTAATTTAGTATTTATATGACACGTTTTTGAAAACAGGTATGATCGAGGCCTTTCTAAATTATTTGAGTTAGACAGAGGTGATCAGAATTAGGTGATTATAAAATGTATGTTATTGTTTGCAATGATTCTTACCTAATTGCTTAAAACCAAGTAATTTTAACAGCATTAAAAAATCAAAAAAAGTATTTAAACTTCATGGACTACAGAGAGATATAATTTTTTTGAGGACTTTTTAAATAGTCTTAACTTACAAACCACAGTAGGTGTATTGTGTTTTGCTTTCTTGAACCAGGAGAAAAATAACTACATAATCAAAAACTCTCAAACATAAACATCAGTAAAGATTTCCTTCTTTACTAGGATCATACCATAACTTGGTTCCTTTGATTTCAAGCATCACCTCAGCTAAATCCCTAGTTACAAATGATCAGAACATTTCTGTTAAAAATAAAGAAAATAAATAATATTCCCATAAACTAATACTGAAAACAGGAAGGAAAAAAGAAAAAAAAATCAATTGGCAGTCTTTCCAGTCACTTTCTCAGAGGAGATTCAAACGTCACAACAGGTGAAGTATTTCTCTATTGAGAATAACAGACACATACTGATAATCCACATGATTTCTTTATCCTGCTGTGCAAAAATATCAACAAAACCAAAAGGAAAATACCTTGTTTAAATACATGCTGCCTTTTTTTCAAGAAAAAATTATAAATCAAACCTAACATGAAAAAACAAAAGTAGCACAAAAAGGATGAAGTTGATAGTTTTAAATAAACAAGAAGCTGGATATTTATCAGAATTTCATTCTATAAAATCTATTTGCCAGGCCAAAAAAATTGGTAGGAGATTTTTCTATGTTTTTATGCATGCATTAAAAATTTACATGTGCCATAGATTTTTCACTAAGAAAAACATGTCATCTAAATTCATTTAAGTGAAAAATATGTAAAAACTTAACGGAAAGAAATTACATTATTTTGCGTAAATTTTCTGTAAGTCTTAAAACTATTGTACCAGTTATTCTAAATATACTACCCCTAAAGCAAATAAGATAAAAGTGTTGGATATCTTGGATACCAAAGTAGACAGCAGGAAGTTGCATTTCCACTTTTCCACTTTGATCTTACTTGCAGTAATAGTACATGTCATAAAAAAACTTTTTGAAAGGCACTTCAAACTCTTTGAAAGTAAATCCATTATATTTTCTGGTGTTTTCCTAGCACATTGCTTTTCCTTTTTTTAGTCTTTTTTCTTGCTAACAAAACCCTTTTTGTGTTCTGTTTGCTGTTTTCACAGCAAAAAGAGCAGCAATACCTTTGTGTAATAGCAACCAAACCGCTTTTTTAATGGCAGATGCTGAAAGTGACAGAGGAAGTGAGGCACTTTTTAATGTCCCCCTTACAGAATACATAATTCACTGTTTGTGAAGCCCTTGTCTCTAAGGCAGCTAATGGGTCTAGACAGTTTTCTTCTTCATCTCTAGCCATTAGAAAGTGATACAGAGAAGAACCACTTTAACTTGAGTTTAAAAAGCCCCTAACACTGTCAACAGGGACCACAACTTTACTGCTTTTCCCCATAACTGGAGGAAAAGAGGCATGGAGAAGAGACAAGCAAACAGGAATATCTCTTTATAGCATCTAACTTTCACCTCTATCCATCAGTGCCATGGTAGCAAAGAGTCTCTACAGGGTTAACACAGAGGACCTGCAGGGTGTGAGGCCTGGAGCAGCACCAGAGGTCCCCACACCCAGCTCCCCATGTGAGATGGACAAGAGAAGGATGTTCAGCACTTCCCACACCAGCTCCAGCCTCCTGTGATTCACTTGGATCCTACTGTTCACAAAACTTCCAGTCACAGCAAACCTCACACAGCACTCAGGAGACTGCAGTTGGCCCTGGCATGGAAGGAAAATATCTCCCCATATATACATTTGAATTTTTGTAGCTGACAAGGGATCACATTAAGTTTTGTCTGCTACGTAAGGGAAGGTCAGTAACATTATAAATCAAGGCCTTGCATACAAATCAAGTTCTCTAAATCTTTGTTCGATCCCTGGGAAACTAGACTGAAAAAAGAACATGGAAAAAATTGCCAAAATGTTCCCAGACAGATACAACACCATTTTCATAAATTTTAATATTAAAGTCTTCTAATGCATTCAATATTTGAGTCCTCAGACTATTATTTTACAGTTCTGCAAGGTACTACAGATAATCCAGTAGTTCTACTTGTGCTGGAATCAAAAGCAAACCCACCTTCTTCCTTTTGTATTTTCTTCCATTTGCTTCATTAAAACCATGCAATCATGCGTTCAGTTCATCTACGAAGACTGCTCAAATTATTTCAAAGTCACTGATGTTGAATCTTTACAAGTCTTTACACTTGATATGCAAAATGTATATAAAATTAGGATCTATTTTATTAGTTTTATTCCAAAGCATGCATTCTACCGTTATATTCCATCAGTAATTCTCCATTTCTTTTCCAATAAATAATTTTAGACCCTAAAATTCCAAACATATACGTGGGTGATGTTCAAGCCAAGTTAGACTTGAAGAAAACCTACCATAATAGAGAATGGGAAAAGCATGGACATCAAAAGCTATAGAAAAACTTGAAAATACTTGAAAAGTGCAAAAAGGAACATTACAAAGACCGCCAAAAGCATGAGAATATACTTTTACATATTGCTAGAGAATATACTTTTAGCATGGCCTTCAGTATGAAAAGGTGTATTCCTGTTTTAAAGATCACAAGCATTTCCTATCACAATTGTCCTCTACCACAAAAGTGATGCAACAGAGTTTTCTTGTACATCAAAAATTAAGTCCCATAATGTTTGGCTAATAGCCAGCAGTTACCTAATTCCCCTGCCTCTTGTAATCACACACTAAAATCAACAGGCAACAAGTAAGCTAAATAGCAGTGAAGAGACTAAATTTGTAACAAAAATTGGTATGTGGGCTCTGCATATATTGCCAAAATGACAGCTCTGAATGGTGCATCTTCTTGCCTTTTCCCACTTGTATCCTGTTGACTTGGTAATTTCTGATTTCAGTATTTGGTCAGCATGTAGGCTGGATGGGACCTCTCACATCAGAATCTTGTCCCTTGTTAATATAAGGGTCTTAATAAAAGCTAGGTCCAGAGCATCTGCAGATAGCAAACTTTCAAATTTTCAACATACATATATGAGAAATGTCATGTAAGCTTAAACTTTTTATTTTCCTATTTGCAGCTGACTCTTGGAGGATTTACCCACTGTGCATTTTTACCAGATTACAACGCATGGCTCAAAAAGCTGGAAAGCAAACACTGGTGTTAGGCTTGCAGAGGGAACAGAAAGAGCTGCAATGTTGGCCAGTAGTGTCAGCCGCACAACTTAAGCTGTTTGTTCCAGAGATCCTCACACTGCATGTTGCACCACAGACTGGGGGTTGCTTATTGAACAAAGCAGCAGTACAGACTTGTCCAGGTGAAGAAGAAAAGCTGCTCTAGCACCCTTCAACCTTAGCCTCTCCTCTGGCACATGGGGAAAAGCAGGTTCAGACAGGGATTGTGTGATGTGGCCATACCACTTGGAGAACACATGAAAATATTAATCCAATATAAATCCAATACAAAATTTGTTTACTGTTTTCAACTATGAGTCATATTTTGTTTCTTTGCAAGGGACATAAGTGAGAAAAAATAAGTGTATTACTTAGCAATAAAATAAATTGATTTGTTATGGAATTCACTGGCTGCTACTGCAAAATACATCTGCTATCAGAGAATTTGATGCCATTGTGTAGCAGAATATAAATTACTTTAGCTACATTTTGAACTATGTGTATTTAAAACTTCAGTTCATAAATTGCTTGAAAGATGTTCAAATCACACATTTGCATTACCATACCAATTTATTCATGAGCAGACATCATTCAAATCAAAGCAATTCCTAGGCAGAAACCTGGAGGATCATTCCCTTCCTCTCCACGTACATAGACTTGTGTACAACCAGCATAAAATGATTCTCCAGATTCTCTTTTTTATGATACCCCAAGCAGATTCAGACAAATCGAACAAAACCAAACAAAATTCTCACAACAAAACAAAATAAACATACACCCCTCTTACCCCCAAAAAAACCCCCACATAAATAAACCCCCGCACACCCCTTCAGCATATAGAAAGCACATTAGAAATTTATAGGCATTGTGATTTTTGGATATATTTTTCAATTTGGACTACTACAAGGAAATATTAAAGTCTCTTTCAGAAAAAAATCACTACTGTTTTGTTTCCACACACAAATAAGCAAATATTATGCAAAAGAAGAATGTTAATCACAGTAATAAAAATGTAAAAGGAAAAGAGATATAAATACTGGCTTAGATTTACTCATAGTGATCTCCCTTCTTATGGGAGAAACAGAGGAAGAAAAAACAGGGATTTGGCAATAACTAACTGAAACATGGAATCATAATTGCCCATGGACAGAGAGCACAAAGGAAAAGAGGTCATGGAATTAATGGAGTTGAACTCTGTTGGGGATTTAAATAAATATATTTGATCAAATACCATGATTGTATGACCTCCCATTGTCAATTTCTTCCAGGGAGGAATTGAAAATTCTTGAAAATAATTTTACTGGAAGTCCATAACTACTGAAATATTTGATGCTGCTAAAACAAGCAATCAAACTAAGGAGCCAATTCACCAGACATATTGTTAATGACCAGTAGAACTGAAATGCGTTTATGTTCCAAATGATGAAAATGACTCTTGTCATTCAATAATTTTGAATTGACTTATGTGTACTTACTGAATGCTGCTAGATCCAGTAGTGCATAAAAAGTTAAGCATGTAGTTATCTTCTTCACTGAATCAGCACCTTACATAACAAGTTTATTTTTATCAGGTGCATATCAAAGAGTACAATCTTCAAGACAGCTTTGAATTTGAATGCTGACAGCCTGGCTTCCCTGACTTAAAAATTTCCAGACTTTATGGCTTATTTATAGAAAAAATTACAAAGATAGATATGTTCTCAGTTTGATTAAAAAGAATTAATTAGGTAATAGAATAACACTTGTTTAAATTTTGTGTCACAATACACTGTGCTGGAATGAGAGATTAATTTTTCCCTTAGCTGTTAATTTGCATTGCTTGTACACTGACATGTCTGATACAGGCAATATTTTGCAATGTCTAGAAAACTGGGAGATAAACTTCAAGTGAATAAAATGAGTTCTGTTTCATGATTTTTGGTGGTTTTCTGTACAATTATCAATAAACGCAATGTGCCTCAATTTACTTATTACCAGAAAAAGTTTTACTTACTTTTATGCATCACAGTCTACCCAAATAAGACTGTTTGTCAAAGGATAAAACTGAGATTCAGTAATCAGCAACATGGAGAATTGGTAGTTTACTGTTGCATGTCAACAAAGCTGTCAATTTAGATGACCAGTTTAATAAAGCACTGCTTCCCATGCTGCATGTGTATAGCTGATGTGGATAAACAAGGACCTGCTGGTTTGGGCCTTTTTGCCTGAGGAAATGAAGCTCATTTGGTCCAGTTACATGTTTATGGGTTTGTTCTCGGAATCTCAGATACACCAATTTTCAACATGCTTCACATAAGTTCTTGACCAGGTGGAGGAGAAAGCTCTTGTCAGCCCCCATCAAAGACAGAAAGGCTGAAATGTTACCATCACCCCACTTGTGGTGTTTCTGCAGAATTCAAGACTGAAGGGAACCCTGAGGATCAAAGAGGTCAACTCCTGCTTTCAGCAGGGTCTTCTAGATGAGGTAGTCTGTGGTTATGTATAGCTAAATTTTGGGCATCATCTTGGACAAATATCCCAAAACCTCTCTGGAAACCTGCTTGAGTCTCTGATGATAGTGAAAAATAAAATACATTTCTTTATATCTAACCATGTTGAAACTTATATCCATTTCCTCTTGTCCTACCATCATACACCTTAGAATGGAAAACTTGGCTCTACCATCCCTGAACTTTCCATTAGGTTTTTCTCATATTAACATTTGGGAAAAACCCACATTGTTTTGTAGCAGTTATAATAGGAACAACTTTGAGACAAAATTGATTTTAAAAAAGAATTTTAAATAACCATATTGTATCTCTCTGAAAATGATGACATACAAGGTAGCAAGAAGGAGTGCTATATCAGTTTTACTTCATTTCAACTCATAGCCGTGGTTTGGTAAAAAAGTTCTCTCCATCACTTGAAAGTTCAGTATAACTATACTGAAAGTTGTATAGAAAGAAAATCTTATTCCCTTGAAATTGGAAAGAATTGAAAACAAAGCAATGTTTTAAATTTTGGGTTCTTTTCTTTTCAAGGATTTTGAAAATGTGTGTCACTTTTACAGAACTGTTTTCCCAAGGGCAACAAAGTGTCAGTTTGTAAGTACCGATGTATTAAAAGATTTTTCAGTGGCAAGCAGCTTCTTGACAGACAAAGGCACAAAGATAAATGACTGGAGACTGAAGCTAAGCAAAGTCTGACTGGAAATATTTTCAGAGTGAGTGTAATTAATCATTGGAACACCTCACTTAAGGGTATGTTGGATTCTCTGTAGAACATTTTAAATCAAAAATGGATGTCTTTTATAAAGATTCAGTCTAGCTTAGCCATAAATTACTAGGCTGTACAAAGATAGCTGAAAAGTAGCTGAAAAATTTTGTACAGAGTTTTAATTGCATGTCAAACTATATGTTGTAGTTGCCCTTTCTGCCATGAAGATTTTGGACTCTACAAAAAAAATTAGTTTCAACTTCTAGAAAACAGAAGTTTCAATAAAAGTTTTTAAGGCCCAGGGTAAGAATGTGGAAAGCTTTGGATATACAATGGGTTAAGCTCTGTGTGATAACTCCACCAATAGGGTCTCTTGTTTTAGCTCTACAAACATTGAGAATACTGGTTGTAAGGGGACCCTTTGGGCTTCTAAGAAAACACCTTTGTCTTCTAAGCCAAAAACAGAGAAACCCAACAGCTACTCAGGAACAAAATTTACCAGGCAGAGGTGATGGCAGAAGTCATCATCCTTTCAGCACTCCAACACTTAATTTGGCAAGAGCCAAAGCACGGCAAGTGGGGACAATAGTAGGATGTGCTTCAAAACCGCACTCCAGACCTGAACTAAAATGCTCCTTTAGGTATTGTCTTAGATTCCTAGACAGCTGGGACTAGATGCAGAGTAAAAGCACAAAGGCAGTTTTCCTTAAAGGGTACCTCCATGTCTTCACAGTTGCAGAAGGATCTCTTACATGTCTGATGCCTTAGGGCATAGAGACACGCTTTTCTTCACAATACAAAAGCTAAAAAATTATTAATGGTAGAGCCTATATTTTTATGTGATTTAAGGAAATGGTATTCAAACATTCAATAAGATTATTTCTGTTTTAATTTAAGAACAAAGTAAAAAATACATTTATATGTTTCATTCATCTCCCTGTAAGGTACTGTGGTTGAGAATATTTCCTTCCTATTTTTGCCAGAAAACATCTCTACATGAACATATTTTCCATTTCCAAATGAAAAATGTTCTTTCTGTTGAAAAAGCCAAATATTTTTTCTTTACTGGAAGACATTTGCCTGCCTCTAGACTACACCCAAAAATGAGGACAGTAATTAGATTTCTTCACTGTGGATTTCTGACCAAAAAAATATTCTAACAAATTATTGAAATATCTATGCAAAGAACGTATTAATCATGGTGGTTATTTTTATTTTCTTCCTTTGGCAATTACTTTATCTTGTGTACAGCGAACTGTTAATAGCCACAACAATGATCTTCATGCAATTTCCAAAAGAATAATTTCCTTCTGATACTTTTTTCCTGAATTTAAGCCAATAAGTAGCTTTCTCCATTATCCAAGGAAGGCTTTCTGATTTTTTGGTAAAATGTCATTTTCCATGCTTTCATACGATAAATGATAACACTTCAGTGTCCCTGTAAGAATATATTTGTTCAGACGACTTGTAGATGAGAGTGGACAGAATAATTTTGAGGATCTGGAGTGACTTCATATGTGTGACATGCTGAAGTACTGCCCTAAATTACATTTTATTTAACCTACAGTTTAGTTTTAGAAAACATTTGCTCTTGACCTGCTAGCAAGGTAGAATTGAATGAAAGCTTCTGTAAATTGTTATATTAAATATATCTGCTGTTAAAAATTTATTTCTTATTTCTAGCCTTATTTCCACAGATTTCAAAGCTTCCACTTAAAATTATTCTTAATACAGAAGGGGTCAAAAGTTTTTATATCACTCAGATGAAAAAATCTCACCATTATGTGTCTGAGGGTTTGAACAGAATTCTTGGATTATTTCATTATTGAGAGACCTTTTCACTGCATTTTAGCTATTTGCATACTGTTCTGTGAAAATTTTGGATATGGGTTCCAAGACTAGACACAGAATTCCTCCTAAAAATTCCCCTATTTTTCTGTCTATCCATCGAAGAATCCTGTTTTGTTGAGTGTGGCATCCTACTGCAATGACAGAGCAATTATCTACCAAGATTGTTTTGTTTTCTTTTTTTAAGGAACACTGTTTTCCAGGAGAGAAATGTTCCAGAAGAGAGGAATACAAAATCTGTGTAGAGGTGATGTTCTCTCACTAATCGAGATCAGTCTGTGCTAGTGACTTTGGTTTGTTAGTTATGATTCCCTAATCTCTGCAAGGCAAATGCCTCTATTATTTAGAAATTAACACAATTTATAAACATGTGGGGTTTTCTCCTCAACAGAAACTATAAATTCCAAACAAGAAAAGTCTGGCAGGAGGCAATTTTTCATGAATCCACAAGTGTCATTTTTCTCTTATCTCTGTCTGTTCAGTATAAGTCAAAAATCTATATCATGTGCTCTGTTTTGTGGGAGTGACTTTAGCCTGTATCAACTCAAACTATCCTCTACAGTCTTCTAACATAGAATGCAGTGTTAGCTCTCTTCTCATTCCTTTGAAGTTCTTTGGTGGTCCAACATGATAACATTTGTGATAAATACTCACAAGGTTCTTTGGTCAGTTTGTCAGAAAAATTAAATAGATATTTATTTAAAACAACTTGTTCTAAAATACCTAACCATCATTCTCACAGGCTACTGCAGAAACCTATAGCATTTTTGTTGTCATTTGTTTCTCCAAAACAGATTTTAAAAGTACAAGAATATTAAAGATACACTTTGTTTATACATTGTTGTTGACAATAACACTTGTAACACTTAACTGATATCCTCAGATTTCCTTAGTTCTTGATTTATCTGTCTTCTTACTCTTCTTTGTCTTCCTAGAACATCAGAATATTTTAGGTGGGGAGGTTGCCTAGAATCAACCAGCTTCCAGAGGTAGACTAAAACAAACTTTTTCCCAAGTGTAATCACATCAGACTGCTCAAGATCTTGTTATGTTCCAAATGTTCCTACCTTCTGATTTCCATCAATTGTTATCACTTTCACATTTTAGCTTTGTTTTCATTAAATTACAGTAATTTCACGAATACAAGCCGCACCAATTTGACTAAGATTTTGCTCCTAAACCGGAAATGCGGCTAATACTCAGGAGCGGTCAATATGTGAATAATTTTCTGACATTTACAACCTCAGAAGTGCCAGCCAGAGTGCAGAGCCGAGCTGCTGCAAAGTCAGCATTTTGCGATTGTTACAAATTGTTACTCTGTTGCACCGCAGGTGGAGCCTGGCTGCCCGCAGGCAGCACGTGGGGTGGGGAGAGAGGCGGGAGAGTTCTTTCCTTCCCTACTCTACCACAGCCCGGGGGAGAGACGGGGGGCCCCGCGCCGCCATTGCCGCGGCTCGGGGAGGAGAGGGGGGACTCCGTCCCCGCCCGCCGCTGCGGGAGCGGGGGGGGCTCCATCACTGCCTGCCACCACAGGGCAGCGCCGGGCCGTGGTGACCAAGCCCAGTGGCAGCGGCGGCTGGCCCCCAGTGGCCCCGCCGGGCTGGGCTACCTGGCCCTGTCAGCAGCCCCTAGCGGGTCGAGCCTGCACAGCCTTAGTTGAGCCAGTAAACCCCGCCCTGCCGCGGTTCTGTTACTATTTGGCAACTTTGTTGCACGCGGGTCCTCGCTGTGAATGACAGAGCGGCTTATATTCAGGTGCGGCTTATTTATGGACAAAAAACGAAATATTTGCCAACACCCAGAGATGCGGCTTATACTCAGTGTGGCTTGTATTCATGAATTTACTGTACTTTTCAATTTGTTTGGGTTTTATAATCATGAAAACCTATAGATATCTGGATATGGAGCAATATTGTTAAAAAACTCAAATTGTAAACTGTGCTAATTTAAACATAAGCCTCTATGTTCAAGTCCTTTTTCTTTGTTGCTATTGTTCAAGAAGTTGCTATTTCTACCATATTTAATCCAGACTGAAGTCCTCTATCGTGTATCTTCATTTTCCCCTCTATACATAATAACTATATCCTGAGTTCTGCTGTTTTCTACTGTGATCTAATAGTTTTCTGCAAACATCAGGTAGTAATTTAGTACTGATTACACATTTCATACTTCTCTAATCTGACAGTAACCCCTCAAATATTCATTTTCTTTTAAGAGGTCACTGACAAGAAATGCCATTTTTGAGTGCACACTCCCTCTTGAGCTTTGCCCATCTAATCTTTCTTAAACAGGGCTATGTCTGTAAGAATTTAACACTCCAATCATGTCAATCTTTCCAGTAGGAGTCACTAACAAATAAAATTAAACTGTTTATAGATGAGAAATTATAGTTATTTTCATCTGAAACTCAATTGCATCCAAGTAAAGAGAGTTTTGACCCTATGAAAAATAAAATTTTTCATTAAAATAGGTACACTTTCCCTCTTCCTTATATTCCTTTTCCATTTTTAGTGCAATGATCTTCTGACCATGTTTGATGTAACTCCCCTTCTGTTTCCATCCTTGCTTTAGCGGGGAGGAAGCCATACAATTTATTCAGTCTCTGCTCAGGACAGAAAGCAGACACTGTTCTAACACACTATTCCTGTACATTTCTGCCTGCTCTCCTTTTTGGCTTTTGGGCTTGACGAGATTTTTAGAAAGGTCTTTTAAATTTTACTGGATGTCATAATTTTTGATTGTTGGAGCTGCTTGGTAAATTACAATGAGGCCCAAGAACTTTTCCTTTACAAAAGTAATAGTTTAACACTTTACTAACCACCAAACATGAATATGGCAAGACAGAGCACCTTGCAAAAACTATTCTAATATCTAAAAATACACAAAGCTAAAATGAAAAGTTTCAATACTCTGACAATTTCCGAGAAGATCAACAATTTCAGAATTATATCATGTGAGAAATAAACCATCCTCAGTCTTTTAGACCTAATAAGAGCCATCATGGTTCAGCAATTTCAGGATCAGAGAAAAACAAAAAGTCCAACTTCCTGCTCAAAGGAGGGTTAATGAATGTTGTTTGTGCTTTTAAGAATTTGGTTTTAGAAATGCATATTTATTCATCAAGTCATAGTCAATTCAATATTCAGAGGGTATAGCACTCTGTTTCATTGTTATTGTTTTAAAAGCCTGAAGGAGGATTTAGGAAAAAAAAAAAAAAAAACAGAAAAAAAAAGTGTAGCAATAAGTGCATACTGAATTAAACAGGATTAAAATAAAATCTGCTCATCATTTTTAGCTGATAAGGGAACCTATAGAGATTTCAATCTGTCAGTGGAATTTCACTGCTATTACTTCAGGTTTTTTAGTCTACAGTAAAACAAAAATCTAAATAAAGACTGTGGGATACATTCACAAAATCACAGAATATCTGAGGTAGGAAGGCAACATAGGACTTAGTCTAGTCTGACCTCCCTGCTCAAACCAAGATCTACTTGTGCATGTCATTCAAGGTCCTGTCCAGTCACATCTGTGACTATCCCCATACATGGACTTTCCACAATTTCTTCGGGTTTGGTCACCCCTACAATGACACGCAATTTCCTGCATTTCAGTTTGTGCCCATCTCCTCCTGTTCTGTCACTGGACACCACTGAGAAAAGTCCAGCTCTGCCTTCTTCACTTCCTCCATCAGGTGTTTATACACATGGGCACGATTCTCCCAAACCTTCTCCTCTCCAGGCCTCCAATAGTAATAAGATATGTCTCCCTGAGAGCAGAACGATTCAAAACTGGTTTATGCAGAAAATTATTAAGAATTTACATCTTCATCCAAGAGAAAGTCATATAGACTAATAAAAACACAGAAATATAAATAATGCCAGATATGAGCAATGTAATCAAATTATGCCTATTCTAATGAAAACTTCATTATTTTACCATGTTCTATCATTCTTTCATAGTGCAGAATATTGTACTTTTTATGATCAAAATAAAAATAGAGATATTGCCATAGAAAAAAAATCTGGAGGTTCATAATTGTTTAGGCATAATTAAAGTAGGATCTAGGAATCACTACATACAGACAAGTATCTTCAAAATTAAAATACTTAGTCTTTCAATTTGGTTGAAGAAAGCTTAGAAAATATTAAAAATTAATTTTTATTAATGTCTGTGTTTTGAAAAAATATTAAACATGTATTTCTAGATTGGGTACTGAATCAAAAGAGATGGAAGATCTCTTTAGAAAAAAATTGGTATCTCTAGAGTACTTTCATATATGATACTGTTATTCCTGATTCTCTTAGGTTTTTGGTAAAATAGAGAAGACATGATCTGTATGTTGAAGTGGTGGAGAACCCCTACAGTGATTCTTGGTATTTGTTCTGGAAAAACTTGTTATGAAATTCTGAAAATTGAGTGCAATAAATATCTATTTGTATAATATTCTTCCCCTTTAAGGACTTTTTGAAAGTTATCCAACAGTTTAAAAAAAACCTTTAGATTTCTTATACTACCTGAAAAACTCATTCCAGTCATTTGTTCCTGTAAGACAGATAATTTGAGTGCCCTATCCTGAACTGACTCCAGAGAACTGACAGTATTCTACATAGGCATTAAATTCAGGCATACCAAACTTCACATTCTAAATTTCACAAAAATTAAAGCTGACAAGATCAGTCATACACTCTTTGAGCAGGAACAGAGATGGATTGCTCCACTATATATATCTGGAATGTTTGAAAATTACCCCTAAGTTGCAATCAATAAACCAGCTATTCTTTGTTCCCACCCTCACTGTATGTTTGTGTTGTACAAGGTAACCTCAGGTAGTGCAGTGAATACAAACTCAGGTATCAGTGTAATTAATTATCTCAGTACCTACAAGATAAATACTGCCAAACTCAACCTGTGGGACTGGGATCCCAGAAGAGCACCTTGAACTCTGTGCACATTTAGTTTCCTTATAACATGAACTGGAAACTATGGTGGTGCAGAAAACAAGTAATGCACTAAACAGGGCATATTTAGCACATTCAGAATGCTTGGGGCATTGGGGAGTGTCAAATCCTTGATCTGCAAAGACTAGCCACCTTCAAGGCAGCAGATCTCTACACCCATCCACACAGATCACAGGACGAAGAAGTGCACTGACACTTGTCCTGCCAAAGCAGCTGGCTACAGTGCAATATTTTTATCTAGACCCATTGTCTGCCAGAATGTAGGAGCACTCCTATTTTAAAGTCAGTGTAAGTCTTGTCCAGAAGGAAGGAAACATAGACCACAGAATAAGTTGAGTTGGAAGGGACCCATCAAGTCCACCTCTTGGCCCCGCACAGCACCATCCCCAAGAGTCACATCACGTGTCTGAGAATCTCATCCAAGTCATCCTCAGGCTGATGCACTGACACTACTTTTATCATCACCCTAAGTTCAGGTGTCGTCAACTAAATCTTCTCCTACCTCATGTCAGTGGTGCCTCACTGCGCAGCAAAACATTGAAAAGGTTTGTGTGACTAGAAAAACAGAGGATGTGAGGGACAATGGCTCCATAGCCTACTGGTTATGGCACTCTGAGGTGATTTTGACTGTCTTAGGAGAGAACAGTAAACCTTCAAATTTCTGGGCAACTGTTCTGGCTGTTTTATTTTCACAGTAAAACACCAGCAATCTCTTTACTACCTTATCTGCTGGAAGCATCTTAAAAGACAAACAGAGCTTTGTGTTAAGGCCTATCTCTGCAACTAAGTGACAATAACCTGCATCGACTAGAGCAAGGCTAAATAAAATGTACAAAAGCAAATTCTTAATATCCAGCATGTGGAGATAACTGAGAAAGAAAAGGAACTCCCTTATACACTTAGGAGTTCCTAAAATCAGTCATGAAAGTGATTTTTTTTTTTTCAATTGGTGTGTTGGTCTTCAATATCTAGTACTGGCTTAAAACCTCAGCAGAGGCATACAACTTCTTCTCTACTGAGTCCATAAAGTTGTTATTACAACTCTGAAGAGATTTCTCCAGATGACAATTAGACTGCAGAGCAGGAAAAAGGATTTGGTTAATAACGTTTCATTTTGCTCATTACAGCCACTTCCACAGAAGTCAATTGTGATGTTAAAATTAGAACTGCAGTTTTATACATGGTGATTCAACACAGTGAGCAGTTGCAGTATGATGAAAGACAGACATGGCTTCAGAAGTACCTGGCAAACACATACTCTGGGAACATCAGTGCTTTTTCAGTGTAATGAATACAAAGTTAGGCTCTTAAGCTCACTGTACAGCACACAGGGAGAGTTAAGTGCCTCGGGATGTGATTCAAACACATCAGGCATGCTAGGCATGGGGGTGCTTAGAGTTAGAGCAATGAGCCATTCCAAGATGAGGAGTGCATCTGAAATCCCACCCTCTGCAGGGCTTAAGCAGCAGGTTTCATAACTCCATGCTCTTGGGACAAAACCAAGCTCTAAAAATGCGTACACTTCATTCTTCTATTCACTTCTATTTTCAGGTAATTTTGAAAAGTAGGTATGCATATTATTCTATATAAATGTTGTTTAGAGCACCTGAAGAGAAGCGGAAATCCATTGATTCTCTTCAGTGACCCAGGTGCACACAGAGCTTGTGTTTGTATCACCAAAGAAGTTGAGACAGTACCACTTCCAGTCCCTAGAAATTAATTTCATGAGTGTAAGCACTGAGCCATGACCATCTGAGACAGCTCACTGCACCTTTGATGTTTAGCGGCAAGACAGAATTGCCTTCCTCAAAGGCCAAAAGCAAAGGAAGTACAAAACTAGAAATTGTAACATTGGCCACAATAATCTTGATGACAATTCAGAAAAGTGACATTTGTTTTGATCCCTCTTCAGATTTTTTTTTTTAATAGTAACTGTAGAAATTGCAGTCAAAGCTCCTGGCAAACTTATAATCACATGGGATGGGACCCCTCCTGACAGAACCCAGCATGGCATGGTGGTGGTTGACTACCAAGAAGAGATGCAGAGCAAGAGATATTTATACTCTGAAGCAGTGTAGGATCAAGGGCAAAGTCTGATGGTAAGTTCATGAGATACTGGGCCTCGAGGTGTCTTGGTATAGTGGGGTTACCAAAACTTATTTCATACATGGACAAGTCTGAGGCTATATAGAATTCAAGTGATGCACATTTCATTATTCATCTAGGGAGCTGAGGCAATAATATTACCCTTACTTTCTAAAAGCAGACCTCTTATAAATGGAGCTTTTGGGGAAAACATTCAGGTAGGATTTATGTAGTCTCTGGACAGGCAGCTAAGACTTCCAAAGCAGCACTCTCAATCACTTATTCTCAGTAAACATTAATTCTAAGATTTACTGCCCAGCAACCTGTTCCCTTTATGACTATGCTAAGAATGTCATATTCTGTGTGAATTCATTTGTGACTGGAGGCACAAGCTGTCTTTCCAAGGCGATTATAATACTGTAATAATCTGCCTGTAAAACAGTAGAGTATTGGGCAACAACATTTAAGGTTTCATTTTCCTTGTTCACATAACAAGTTAGACCGTTGAACTAACTACGAGATTCCCCTCTGTTGGTTCATCTGCATTAGTAAACATGGACCTCTGGACATAAAAATAAATGCCTGCTGTTCAAACGAGCAGTGTACAAGCCATGACTAATTGGCAAAATACTGCCTTTAAGCCCTCCTAGCACTGCTTGTGGCAATGGGAAATAGAAAAGTTAAGAATGAGGCTAACAGAAAGAGCAAAGCAAAGAATTATTTGTACAAAAATTATTACTCAGTTTTGTTGTCATCTGTTTCAATGCTTTAATTATAAAAAACCCACAAAAAACAAACACAAACAACAAATCAGCAACTTAGCTACATACCTTTTCTTAAAGCAACATTGCATTGCAGAATTCTAGATCTCTTATTGCGATCTAACAATTGGACAATGAATAGGAGACAAGTCAAGCCAGTGCAAGCATATTTGTTATGAGGAAGATTTGTGTTATAATTGAAGAAATGCCACCTGCCATCTTGAGTATAGTCCACGTATAAGAGGACTCTAAGATTATTATGGTTGCAAAAACTGTAGCTTGAGATCTCAATCAATAAAGGTGAGCAGTCAGGCAGTGAAACTCAGGGCCCCATAGTTACATCATTCTGCCCTCTGCTCTAACAAAGGAAAAAGATAAGAAACCATTGTCTGCATTTTCTCACTTCCTCCCAAGCTAAAACCAGCATAAAGACAGGACCTTATCACATTGGCATACAGACTTCCAAAAGCAAGGACAAAATCACATTGGTCACAAGAGTTTTCACAATGACAGCTCAAACAACTCATCATCAACATTAGTGTTAATGTCATTAAGCATTAGAAGATTTGGCAGCTGCAACGTTACTGAATTTTAATAGCTAAGGTATGAGACAGAATGAAATTTGCTAGGTAAAAGTTACATCTTAAATTTCTGTCTCTATAGACAAATTTCTTCCAGGTTGGTCTGATTATATGTAATTCTGGATTCCTGCATCAAGATCCACAAATAACATACAGGATTTTCTATAAAAGTAAACTCTTTGTTCTGGCCCTTCTTTCACTTTCAGATTTGCAAATCAGATTTCTTTTTAACTTCTCACAAGCAAGCAGAATAAAACAAAACAGGTTGAGGGCAAAACAACTGGAGAGCAGAAAGCCACAGGAAGAAAATTTCAAAACAGGTTGATTGTGTAGCACCCACTTATACATGCCAACCATAATTCTGGATGAGAATGAATCCTGATGCAATATAGGAGAATGCAATTACATTTATCTGAAACATACCAGTGCCCCACCAGCAATAAACTGAGCTATAAAAAAGACTAAGGACAGTTTTGGATAATTCTAAAT
The DNA here is from genome assembly GCF_009819885.2 of Catharus ustulatus. Taxonomy (NCBI): domain Eukaryota; kingdom Metazoa; phylum Chordata; class Aves; order Passeriformes; family Turdidae; genus Catharus; species Catharus ustulatus. The sequence goes on along the minus strand of NC_046221.1, from coordinate 96,819,700 downwards.
AGGTATGTGGTATAAGCATATCAAATGCATGCATACATAGGTAGTTATTCAACTTCATTATTTAATTTTCATATTGTTAATAAGAACCGAACATAATACTGATCATCTCTATTGCTTGCTCAGTCACTCTGCTTTTCTCAGTAGCATCCTGAGCCTTGAAAACAGAAGCAACTAAAATTTGCTTATGAAACTAATTTTTTGACTGATTGTTGAAATTAAATGAGTGACATGAGGAAAATAATCTCTTTGGTAGAAGTATGCCTTTATAATTAAAAGCCCCATTATTAGCAAGGATGCATGTGTATGCCCCTTTCCCAGAAGTGATCTTTTCCTTGAAGCTGCAGATGCTCCCAAGCAGCTTAGTGGATCCAGTTTGTGAGTTCATTTGGAATCATGGAACAGTTTAGTTTGGAATGATGGAACAGTTTAGTTTGGAATGGACCTCAAGGATTGCCTAGTACCAAACCCACTTTCATGGGCAGGGACACCTTCTGCTAGACCAGACTGTTCAGAGCCTCCCTCCAACCTGGCCTTGAACATTCCCAGGGATGAAGCATCCACAGCTTTCTCTGCTCCAGTGTCTCACCCCCTTCACAATAAGAATGTTTTCCTAATATTCAGTCTAAGCCTACCCTCTTTCAGTTTAAAGCTGTTATCCCTGTCTCTCCATGCTCCTGTAAAAAGTCCCCCTCCAGCTTTTCTGTAACCTCCCTTTAGGTACTGGAAGGTTCTTATAAGGCCCTGGACCTGTCCCTTCTCCAGGCTGAACAACCAACTCTCTCAGCCTGTCATCGCAGGAGAGATGCTCCAGACCTCTGACCATCTTCATGCCCTCCCCACTGGAAAAACGCAGAAAACCATCCACTTTTGGATTGGTACTTGTAGACTATTTCAGATTGAGACTGCCATTGCTCTTCTACAAGCTTTTCAAAAGGGCTATGATGAAGAAATTTCTTGCCTTTTTTTTTTTTTTTTTTAATAGAACAAATTAAATCTTCATTTATGTCAGGAAGACTGTGTTTAAAATTAATACAAAATTGTGGCTCCCAAGCTACAATTGCAATATTTTAGACTGCTGGAGACCTGCCACTCCCCAATCACATGCATACTTACTCCCTTATCTGAATACTGAAGGATTTAAACAAACCTTCCAGAAGCTGTGCCACTAATCTTTTCACTTTCAGAAAGCAAACTGACATAATGAATCCACATCCTGATACACACTGTGCCCTCACAGTAGCTTAATTATAAATAATTATAGAATTTTTGTAGCTTAGTGTTGCATCATAACACAAACAAAGCTCATAGTGGTTATATTGCCAATCCTGCTGTAGTTTATTAATCAGAATGTGATGGGCTGTCTAATGGATAACAAAGTCTAATGGACTTCTGGAAGGTAAGGGAAGATGGGGACTACACTTCACTGGAGAAGCACCTTCTTTTACTCTGAAAATTGGGAGAAGAAGGTGCTGTGGTTTAACACAGAGGTCAGAAATTTCAAGCTACATATCTCCCAAAAATGAATTAAATCAAGGCAAAACAAGAACTCAAAGTAAATCTGGATTTGCAACTACAGTTCAGTACTAAAATCCCGAGAACTAAGATGACATTCTGAAAGATTGGAAAGGTGCAACTGTGGAACTATTTTCTAGTGCAAAAATAAGTTTAGACCCAGTTACTTAAGCTATCTATAACTACAAATTTTAAATGTAACGAGAAGGAAAGGGAAATGACATCATAAGTCAATACTTAAGAGCTGTGTAATATGTACCTCTTCTCAGTGTAATTCTAGGGGCAAACAAAGCCTCTTATTCCAACTACCAATTGTTTCAGTTAATTTTGTACACAAGATGTTTTTCCAACAGAGTCTGGAGGTTCTTAAGCTACACTGATAATTTCTGTTGTCTCTGACACTGAGAGTCTAGGTTGTTTTATGTGTGAGAGCCAACAATAAAGGAAAAAATGTGCTTCCAATCACTTCACGTTTAATTAAAACATAACTATCACTTGTTCAATTGGCCTAATTTTTCTCTACTTGTTTCAAAATTTAACTGATGCCTGGAGAAAGCATATAGCACAATCTGAAAGTCCCTAGGAACTGTTCTAGGTGTATCGAGTACTGAGAATTAAAAATTAAAAGCAGATGCCATCCATATTGGTTTCAATCCTGGATGAATCACATACCAAGAACACTACAGTGACTTTTAGAATCATGCCTTTAGAACAGCTTCTATTATGTGATAATTTGTACCTTACCATTTGCTTTGCTATAAACATATCACCATTGAATTACTTCTTTAATGGAATACAATTAATTTTTTTCTGTTTTTAAAGGTCAATAAATATTTCATTTAAATTTCAAAATTTCATGATAATGATTATTCTTTTTCCGATTTCTTGGTGTATTAGTTTATTCTTCAACTTATGCCCAGGAGCTGTTGATGCCAATTTTTTATTAATTAGGCTATTCCTCAAAATAAGTAATTAAGTAACTGCTGCCAAAGAGCATTCAGGGAAAAGCAGGTTAATTTACCACACGAAAATGCTCCTTGCTCTGTAATAGAACAGTGACATGAAGAAAAACATTCATACGAGAGAGAATGAAATGAAGAAGTGAATTTAGGGCTGTGGGAGCCACAGTATGAAGCAACAAAATTTATCATATCAATTTTGCCTTGACTTAGTTGTCAAGTTGGATTTGTTAGTTGTTATTATTACTTCTTGTTGTTGTTGTTGTGTTTGCCTTCTTGCTATGGACAAGTTTGTGTGTTTCCAAGAACAACAGCAGCTATGGCAGAGGGTGCCACTCCACATAAGGCCACTCAAGCCAGGCTGGTCAGGGGGACTGGAGAGAAAACAACCCCAGGGCTTTCCAAGCAGGCTGTAAAAAACAGGCCAGCCAGTTGGTTTTATGGAGCACACTCAGTGTTGCTTGTTTAAGAAACAAGTCACAGTAGTCACACTGATATGCAGTATACCAAAATAACAAATTCCAGCTTTGCCAAAATCTTAGGTGTAGTGAAAATAATCAGAAGAACCACATTTGGGGATTTGGTGGTAAAAGAATCTTGAAAGTGATTTCCTAGAATATTTGAAATATTGCAATAGTCAGAGAAATACAACATTATAGTCTGAACATCTTGGAATAATGATTGCCAAAAGTCAACCAAAAAGTGATAAAAGGATTTTCAGTAAAATAAGATACCTTTAAATCAATATAACCTGTAAAGCAGAAAAACCATATATAGATAGGCAGCTAATTAGCATCAGATCTCCCTGAGATAACTTTTAATGAGACAGTAAAAAGATTTGTAGAGTCAAGCATAGGGGAAAATGCAAGAGGCTGCTCAAAATTCAGTGCTGCAGTTGCTGAGAAATTATAAAAATGCCCCCACTAAGCAACGGGAGATTCTAGACAAGCCTTTGGGTCACAGAGTAATGAAACCAATAGGATTAATGAATCAAAATGTGATTCTTTGGGCTGGCATAACTGTGAATAAATCAAATATTATCATAATGGGGCATTAGTGCCGCACAGCTACATCCCCACAGATTTTATGACATTTCCCAGAAAAAGTCAAGTGAAAACACAATGCTAGAACAAAATTTAGCAGCAGTTTTGTCCAGTGGGTAAGACCATAAAAAAACCAAGACATCTGACAAGGTAATAGAAAATGTGTCATAAAAATAATCTCAAAACTGAGAAAGAAATAGGTGTTTCTTCTTTCAGCATGAAGAAGATGCTGAACTACAAGTGATTTTAGAAAGAAGCAAACCTTAAGTCTGCCTATCATATCAGGACAGGGGAGAGGAGAGAAGGAAGAGATGGGAACCAAAGTTGCCTCTCTACTTCCCGCTTCTAAAACCCCTCCAGAAAAGACAGCAGCAAACAGCAGCCTGAGGGAACACTAAGGGATACCTTTGTAGCAGGGAAGGAAGCTCTGCAATAGCTGCAAGGTGCAATTCCGAAACATTTTGGTAAGTAAGATTCTACCTGGCAAGTCTATTCTAGCTGTGAGGCTGCAAAAACCACATGAGAAAAGACTTCAAATCTGTTTTATAGAAATGAAAAGAAAAAAGAGCAGAGGAAAAAAAATCCAGCAATATAAGCAGTGAGACAATAAAAAATTACATGGAGAGAAAAAAAATCCCTAAATATCAAAGTATGTAGCCATTATTTATTCTAATTATAAATTAACCTGGACATTTTGAACACCTTACCAATAATGTGAGTTAGCATTTTAACACAAGGCATTGTATTTGAAAAACAAAACAAAAAAAAAAAAAATCAGTGCTTATGTATTACACTGTGTGTCTGGGATCTTTTTAATATATTTTATTATTGCTCAAGAGACCATTCAGATTCAGACAGAGGGAAATTCAGACAGAGGGAATATCTGATTTGTTCAGACTTAAATATTTTCCCAAACACAAATTATACTTCAAGATAAAGTGACACCCTTGCCTATTCAGTGTGTGTCTGTTCCTGAGATCATCATTCATTCATTTCATGTTATTGATCCAACACTAAACAGAAGTGATTGAATGAATATGTGCAAACAGCTAAGAAGAAAACTAATAACAAATGGTTTGGGTTTTTTTTCTGCCAGAGCATGCAAATCATTTTAGAATAAATATACAGGTTCAGCCTTGAACTGCTTTGACCTAACTCTAGAGCTGTATTAAAATACCTTTATTCATGCTTTATGTAGTGAACTGAACTTTAGACATTAGATCAAAGGCAAAAACTAGGCTATGTATTGTAGTTTTGATGTTTTCTGCAGGACGAACAAGATGGAAAAGAATCGCTACTCATATTTAAATAAAAGTGTACACTGGATAGAAGCCAGTTTCAAACTGATGGAAAGACAGGTTAAGCCATAGAAATCAATGTCATACATTTAGGCAGAAAGTGAAAAGAAAAGAAGGTCCTAATAAATCTTGCAGTGCATTTGAAATTTAGGATGTGCACTTCTCACCATACCTGAGCCTGAAAATTTTCTGAAAATTTCGATTTAAACTTCATGGACCACGTTTCTGCTCTTAACAGCAAAGTGATGCAAATGTCTCCCCTGGGGAGGAAACTGCAATAATGCACTGGGATTCAGCATCGCTGTGAAAGGACTTGTGTCACTAAAGTAATTTTTTTTGCCCTAGACCAGTCTTGCCTGCTGTACTGCCACATTCATTTCTCTAAGCTGAAAGGTGAACATACAACTGCTTCCAAGCCAGCTCTACCTTGTGCACGTAATGCATCTGTCCGCACACTGAGACTCACAGCCTAATTAGCAGATATGGCACTGATCATCTCTTTCAACTCCCCATGCATCTTCTTCTCCAGCAGCTACTGCAAATCTCCAGGAGTGTTCATCAATAATGGCAGGGCTCCTGCTGGCATCTTGTCTCAGGGGGAGGATTCGCAGAACTAAAAGGTTTGTCTCCCTACAAATTCACCATAGCTTCTTTTAAATGAGGAGAAACTTCACATGAAACTCTGCCTGAAGGTCAGACCTACTGTGTTTTCTTCCTGTTCAGGAGCTCCTGGGCATTCCTACAGAGAACGAGCAAAACTTCCTTATGTGCTCAGCTAACTCCTGAAAGCAGGACCAGAATGTCCTCAGGTTTGCACCTTATATAATAAGACCTCAAGAGGTGCCTTTCCCTCATGCACTTTGTCTATTAAAAGCACAACACAAATACAGAAAATCTATAAAATCCCTCCCATCCCAGGAGAAAAAAACTAGAAAAGCAAAAGAAAAAGAAGAAAAAAGAAGATTATAATAGTGAATTATGGGCCAAAACCACAAAGATTTTAGTTTGTTGGTGCATCAGGTCATATTCCAGTGGGAAAAAGGGCTCTTCAAGAGGGACTGCCTGCATCACATAGATAGAAGTAGCTAATCTTCTTAGCCAAAGACTAGTTTAAATGCCCTTTTCATTACTCAAACTAATAATACATGAAAATTGTGCAGTGAAGGCAAAAGTAGCACAAACTCACTGTACTGGAATAAACATGATGAAGAAGGCTAAAAAGAAAAGAAAACACCACGTTCTTTTATCAAATGTTTATGTGTTCATGCTGGAACTCCATGTAACAAGTATAAGAATTTAGAAAATTCAGATATTAACAAGAATAAATTTAATTCAGTGGCCAGTATAGGAATCTCTGTGATGACTTGCAGTATTTTCATGTTAAACCACATGACTTTAACCTGAACATAGCTGTGAAATTCTGTGTAAACAATAATTTTGATGAGTAACAGACACCTAGTAAAGCTTGGTTTCTTATAGATACATGTGCCCTAGGCTTCTACAAACACACAAACACGTACCTCAGCTCCTACTTCACACCCTTCTGGGTTTCACCCTTCCTCTGTGGTTCCTCAATTTTTTTTCCACTGGCTTTTTAACAATCTTCTCTATCCAGTAAATTACCTTTCCATAAACAGCACATGGAACACGGAGAGCAACACTGCACGGCTGGCCCTAAGCTCTCTGTGCTCATGTTGCAGCCTCTTCTTCATTCATATGGACCCCTGTCCACAAAAGCTCATTTCCACAGAAATGGAGATAACAGTCTTTGGGAAATCCTTAGTTAAAACCAGGTTGTGATTGGCCTGTGGTCAGAAATTACTAGGAGGAACTGACAGTGGAATCACATCAGCCTTGCTTCAGAAGGAAAAGAAAACCTAGGAACATCACTGCTTTTCTTGAACAGCAGCAGCCTTTTCAGAGATGGGATCTTGAATACCAATGGATCTCTGGGACAATAAAACAAATCTCAGGGTAGGCTGTTTAATATCCAATCACATGAACTGAGAACCAGGAATTTTCCCTTTCCAACACACGAACTCATCATATGTTAATATGCCCAAGAGTAAGCAGTAATACATCATGATCAGGGTACCTATAATTTTGTTAGAAAACTTTCCAACATGAGATGCTGAATCCAAAATAAGGTTCCTCAGTTTTGAATGTCATTACGATCTAATCACTGTATTGCCTGAAGGATTTACTTGCCTAGAAGCCAGCAGTTATGACTAGATTACATAAAATATGTAGAAACAGAGGATATTCTGAGGAAGTACAAACATTTATACTTTGTTTCTGGCAGAAGCTTATTTCCAGAGTTAAATGAAATTGTAAATTAAGCAGGCTGTAAGAGAATGTCAGTGACACAATGGAAGAAAAAGACAAATTTCCAAAAATCGAGAAAGAGGTCCACAGATTAAGAGAGACAACCAGTGTGGTCAAAATCCTCATGCTGATTAAATGTTTATGTTAACAAAACAGTTTGGAAAAGTGAGAGATGACAATGGAAAAAAAACCAAGAGAAACAGTAATCTATGTAAAATAGATACTTTTGCCACAGTAAGAAATTCACATGGAGATAACAGTTGATGGATATACTGAAATAGAAGAGAAAGACTGAATAGCTAATTACCTCCTCCATTTTACACTAACTGGATACTAGCAGGAATGCTTCAATGCACAGAATAAAAATACAAAACTTGTCTTTTGCAAGATATTAAGAGATACTATTCATGATTCTTCTTCACTCTTGAATTGCCTTGACTGCACATTGAAGGAGAATGGGGATAAGATTAATATGGAAGAATTTGACATTGATGTATTCCCCCTACAGAACACCAACTGCCCAGTATTATGCCTTCCTGCCTTTAAGGCTCAATCTCAAAGGCACAGGATATTATTGGCACTTTTAAACTAAAACACCAAAGGTTCAAACTGATTCCACTCTACAGTCTGGAGATCAAAGACGCACATGCAGCCTCCAGCACATATTCAGACTGTCACTCAACAAAGGACCGCTGGCACACAGAGATTCCCCACGGAGAGCCTTTTAATTCGAGAGGCTAAGGAATGGGTGCCTGCATTTGTCCTACTAAGAATCTGTTCAAAGAACATTTTCCAAGTTGTTTCACCTAGCATATCTCAGTGAAAGTCCTTCAGGATGACATAAGTCTTTGCAGACTAAAACAACTTGGTCCTTTCACAGATAAAAAGTGCTCCATTAAAAATAATTAATTTTATTACAGTAAGAGATAATTAAATCAGCCAGCAGTTGAAGGCAGCTAATTGAGAACACAAATTCCCTTTCTGCTGCTGATCATAACTAAATCAGAATTTGTCAAGATGGAGAAGGAAAAGTACCTGTTTTTCGATATGACATGGAAATAAGACATCACCTTCATACTGAGTCTTTTCTCAACCTCTATAATCTTCCCTATTTCACATTGTTGCAGGCCATCAGTGACCTGATTTAACCAGTTAAGTAAAAAAGACACTATCATTATCAAAATCATACAGTAAGGAGAGTAGAGACTGAAGCCACCTTGCAAGAATCTATTTCTTTCCCCTCCCTCATCATTCCTGTAACTGCCTGAGTAGAAACTGCAATATGAAAATTTCCAGGACCTTTATACTCTTGGCCTTTTGTTTCATTGTTTGGTTTTTTTTGGCAACTTCTTATTGTAGAGAATGGAGAAGAGGCAGAAAAGAAAAATTCATCCAGAGGAAAAGCAGTCACCCAGTAACTTGGAAATCAGGGTTAAAAGGCTTTCAGAATGGTTTTGCAGTCAGCAAGCCTCATATTATACTTGCTCAGGAAAGTAATTTTTTCTTTTAGTTTTTATATTCTATTATTATTTTTTCACCCTTATTTTTCCCAAGACCATCAGTATCATCCTGCATTTCTCTTGTGTGCAAGAGAATCACCACTTTGCTGAACTCATGACACCTGTGTAAATCAAATCAAATGTTCCTGCTAGGGTTATGAGCTTTGTTTTCATGACTGCAGGCACAAGGACAGGGACAAAGCTTTGGAGTCAGACATCCAAATGAAAATCCTCTATTCAATAATACAATGTCAGGTTAGTTTTTGTCTCTATGCTGTTTTCCCTCTTCCTGACTGCAACATGAAATGACTTCATCATCCTCATGATTTCGAAAAAAAAACAATTTGTGTGAGTTCGCTGTGATTCCTTGAGGTGAAGTTTCAAGTTTTGAGGGAGGACAGCCTTGTATTTTATCAGGCTGAATATTATTGCTCCACTTCAGAGAAATACAGATTTCTATCTCCTTCTATTCAAGTTATGCTTTTAATCAGAGACACTTATGACAGTGGATCCTGAGGAGTGGAAGGATTTGTGCTCTCTTTCCCTGCTATCTCATACATGCTACATCTGCTGATTTGCAGATACACATATTGTTGTCACTATATGACATAACACAAACAATATTTAGATTATTGCCATTGCTGCATTTACTAAGCCTTGCCAGACTTCCCAACCATGCTGTTATTTTTGGTTTTTTCATCATTCAGTCAGTCAAGATATAAAAACCTGACATAAAGAGCAGTTTTGCCAAGTGAGGATTCATCTAGTGCCCACAGGTTACTAAGCCCAAGCAGTCAAGAACACCTTGATGATCTGATATCATAAATATTGTTTAAAACATAGTCATAGCAGTTAAACACAGAGAAATAAATGCTCTCTGGTAACAATACTTCATACCATTCCATAATTGAACATATATATTGACAAATCCAGGAGTTTAAAAGCTTTCTAATCACCCTTCCTCAGACTAAGCAACTTCATGAACAAATTGATTTCCAGATTGTATCAGGCAGAACTTGACTACAAATGTAAAGATTTTTAGCACAATGAAATCCAGCTGTGTAAAACACCCTACATCATAAAGAAATTTCATGTGACAAATTCAAAAAACCAGATCTCTGGGCATATACTTCATTACAGGTCATGAACTAGGCCAATTTTAAGAGAGAGTGTTAAAGGCTAGTTTCAAGCTTTGTTATTTTCTTCATTTTCCCCAGAGGCACAATATTATTTGGTTTCCACAGAGGAATTGTTTTTTACATCAGAAAAAAAAAAATCCCAAAACAGAGGAAAAAATATCTGACCTGACAAGTATTGCAAACACAGTTAACAAGCTACTTTAATTATCCTCCTAAGATTTTCCCATTTGTACTCTGATCATCCTCTTCTTCACAAACTTAATTATGCCTCATTTGTTCTTGCTGCACCACTCTCAGTGAGTATTCCAGGTGGAAAAGAGAAGCCTGTTTGTAACTGTAACCACAGGTAATTGTTATATATTTTTCCATTTCGCTATAGAATAATTTTGAATTTTTCAGACAAAAAAATATACAGGAGTATCTGGGCAATATGAACACTGAGTAGAAAGCCAGGGTATTTCCACATCAGAAAAGCAAAACTCAATGTCTATATGATCAATCATCCATCTGAAAATTTTCGCTATGCAGATGACTGAATACATGAAGAAAATCATGCTGTTATCATCTGCATTTTAGAGATTAGTATTAATAAATTCTGATTCCTCAGCAGAGGAAACCTTTCCACAAACTTGACCTTTGAGAAAGTCAGAAAGAAGAACAACTGGGAATAAATGTGCTTCGTGAGTTAAATACTGAGACATGAACCCAGTCACTATTTAGAATTTATGCACTTCCAGCACTTTTAAAGTGCATAGGAATTACTGCATTCTGACTGAGTACAGACTGAGTAAATACCCTGAAGTACCATAATTTAAGGCCTAATGAGTTGTTTCTTCTGACTTTTCAAAAGTTCTAGGTTATCCCTTCTATCATGCTGAACTTGATTTCATCTTGATTTCACCTAGGTTGCTTTTTGAGACACATCATTTTTGTTTAATTAACCTACTGAGACTGCTGCCTTGAACTCACAAGCATTTTTGGGTACAATGAAATGCCAAGCCTTAAAATCCAGTACTACATACAAGTAACTAATGTTTACACATAATTTAACTGGCCTTCAAAACTGAAACATAAAAAGTACACAAAATGCTAAGCTTTAAAAGCATCAAACCTAAGTTTCCAATTTTTTAAAAAAAATCCAGAGACACAAGACAGTCAGGATTAGAATATATTCCATTCCATGCCTTACCTGAACCAAATTCCATCCCTTTAGAGATTCAGCAATGATAGAAGTAACTGTTGCACATACACCACCAAAAACCATCAGATGATTAGGTCCATACTTTATTGCATCATAGAAGGCTTTGAGTCCTTTTGCATTGTCACACTGGAGAAAAAAAAAAAGAAAGAAAGACAATATTCAGTGTCACATATTAATTAACTGAGAAATAAACTGTCGAGCAGTTGGGCAGGGAAAAAAAATTAGAAGTTCTACAGACATAAACATAAGACCCAAACATGAAAAATTAGAGCACTCTCTTCTGGATTCCTAATGAGCCATAGTAAAAGAGCAGCAAAACACCTTGTTACATTCAAAAACAGAATTTTGGTACCACCATTTGACGAGTAACAAAAAAAGTCCGGTAAGAAATGCTTGATCAAAACATCTAGAGCTACCACTTCCCAAAGCAAAATTTGGAGTGTAGCACCAGATTGTCAGCAGGCCTGCGTATTTGAAGGAAAGTTTGACCCTACTGATGGTCTCTGTAAAAAAAGTTCTGTCTCTAAAGAATACTCCTAAGGAGCTTCTACTTTGACTAAAAGTCCAACCTCAGTATTCTGTGCAAAAATATATAGCAAAGAATTCATTTGGAAGGATAACACAAAGTTTTCAAAACATAACAAAATATTCTTTTGAAGTGCTAAGAATTAATTGTTCTGCTCTCATAGCTCACAGAGCTTTGAGTGGAAGGGTGAGCTAGATGACATTCTGAGGTCTCCTCCTGACCTGTTCTTGGCTTCCCTGATAATTACTCTGATCATTAGTTCAGGTGTAAAGAATTTTACTGTAAACTGAGACCAGGACTGAAAATTAAGAAAAAAAAGGGCTCACACTTGTCAGTATTGCAAAAGATGTATCAATCCTTGAATAAAGTACATTAATAATTGCTAATAACCCTAATTCCTAAGCTTGCAACAGAGTATTAATAAACTATGTGCCTGAAGGTAAGAATTTGATTCCAAACCATACTGGAAGTCAGAAGTACCAACAGACTACAATAGCAGCTGCCACTGCTCCACCAATGGCCACTCCTTTATCTTTTTGAAACACAAGTCTTCTGCTCTCTTTTGCCTCCTCCACAGTCTTCCTTGAATGTACTCTTTATAAGAACTATCACACACCAGCCTCCAATATTTCATTATGACTATTCAATAAAGCAGTTCATTTACTATCAGCATCCAAGTAGTAATTGTATTGCATTCTGAAGAGAGAATAAAGATTTTGACTAAGAAGTTTGGAAGCTTATATTAATCTCCTTACTGAATTAATATGCTAAAAGAAAAATTATTATATTTGCATTCTATCTTCAAGAATAGAATTATTGCTCCCACTTATTCAAAAGCATACAGATATTTAATGCATAGACTCTCTTAAATTGCATAATATAGCCCAATACTTTCCTTCTTAACACAGAAAAAAACCCAAAACCACTCAGTATAGCAGAGGCTCCCCTGTCAGTTTAATGTGTTGCTGACAAGCTCACATTGTGAGGGAATTAAAACTGTGATCAATGGAAGAAAAAGAATTCTCTATTCTTACTCCTTCACTCCCTGCTTAAAGATCACTTTATTCGAAGTGCAACCAGAAGGCTCAGCTACTTCTTGAATTTATAAACAGACAGGGACATTAGAGCTTTGGGTATCTGCACTTAATTGACCTTTAGCCAAGTCTTTTCCCTCATCTACCATATCATATGATGCTGCAGCAGAAGAGATTGCTGAACTGGTTTTCATACTAACCTAAAACCAGGTCCTTTTCTTTTTTTTATCAGGTCACATTTAAAATGTATCACTAAGTAGCAGTTTGAGAAGAATACAAGCCATACATGAAATAAAAATTATGTTAATAGTAAAATAACTGTCCAAAGTTGCAGCCAGTGAAGGGCAATGTACATGAAAAGTTATGAATAAATTATAAAGACTTATGGCATGTTATCTGAATTAAAATTGACACTAATACCCACCCTTGCATCACAAAAAACTGATGTATTTTTGACTATTTGCCTACAAAATGTTTCTCATTGCAGTAAACATAAGAAATTATGGGTTGCAGTAGGTCAGCTTGCTGGAAAGAGTAGAATTGGTACAAGGTCTTTCTTCTTTATTTGATTTTTCATGGTTATGAATATACTAGCATGACAACAACCCTTTTTCAATCACACGATAATTCTCTTGGGAAGGTATGCCAAAATGTTTGTTCATGTCTCCCAAAGTGAAAGAGATATCATGTTGCAGAGATATATTACTGATCAATCCTACAATAACACCTGGGCTTCTCTTCAATGTGATCCAGTTAAAAACCTACCATGTTTTCACCTTTGTACTTTCCTCCTGACTAGTCTCATCTCTCTCTCTTCTAAGGCACCATGAATGATTAGAGTAGACTCTGCCTATTCCTTGAGCAAAACTGTCCCAACAGTCTAAAGCATGTCTCAGAAATAAGGAACAAGAACTTAATACCGTGGCTGGCCACAACTGGACAGATAGGAAAGCAAAAATGAGAAAGATGGGAGAAAGCAGACATTCACATTTGTTTAATGTCACATTTCACAATATACACTGTGTATAACATTCTTCCCTGCAAGCAACAGAACAGTCTGTCACAAGCATTAAAAAACAAACATTCAGATAAAAATAATAGCTCTACCAAGCCAGACAGACAAGCAGGAGAAAAGGTTTCTTCCTGCCTCAAGTCTGACAATTGTATCCTTAGTGAGCTCCTGAAGCCCTGTGAACAGTTGGAGTTTTTCAGAAATCCCAGGTGGCTGCCGCTGCTGCCCATGGTCTGCAATTTCCAAACCCTACATGTGTAACCATAAAAGAGGGCAGTGCTGTTGAAAGACAACAATCACTGAAATTCCCATCATATCACCACCAAACTACTTCCTGAATTGTTGTCTCCAAGTATTCCATCTAGGTCCAGGGAAAACCCCTTACAGCAATCCATTTACAGGACCCCAGAAGACTGCAGAAGTACCAAAATCCACATTAAAAAGCAAAGGCTAGAAAGTCCTGGCCACACGTTGGTGTGTCCTGGTTTGGGGCAAATCTGGGAGAAATTTGACAGACTCCTCTCCCTAGAGTGAACTGAAAAGGACTGTTCTTAAGTTTGTAACTGAATTGTTTCTGTATGTTGTTGTTGAGAAGGAGAGAAGGGTGTGGGAGAGGGGAGGAGGGGTTATTCTGAATTTATTCTGAATTTATTATTCTTTTATGTTGTTAATAAAAGTTTTCTTTACACCCTTTAAGTTTTAGGCCTGCCTTGCTTTTGCTCCTAATCCTATCTCACAGCAGGAAAGGAGTCTATTGAAATTGGCACATTAAACCCACTACACTAATTTGGTGTTTCCGTCCAGTTTGGAACTGAAACCGGGACAGGGTGACAAGCAGCTGTCTCACTAATTGTAGCATGACTGACAGCAATGAAGGGGAAAGGATCCCTCATAAAAAGCTGCAAACTTATGTCATGAAAAAAATAACCTGAAGGAGCCAACACTGCTTTTACTACCAAGTTTTGATATTTTGCCTGAATTGTCATCAACATGTCAACTTCACTGAGCTGAACTGCAGCTCACCTTCAACCCATATATAAAACCAGGCAGCTATGCTGTACTCCTGAATGGCACTGCACACCGAAACACTGACTGTGGCTGCAATACATTTACCAAAACTAGAAGTTAAAATAAACGTGATTTGTCACTTATCACAATTTTCTTCAGGAGAAGGAGCTGAGAACTACCTACCCCAAACACATTAATTGCTATGCTTAGTCTCAGCCAAAAGCCAGTGATAAGCAAAATATAAATAGCAAACATACATATTAATGAAATAATTACATTAAGTGTATCTCTTAACACGTTGATTTGATACAGATTACCTGGGAAATTAAAAAGGAAGAATACAACCAAATCACTAAGTAAAGGTTGTGAAGTGACCTGCCTCTCGCTATGACAAAGACAGCTTAATGTCACAGTTGGCATCTGACCAAGTGTGCATAGAACCACCTATTTTAATTAGGAAAAATAGCCAGATGAACTGCTGCATAGGGGACAGGTCAAAGGAATTTGTGGATTGAAGTATTAACCTTCCTGAATCCTCTTCAGAGGAGAGGCTGAAGAATGAAAACTATAATCCTCCACTGAGAAAAGGATCCAAATACACCAGGAGGGAGAGCTGCCTGAGGTGTTAGGGGTGCACATGGACATGGACAAGAACCATTGCTGGAGAGAACAGCACAGGAGCTGAATACACAGGAGAGACTCCAATCTACCCAGAGGCCCTCTGCAGCTGAGAGAAAGGATGTGCCATGTGAAGGCCACACATCACTGAAGCCAGGAGAAGCAGCAGGACTGACCTGTGAGAATTGTTGGCTGCCAGGAAGGCTGTCTGGCAGACAGTGAAAGAGACACTGGGGTGTGCACTGAAATCTTCATGACCATAACCATAAAATACTGCAAGTCCTTGGTGCACAGAACAGAAATTCTTATGGATCTCATACAATAAAAAATGTTGCGAACTTCATAACATTGACAGGTTTGAGTAATTACAGGTCTAGCACAACAGCACATACTTACAATTTAACTGGTCTTGTTAGAGTTGCACAGAAATGAGCATTGTAGGGATGGATACACTGGTCACATATGTGATTATGTTTAGATTTCTAGTAGTTGGGCAGCTATGCAGAGCTGTTTCTCAGCAAGCTGTATTCTGGCACAACTATACTTTTTGAGTAAAAGTAAACATGAGGAACTATTTTGGTGCCTATTGAGCTACTGACAATTGATGTTAGAGAGCCTTTTTGAAAAGAGGGACTGACAAACAGTTGTCATCTGCATAATAAAATATCCAGCTTTATCAAGTGATATTGGAGTTTTCAGCAGCACTCTGCCCTAAATGTTCATAAATATATTAAGAGACTTCTTTGAACAGAGAAAACAAAGGTACGAAGGCTTATTCCTATCCTCTGCAAAATCTTGCTTAGAAACTACCTCCGTGTTACAACACCAGCTCAAATGGAGCTAAGAGATGAGGAACACCAACAAGTACAGTAATTTCACGATTATAAGCCGCACCATTTTGACTAAAATTTTGGTCCAAACCCAAAGTGCGGCTTATAATCAGGTGCGGCTTATATATGGACAAAGAATGAAAAGTTGCTGTTTTAGTTTGGAGGACAGATGTCTGCTGAGAAAGGCAGGAGCTTCTCTTTGAAATGGAGAATGTAAAGCTCCTCCCTCCAAATTATTATAATTTTGAAATCAAGGAGCTTTCAGGCAAAGATATGGGAATTAGGAATAACAGTTCTTTACTGGGGAAATTAAAATAGAAATACAGTACTACAAAGAAACAAACTCCAAACCCTGACAAAGTCAGAGTACAACCTGACACCCCGTCAGGCAGGGTGTTGGTAGCAGTCCCATTAAATGGTGGCTGCATCCTCCTGCAGTGACAGATGTGATTCAGTTGAAGCAGTGCTCCTGTAGAAGGTGCAGTTTCCCTCCGGAGGTCCAGTGGTGATGTGCAGAAATCCGGTTTTCCTCTGGGGTCCAGTGTAGAGAGGGCCTCCCTTAGTGTCCCAAAACCTCTGTTTTTATCTTGGTAAGAAATGTTGGGCTCTTCCCCCTGGCTGGAGCAACTTTTAATGGGATGCAGTAATTTTATCAGTCCCACAGTGGGATTCAATGGGCCATTAGCAGAAAATGACTTGCTGGAGGAAGGATGAGTTGTGAAAAGATAAAGAACAATGCCCCACCTGGTTTCAATGGATGGCCCATTAGCAGAATATCTGCCATTGAAATAAGGATCACTGCCCCCACCCTCAACAGATGGTGATAGAATAGATACCTTTTATCACACTCTGTATTGTAACCCAAGACAGATGCCGACACTTGGACTTGCGGCTTATAATCAGGTGCGGCTTATAATCATGAAATTACTGTACTTATTTAATTTTCCTTGACTTCTTTAAAGTCATCAATAAATACACACAATTCAGTGAAGAACATATAGACAACTGCTTGGAGCTACAAAATATGCCAATCAAGTTAGCAAACTCTGCCTACTTTATATGGGCAGGGCATGCTTCCCTTGAGGTTGCTTTCTGTTTTCAAGTATCTCCAATTTAGATACTTTAAAAACCAGCAATTACATTTTAGCATTTAATTGCTGTAGTTGGATTTTCTTTCCATGAGTTTGTACGACTGCTCTTGGAACCTCCACTTTGACAACCACAGCATCTGGTGACAACATAATTATCCATTGAAAGAAAAAGCACTACCTTTCAATTGTTCTAGAATACTTCACACTGTGCAAAGTAGGTGTAAGATGTCTTGCCAGGGGATGTTATGAACACTAAAAGTTCACAGATACAAGAAATTAAATAGGACTTGGTCATAGATCAAAAAAACAATTCAAAACTTCTTAACAGAGAGATGGTAATATTCTCAGGAAACACCCGAATCCAGATTTTTGATGGCCAGGATGCTATTCTAGGGAAGCAAGACCAAAATCTCACCCATTCCTGTTGACCAACTGAGAATGTCAAGTACTTGCATCGAGTCTGGTCTGAACTACTATAGATATTCCTATGTTCTGCATTTGAAAAACAAAAGCAACCCTTTCCAGCAAGTACACTAAATTTCTCTGTCTTAAAACTGAAGTTAACTCATTCAAAACGCTGGGCTTTTCTGTATGTGATTTCTCTTATAATATTTTAATTTAATTAAAATATGCAATCATATTTAGCAGTCATATTTGGTTTTGCTTTAGAAGGACTGGACACAGCAGAGGAGGACTTAATCCAGTCAGTGAAATTTTTCCCAGTAAATTAACTCTCTTACCTTGACACCTCTTGACATACTTCTGGACTTTATCTAGCAACTTCTTTGTCTGATACTGCCTGCTGCAGAGCTCACAGAGTGCTACTTCTAAGGTACTGGTGCTTGGCGCCTCATTCAGCAGTTTATACTCTTCCTTAGGTGTCACCAGCCTCCTTAATCACTGATCCCATAGCAAGCGTGACCACTCACTCCTCCGTCCCCTCATTTCCTAAGAGCCTGTCTAAGCACCTTGCAAAGGCTAACCCTCTTGCTCAATGACATTTTCTTTTTACTCAGTTCACTTTTTGGAACTGAGTCCACCAAGCAAAATAAACAAAGATTTCCTGTCTCTCCTTATAAGAGAAGTATATTTACTTTTCCCAATAATACTCTTTTTTTTATTATATGACTTATATTTTCAGTCTCGATACTATTTCTTAGAGTATATAACATTTACACTGAATGATTCCAATTTAAGAACTCCAATATTAAATGGAATTGGAATGTAGCAAATAGATAAATCCTCTGTAATCGAAACTGAAACTATGTTTCCATCCTGATTAAATATGCAGTAATAGCAAAGATCAATTTGACTTCCTCTTTTCAGAGTAAACTTGCATTCAGCTTGAAAGGCGAAGTCTTTCCTCAAAGGTAAAACTTCTCCCTCATGTGTAGCTGTAACACACACACAAGACCAGAAGATCATCAAGAAACATTTTGTGCATTTGTGATATGAAGATCACGCCCTTTTAATAATGCAACTCTTGGGTTGATGTGGCAAGGTTTCTGTAGCAGAGGAGCAGCAGGGGTGACTTCTGTGAGAAGACACCAGGAGTTGCCCCCACATTTGTGCCTAGGACTGACAGCCGGTTCTGGCCAGCTCCCAAACTTCCCATTGGCCAAATCTGAGCCCATCAGTGTTGCTGATGAAGCTTTGTGATAACTCATTTATTAACAGGGAAAAAAACCCTAACAAAAACAAAAAACCCCAAAAAAACAAAAAACCACCAAAAAAGCCCCACTCCACAGCAGCTGTGAAAGAGGAACAAGAAAAAAAAATGTGAAAGCAACAGCCCTGCAGGCATCAAAGTCAGTGAGGAAGGAGGGGCAGGAGATGCTCCAGGTGCTACAGCCTGTGGTGAGGTCCATGGTGAAGCAGAGACCCACTCTATCTTTTTTTGTTTTTCTGGCTCTACCATTAATCCTGTGCAGGAGTTGTTCAAGGGTTATAATAGAGCAATGAAATTTGTAGTTAAGGTAACACTGGCCAGGATATCTGGAAGAAGTTGAGCAGGAATTCAAAACATTAATATCTTCTTGTGAATTTCTACTGGAAAGCTAACATTTGGGCCTCAGAGAAATCCTATTGTGCAAAATGAACAATTAGTCAGATCCTACAGTATAAATCACTGAATTTTGTTGGTTTGTGTTGCAGTTGGACCTGTCATCTTCCCTGAATCAAATTAGTGGTAGTTCAAATATTCCTGGACATTTTATTTTATAATATCCATACTCGTATTGGCTCATTCACAACATATAGTCCTTTTTATTTAACATATTTCTACATCAATCTAATAAAATATTACACAAGAAAGTTTTACAGATGTTTTTTAATTAGCAGTATTAATTGAAATGGATGCATGTTCCCAAAAACCATGTCCTCTTAAATTAGAACTTATTGCAAGTAACTGTAAAGATGCTTGTGGATGTTCACACTCACGGTTTTATGGCATAAATATATAAACCACAAAACTAAGTCTTGGTACTGTGTTGTTTTTTTCTGACCTTCTGGTGCTCAAACACCTATCAGATATTTTTGAAAATTCAGCATTAACAGGGACACCTTGCTTATTTCTTTCTCCCAACAACATCTATACTACTCCTTTGCCATCACGTTTTATGGGAATTAGTGGAATTACGGAAAATCATAAAATCCCAAAGGAACAATAAAATAATATATCCAAACATATTTAGAAAACAAACAATATATTCTGGTTTTGAGAGTAAGTTGGCTTGGGTTTCTCCAGCTATTCCAGTTTCTACCAAGAAGTTCAACATCATAATGGTTTCTAACAAAATAAATAATTAATTTTTCAATAATTAAGGAAAATATCTTCAGACTTTATTTATATCAAAATACTTTTTAAAATTTCCCTATGAAATCAGTCATGTTTTTGTCTTTAAGTAACCTCAAAAGGTGTTAATTGTTTCAGACCCTTGAATCCCAAGATCATTATCACTTGAATTTATTGTTGCAATCTACTGACTCTTTTGTTGTCTCTCAGACATGTGCTGTAGTAGATTTACAAGGTATTTACCAGCTGCTGCTCAAGCACCAAATGGAGAGCTAAGGGAGACAATACTGGCAGGTTCAAAAGAGTCACTAATGTCGATTCTTCAATTTTGTACTTGTCTCTTTTTTAAAGATTTTATTCATTATTACCATTTATTATTTATCATTACACTGCCATAAACAGTGTATGTTTTCATAGTCACACTCTGTTGAAATATTTCTGTTAGATTTCCTTTCATTCCCTCCCCTGTGGTTTTTAGAATACAGAGAAGAATTCAGAAAAGTGAAAAGATGTGCCATTTAAATATGACATTAGATTTTGTTTTCCAGATCTAGAGTATGAAAAAGATATTACTTTTCACAAGAACAAACAAAAACAATAAATCATATTTAATTCTATATGATGTAAATAAGTTTACTGAAATCGCCTTTAAAGGTATAGTTTCACCAGTTTTCTCCTTTTCTTATGTTTGCTACTGGCTATATACTCAGTTTTAATAGGATTGGGGTTTTTTCCCCCAGGTAATTTTGGGAATAGGAAAATCACCTCATGCAGGGAAGAATACCATCTCTGAACTCTTAGGGTGTCTTTTCAGTACACTGAAAATTGTTACATACTAAAAATGTGTAACTCCTTTTAACTGCACCGGTGTTCTTAGTAGTATCAAAAAAAAAAAAAAAAAAAAAAAAAAAAAAGACCTGAAATAAGAAAACAAAAAAGGAGAAAAAGTCATATTTATAAATAAAAACAAAAAGCTCATGTAAGTGGAAGAAAATAGAGGCGCAGTAGAGCCAAACATTTAAAGTACCAGTGATATACATGATAGAATGCCTGGCACCCCTCTCTGCAGTAATAAACTGCAACAAAAACCAAGTTAGGAGGGTAAACATATTTTGAAAAATCACTTGACTCTTAGCAAGCAGCCAGAAACTGTTGTAGGGGAAGTCTGCTATATTAATTCTTTCTTTACCATGACCTACTTACTCATGGAAAAGGCTTTATTTTTATAGAAGGGGTAAGGGTGCAGGGGAAAAAAAAGAAATCTTTCTTGATACTTTTCTGACATGAAATTAAAATATTATTCTGAGGGTGAAGAGATACAGAAAAAAAAAAAAAAGAAAAAAAACCCAACTCCTTAGCATCCTTCTGGTTAAGGATCATGTCAAAATAAAGTCTCCCCTGTGTGCCTCTGTCATATGGCAACAGGACTCATGTCTCCATGTCTCAGTGCTCACAACCACAGAAATTTCTAAATAAACATTCACCAGGGATGACAAGAGGCACAGATGACTCCAAGGCCCTTCAGAACTGTTCTTATAACTTCTGAAAGTCATTTACCTGAAAAATGTAAGACAATCTCTTAAGCTATCAGAAGGATGTCTGTAGCATCCTTGAGAATATATTTGAATTTTAATAAAAGGTCCAAAAGCATCTGGCATTTTTGCAAAATGTGATGAAACTCTTCTACTTTAAGGGATGATATTCAACATCAAGAGTATTTACTGGTACATGTAGCTCGCAGCATGACTTTTCTGAAGCAATATTGTTTGAAAGAGGTTTGGTTTTGGTTTTTTTTTTGTTTCTTTGCTTGTTTTGGGTTGGGCTTTTTTGTTTTGTTTTTTGGGGTTTTGGTTTTGGTTTTTGGGGTTTTTTGTTTGGTTGGTTTGGTTTTTGTTTGGTTGGTTTTTTAATATTTATTTTTAATTCTCCAACAAGAACTTCAGAAACACAAAAATCAGAATTAAAATACAGCTGACAAAGAGGTTAGAAAGGGTGTAACGAATTAAGAATAGGAAAAAATAATTCTTTTGACTCAAAGGTCAAGAAAATCTGGTATAATAGCCTCCACCACAAGTCCATGAGTTTTAATTAAAATCTTTCTGTGTTGTAATACAGTTGAACTTTGTTCTTAGCAAATGAAACTCTGCTAAGCTAATTTATCTAATGAGGAACAACGTGTGATCCTTTGGATAAACTACCATTAAGTTAGCCCATAAAAGCCAAATTAAATTCATGGTATGCTTTAATTTGGCATGAATTAACATAGCATGAGACTACAATAATTCACCATTCTATAGAAGTCTAAGTCTGGAAATGGATAGAGTACATACCAGCACAGGTAGCACCATATCCCTTTCCCCCTTAATACTTGGCAAAAGAGACAACGTGGAGACAATAAAGTTTTATTTCAGTAGCTACTCAGATGAGATGACATTCAGCCTGTGAGTAGGCACAATGCTTCACAGCCAGCAGGTATGAAAACCCCCAAAATCCCTGTTTCGCTTGGGAACCGTGCTAACAAATACCTGAAGTGCCACAGATTTATCTGCAGTGGGGAGTTAACTCAGTTGAGCCTGAGAGACAAAGGAAAGAAAAGGATCAACCCTGGGAAGGATGGAGAGATAGTGGAATGGAAACCTGGTCATAAAGATTTCCAGTTTCATTAGCTCTGTAGGCATGGTTGTCACAGGTATCACTTCAAGCCAAACTTAATTTGTTGTTTCCCTATCTAAAGGCTCTCCTTGATCTAAGTGAGTTTTATATTCCAGGAGAATAACTGGTAGAGATTAGGGACCACTTCAAAAACTTGAAATGCTGGATCTCTCTGATATGTGGTCCTGTCACATTCACACATGAGCACTAAATTTCAATAGCTTTAAAGCTATAGAAGCAACATACTACCTCCACTCTGCAAATTGCAACATGATTAACAAACAGCTGCTCCTTTGCAAGATCAAGAAAGGGTAGCAGACTGACGAATAAATCCTCACCACTCACATTCAGCAGCATAGTACAAGATTTCTACATGCAGACTGACCAATTCTCTTTTCTTACAGCCCTTACAGAAAATCTTAAGCTTGCACAGAGCAGGGTATTGCTCACCTTGAAGTACTGACCCTTGGGGGTTTGCTTCTTAGGCTCCCTCCCAAAAAAGGCCATGTGACATAAAAGTGCAGGAGAGCTGACCTGAGTGCAGGTGACATGGCCACAGAGCACAGCTCAAACCTGCAGTTGGCCCCAGATCAATCACCCAGACGTTTAAAGGAAACATATCCAATCCAAGTCAGGAAACTGCAAACAAAGTCCATACTAGAGGCTAAGGTCTGCTAGCCTGCCCATCTTACGGTAATTAGGTCACCCTAATTCCCTTCCTTTAGTTTCTTAAATGTGTTAGATACTTGTGACGCACTCACAACAAAATTTGTTCCTCAGCTCCTTGCCAGCTTGCCACCCGAGATGAATGTAGGAGCCCAAGAACTGTTTTGTCTCTGTGCACATCAGCCTCCTCCATAGCAAACCCCAACACGAACTCCCTCAGACCTGTCTCACCGAACTGGTAATTCCTGCTGGCTGTTAACCAAGCTCTACAGAAATCTCACTGACACACCACCAAGAAGTTCCAAACCACCAAATCCTCTGTCATCTGCCCAGTTGCCTTCACACTGGTTGTATTTGAAACCTCCCTGACTGCTGCTATTACTTCAGCATGTAATGCTCTGCTAGGCACTGCTTCCCCACAAGCAAGGCTCATATGCATGAGTAAAATTCATGTCTGTGTAAATTGACTTTTTTAACTTTTTAACACCACTAAAAATGGCTTGACTAAACTCTAATAAAGTGTAAATGACTAAACTCCCTGAACCATCATAGTAGAAAATTCATTTACTAGCTTAGTAACTGGATAGAGAAATGTGTAAGTTTTTCCATCTGTCTATGGATATAACCCTACCTTAAAATTGGCACAATTTTGTCAGACTCATTCAGTCCTAAGCTGCCCAGAGATAAAAAATAAATTACAAAATCATGCAAATATCAAATTCCTCAAGACAGCCTGCTTCATCTTATACCAAGTACTCCAACAGAGATAAATTGCTTTAAGCTTGTACAGAGAACAGTGCAGATTCTTGACAGTCTTTTGCCAAACATGTACAGACTGTCACCCAGAATCTTAACAGGCTGAAATGGTATAAAATGCTAATAGAATGATTCTAATCATTCTGTCAAGCATGGTTGACACTACACTGTCAAGTGAAGAAAAGTACTTTGTAAAGTTCTGGATCAGTTTTAATTTTTTGCTCTGGCATCATATAGGTAGAGGAAGGAGTGTGAATGAGTTAAAATCTTAAAATTTTTTAGAAGACAAACTGAAGGAAAATGTGCAAGTCCTGACCAGGGGAAATATTAAATTGACAATGACCTTGTCCAAGGAAACCATTCTCAAAATGAACCAGAGCCATGAATACCTCATGATATTTCAAATGTCTTACTTGATATAACACTCAGAAAGTCTCAAGGGGAAGAAACAGGTTTCTGTCATTAAGTCTTCTAGTACAAAGTGGTGGTGCAGAAAAAAAGACCTGAAAAGCTTTTCTGTTGGGTGCTGGAAACTGCATAAAAATTGGCAGCTGTGGAAAATGTTGGTGCAGGAGAATCTAGAATCTGCACCATCTAGTTCAAAACCAATAGTGAAAATGTATACTAGCAAGACTAGGATTTCAAAGCTTTGATGAAATGAAAGCAGAAGTACTCCAGTGCCACAGTAGAGCCTAGAAAAGCATTCTTTACCTAGGTTGTGGTCAGAAACATATGACTTGGTTGCCACCTTTCCACAGCCCAATTAGAAGAGTCTATGCAAGTGATTCCCAATTCAGGTAAATTAAGTTGATAAATTACTACTAGTATTTACAGTTGTTTGAGTACATCTGCTGACCTCACATTGAAATGGATGAGTTCATCTTTTCCACTTTGTCAAAGCAGGATGTGTACGTATGTGTTTGTGCCAGAATGTGCAGTGGTAAGGACAGAGGGAGGACAACAGCCTTGCTGGTTGCCACAGATCTTCCTGCAGCTCTGATTTGACTGTTCTGCTTAGAGGGTGAAGGACAACACAGCATCTAAAAGGAAATGCTCTTTTCAAACACCCCATATCTCACCTTCAAGAATAGGACAGTTTGCCAGTAGAGTTCCACAAGCAAACAAACAAGCAAACAAACAAACTAATAAAGCCAAAACAAATCTGCTCCAGCAAATGGAGTTGGAAGCGCAAGTCAACTTGCTGAACTGAGAAGCACATGGTGACAAAATAACATCTCAGGTGCCAGTTTATGAAAACCTGGAACAACCCATTCCTCAGGTCAGTGGAGACTGAATGCCCTAGAAACAGTAAAACCAGTGGGAAAAAAGAGAAGGATAATTTCTTCCACTGCCTCCTACTTACACTGCTATGTGCAAACTGATGGGAGACTGTGTGAGTACCCTCTTCTAATGTGTTCAAAATGTAGTTTAAGCTACTGTAGGAGTTGGAAAATAGGAGACGCACACCCACAGCAAAGAAAAGGAGAGAGAGGCAGGGATATGAATGAATCACCAATATTAACACAGATTTGGGTGGCATATGATGTGTTAGCATGCAAACATGACAGAGCTGGAAGGGTAGGGGAAAGTGTCATATGTCTCCCCTAACCACAAAGGCTTATTGACTTCTTTAAGCTTGGAATATTTCCACAGATATGCAGATATGACAAAACAAGTACACCTCCAGATTTCAGAACTCCTCATGCTTTAAATTAATTATGATAGCATTACTGGAAGGAAGACAGAAAATTTGTCCACCACTTTTCTCCATTGTGTTGCAACCATTTCTGTGATTTTCCATTATTCATAAACTATGAACAGTGTGTGTTCAACCATAAACATTAGGGAAAAAAATGAATGTAATTAATTAATTGAGATCACAATAGAAAACAAATTTAGGAAAATTAGACTACAAGAGTTATTTGCAGTGTTACTCAGAGAAATTGTTTCCCAAGTTTGCATTTTAATGTTCAAATCAGCAAACAAAAGGCTTTTCAGCACTTAATATTGGGTACACAGCCTACTGACAATCAACTTCTGAGTGTTGCATACTTTTACTCTGTGCCACAACATTTGGAAAACAGATTAGCTTATACTAACAAAGTACTAGTTCTTCTTTTGACTAGTTCCTGACAGTTGAAGAAACTCTACATATTGTTGTTCTGATGGATTTTCAACTTTTTTGTGCATTAGTTCCACCAGATGTATTAGGAGCAACTTATACTGGTCAGCCCTGTATTCCTCACTGAGTAGAAAGAATTTACAGTAATTTCACGAATACAAGCCGCACCAATTTGACCAAAATTTTGGTGGAAACCCGGAAGTGCGGCTAATATTCCGGGGCGGCTAATCTATTAACAAAATTCTAAAAGCTGCCAACACGGAAGTGAGAGCCCGCGGCAGCCCCAAGCCAAGCTGGAGCCCGGCCGGCCCCGGCAGAGGTGGGAAAGCCTGGCAGAGGCGGGGCCAGCAGTGTCGGGGGCGGGCGGCAGAGCCTGAGCCAGCAGGGCGGGGGAGCCCGGGAGAACTGGGGCTAGCAGTGCAGGGGAGCATGGCAGAAGCAGGAAGGCCGGCGGGTGGGGCTGCCTGGCAGCGGGGGAAGCCCAGCATAATCGGGGCCAGCAGCGTGGGGGAGCCCGGCGGTGCGGGGGCCTGCAGTGCCGGCCAGGGCGAGGAAACGCGGCGGCGGTGCAGACGGGAGGGGGCGGCCGGCGAGCATGGTGGCGGCGGCGGCAGCCCTGCCGGCGGGGCGAGCGAAAGCGGTGCTCGCGAAAGCGCCGCCCGGCGAGCGAAAGCGCCGCCGCTCGCGAAAGCGCCGCCGCGAGCCGCGAGCCGCGAAAGCGCCGCGGGGCGGGCGCGGCGCTCGCGAGGCGCGGCGCGGGGCGAGCGAAAGCGGCAGCGGGGCGGACGGCGAGCCCGGCGGCGGCAGCCCTGCCAGCCGGGCGAGCGAACGCGGCAGCGGGGCGGTGCTGACGGGAGAGGGGGGCCAGCGAGCCCGGCGGCGGCGGCAGCACCACCCGGCCAGCCCCGCCGAGCCGTGGCGCTGAGCTGGGCCACCCGGCCCCGTCGGCAACCATGAGCGGGCCGAGCCTTCCTGGCCCCGCCCCGAGCCAGTAAAGCCCGCTATGCCGCGATCCTCTTACTAATTGGCCAATTTGTGAAAGCTGCGCACGGATTCTCGCGGCGAACGAAAGTGCGGCTAATATTCGGGGTGCGGCTTATCTATTGACAAAGACAGCAACATTGTCGAGGCACCGGGGGTGCGGCTTATAATCCGTGCAGCTTGTATTCGTGAAACTACTGTACCTTCTAATCCATGATTTATCATTGCTGATAAATTTACACATGCACCTTAAAATGTCATTTGACAGTCTAGCTCGGCCTTTTCAAAAACATTTTGCTGCATTAGCTCCTGTACCTTCTCATGTCCAGAAAAAAATGGGTAAGATCTTAATTACAAATTCTTAGTGACCAGCAGATAGGTTACTATGATTCTAAATGCCATTTAATCAAAAATATGTAAAACAATATGACTAATTTATGTAAGACCTATATAACTTAAGCTGATATGAAGTTTTAGTGAAGCATAAAAGTAACCTTTAAAACAAACAAAAAAATAAACATCACATTTTTATCAGCTACCTGCATTAAAATGGTCACAATGCAAATAGCACCACTTTCTATTTAGAAATAATAAATCAGAAGTGATTTGGGCACAGCTTTAATCTGTTATAAATAATTTAGTTGCCTTCCATTTGGAAATAAACCCCATTTAAAACCTCACAGAACTTCTGTAAGCATTCCTATTAACATTACTCACTTTGCGACTTCAAACTTTTAGGAAATATTTATAGTTAAATCTTCAAAAAGGTATTCTTTCTGCTTAAAGCAAAATATTTATTTTTTCAGGGGATGATTATTTTTTTCACTACAAGCCATCAAAACATCAAGGACCTGAGAAGAATATATCTTATTTTTTTCCCCCCCACTTGATTATATAGACAGAAGAATGCTTCTAATTTAACTCAAATAGTTTCAGGACACCTTTATCCAGAAAGGAGCAGTGTGCTTTGTCCTGCCTACCTTGAGCCTGGCAGTTAAAAAAAAAAAAAAAAAAAAATTAAAAAATACCTCTTCTGAGTGGCAAGACTGGACTACCTCAAGCTGAGAAGAGACACAAACAAGAGGCTCCATGTATCAGCTAATGCTGTAAACACAAAAGTCAAAGTCAGCTAACCCTCTTGTTATGTTGAGTCCAACTCCTGCCAGCAAGCATTGGTCAGACATACCTTTTTGGGCTTGAATCTAAAGTCACTTAACTCCTTGATTCCACTGATTTCTGTACAAAAGAGTTTGGTGATTTCCAAACATAAAGCCTTCCTTTAGAGCAATTGATCAACTCTATAGGAAGTCAGCAAAATGGGTAATAATTGCTTGGAAAACTGCAGTTATTTACATTAATGATGCAGGAACTTCTTGCAAAGTACAGAAAAAATGCAGAAGCTGTAAGCGCTAAAGAGAACATCATGGCAACCCCAGAAACTGTGGGGCCAAGTGGAACAGGACTGAAGCCAAGATTTCTCTTGCCCAAAGGACACAGCTTTTTTCTTCAGGGAAGCTGTTGGAACAGCAAACTGAAGTCCTTGGCTCATTTACCTGATCTCAGCCAAGTTAAATTCTTGTTTGCACACGGAGGGCTGCGCTGCCCTTCATTGACAATCCAAAGATGTGTGTTAACAGCACCCTCATGAATTTCATCAAGGCAAATCCCAAGTCTCATCTGTAGGAGCAAAGAGCCCCGTGCAATAATTCAGGCTGGGCACTGACAGGCCCAGCAGGTCCCTGAGTCAGGGAAGAAGGAATGTGGTGAGCAAGAAGTTGAATGTGAGCCAGCAGTGGGGTAAGAGCTCTGCACTAGCAAAAGCACAGCCAGCAGTTTCATGGGACAGACTATTCCCTTTTAGTCATCATTGTCAAAGTTGCATTTCAAGCTGCATGCTCATTTTTGAGCCTTTGGATACAGAGGAAATTCTAATAAACAGGAGAGAAACATCAAAAGGGTGACAGAGCATGTGATGCATGAGGAACAGCTGGAGAAACTGGGCTCCTTCAGCCTCAAGAAGGGAAGGCTCCTGGGGCAGCCTTCTAGTCCCTAGTGGGGAATACAGATGGAGGTAGACTCTCCTCACAGACATGTAATGGAAGAACAAGAGCTCAATCTCAAGTTGCAGCAAGACCCACTCTGATTTAAGAGGTAAAAGAGCAAGTTGAGTGATCAAGGATTGGAACAGGTTAACTGGAGAGCTTGGGAAAACCTTCACCCTTGGAAATTTTCAACACCTGACAGTTCAGTGCCCTGAGAAACCTGAGAGAGCTTCAAGATCAGCCACTTTGAGCAGGATGTTGGACCCAATGGTCCCCAGAGGTCCTTTTCAAGCAAAATTAATTGTGATATTTGAATACTAAGTTGCCACAAGAGCTGAAGCAAAGCAAGAAAGGCAAAATCAGCCTCACAACACCATGTCTATTCACAGCAGTCTCCCATACAGCACTAATTCTTGCCAACACAATGGCAACTCCAGCATTGATTTAACAAGGTCTTTTTTCCAAGCCATAGCCATGAGCACTGAAAATATAGGGTCTTCACCCCATTTTTGGAATGAAGGTCTGCAGACAAAATTTTTGAGCCTAAAGGTTTGTGTCACATCTTTCCATCTCCAATAATAATCACTTGCAATGGGAAAGCAGAAAATTATTTTGGCTAGCATTTACTTAAGACAACAACAGGAATATATATATAGAAAATTATTGAGAAAGAACAGAGTCATTAATCTTCATACAACAACAGTGTGCTCTCTGGCTCTCATTAAAGATTTTATTTGAAAACTTTTTTTTTTGCTTTTTAAATTACATTTCCATCATGGTTTGTTCTCAGTCACTATAAAGAGTATTATTTACAGATTGTTATGAATAGGTAGACAACTGTTTTCCTTGTACTAATATCACACTGTTTTGCCACAATTTTTCTAACTAGATGAATTTCAACTTGTCTAAAACCTTTTTTAGATATAATTTAATCAAGCGATATCATCTTTCATTTTTACATGCTTATGTTCAGCCGGCAACTTCCAACGGTTGAGGAAAAATACTATAACAATATTTATTAACCCACAAACACAGGATGTGTCACCTTTTGCCAAGGTCCCAAAATTATTCCTGGCAAGTCAGAGTTTATGAAAGCTCAGTAAATGCTGTGATGGTAATATTCCCTGTAATAATTTAAATATTGAAATAGTATAATGATGTAAGGTATTTATAACTTATTGTAATTAAAGCTTCTCCTAGAAAACACCAGATTGTCTAGGCTATATTCCTGGAAAGAAGGCATCTGCTAATCTTGGTAAACAGAGCAGAAAAGTGAGATCTCATTTAGAACAGAAATTCCTAATATCTGTTCATTGCTTTTCTCAGGACTGCTCCTTGAACTGGGACCAGCCCCAGAAGCTGCCAGCATATGCTGAATCCTGTGGAACCAAACCCTGGATCCCCATCACTCCCAGCAGCTGTGCACAGTGTTTCACACTGGAGTTACTGCTAGTCAGAAGACAAGACAATTCCCATTTAATTCTTAGGATCTTGTCTTTTAGATAAGTACCATACATTATAGATCTGTGAAAATAGTGTTGGGAAGACTTAGGTTGGAGATAATAAAATGGTTAGGAACAGAGAGATGGTAAAATTAGATAGGGTAAAAGAACCTGAATCAATCCTGGCAGACAAAAGTGTCACTGAGTGAATTCTGTGCTAAAACATTCATCTAAATTGTGATTGTGAGCCCTTTAAGGACAGATTTAATTTGAATTACTCCCTTTAGGTAATCAAATAAAAAACTCTTTTGATTTCCGACCATCTGTTTAAAATAGGAAGGGAAATAGCAGATGTCAGTTGTGTGTGTAAAAATGTACTATCATGTAGTGTTCCCATCTCTTCCCCTAGTATTCCTTAACCCTAGCACCACTTCTGCCCTGACACATCCCAATTACTTTCACTCCAATCCTTCTTCACACTGTGTTGTAAATCTTTCTCCATTCCTGACTTCTGCATACTCTTTCCCCAGGGCTAGGCTTACAGGCCCAGCTGAAAAAAAGCATAATCATAATATTTTCTGATAGAGTAACAGACATAAGTCTCTGCTTCTATATGCTTTCCTGTACATCCTCCAGTCTTCTGTGTCCCAGCTCCCCTAATACTGGATCCCAAGCTCAGACCTGTGTCTAACCCAAAAAATTCTTGGTACTTTATCAGTACTTCTATCTTCCTTTCCCAGTGACTACTGCCATCCCTCTTCAAAGGGTGCAACCCGATACATCTAAATAAGTAGAAGTTATTCATGCTACTGCAGCAGATGTACATGTAGGAAATATCCTCTGAGAAACTACATCTGTGCTGGAATTTTGAGAACTTGTGAAATATTTTTATAAGACAGCCTTGTCATGTTGCTAATTTGGATTTCTAACAGACATCCAAATTTCTTTTACTGAGCGTTCTGTATCATTTTCACTTGGGAGAACATCATGTATGTTGCCTCATTACCGTATGCTCTGTTATTCAACGCAGTTTACACAAGGCTTTTTCAGATCTAGCATTCTCAAATGTTGGCATTCACACACAAAGGAAGTGGTCCAACACACTGCAGTATCTGTATGGTACAAATATTTTTAAAGATATTTGAATTTTAATTTTTTTTAGTATAAAGAGATGAAAAACAGGAGATGTTACCTCTATTTTTTATATAATACTATCAGTATGAACTTTCCCCCTTTCTTGTTTTCCACTAAACACGACTGAGTTGTTGGTCCCAAATATTTATGACATTCACATACTCTTGAGTGTTATGTATCTGTATTGATTTGACTTATAAATTAGCAATACAAGAATCCCTAGGATTGTCACCAGACAAGTAACTTGAAAGAGAATAGCAGCATGCAGCAGCTATTACTAGCTTCTGTTAACTCTTCTCCATACCCCATTGTGTTCAGCAAACATTCTGAGACCAGGGAGGGAGAGGAGGGAGGGAAGGAGAGGTACAGAATTAATAAATAGTGGGTTTTTGTGTGTCAGGAATAACCAGCTTCCTACCATCCAACTAGTGCAGGCAATAAAAGCTAAAAATTTAGTTATTCTTTAATTAAAATTTTTAAAGATCTTCAGGAGTATGGTCAGTCAGCAGATGTGCAGCAGAAGAGTGTGGCAAGACCAGCATTAAAACCCAGACTGATAAACTGCAGTATGTGCATTCATTTGCCCGATTTATATTCTGCAGGAGACAAGGGTATATTGTTGCATTCCTGATCCTCATATTGACCTGTAGCTTGTCATTAGGCCAGTCATTTTATTTCTATATAGGCTCTGGACTGGTAAAATCCAGTCCTTGCTTGTGAGGTGGATATGGTGGATTCAAAGTTCACAAAGTTATGTATGAGACCCTAATTCGTTGCTCAACCCAACATTGTGATCAGCAAACTCTAGAAACAAGCATTTTTCTGGGACCAGAGTAGAAGATAAGTTACCACAGTTCCCAGCATTTTTAGTAAATTATAGTGATTAATCACTGTCAAAGTTAAATTCTGTTCACACATACAAGAAAACAGCTTAGTTCTCTACCAGTTACTCTTAGTTCAGGTAGTAGTGATTTGTACTGGGCATTTAAAGCCTCTCCTTTCTAAAGATGATGTTGTCTTATCAGGAGTTTGCACTGCGAATTGTTTAAGGCAGTAAAAAAAATCCATTTCAACCTATTGCATAACATCATTTATGAACAGTCAACAAACATTGGGAAGATTAGGTGCATCCAGACCAATAAATCTACTTATACTATTCAAAGCCTATGCTAAAATCTCTTCTGGTAAAACAAAAGAGTGAATGCAAGGGGAAATCACACAATTACTGATGCTTGACATCTAAGTGATGTACAGACAATGAGAAGGTTGAACTACTGTCACTCACTGTTCCATTTAGCTGTCTTTAGGAAGGATGCTGTGAGGACACACTGAGAAGGGGAGGCTCAGCAAGGCTGAATCTCACTGTCACAGGTACCACTCTGCCACCTCTGTACACACACAAGTCAGCTGGGGCTGAGACAGCCTGCCCAGGCTGGGGATGAAGCAGATTGCACCACCATAGGAAACAGAGGATACTGCCCCCTTATCTGCCTTTCCTTAAATCAGGAGCACCTGGGAACTGGCATCTCTGTTCCTGCTCTCCCAGGTCTGATAACTTGTGCTACTTCAGTGTCTTGTGTCCAGCAACACTCTCTGGGCTGAAAGCCAGTAGTGTGCACTCACAGATCAGAGGGTCAATCACATCCTGTGGCTCACCAGAAGGAGCGTGGCCAGCAGGTTGAGGAAGGTGACTCTCTACTCTGCTCTCCTAACACCCCATGTGGTGGTCCTCTGCACAGACAAGACTCCTCTCCTTTGAAGACAAGCTGAGAGAGTTGGGGTTGTTCAGCCTGGAGAAGAAAAGGCCCCAGGGAGACCTGTAGCCATCTTCCAGTACTTTAAAGGGGGCTTATAAGGAAGAGGGGAAGAGACTTTTACACAGTAGTTAGTGCTAGAAAAATAAAAAGGATGGTTTTAAACTGAAAGAATAAAGATTCAGATCAAATACTGGGGAAGAAATTTGTTACTCAGAGAGTGGGGAGGCTCTGGAATCGGTCGCCCAGAAAAGTTGTGGATGCCCCCAGCCCTCCAAGTATTCAAGACCAGGCTGGATGGGGCCCTGAGAAACCTGAGGTAGTGGGAGGTGCCCCTGCCCACAGCAGGGAGGTTGGAACTACATGACCCTTAAGGTCCATTCCAATCCAAACCATTCCATGATTCTCCTCACATGCACAAGGCCTTCAATAAAACCAGCATGAGCCTGTGCTCAAGGGAGCAAACCAGAGTCAGTTTTTCATGTAACCAGTCTCTCCCCTTAGGACAGTCTAAATGCCCGTACTTTTTAAGGTGAAAGTTGTCATATACATAGGCAGAGACTTTGATGTTTTGTTGAGTCTTTCTTTAAAGTCTTGGCACTTGCCAAAAAATATAAAGGTAGAGCAAGCAGAAAAAGCCTAAAACTGAGTTGCTATAACAATCCACATGCTTTCTCTCCACCCCTGCCCTTAACACAGTTGAGCATACGGCTTATCCCCATGACTGAAGCAGAACTAGCACCTCACCACTGATGAGAGTGAGAGGTGCTGACCTTCTGCTCCTGCCACCCTCTCACTAAGGCTGGTTTTGACAGCCATTTGATCCCACAGTCAGCAGACTGAAACAATAAAAGAGCAGCAAAGTACTCAGGTGATTTTTTTCCCCTGGTCAGTGAGTTAAACCATCCTACCGTGAAATCAGGAGCAAGCAGGTAGGGTGGGGATGCAGGCAGGGAAGGCACCAGAAATCTCCCTTTGTGCAGCAGCAGGACTGGTTGTGCTGTGAGCTCACTCTTGATCATAGCTGCAGAGCTGCCTCCCCAGGGTGCTTTTTAACAATGGGCACATCTTTGCATCTTCTGAGCCCTTACTCACACCTCTTCTCTTACTCGGTTCTGATTTTCCATTCTTCCTGTCCTAGTTTTTTGGTTTGCGTGCTCACACACACGCACAACCTTCAGCTTAGATTTGTAATAAAATAATCATTATCATCATCTGACTTTGCTAAGTATCCATGCATCTTCCCACCATGCCTAGGTATCACTGTGAAGAAGGACATTGAATGCCACTTACTTCCACTTTTTTAGCTTTGACTAAAAGATGGTTTAGCCTGTGGCTTTAACCAGACCCATGACTGCATACACATCAAACGTGGAGTCGGTGGTAGCCATTAACATTACCAACAGGAACAGGGATTTCTTCTGGCAGTATTTTCAAAAATCTCATCTTGTGGATTAGTTTGTAAGTGACATTTTTGAATAGTTGATTATGAAAGCGGTTTCACTGAGAATTCTTTTAATATTGCATATACATGCCAGAGCCTCCTCTTCCTTACTGCAGTTATTTGCTACAGTTATTTTGTTATCTTCAGAAGACTATATTAATTTAATAAGTTCAAAAGTAGGCCATGCAAACAAAATGAAAAATGGGCAAAGTGCAAAAACTCTTTAATAGTCTCATTTCATTTGACATATAAAATAAATATGGATTTTATTCAGAGGTGTATTGTCATCTTTAAAAGACTGCTAATCCTAGAAGTCATTTTACTGAGTCTGGTTGGTGATTTTTAAGCAATAATTTATTTCAATTAAATGACAGCATCTTTTAATCACGGGAAGTGTCTTGGCAGACAAGCAATTCTTTCTTTGGAGCTTTCATACATTTATTCATCTGCCTAAATTTCCTAACACTTTGGAGTTCAGTTGAAGTTTCATCCTGAATTAATGAATTGGAGAAAGAAATCTGTTTTGCTACAACACACAAGAAATGAAACCAGGTGAATGTTAGGGGAAGCAAGAGTAATGTGATAACTTCTGGCCTGAAAAAAGCAGATGCAAACCTTCTGTAATCATTGGCCATCCACCTTCATGTGGCAGAGTTTAAATTAGCCCACAATAGCTATGATTTTTATTTCAATGAAACCATAGATTTCCCTGAAAATTATACAGATGTCATACAAAGCTGCTAGAATCTTTCAAGTGAGTGAAGATGTTAAACACTAGACACTAGAAGTGTCTCTGTGCCTGGGAGATGATGCTTAATATCTCTTAGTCATCAAATAAGGCAAAATTATTACACCCTGACCTGGGCATCTACGGTGCTCTGACCATTCCTAACAGGGGTGGTGAACACACAAATATTCCTCACTCCCTGACACCAGGCTGCTGCCAATGGCTGGGCCCTGCTGTAAAACTCCATTTTTGAAATTTCTCTGCCCACGTATTGTTGGGAAAACAACAACAATGTCTGAAGCTTTCTGATATTACATTTTTCCCTGTTGTATTTTTCAACTTGGAAAGAGCCCTAATAGCTCCACTTTCTATAAATGGATGTTTCCATTTGGCAGAAGAGCAGCTCTTAGACACTGGGGCACACTTTTTCTTTTTGTTCTTGTTGATGGAGAGCATCAGAAACCATTGAAATCTCTTTACAGAGTTTATCACATTTGCTTTCTTCAGTCAGGAATGAAAAGAAGTTGTAAGTTAAAAAAAACTGTGCCAGCCACTCAATAAGAAGTTTCACCTTATTAGACCACATTACTGTAATTATAACAATTCCACACAAACCCCCAGTTCCTGGCCTTATTTAAATCCTCTTTTCACATACTACACCTAAAAAATTATTGATCCAAACTGAGTAGTTTCTGTGTTATCTTGCCACCTCCTCAGAACACAGTTAGGAGATATAAATAAAAGGATTTCAAAACACACAAAAAATCAATACAATTGTAAAGCACACCATAGGATAAAAGCATTTAACAAGGCTCTCTGACCACATTGCTTGCATTTAATCCACAAAGACACCTCCTACTACTTAGCCTAAGAGTCCAGTTTCTATTCTGATCCATGCATCTGTCATTAAAAAAAAAAAAAAAAAGGGATTAGGCCAATCTACCATGAATTTTGTCTCCTCCCTGAAGTTCTGAAGCTAGGATTTATCTCCAAGGTATGTGCAAATGTGAGCACTGTACAGCACTGAAATCCTGAAATGTGTCAGGTTCATTATATACAAAATTAAAGGAGCAAGAAATAGGTGCTTAAATTGCTCAACACCTTGATGCCATGGTTTACAGATGAGCTATTTTAATCATGGAAAGAAACTGGCACCATATCACCTGGAACCCTTACATGTAAATAAGAAATGGGAAATTATCTTAGGGGAAAAACTATACTTTTAAACACAATGTTCATCCACTAGATAATCCAATAAAATTTTACTTTAGAAAATATGTCACATGCTGAGACACAAACATGGGGGCTGGTGGGGGGAAGAAGAAAAGAAAAGAAGGAAGAAAAAAAGAACAAAAAACAGCCATCACCTTGAGAAACTGCTACAGAGTCTGAAATTCAGACATATCTATAGATTTTTCCTAGCATCAAGAAGGTGTAATAAAGAGATGAAATATTAGACTGGTAATTGGTATTCTCATTTTGGTACACTTGTATCAGGCTGAACTAGAAACTGCAGTGCTGAATAATTCACCCAGAGGGTGATTGGGCACTGGAACAGGCTCCCCAGGGAAGTGGTCCCTGCACCAAGTTTGAGAGAGTTCAAGAAGCATTTGGGCAATACTCTCAGGCACAGGGTGTGACTCTTGATGTGTGCTGTGCAGGGCCAGGAGTTGGACTCGATGATCTTGTTGAGTCCCTTCAAACTGGGCATCGCCTGTACACATACATTTTTGGAGGAAACACCTCAAAATGGTACATTACAGCATTTATAGTGAAATTTATGTAGTATTGCATGCATTTGATCTACACAATTCTGTGTAGTAAAGCATTATTTCATAAAAATATTAATATTTGGTAATAGGCAGATCTCTTCCTCTTTACAGTGTAAAATTGGCAACGATTCAAGTTTCTTGTTTTCCTAGCAGTTACATAGTTTGAATGGCTATGTTATACAATATTTTCTGAATATTAATGCACATAAATAACTGCAAACTCTACAGATTATGAGGTTACATTTACTCTTGTATCTTGACATTTAGAAATTCTTATGCATTCTAATTACTTTTCCCTCTGTACAACATTTAAAACATCTCCAGAGATCTCACTATGATTATTTTCTCATGTATCAGGTCACATTTAACAAATCTCAGTAACACCAAAAAAGACGCAATAAGCAAAGAACCAACAACAAAAAAACCCCACAAAACATAAAAAACCCCACCACAATCTGAGTAGACTGAAATGCACAATTACAAACTTGCTTAAATGGCAGCAAAAGCACATCTCCCAATTCTTTCACAACAAATTACACTTGTTTTAGACTGTTTTAGTCTAATACCAAATATGGATGACATCTTAAGGAATAATTCCTTCAAGAGCGCTCCAGCTCTCACTTCTGTGACTATGTAAGTCAATTCTACTCCCATAGAGAATCAGGCAATCACTTGGTTCCTCATCTGCTACTGCACAGTACCCATGGGGCAATCACAGAAAAGGTTTATTTATACATTAGTGGAAGATTAGGTTATTTCATCTGTGCTTTGGAGCAGGCATTTCAATTGGGGTGTTCTCTTCACTTTTCTTACATCCTTCCTTGCTCCTTAGTTTCCTGCAGAGAGAAAAAAAACCTACAAACCAACACCCCAGCACCGCTTCATACAGAACCCATGGGTGGTGTATGTTCCAGAGCACAGGTACTGCCACAAAGCACATAAGCAAAGTGCCAGTATAAAAGGAATTCACTGGAATTAGGTCTATAGGGACCAATCTTCAATCACTGCCAGTGCTTTTCTATCCCAGTGAAGTCAGCTCACACTAATGGTTTGGTCTACCCTTTAGCCATCCTAAACACCTTTAATTATGCAATGAAAGGTCACAGAACGATAACTGGCACTGACACTTTGCTATCTTCCTGAAGTCAATAATTCTCAGCCTATTTTGCATCTAGATGAGAACTCCTCATTAAGTAAAAAAAAAAATCTCAACACCACTTACTTCTCTTGGTCTCTTTAGAAAAATTTCTATTTCTTCAGTACTTCAGTCAAATATTTTTTATTGATAATTAACTTACCTTTACAATTTAAGCTATATACATCCGCCCCAATTACATTATAGCATATTAAAATAATGATACTGTGCAATATTTTTACATTAAAACTGCAGAATACACAGGATAGAGTGGCACCCATTAAAAAGCATTTAAGGTGGCACATTTCAAAAATGCAACAGGTTGCTTCCATGGCAGTACTGTACACACATTGTTACTGTACAGATCGAGACTTTTGCTCTCCAGAGGAATTGTGTAATGCCAGACACACTTGCCCCATGGCACAGGAATGCAAACCACACTGGCTAACAAAACAAAACAACAACAAAACCCCCTCCAAAACCTTCCACAATAAATCCACACTTTTTTAGCCTTATTTATTGGCAAGTTTTCACAAGCATTGGTCTACCATTTTATTGGGTCTTTGCACTTCACCCTAACCATGGAGTAGCTTTCTCCATTTGGTCCTTTACTACCACCCCAAAAAATCTATCTAAAAAAAAATTTTAAAAAATCAACCCCACACCATTTGCCATTTAATCCTGTGAGATATTTAGCATGTTACCTTATGACAGATGCTGTACAAAACAGGGAAGTAGTATTGCAACATGCTGAAGCTGGTGGTCAGTATTTTACAAAATTAAACTTACATTTGTACTGATTAACGTTATACATGTGTGATACATGAATTCTACACCAATCTTTTGAGCAGACCTAGACAACTATCCCTTAATCCTTAAAGACAGAAAGAGCACAATGTTAAGGACTGTGCATTCCTCCCTGGCAACAGATCTCTCAAACATATTCCTTCCCAGACCAGTTCTCCAAGTCATACTGAGAAACACAGAATATTTTCAGTGAACAACTCCCAGCCTCAGCCCCAGAATTACCTGTCAAAAGAGCTGTCTCAAAAACATTCGTATTTTGGATCTAATTAAAACAGAAGACAAGACAATGCTCCTCCAAATGCCTACTCGCCCCTTTTCCCGAGGCTGCGTTGGCCTCGTTACCAACCACTCCCTCTCCCACCCAGCTGATGCCTCAGCATCACCACATGGCTCTGGAACATATGGTCCCAGCACTTGGCACACACAAGGAAACCAAAGTAGGTTAACTCTAGGAGACTGCTGAAAACAAATTACAATATCAATAGATTAAACAAAATATAATATCAAATAGATTTAAGTGAGTGAAATGGATGAACTCCACTATTTCTCTTAATGGCATTGCTCTGATCTTGTTTAAGCACTGAATGGATGCACTGACCCCTGCATGTTTGTTCACCCAGAAGGGCAACCAATGAATATGTCCCTCAGTGGAACTCTGCTCTATCTGCACACAAGTGGTAATACTTTTTCTAATAAAAGAAAAAAGATACTTTGTTGCTGAATTTCATGCATTTTTGAAAATCTTAACTACATTGCCATTATCTCCATTTAGTCAAACAAGTTGTTTCTATTTATAAATATCAATGTGAGACTCAGTTCCCCAGAGCCAGGTACAGGTAGCCCATTGCCAAGGTTAGGAAAATGGAGTAGGAAACATAGAACTCTTTTGTCAGCCAAGCTCTGCCTAGAAATTTGTCATAACTGTGTCTCATCTCCTCCAGCTTGTAGTGATGCTTGGATCCACTGGCACCCCAGTGCAGGGCAGTACCCAACCCAGAAGAGAAGGTGAATATGTTTGACACACTTCAGTCTTCAAGCACCCTCAGAGGACTGTGTTAGACAAAAACTGTTTCTCTGTCACAATTAACTGGATCCTATCTAAATTATATTAAGCACTTTATGCAATACTAAACTAGAGGTTAGAACTTGGCACAGATTTAGTACTACCAGTAAGAGGTCAGGCAGGGAACCCAGGTGGCAAGGAAGCTGCATGTCAAACATTTACCAAACAGAGCAAAACCTCTACTTGTATCCATGATCTATAGTTAAAGACAGCACCATTTAGTTGAAAAACAGCTGTTTTTTGTTTTGTTGTGTTTGAGCCATGCCTGCTACTTTTGACTTGTGACTACTGTCTCACTGCAATCCCCAGTTCCAAGTTCCACACTACGGTATGCTCACTCCTGTTGTCATTCCCTCAACAAACTTGATCACAAGCTTATCAGTAATGCATACCAATGTCAGTTATTTCACTTTAAAATGCCCAAAATGTCTCTCTTCATTATGTTCACCAGAACATCTTTTTTATTTTTATTTATTTAATGCTAGGATTAAATGACGTTTTAAGTTTGTTTTGAAAGTGCTGGGACAGAAACATGCTTTTGACTTTTACATGAAGTTTACACCCTAAAAAATTTAAACACACACTTTTGATGTTATTCATCTAGCAGCATAGATCTGTCCCATAACTCAAGATTAGTATTTATAGCATGGAAAACAAGAATAGCTAGAGAACCTAGGTATCAAAACAACTTAAAAGACATAAATCTATTGCAGCTGAATCAAATAGGGCTACTTCAGAAAGAAAGGGGTCCAAGACATCTCCCATTCTTACCATTTGTCAGAAAAAAAATGAATGCTTAATGAACAGATATCTATTTTTAGAAAAAAATTAATTTTACCTTGTACTGTGTTATGCAAGATAACACAATTAAACTGCTTCATTATAGCTGAAGATATAATATTTTTTACATGTCTTCTCAATAAGATTAAACCATCTCATTACTCATTTGGATTAAAACATCCTGATTTACAAACTGAAAAAACGGTTTTCAATGTGCTCACAGAAAGCAGTTCTGAGATTATTCTATGACAAAAGACTGCAGCCATACCAATGAGTTGGCATTAGGTAACAAAATGGAACAGAGCTCTTTTGTACATTAAAACTATAGTGCCCAGTTAGATATTGACAAATGTACAAAGGGACAAGATAATTAACACTTCTTAGTTTGCTTTTTTGGTCTCCAAATTACAACCTTCTTCCTCTTTCTGGCACACTATTAAGACTCATTTTGTTCCTTCAGTAAGTAGATCTGAAGCAGCACTCCTGACTATG
The DNA here is from genome assembly GCF_009819885.2 of Catharus ustulatus. NCBI lineage: Eukaryota > Metazoa > Chordata > Aves > Passeriformes > Turdidae > Catharus > Catharus ustulatus. The sequence goes on along the minus strand of NC_046221.1, from coordinate 96,778,042 downwards.
TCATTTATAAAACTGGAAACTACAGATGCAAAAAGGCCCAGGTCAGTCCCTGTCAGTTAATAAGTGACCTGCACATTTGCAACACAGAAGTAGTTGTTGTAATCTTAAAAATAACTGAACCAAGGCTGAATCTAAGGGCTTCCACACAGTGGAAATTATAAATTGTAGCTAGGCATTGTTAAAGTATTAAATTCACATTTTCAGAAGTATTAGAGATGTTTGTTGTCTCTGCGTCTCCAAATCAACATATATGAGGACCCTGATCATCACTAGGCTAGGCCACTATATGTTATAAAGAAAAAAAAAAAAAAAATGCTTCACAATCCCTGAAAATTTCCAATGCACCAGAAACCAAAAACAATTCTGAGAAATACAAGGTTCACATTTCTAAGTCACACTTCTTTCCCAGTCCCTATGCTCAGCATTTGCAATTAGCAAGTCTCTAGTTCCACACATAACACACCCAATAACACTTTTTGTTTCCATCTGCCTCTAGTTCTAGTTTTCTTTTCTTTTTATCACATTTCTGTTATGAATAATGGGAATTCTAGTTTCTTAAAGATGTACTACTATGGATGAATATCCTTAAAGTGGAGGTCCTGTTTGAGGTAAGCACTGAGAGAATGAAACACACTAGATATTGGACACACATAAATATTAAGACTTAAGATTAGACAGTCTTCTGCTTACACTTGCAGTGACACATGTAAATTTGTCCTTCTTAATGTATTAAGTTACACTGCAAAATTTGAAACTGAATTTAGGATTCTGCGTCTTGCAACTAATTCTTCCTATTGGTGAAGAAAAACAAGGCAGAGGACTCTACTGGGTTTCTTGAAAAATTCTAGGAAATCTGTTATTTTCTTCTCCTCTGCTCTACCTCCTAAATGAATGCAAGAAAGCTAACATGGCACAGAAAAGATCCTAAGGGACAAGATCTGTTGATCTCCTGAGACAATTTGATTCTCCCACTGCTCTGAAGAAAGAAATGAGCCGCTGGGGGCAGACCACCCAGGCAAGGGACTCCTTTGGGATGGATGGTAAGGATTCCCTTCCTTTGAAGGCAAACACAAGCAGGCTGGTTATCATCAATTAGCTGGCATAACAGCAGCCTGTCTCCTGCAGCCTTCCCTTTGAGCCGGGACACGAACTCTGGCTCAGTAGCTCACACTTTTGGCCCCAGAGCACCCCTGGTTTGCACCTGAGCTAAGCAAACCTGCTCAGACCGTGCTTCATAGGATGCAAACACTCTTCTGAGCGCAGCAGACACTGACACGGCATTTTTCTAGCCCAGAGTGACAACTGGACTACATAACATACCTGGATGTGTTGCATATGTAGGTGAGCAGTAATTTACAATCTTCAGAATATACAGCAGGGGGACTAGAACAAGATGATTTTTAAGGTCACTTCCAACCCAAACCATTCTGCTGACAAATCAGTAAAACAGAAGTACACCTGAAGTTTGGAATTCATCAGTTGGAAACTGAAGGGTAAATATTTAAATATCACATTTAGATGCAAAAACATCAATTATAATATTACAAATTACCTACCAAAATGTGTCCAGATACAGCAAATGACCCAAAAAGGACTATCACGTACATCTTGATTCATAACATTTGAGAATGATTAATACATTGTGCAACAGATGCAGAGAAAGACTTTCCATTCCCATTACTTCTGTTATTTTAGAAGCCTTTCTTAGGGGAAGGCTAAATATTGGCTTATTTATCCCACAAAACAGAAGGTGCAGAGAGTAATCGTGTTTCTTTACCCACTATGTCCTGATGGAATTAAATTGTATAAGGAACTTAAATGCCTGAAAATTTTTATTTCCACATTCAGTTTTGAGCATCTGGAATATTTGGACTATTCCACCTTTTAAAAGAAGAGTTTTATATCACAGCTAATGGCTGTCATTGCAACCCTGGAGATGGGAAATTACTTTATTTTTTAAGCAATCATTCTAAAGAATCCTTCAGATTGTATAGATATAACAAGCAGATCGGAAATAAGCCGGTATATGAAGAATGTCACATCTTCACATATGTTAATAATATTTCTGAATCATGTCAGGCTGAAACCAGAATTCAAAGACATTCGGGTGACAACTATGCCTGACACAAGAAGAGGTCTTGAAATGGAAAAATTAGAGATAGAGAAGAAAAAGCCAGAATGATAACAATAAAATGCTATATAAATGTTAAAGTTTAAAATGATTCATGTAATTTTAAAGCATCCCTTACTAGACTGTGTTCTTTATCTGTAAAAGCAATTTGCATCCTTAAATTATTTGCATGATTCAAATATATCAAGGTTTAAGCACAATTCTCTTTTTTCCCTTAAATAGAGGTACAATATACTGCAAACAAGAAAACCACCCAAATTACTCAGCCTTCCCTGCTGTGCAAAAATGTCAGTATTATTAATTGAGAATCTTTATTGAATGTCTTCCATACGGAGAGCATATAGATGAATTAGATATGTACAACATTAGCATTTATTTAATTTTACACTTACTGTAGCTGTCATATAAGTCTTTCCACAAGATGTGTCCTTATAGACACTGAAATCTCATTGATGGAGAAAATACTCCTCTTATTTTGTCTCCTGGTAATAATCTATTTCTAGAAAAATCTCATATATAAGAACAGTTATAATCATGGAATTGATTGGCTGAAAAGACATGTCTTTATATAGTGCACATTCCCCCTGCAAAGTAAGTTATCATTTTTTAATAATTTCAGAGGCATTTGTAAATGGAGAGGGGTCTTTCCCTAATGCTTCATCCTAGGGAACAGTACACACACGTTCAGTACCACAAAGCAGCTTCATAGAAGTATATATTAATGAAGTATTGACATGGTAATTCTTGAAGAAGCAAACTCGTGTTTTAAATGCAAGGTTACCTGATAGACATGTGATACTGGTTCTTTACACATACAGAGTAAACAAAAATTTAAAACCCCAACCTGAAAGTATTTAGTTATCATATAAAAATATAATTAAAATTAAAAAACACAGAAACAAATTTCACTTACTGTAAAATTAATTTTTAAAAATCCCCATAGCTTATAGCCTAATGAAGTGGTTCTCTTCCTTTAATTTACAGTCCTTTAATTTAAAAAGCACGAGATACATAATAAAATGGAGACAGTTATACATTTTATTACTATATTAAGGTTAAGAAATAAATATGCAAATATAGAATTTCAAATTACTTTAGAGACCACGCAAGTAGGCAAGGTTTATAAATATGAAAGCAAGTCAGCCCTGGTAAAAACTCATACAGCTCCACTGACATTCTTCATAAATGCATATTTTTAGAAATGCATTTATACCACTTCTGTTAACACTTTGGATACTGTACAGCACAAATGCATATATTTTTTTCCCTAAATTTTGCCCTATCAACAATTTTCAACAGGTTCATTCTTTTCAAGAATTGCCCTAAACTGTTCGTTGTAACTCTTCCTTTAAGATGGATTTAAAATTTACCACTATTTCCTTGTGATGGATTTTCCTTTCAGTACCATCTCTCCCTCCTCCGTACTGTTCATTGCTTCTGTTATTGTTTACAAATTCTGGGTTTGTTCTGACTGTGACTGAAATCGAGAAAGGATTATTCTCTTCCCAAAACTAGCAAGTCCAAATCCTTCCCCGAGGATCAAATCTGTCAATCCTTACCAGAAGTGCTGGCACTGATTTTCCCCTAGACTGAATGCATTACAGCATTACATCCAGGGAGGGGTTTTTTTTTACCTACAGAGAAAAAAAAAAATTAAGAGGAAAAGCTTTTTTTTAATGGTCAGGCATGGAATCCTAAAGCTTTAAGAAACATCACATCTTGCTCTTTGCTTTTCACATCTTGAGTGACTTCCAGAATGTACCACTTGTTTTCTGCCTATCCATCACTTCATAACCCTTCAACCTTTTGAACTCCTAAAGGATTATTTTTATGTTGGATGAAATCTAGTGATCAGGAATCAGGAACAGGCAAACTAGAGAGCTCTAACATGTACCCTGAGACAGCCCCTCAAGCTCAGCCACCTGCATGTGGGCACTGTCTGGTTGCACACAAACTCCACATGAGCTGCAGCTGCCTCTTCCCAAGGCATGAGGGAGCACAAGGTAGTTGGCAGTGCTCTAAAAGCCAATCTGGAATAAAATCCCACTGGACTTGAAGAAAGCTTGAAATTATGTTTTTCACAGTGCGTGCAGAGGCCAGGCAGAGGGACAGAAGGCTCAAATCTCCAGGACACCAAGCTTAACAAAGATGGGGTTTTTTTTTTTCACAAATTTCTAATTAGATTGTACACATTTAATGACAAGTTCACTGTGGCTACTTTTTTTCTCTCCAATTATATTACCAGTTACTGAATACCATAGACATTTCTTTCATGGGGAAAAAAAATCCAGTAAAACCTAAGATATCTCAGAACACTTGCTGAGTTTTTCCCATTATTTGTCCTACACTAGGCTACTAGCGTCACAATCCTGAACAGCCCTATCATTTTGTAAAATAACAAAATAGCAAAATTGTATCTTTGCACTTTTGAACAAACACACTGATACCGTGAGAAATTCAACTTCCCTCCTAATTGATTCTGTGCAATCTCTTAAAACAGAAATAAAGAGAGGAAAATAACCATGGCGGGAGGTCTCATTAACTTTCCAAGGAGCTTTCTTACTGTGAACTAGCACAAGGTAAGAACCTACAAACCTAATACACCATCTGAAAATTAAAAAAACACTGATGATCATTGTGATCCAGAGTAGAATTCCTTCTTGTTGCATTATAAACTCTTCCCCTTGTAACAGCAAAAAAACAGCTCTTCACACTACCCCAAGACAGCCTGGCCATTCTGTGCCAGTCAAACCACAACACTGAGTAAGCTCAGAGTTTTCCCACCACATCTTAACTCTTAATTTATGACTTTCTGGAAAACAAAATTGAAATCTTAACTCTCTTATCAATGCCTATTTGCAGAAGTAAATGATGAAAACTTCGCCTGAAATGCTATCACACCCTGAGAGAGTTACAATATTCAGAAGTACCATGCCAATTTACCGTGTTTGTCAAGACAGGACAGAAGGTCACAAAGTGTTTCCTCCCCTCTTTTCTCCCACCCTTACAGTTTTAATTTCCAAAGTGTTCAAAGTCCTTCAAAATCCAGATCTCTTTGAGAACACAGATATCAACTGAGATTGAGCAACAAAGAAACACAGAGTATCAAAGTGCTGAACATCACAATAAAATATGTAAGACAAACACCGCCTTAGCTCTAAGATTTACTGATTACATATAGAAGGCAATCCTGGAGTATACTTACTCCAGAGCATAACACCTATGTTCTGTTCTCATAAATTCTGTAGTAGTGATCATATGAAGGCTGGAAGGAGCACCTTTCTTACATTTCAGTTATTCTTTCCCATAAATCTTATGGAATATTTGATGGCTTAAAGCAAGGAAGAAAGAGAAGTCAAAAGGGAGTAACAGGACCTGAGGTAAGAGAGGTGGAAAAACTGGAGACAACCATCGCCACTGCAAGGCTTAATGCTTTAAGACGCTCACATGCTTTGGACTCACAGCAAGGAGCTTTTCTCCTTTCCAGAACTCTCTAAAACAGGACAGGTTGTAATTTAGGTGCCACAAATGGGGACCAAGCAATGAACCACCTATGCTCCTCTTCACATATGAAAATTATTCACACCTCCTCTACTCCCCCATTTTTGCCCAAAGTCCTTAGGTATGCCACAGCATATGCTGTTTTCTGTTCATCACTTGATTTTAAATGGTACCTGAATTCTGCCTTTTCAGATCTTCTGTTGGTTGAGCTAGGGAGGCAGTGGGGTGTATGTACATATGAATAACTCCTTGGAACTTCCCAGCTACCAACTTCTGTGCCCAGAAACCACCTAGGAGCCAGACAAGCAGATCTAACCCTCCAGTTTGGAGTAATGAACACACCTTGGCTACACCATCAATCTAGTCATGCTTTGACACAAGGTCATCAAGAAGGCAAATCCATTCCTGAAAGTAAATTCAAAAAAATCTCTGCTGATAAAGTTTGCCGCTGACAGGAAAGAAAGATGAAAAACAGGTGAAATGCTAATGATAACAACTCCACATAGCTTTCTTTAGCATAGAGATGGGCTGAAAAAGATTAATTTCAGTGCTGCTAGACCAGCTTATTTGCAACACAGACAGTAATATGCCCTTTGCTCAAGGAGAAGGTCTGCACTTAGGATCAAACTTTGGGACCCATAGGGAGCACCCAGACAACTGCTATCAGCTGGTGCAGAAGACAGGACCCACTGGGGGAAGGTTCACTACACACATGCAGACAATGCCTAGGTGCCATTTCCCACAAGGATAGCACTGGAGTTCCTCACAAGCCAAAGAAGCAGCAGGCAGGAGCACTCACTCTTGGGAGAAGTAGCCTGCTCTGGAGTGCAGAGGAGAAAATTACATCATCCCAAATTCTGCTGCCAGAGGAAGGGTGGGCACAGGGGCCCAGAAATGCTGCCCAAGCTGCTGGATAATGCAGGTGTCTACAGGATAGGGAATACATGTACCACATCCCACCAAATGAGGAAGTTGATGAAGATTTATTTAAACAAAGTGAGGAAGTCTCTGCATTCAGGCCCTTGTTTTCATAGGGATCTGTAGCTCCCTGACATCTTCAGCAAAGGTGACATGGCAGGACACAAGCAGTTAAGAGAGAATTTTGGAGGGTATTAGAGATAACTTGCTGACATTGGTACAGGATGGGCCAACCAGATGTGATGCACAGCTGGACCTGCAGTTCACTAACACAGGAAGAACTAGGTGGGCATGAAATAATCAGTTGGAGCACAGGCTGTGAAGACCCTAGAACAGGTTCAAGATCCTGAAAAAAGTGAAAACGCAAAGTACAGCCCCCAGATCTGGGAAAGAAATGCCTCTTGGAACAGGTCTCTGAAAAGAAAAAAGAGCAAGTGACTGGGAAGTCAGAATGGGTTTACTAACAGTAGATCCTACTGGACCAACACAGTTGTTCAACCTCAGAACCCAGAGGAAGAAGAGATGGGGTAGCAACACCAGGAATGGGACAAAACCCAAGAGATTAATCCGTGACAATTTTAATGGCATTATTACACTTGTTTTTCTACAACTAATAATAATTAGACTCATAATATTTCCATTATATTACAAATAATTGCTCAGCTTTACGCATATAAAGTGTATGCTTATTTGCTTAGTTACAATGCATCCTCCTTACCCATAATAGAATTTTTGGAGTAACAGAAGGTTAAAGTGTTTCAGCCCCAGTCAACACTGGACACTGAATCCATGGCACTTGAGTTGCTGGAGCTGCAGTTTCCCATGTCACATTTGTTTGCCTTAGCTTTGTAGGAAGCACAGGAGAAGCATTTCCTTTGAGTTTGCCTTTAAAAGGCAAAAATGTATCAGTTCTGTACAGAATACATCAGATACAGTACAGATGAGTCTTGCAGATGCAGATGATAAATATGCACAGAGTATTTGTGTACGTATAATGCCATTTCATGTAATTTAAACCCAGCCTTTCACACATTCCCAGAGTGTCCTAGGCTCCCAGCTGAATAGGAATGCCTTGTGCCCAGGAACTGGGCCACCTGAGCTGCCACCTGCAAGGGCAAGCCAGGACAGAGGGTAACCAAAGTCAAGTAGAGCAAGAACAAACTGAAAAATCTGATGGCATAAAGCTTAGTCATAACCCCTCACCCCTCCCACCCCCAACTGCAAGAAAAAAAGGGACAAAGAGACAGCATTACAAAGGAATTGAGACAACAGGGTCACACTAAAGTGACTGAAGTCAGTTTGGGGTCCCAAGATGAAAACTTCCATGTCCAGCCTGTTCTGGCCTGCTTCTGTGAGCAAAGCTCCTTGCTCACCCTGCATGGCTCCATTTTCTCTCACCAGGCACCCCTGGAGATTTCCTAGTTGCACCCCTTTCCCTGACAAGTGTAGAGTGTGCAGCCTGCCCTCCCAGCAGGAGCATCTCCTCCACAGTTCAGAGCACTTAAACAGTGCTCCTGTGCTGGTCTAGTCCTGTCAGTAGGAAATACTATTTTTTCTTGCCTTTTTTTTTTTTCCCTCTTCCCCCCTCCCCCCACCTTTTTTTTAGTTTGTTTTCCCCTTTCTTTTCTTCCTTTGAAACACAAAACTGAAGCAAACAATACTACAGAATAATTGACTGACATGAAAGACTTGGGTATCTTTTGAGTATACACCACCAACAAAAAGTGCAGAGAAGCCATCCAGTGCAGGTGGCTCACAGTCACCCAGTTTCAGGATGGACTGCACCAAAACCTGAAAGGACGTAATGTGCAGATTAGCTTTTTATCCAGGTGTCACAAGCCTCTGAATAACTCCCCCTGATGCGACAGGGGCTGACTTCCCATACACAGCTTTTTGAATAGCTGACAGCCCCATCAACAGAGCCACTGTCATTCTGAGATTGCACAAGTGCAAGCACAGATGCAGCTCTACAAAAAACACCCTCATCTATTTGCTTTTTGAGCAAAACAATTTCTCATAAGAATATGCTGGTTTATATATTTCAAGACTCTGAGCATTCTCCGCCTCCTGCCTGTTACCCAGGGAGACTATATGATGGCATGGTCACCATGGAAACAGTGGACAAACTTAAGATGTTTTCATTGCTGTAGATAAAAGCCATCTGCATCTTTTTTTTTTTTTTTCCATTTCTGTTTCTCACACCACCAGCTCAGGTTCCCAAGCCAAACTGTGGCAGCTGTGGTGCCACCCTGCAGCCAAGAGCCGTGTACCATTCCCAAAGCAGCATCCCCATGACATCCCTGGGCTCACAGACGGGGGACAGGGCAAACCTCCTACAGGTAATAACAGCATGTGCTTACTGCAGCAGCCACCTGCCCTCCTTCCTCCTCCACCTCATAGCAGCCCACTTGGAAGACGTTTCTGAAAGTTTTTTGAACACATTCCAGCAGGAAAAAGTACACAGTTTGCCTAAACAGATTAAAAAAGGGGTTGAAGAGCATTTTCGTAGGTTTTTATCCAGGTGCCACAAACCTCTGAATAATTCCTGATGTGACAGGGCCTTATTTCTCATACACAGCTTTTTGACTAGCTGAAAGTTCTTGACTGTGGATATTTGACACTAGTGGTGTCATCTCTCTGTTTATTCAGGAATAGTTGATCAGAAGTGTATAAATAATTATGTTCATGATGTATGAGATCAAATTCAGTAAGCAATCTTGAAGCTGGGCTGTTTCTCAGTGTCCAACAAATAAAAATACATTTTCCTCTGCAGTAGGCCAAGATGACTGAATACAACCAGAAATATCTAGCATCAAATTAGGTTCCTGCAGTGTTTTCAAGACAAAAAACTGGATGTTCTGTTACACATAATTAATTTGCTGGAGGTTGAGTTTTGGATTATTGTTCTTGCCGGTTTTGGCTTTTTAAGAAACTTTATTCTGTTTTCTCGACATTGAGCCAAATTTGTGACATTGCTACACGAATATACACTTTCCAAAGGGTATATTTACTAAAAAATTATTGTAAAAAGCCAATTTCTTCACAATGGCACTTCAATTAAATTGACAGACATCTCAGAGGATGCTTCTCAGTTTCAATAGTCACTTGTAATTCTGTTTTAATCTTTCAGTGGGTAGAAATGTACTGCTTAATGTTACATGCCTGCTAAGTGTTGATGCTCTCTGTAGCCTATAAATCCTCTGACTATCAAAACAACACCAAAAAAAATTATTATTGGATTTTGTCAAAGTTGGGAGCTTCCTATCAAATTAAAGACTTGTCTATAAATTAAAGACCTGCCTATAAGTTAAAGACAGTCACTGAGGAGGCAGCTGGTGTTTTGACAAGTCAGAGTTTCTTCCCTGCTTGTTTACAGCCAATTCTATCCTGCACAACAGTCTCCAACAAAATCCTGCCCCAGGCTATGATCAGGACATTTCTGAAACAACTCTAATAAAACAGACTTTCTTTTTTCTTCTTATGCTAAGATTATTTTTCCAAATGTCACATCACTCATTATTTTTTACTTTGAATCCTTTCCAGTTTCTTTGCTAAATGCATAAATCAGAACTGAGTATACTCTTGAAGTAAAGGTCTTAATGTTCAATTCAGAAAAAGACTATAAAAAGTTCCTACACTTGAGAATTACAGATGTTTTTTCAGCCTGCCTAGTGAACCCCAAATCCTTCTTTACTATTGCCATTATACCCAATATCCCATTGATAATGTACACAAAGTAGGAATACAATTAGAGGTGATAGCTCAGCACTCTTAATTAAGAATACAAGTAAATTGCTGCTAATTGTTTTCAGATCCCAACTTCAAAACACAACCAGTTTCTTTTAAGCTTAAAATTTATTACTTTAAATCAGTGAGACAGCCTGAAATGAACTGACAGCAAAAACTATCTAACTTCAAGTTAAGTCAGTATGAGCTATAGAGAAAAATCATCAATATTGAAAAAATTAAAAAATATGCAATCATTCTGCCAAGATTTGCTACTTTCACACCCTATTGTTTAAATAAATAAATACACAAAGGAAAAATTGAAGCCCTAGTAAGATACAGCATTTTGAATCACATGAAGAATCCCTCACTGGCAGAAACAAGACACTGGACATTTTGTGTTTCCCGATCTGCATCATAAGCTTGCAGCACTCAAAAAATTTGAGTTGGAAGAAAGGAGTGGCAAGGCATAAGCAGGTTTTGTCAGCCTGTGACTTTAATCTCAAAAGGCTCCCAAAAGAATGTGTCTTTCTTAGTAGGAAGGGATCAGAAATATGAAAATTAGATTCTCCACCAATTTTAAGAGTCTTTCCTCCTGAAAGACTCCTAAAACAAAGACTGCTCTTAAGAAGAAATCAGCTGTCCTGCAATATTACTTATCCAATGTTTTTGATTTTCTTTCTCCAGTGCAGTGGTTGAAAGCGGGGACATTTATCATCCTTTTTGTGGACAAGATGCAATAATTATGACCATCCTCACTAATCCAACCTATAAACCTACTAAGTGAAGGAAACCTGTACAGGCCAGAGTAGGTGGTCATGCCTAACAAGTTTAAAGATCTCCTTCCATTTATTTTATCAAAGATGATATCAGGAGGTATTTTGTCACAACTTGTAAATGTCCGTAGGCCACAAAGGATTTATTTTTAGAGACCAATCTACCAGCCAGTGTTTAATGAAAGCTAATGGTTGCATATTGCATAATAATATCATATGGCGTTTTTACAGGTTCCTTTATGCACTGTATAGAGCTGCAGCAGACAACAGGCAAGCTTATCACACATCAGAAGCAATAAGAAGATTTGAAATGCAACCATTTATGATGAGATTTAGTTTGTGATTTGAAATTCTACCTGTCATTTGAAGTATAATAATCTCTTGCTCTTCAATGAAACCTATCAGTGTAGAGAGGAGAAATTATTTGCTTTATAAAAATTATTTGGGATATAGACTTAATCAAGGCAGCTAAATGCTTTCTCTGCAAATTTTTTTGTAATTTTACTGTAAGTCAAAGCTATATCTGGAAGGCCAGCTGCGGAAAAGCTGCATATGGGAGGACTTGGTGCTGCATTTTGGAAGTTTGGCAAGGTGCAGAGCAGCAGCAGCTGAGCAGGATGGGACAAGCACAGAAATCAGGGACAGGAGGTGACAAAAGGCCAGGAAGAAGAGCAGTCTGAGGAACTATCTTCGAAAAATAAGAGGTTAACCAGGCAAATGTGAAAGTCAAGGATGCTGTAAGTGACACATGGACACTTTAATCCAAATAAGATGATGCATACAGAAAGCAAGATACACCATGCTGGAGGGTCGTGCAGCAAGGTGCTTGAGAACTGTTGCCAATAAATGACTGGATAAATGTCTTTCTTCATCTGACCTCTGCCTCATTTTGTAACTAAAGATGCTCTTGCATCCAAAAATATATGCATCTATGCCACAACTAATTCTGAAAAATCAAAGGCAAGGATGAGATGTAAGTAAAGATGCAAGTAAAGCATTCTATCTCATACAATGTCAGAAACTAATGAGAGATAAATAAAAATCAATACTACTTTGAGGAAAATACTACTTTAGCTGTAGTATGAGTAGTACAGGTACTGCTTTGTACTTATGTGCATATATTAAATAGCTCTGGAAAAAAAAAAAACACCAAAAAAAATCCAAAATTCTTTTTAAGCACTCTTTTTCTCCTGAGATATACAGATGTTTGTTGTCACCTTCTTCTGATTGCCAAGCAGAGAGCTTTTAGCCAACCAAAAGTTTTTTTTCTGTTATCAGAATGTATTTATAGCGGTACCTCAGACCAAGCAAGCCCTGAAACTATCTCCTTCCTTCTATTCTTCCCAAAGAATTTGAGTTCCTGTTTATCTGCTACTACACCCAAGAAACTGCTCAAGCAGCTGTAACAGTACCTCTGCAAACCACACTCCTGGAGTTCCCTAAGTCTCCAAATCTACCCCCATTCTCAGGATGATCTTTACATCTATCTAGTTTGCAAGCAAGCTTTCAGAAGTCTTCTAAAGATAGACAGCTCTATGTGTCTTGAAATACAGTGCCATTACTCCCAGTGATAATGCTGGCTTGTGACTTTAAAGGACAGTCAAGCCTTTAATCCTTTAAAATTACAAGATGAAAGAGAGGATTGAAGCAATATTTTCAAAAATGTCAAAGTGAATCACATGTCTAGTTGTCTCCTGAAATTTTGAGAAGGTAGGCTTTAAAGTTGCTTAACAACTTATTTTAAGGGACCCAAATCTCTAAATAATGACAAGTATGCTCAATTTATGTAAAAATGAAGTGAGAGCATGCTCAGAACAGATTCTTGAAAACATTGAGATTAAAGGAATCGGAAGACAGAGGAACAGAATTGTTCATATTTTTCCAGCATGTCAGTACAGAACAGCCTGTATGCATTTCTATAATTAGATCTCTCACATCTGATAGAAATGCAAATTGTTTAGAAGCAAAAAGGGTTTGCTTTTTATATTTGCTGTATACATATCTTTATTTATATTTAGAAAAGTCAGAACCAAGTTAGCCCATTGCTGAGCACACCAGGGAAATGGAGACTTCTGGAGAAAATGAAAACATAAAATAGAGACACCAAAACCAACTTTAAAAAATATAAAGGAAAAAAAAGGAAAAAAAAGTTTTTGTGTTGATTTACTTGTCCCTCCTGGCAATAATGACTACAGAACATACAGCTTTCCCTTGTAGCATCTGCAAGCTCCTATAGCCTAGCTCTCTTTTAACCTATTATATAGAACTCTCATCCTTCCCTTCAACACTTCTGTTTCTGCCTGATGTGGAAGACAGCCCGGCTGGTCTTTTAGAGATTTTTCTCTTCCAATTCCCATGCAAGTGTTTCTTCACTAAATGCTGTCCTGGACTAGTTACTAAATAAATCCTTGCTGGAATGAAAGTCTGAGTTTCTGAATTCCCTTTTGGTGGCTGTTTAGCTTTATGCAGCAGCAAGAAATGTATTTGTCCCTGAACCTTACAGTTTGTATCACTTTTTTTTTTTTAATTGATATTTTAGCAGAACTATGTGTAGCTTATCACTGGCTCTTGATGAGACCAGATGTGATGATAATAGGGCACTTCAGGGTGCCAGCAGCATTGGGGCAAGGGTAGACCTTCTACAGAAGACAGGAAGTACCCAAATCTCATTACTTGTCTACAATCCACATAAAGACAAGGCTGAGGAGAAAGCAGTTATTTAACAATTACCTTACACACTGCAGTTTTCTTTCTATGTCTCAAAGGCAATCTGTTCTTTCATATACAAAAGTAAAGAGCACATGTACAGCTCTTTTCCCCCACACATGTCTAACCAGTCTAAGTACCTGGTTGGATCCTATCAGTTTATCGCTCAGGCTACATCTCTAGATGCCTTAAAGCTTTTGTCTATTCACTGCTGCAGCTTACCTTTACTGGATCAACAAAAATTTACTAAGCCTACAGGCTGGCTACTGGAAGACAATGACGTCTTAATATTATGTGAAAGCCAAATGTGCTGAAATGACATTTGCTTTCTATCTCTCACAGGAAATCAAAGATAATTAGGCAATCAACACCGCTATTTGAACAAATGGAAAACAAAATAAAGCCCATCAATATCATCCACTCCCCAGAACTCTTAAATTCTAGTTTATGACAGAATAGTGAGTTTTAATACATTTTACATTAGGCTGATTTCTATTATCAACAGAAGTTTTAAAATAGATAAATTCCAAACTGTCACTCAGAATAAAAGGAGTCCTATTTCATATATACATAAGTAAGTATGAGACAAATCTGTGGTAGTTTGTTTTGTCCTTTTTTCCACCCATCTCCACAATGCAATTTAAAGCTTTTTGTCAGAGCTATTTTTTAACATTTCACTTCATTACTTCCATTTATTTCCATTAAACAATTTTTTTCTTTACTCTGCTAATCCAGTTATTAAACACACATTAAATTAAAAAGTTATTCAAGGAATTAGGGTGGCAGAAAAAAAAAAAAATAAAGACTGATCAGAACTTTACGTTTCCTGTCTAAATTTCCATTTGTATCACATTTCTATTTACAAATAACACTGATTGCCCATCATGATAGGTCTAACTAAGGTAGGATTTCTGCATCTTAGGACAAGCATGTAGGCAATGACTTTGGGTTTATTTCATTCCAAAAGCTGCTCTGCTTTTGGAGGCATGTCCTCTCTTTGTAAGGGAACATATCAGCTGCCAGACTTTATACTGTGGTGCTGAACTCTTTTGGGCTGGACTACACAGGTTGGATCATGCCTGTCCCAAATCATGTGCAGTCAAGGAACAAGACTTCACCCACAGGCTAGACCTCAGTTTGTACAAAGAAGCAGAGGGAGGGAGGACAGAGTCTACTTATGAACACACCGGGGACCAAGTCACACCAAGGCTAAAGGAGGGGAGGGGTAGCAGCTTATTTCTGAAACAGGGACAATATAAAGTGGAAAGCCACCACTGGAAACCAGAGTGGATTGTGTATTCTTATGGATCTTGTGGAGAAATGTACAGCTCCTTTCTACCTATAGTTTACTGCATAGGCTTAATTTAGCCTTGCATAAATTACCATCTGCAAGATACCCCTAAATATTTTTTTTTCCCTTGAGTTTGCAGCTTTCCACATCTAGATCATTCTGGGCAATGTTAGCTAGGCGAACATTTTCCCACCATGTTTATTAGCTGACATTGTTTCAGAATCAGTGCTAGTTTGTTTTCCAAGTACAACATTGCACCACATAATGATTTAAGAGCTAAATTGTCACACTCCAGACCAAGATTTTAAATGTGATTTAAAAACCTCATGTAGTACATCAGAATCATCACAAGTAAAATCACTAAAGAAAATTATAGACACAAAAAGCTTCAAGGTTTTTTTGCATCTTCTTTCTTTGCTTATGTAGAGGTTCAATGGAATTAAAGATGTCACTTAGCAAATCGCAACAAATAGTTGCTTACAGTTCATCTTCTAGACAAAAACAACCCAAAACAGCAAAAAAAATTCCTAATGTAATTTTGAACATTGTCACTGAATATATGGAATTGCATTCTATAGAAGATCTATCAAGAAAAAATAAGTGAAAGAGCCACTATTTTGAAAGACAGGTTATCAAGCTGATTTTTAAAGCATTCCATAAATTGCTAATCTGAACTGCAAATACTTATTGCTAAGATCTCAGTGCTGACAGCTTAAAGTCAGCATTTGGAGATGAATCCCTGACTACCACATCCCAAATGTCACTGAGTAACTGACAATATGCAGCAACTCAGAGGCAGGGTTTTGCTAGTGACTTTCAAAATTTTAAAATGCTACAAAAAATTTAGTTTGCAAGTGTTTAACAGAGATGATTTCTGGTCTGAAATAATCCAGCCACTGTTCATGCATTTCTTTTAAGTGGCAGAAGAACACATACATCTTTTCACTATGAATGGCATGACTGGATTTCAGGAAAAACTGAGAAGTATATTCCCTGCTTATTACCATAAACACATCAAAAACACACATCCACTCTCACACGGCTATGAATGCCATTTGTTCCACTGGGAAACCCTCTGACAACAGAGCTTTTCCTAAGCCTTTACCTGAAGCACAGGTTCCAGTTCAATAAATTTTCATTTGATTTTGAAAAATAGCACGTAAGTCTAACACAAACAATATCCAACTGATTGGAAACTAGAACATTTTTTGTTTGTTTTATTTAGGAATAGAAAAAAAAATTAAAAAGTAGTCCTCCTCATCAAGTTGCTTAGTTCGGCTAACCATCTAGGGGCTCCTACTGAAATCAGGAAATTACTATTTTAATCCAGTTAGAAGAAATACAAATTCTACATTTTCAGATCTATAGACATAGCATAAATTATTATGCCATGAAAAAAACAAACAAACAAAGGGACAGGAGGCAGGTGCTGAACTCAGTTGATAATGCATTTTATACTTAATTTAAAAAAAACCCAAAAAACGAAACACTATACCAATAATATAAAAGGAAGAGTATTGTCCATAATACAACCAAAGAAGTGGTTTTGTCCTGTGTGGCACTAGACAGAACTTTACTAGCATACCTTGATTGTGACTGCTAAAACTAAAATAGTATCTAGGCTCTTCACAGTTAACCATTGGGTAAATAATGTAGAAGACTAGAAAGTACAGCTTGTAAGGAAGGGTTAAATGAGTCAGGACAGTTTGCCCTGGCAAGTGAAAATTGTTAATCATTCAGAGTCATCAAGCATCTAAGTGGCAAATTAAAGCAGCTTAAGGTATCATTTTCTCCTCCACATCTTCTAGCAGTAAAGTATGGGCTTGCATCACAAATTTAAGGCAGAAAAACATTTCCTGTGCCCAACATTGCAGGCTGGAAAATATGACTAGGGAAGGATTTGAATCTCCATCACAGGAGGTTTTTAGGAATAGCTTAGACAAGGGCTTCAAAGAAGTGACAGTCACAATTGACCCATTTATATTTGGATGGATATATGGAAAACACAGCCTCTCAAAGCCCTTTCAGTTCTCTCCAATTTACCTGTCAAGGATTTGCAGAGTTTGCATCACGAGTGTAACTTGAATGTCTCAGATTTATCCCATGCTGGAACCAGTTTAATGGCAAAGTGTATGCAGCTTTCAAGAAAACATTACTCAGGCAAATTGGGATAAGAGACAGTGAAAGCAGAACTAATATTTGCCAACCAAAGGAGCAGGTAGCAGTCTTGTTTCACCATCCAGTTTACAGCTCACACCAAATCAGCTTACGCACCCAACAGTAACAAAAAGGCGAAGGAAAACATTTCAGAAGTGTAGAGATGCACCAGGGTATTAAAAAACTTTTCTCATTGCATCCCAGCTACCTGCTAACAGCAGTACCGGTAGATACTGAGAAACACTGCTGCAATGCTACAGGACAGCAGTAATTGCTCTGAGTACAGACCAGGGCTGAAACCTGTGAAAACCACGAAGCTCAGTTTGCCAGTGACTGACCTTCAAACTTTGATGGATTTGGCAAGGACAAAAAGTCTCTCAGGCACAACCATGAACAGAAAGAAGAGACAACAGGAATAAGAGCAGCCAGGAATTTAAGAAATTTTACAGAAAGAGCATGACAAGGATTCTTTGTATTTGAAAAACCAACATTTAAAAAAAAATGCCATATGCTGACATAGTATTATACACATTCCTGAGCAAGACTGTAGGTGTAATAAAATATTTTTGTTAATCACTGTATGTAGTTTCCTTTCCACAACCATTAGAGCTACCAACAAGCTGCATAGCTTCTGATCAGATCAGTGCAGATGAAGCTCTACTTTAAGTTGAACTGGGTCAACCCAAATGAATTGATGATGACTCATTTCAGAGCACACAGCTTAGCAAAGTAAAAAGCTGGCTGAATTTATTCTCCAATCTGAGATAGTATTATTATTATTACTAGGAGTTAGAAAGTCTCCTTCATTTGTACTCTGCTGAAAGCCTGCAATCTTTCTCGTGGCTCTGCTGTCCCAGTTTTCAGGTATTGTCATCCTGCTGCATGGGGTGATGCTTGGAATCATTTCAAAGCTGAAATTTGGGGAAGCAAAAATCCTGTGTATGAAAACTGAGTGGTAGGAGGACTCTAAAACAGTTTTCCAGGGTTTATGATGGGTTCTGCAGAAAATTGTTGAAGCATACTCAGTTTGCCCCTAATTAAAAAAGCTGACTATCTTTTTGGAGACATACAGAGCCAATGTTGAAAATAGTTTTCTTCACTGGTATAAAGATATCCATACATGCTTTCATACTCTTTTTGCTTTATGTATTGTGTAATAGGCAACAATGAATTTGACTTCTTAAACTGCAAAATCCTGCTGATGTTCAATATTTGCATTGTTTTGTCAGCAACGAGAAAAACTGTTCTGCTTTAGTAAATATTCTCTAGACATCATATTTTATCATGCACTGGGTTCATAGGAGCACTAAACCTACAGTAGTTTTTACATTGATAAGGTGTATGGAGCTAAAAAAGTCACTGCATCAATATGCAGACTGATACCACAGTATTGTAGACTCATAGAATTTTTGGATTGGAAGGGACCTTAAAGATCACATAATTCCAATCTCCCTGCTGTGGGGGTAGGGACACCTTTAACCAGAGCCTCATCCAACTCAGCCTTGGATACTTCCGGGGATGGGGCATCTGCAACTTCTCTGATCTAAGTGTTCCAGGGCCTCACCACCCTCACAGTAAGGTGATTAGCAATTTTTCCTAATCTCTAATCTAAACCTACTCTCTGCCAGTTTGAACACTTTCTCCCTTGTCCTGTCACTACACGTTCTTATAAAAAGTCCATCTCCAGCACTTCTGTAAGCCCACTTTAAGCACTGGAAGGCCACAATTAGGTCACCTTGAAGTCTTGTCTTTTCCAGGTTAAGCAAATCCAATTGTCTCAGCCTTTCCTCATGGGAGAGGTGCTCCATCCCCCTAATCAACTTGGTGGCCCTTTTCTGGACCCACTCCAACAGGTTGGCGTCCTTCCTGTGCTGGGACCCTAGACCTGGATGCAGCATTCCAGGTGAGGTCTCACCAGAGCAGAGGAGAGGGGCAGAATCCCCTCCCTGGCCCAGCTGGCCACTGCGAGGTTAAAACCTCCGGTGCTCTCGACACACCCTTCTTTTCAGGTTGTTTCCAAATTATTAAAGCAGCTAATAGTTGTTAAAAAGGTTATTTGTTACAAAGTGCATCAATCTTAAAAGGCACAGTTACAGACATTAAGAAAAGCAAAATAGAAAAGCAATGGCAAAAGCAGCAGCAAGAAGCAATGGCATAAAGCACCAGCTCTCCCCAATACATAATTTTATATAGGATTTTTCCAACAAGCTAACACTCAGACCACCACTTCTGAATTTATTAGAATTCTAATTTCTTAACACGTTAGAATACGTATAAACTATGGATAAGATTTATCTTGTTCTATCTGAAAAATGCAAGTAATATTCTTATTGGAGCTCTGTTTTGTTTAAGCATGGTCTCCCAGAGAACTTCTGGGGCTTCTACTAAAAACATTAGTATGTTTGTTAATCTTCACTAGAACTTGTTCTTCTACTCTGGCATTTGAACCTTTTACTTACTAAAAGCACTGCACCTCACACTGAAACTTACGGACTTATTTACTCACTTAATGCTAAAAAATTTAAACTTACACCTCTACTTTATGTGTGAGTAGCTTAACATACTTCAACCCATTCAAAAACTTTAATTCAATCCCTGCACTCTGATTTCTTTCTGAAGAATTCAGAGAGAGACCTGGCTCACTGACTCCAACAGGCCACACTACTTTGGATGCAGCCCAGGACACATTTGGCTTTCTGGGCTGCAATCAACACTTTGCCAGCTCATGTCCTGCTTTTCATCCACCAGCAGCCCCCAAGTCCTCCTCAGCAGGGTAAAAGAGCTTCATAAGCAGGTAGGGGAGAGCTTTAAAATTTCACACTGGAGTCTGACGCTTGGGTACCAGCACAACAGCCAAACACGGCTGCTCTCTCCCAAGCTGGCCCTTAGGAAATGCCCAAGGGAGCAAGACAGAAGGTGCACCTCAGCTCTTCCCATTAACAGTCTGGCTTCCTACAGAAATCCACTCTTACCAGCAATTCAGTCCTCATGGGTTAAGAAACAGAAAAGTGGAACCACAGGTACATGTCTCACTCTTACTATAATGACGATGGTAATTTCCGACAGCCAGGGGAAATCTCAAATCAGCACAAGCAGATGTATCAAAACTCACCTTCCAGTTTCTAAACTAATTGAAATGCAAAACTGCCGTAACATCCTAAGCACAATCAATCATAAGCAGGCAGACTGCAATTAAATACATGGATACTAATCAGAATCAGCTGCAGCAATTCTTCCATTCAGCTATGCAGAAAAAAGAAAGTGCAAAACTTTAGGAATTCCTTATCCTTTCCTAGGTCACTGTTTCCTCTCTATCATTTTAAGAAATAGAGAAACCCAGAGTTCATGTTTCTCTTCCTGTCACTGTAGGTGACCTTATTCAACTATCACATCAATGATTCTTTGATGTATCTTTGTCCCTACTCTGACCCAATAATAAAGCAAAAACATCAGTAACTACAGAAGCTAGGGAAAACCATCATGCCATGTTTTATATATTTACAGTACTGTTATTTATAAGCTAACACTGACTTTTGAAACTCGGTCTCTGACTGTGCTGCTCACCCAGGGCTACCACAGGCCCCTTGCATGAGAGCTCATTGCTCAGAGCATTCTGTATGCACTTACAGACTATGTTAGGGCCCCTGACAGTACAAGACCTCTCTTTTCACTGTCATGAGGGGCTTCTTTCCTTCAAGATTCACTCCTTCTGATTTACACCACAAGAAGGCAGTAGTAATAGATTGTGCCTGACCTTACAGCTCCCAGTATATATTTAAACCATTTCATACAATTCTGAGAGCAAGACACAGAAAAGATGATAACTACTCTTTGTTCTATTCTACTTGAGCCAGCACACAGCCCTACCATATTCTACTTCCGTTAATTCTCTTTCTGTAAACTCAACATTTCAGAAAGACTGAAAGCAATTAATTTCTTTTGTGATTCCTCCATAAGTTCATTATTACAGCATCTATATGCATAACACATTTTAATAAATTTGTTTTCAATGCACACATACAGCAAGAAAAACTTATTTTAAAAAGGCCTAGAGAAAAAAAAATTTCAAAAAAAAAAGGAAAAACCAAAAAACCACCACACACTTACTAATTTCGGATACTCAGTCTGAAAAGTGCTGAAAACTGCTTTTCAGAAGCCTTGTTTCATGATGCTCTTCCACGTTCAAAGCCCAGCTACTATTAACTCCAGCTGCAGCTGCAAGTACTCAGTGCTTCTGCAAATCAAACAGTGAGGTCGCAAGTCAGCAACCCAGAAAATGAGAGCCACCTGTGAAAAGCTCTGTTCCTCTGCCGTGACTGGCACAGCAATAGCTAAAATGTTCCTTCACAGCTGTTCAGCTGTGCCTAAGGCTAGGAAAGATAGCTGTTTGTTTTGTGAAGGGTTTTTAAAATTATTTTATTTTTAAAGAAAAGAGTAAACTATTTGCAAACTCAGGTTGAATTCAGTTAATGAAGAGCTTGACAAGAGAGAAAGCCCTACAGATGTCTTCTCCCTGAAGGACACCTGCCTCAGGGGTAGAGAAAGACCTGGCCTAGCCAGCCCTACTGTGGTGTGGGTACCAACATAGCAGAGAATTTGTCTGTCTCTCTTTCTGTCACCTGCCATGTGACATTCCTTTCAACAAGGATCAGGTTGTTAAAGAGTTAATTCAAGTTTGTGGAAGTAATTAATATTTCCTGCCTATTAACAACTTCCCATTTCATTGTAGAGTAGCAGTAGTCTGAACTGGGGGGAGCCCAGGAGCAGGAGCCTGGATGGCTCTGCTGGCTGCTTGCCTGCAGCATCTAGGATCTGCTGTACCCAGAAGGATCTGTGCCAGCTTCCAGGTGCATGGCTTTGCTTCAACACAAAAATTGCACTTGGGCCACCTGAAAGTTGTGAGCTTCAAGAATTCAAGAGCCACAAAAGGTTGTGATCAGGATAAAGCAGTGACAAAAGTAGTCTTTTCCAGATAGCTGCTCACTGAGGGAATCCCCTTGATGATTCCTTCTCTCTACAAGGAGAAAGAAACAGTACAATATTAGTTGGATGTAATGCCTGTAGAGGTTTTTTAGATCTTTTTACAATTCATCCATTATTTTTTTCTGGGTGATCTTCTTCATTTCACGATTGCCTTCAAGGACATCCATGCTTTGATTCTCATTTTCATGCATCATTTTTGCCAAGCCTCAAGCCTTAGAGCAAGTAGCTACCCTCACAACCAGGCCAAGGGAGTAATTCAAATTGTTCCCTAAGGAAAGCAATTTAGTGTTTATTCTTTCAGAATTATGGTTGTAGAGGAACATGACTTCCATTATATAGCCTTTCTACTACTCACTGTATTTATGTCTTTGCTATAACTCTCTCATCACTGTCATTAAGTGCTGGCCAGTACCTCTGGCCATACACAAAAAGGAGACAGAGTAGTAAAACTGAGCTTACTTCTGGCAGCATGCTGAAAGCAAAATTTTAAGAGGAATTCTTTTCCACTCAAGTAACTATTTGAAGCTTATGAAGCTATGATATTGTGTTACCTTTCTTCCTTCTATTTCCAATCCCTTTACAATTCCCTTTTTATTCATAGTTAGATGTAACAAAAATTGTAAATACCAGTTGCATAAACCACTAAGACTAATGAACAGCAAAGCATTATTTAATGCTAGGAGGCTTCTGTTCTCTACATTAATCATTTATATAAAGGCCATATTTATTAGTTTTCACATTGCTTTCATGGAAATACTTTTACTGAAATACTATTTTTTTTTTCATTTGTAAAAAAAAGGTTTTCAGTTTGCTTTATTCATTTCATTTCACGATTTTTTCTTACTTTTGTAATAGTTTTCTGACTACATCTGTCTTGGTAAGTTGTCTTCAATGACTTTATTGCCTTATCTTGCTCATCTTGTCTCAATCCATATTGCTAGGTAGGTGCTGAACCAGTCACCCATGCATTTGAATCTGTCACTTGTTCTTTGCTAGACACCAGTCTTGCATGTGTGCGTTCCTGTGCCCTTCACGCCCTACCTCTGGTTTTAGATGCCAGTCGCATCCTTGGTTAGCAAGAATATTTAAGTCCCAGGAATTTGGCTATCTGCACAGCAATATTTGGTTATCTACTACTGGCTTGATGCTTTTCAGCTGCTGCTGGCTTCAAATCTTCATTTGCTATAAACAGGATAGTCCATACACGGTGTGACATGAGCTGTACTGGAAGGCTGCCTTTGCCTTCTGCTGGTGTTTTTCTCTAGTCTAGTAATTCTTTCTACATGCTTTGTTATTCTGATATGCTCCCACTTACCTATCCCTCTCCATCTGGAGATGGGGGAATGCGGGTAGGGAGGGAAAAACAATAAAACCCAAAGCCCAGGTTTTTGGCAGTCCTGACAATTCTTTCTGCCTTATCGTGGTGGAAGCTGCGCTGCGAAGAGGATTAGATGTGTTCAAGCACATGACAAGAAAACTGAGGCCCATTAACTGTAATAACACTTGACACCTTCTGCTGTTCATTATGCTATCAGGTTACAATCAAGAACTTCCTCAGCCAAACATTACAGTGTCATCTGTGTTTGTATCTAACCCCCCTGAGGCCTCACACAACAGAACTGTCACTGGCACTATTGCGGCACTAGGAAGAAAGAAAATGTCCTTCAAAGCTACTTATATCAGTCAAAAGGCATCCTGAAGGTCAAAAAAGTTGTTTTCTTTGCAAATTGGTGTTTGAAAATGTTCTGAAAGGAAATATCTAGCACTGAGGCTCTTGCCTGTGTGACTGCTAGCTTTTCTAAAAATTTCAATTAGGAATAATTTAATATGAAGTGAAAAATCAGTGGCTATGTATTTACCTACGTTTCTTTAATAGTTATCACACTGCTTATTCCCTCTGATGATCATATGGTCTTATTTTAAAGTTTCTGCTACCCCCCAGGCTATCAGTTTGGTTTGATCTCTTCTTCCAAAGACACTGCTGTTGCAGTGTTTCACAGGGATGATCTCCAAATTATATTTTCAAGTATATCACTTCAAACCTTTGCCTAATGTGTCCATTTTTTTTTATAAAGGACACCTAAATTACAGCATGAGGTCATAAATGTTTCTATATACAGCAGACATACATCATTATTAAAGTCATAGGCCTGAGTATGCCTCTAGTACTGACATTGGACTATTACCCTACTGTCCCCAAATTCTGGCAGATGCTTATCTCATAACTCTGATGTCCAGATCTTTATTTGTAGAATTACTTTTTCTTCTTTGTTTCACAGCTCCACCCCAAGGAGCAAGAAGCTTGTGCAAGCTGAATTTATTCGCCATGTAACAAACACTTGATGTTTGCTTCTGCTGGTAAGGGAATCACTGCTTAATCCAGACACTGCACAAGCAGAGTTACAGAGATGTCATCCAAGGTCCAGCCCGCTGAACAATAGGATTACCAGCAAGCAAACTGTTTTCCTATTGCATTTGCACAGATTAGCAACACTGAATAGAGCAAATAGCACTGCAAAGGAAAAACAAGTTGTCCAAAATAGTTGAGTGGCTTGCATGACAGTAATTGTTTCAAAGATGAGTTATTTTTGTCAAGGTAAAAAGAAATGCTTATAAAACTATTTTAATGACTGTAACTTGACCTCAAAATTTGCATACTCAGTAATGCAAATACAATTATTTATTGACTTATAAATCCTCATTTGCATATATGTATATTCATATATTTTCAAAAAGATGCTGAAATGATAAGGAGGAAAACAACAGGCAGCATAGCAGTGTTTTGCACTCCAAGAATGTAAACATCACATTATCCTAGAAGATAAACATTTACAAATAAACACTTGCTTTCCTTTGGGGAAAAAGAAAAAATTAACAAAAAAGTCTCAAGCCAAAATCACAACATAAAAACTCCCACGTCTGCCTTGGTAAACTTGCTTCATCTGTCCCTCCCACCAGCAGCTTGTTAAGAACAGAGCCATCCTGCTCAGGTCAGTAACCTTTACTAAGCAGTGCCCAGGATAACCTGGCATGACAAATGTAGTTTGCCTTTGGCTCATTTCCAGCTGCAAGGTGACAATTTTCCACGAGTTTCAAAACCAAGTAAGATCTTACGAGGTTTTAATCTCATTAGCAGAAAAATTTTAGAAAGCCAAAGCTAGGTTGACTGAAACTGTAATAAAACCTTTTTCCACGCATGAAGAAGCACTGAAACCATGTCATTTTAAAGGCGGGCTAAGGCTCAGGGTGCATTATCTTCTCAATCCTCTTGTGCTGTGGCTTCTGGTGGAAGGAGAGCTGGGCAAATGGCCCTGTGTACTTTACAAGGTTGTCCCATCTGTGCAAATGCAGTGCCAGTGCTGGAGCCCAAAGCAAACCCTTGTTGGCTAACACAGCCTGGGAGCATGTTACTGCAATGAAGGTTTCCAAGAGGTGTGAGCTGCTTCTTAAATGAAAAGCTGTGTTAATCTCTCACTTGTTTTTCTCCAGCATCTAGTTAGCTGCACTTTTCATGGCCTCTGAAAACAGTCAATCAAAAAACAGAAGGCCCAAATGGAGAATTCATGGAATAAATTGAAAGAGCAATATTCTAAAAAAATCAGCCATCCTTTCAAAAACAAAAAAAAAACCCGCCAAGCACAAAAGCAAAACACACAAATAAAATGTTTTTAAATATCAGTAGTGGGTATTGAATTGAAAGCATGCAAATTTTGAATGTGAAGATACTCTTCCAATATTTATTTTTTGGCTGATACATTCAAATTCATCCAGCTGAGCTGCATTGTCTGTCTCCTGGGCAGGGGAACATTAGCCTGAAAGCTACAGGGAATGTGCTACATCTCAGGTGGAATCTATATCAAGCATTCAAAATTTGAGTAATTTTATATGGCAGAGAAAGCGATGATAGATGCAATTTTCTGACTACATATTTAAATTATTTTATTTTCATAACTGGCATTGGAAGTGTTAGTACAACATATTGATTTTAAAATCACATTCTGGAAAGAAATAACAGCTTGACACCGTCGCCCTCAATCACTGGAAATCATCAAGATAATTGAGAGAGACAACTTCTGAGTCTGCTTCAAATTTATTATTCTTGCAACAGCAAATGTAGGCTGATCCTTGCTTCACAGCCTGGTTTTGGCCGACTGAGTGGCTTTCTGAGTTGCAGCAAACTGTGCCCAGCCTCCTCTTCCCATAGGCAAGTTTTTTCTGTCATTTGTGCCACTGGCATATTGGTCCCTACTCTTTCCCACTGTCTCCCCAATGCTCCTGGCAGGATCCCTGCCTCCTGCTGCCACCTTCCCTCCGGCAGATCTCTGTTCACCTACCCCAGCAGGAGGACCTAAGTCCACCCAAACAAGTCCTTCTAATTAAAGAATGAAGATAAAAAAATAAACAAAAAAAACCCCTAAAATAACTCTCCCAGCACTCTAAACAAAAGATGCCACCAGCCACGCCTCTCAATCAGGTCTTATCCCATCTCTGTCTTGTGAATTAATTTTTAGTGTAAATGCAAATTATGCAAATGACATAGTTATTTTTCTTTACTGATCCTTCCACCTCATCCACCTGACCCAGAAATTCAACTTTACTTTACCTCTTCACCTCATCTACTCCAACTCTTAAATTTCCTATTTCTGGTCCTTCCTTACCCTGTAGTTTGTTCTACACAGTATTACTCTAAACTCAGTCTTCTTTCTAAACAAATTCTTGTTTATACTTGGCAATTCATTTATTTCTTTCTGTACGGTTTTTTGGTCACAGTTCTTGCAGGAATTGAGATTTACAAGTAAATAATAAAATTTCAGCAGTGTAAAAACAGAAAGATCTTCCAGAAGATTATGGGTTTCATGAGTATGGGGGGAAATCTTTCCCTGTAAAACTGGAATTTTTAATTTTTGGCTTCAAATCCAGAAGGGTAAAAAAGTGTAAGGTAGAGTTTCTGCTTGCACCCTCCTCTCATCAAGTATGTTATTATATTTTTATACTATTATGTCTAGCTCCTGTTTATCACTCCCCAAAAAATTCAGTGAACAGTTAATACATCAAGTCCTGTGTTCCACCTGCCAACAGCAGAGGCTTTTTATCCCCAGTTGTCACTTTCCCTACAAAACTCCTCGTATGTCCACACATTGTGTTGCAAAAAATATCTATGCACAAAAATACCCTCTTTCAAGCACATCCTTTGAATCTATCCCAACAGGACACTTACAAATCCTTATGCACCTGTCAATCTGTTTAACTTGTTTTCTTACGCTAATTGCTTGTGCTTTTCTACTAGATTGGCTGCCTGCCACTGCTATCATACATCTTGTACCAAGAGAACAGGATTTATGGAATAGGAACATCTCTTTGGTTACTGAAGTTACATCACACTAAAACATACTCGTTCAGGAGGCCTCTTGATATGATAACAACAAAAAAAGAGAAAAAACAAACAACAACCAAAAGAAGTATTTTGGACACCAAATTCTAAACTGTGTTCTAATTACAAGCATATTTGAGCCTGCCTCTTTATGTCAAGCTGTGTTTCATTAAGCCTCAATGCTGATATGGTTGTTCACAACAAATACATTCCTAAAGGAAACCGATATCTTTTAAAGTTGAAATGAAAAAAAAGGACAATCAAGCAAAAAATATGTTTCCATGTTTTTTATTGAAATTAGAGCTGTTGCAAATGCCAAACTGGACAAAGAACTACCAAGAAAATAAGAGGTTAAAAGCAGTTATAGAAGAGATATGCTTAGAAACAAATTATATGGAGAAGCTTGCATATGACTTACAAAGTTTGGAATTGGGTTCATCTGTTTTCTTAATATTCTTAAAAATTATAACATGCGCTCTATGGAATTAAGGTGAGCTCCACATTTACCATTTTCTGTGTAACTTCAAATAATTAAAAATGCCTTTTTTAGATAACAGTCCCATTTAATAAGATAACTGAAAATGGATGTCCAAAGTAGAAGTGAAGTAAATCCCTCATACCGTCTTCAGTATCTTTGTGAAGATTACCAAGAAACATTTTGTGAGAGATGGAAGGCATTCCATCCTCACGTCTGCCCTGTGCTGTTCTCCCTTCAAAAAGCAATGCAAAGGATGTGTGTGTGGTGGGTACTCATCTTTGTAAGTCCACTGCCAGAAAGCAAAGATGAAACTAGCCCACAATCATTTTCCATGTTGCTTTGCTTCTCCAGCTTAATCAAGCGTAAACCTTACGTTAAATTTGAGAAAAACAAGTTTTGCATCCTAAAGTCACTTGTTGTGATTTCGATAAAGAAGACTCATGCATTGATTTCTCAGATCCATGTAGTACTGTTTATGCTGGCAAGCTATCTTGGAAGCATACCTTATATTTGTAGAACTTGTAAGAACAGCATTATTTATAAAAATTATCTTACCATGTTTCTCAAACATTTCTCAAACATTTCTCAAACACTGTGATACGACACAATTTGCCTGTAATATAAGTAGATGTAATTAGTCAGCAGGAGGGAAGATATTATTTTCTTCTTTTTGGCACTACATCTGGAATACTCTATCTAGCTCTGGTTCTCCAGCAAAGGTCCAGTTGCCAGGTTGGTCACCAGTCTGGAGCATGCAACCCAGCACAGAGAGGCTGAGGAAGCTGGGTTTGTTGAGCTTGGCTGAGGGACACATAACAGTACTTGAAACAGGCTACAGAGATGATGGTCCTGGCAGATAATATAACAGTGGGCAGTAAAACAGCTGCAGACTGCAGCCTGGAAGTACATCAGGACATCAGGAGTAACATTTTGGCTAGAGCACTGCTGGGTCAGGTGGCCCAGTGAAGCTGCAGTCTGCATCCTGGAGTTTGGCCAGCTGAGGCACAACAGACCCTCTGTAGCATGGGTAGAAGAATTGCTTGGAGCAGGAAGTTAGCCTGGATGACTTTGTCCTCTAATTGCACAAAGGTAGGAAGGCACTTAAGAGAATATTTAGATCCATAAGAGGCACTTATAGAGCTTGACTAACAGTTACACCTGAAATATAGATGTTCTTTACCTCTTACCAACTCTAAATATATACTTCAAAATGTGAGCACTATTTAATAACTGTCTAAAATTAAAATTGAATAATTTTTTTCTTGATTGAAACTGGAGCTAGACACCTCCTCACACTGATCTTCATTCAGAAAGAATTTTAAAAAATATTTATAGCTATTAATGGTAGTACTTTCTGTGAAGACTGATTTAGAGATTTACACAAATGGTTCTACTCACACAAAGTCAGTTCCCATTTGTGTCTTCTACCTTCAACTGCTTTAATGTTTGTTCTTTTTTTTAAAGGTAGATGCATGCATGTGAAGGAGACAGGAATTTTATTTCATTCCAAATGCATAATGGCTTTGCCATCTACATGCTATTCAGATTTTAAAGCAAACTGAGACGACAGAACAACCCACTGGCATAAATCCAAACAGTATACCTTTGCTATTCATAAAAAAGCTAGAAAAAAAATTAAGAAGCACGTGCACTGCTCCTGGATAGGCCAGGAAAAAGTCCATTATTTTCACATTTATTATGAATGTGCTACCCCTTCAAACAAAACAAAGCATAAGTACACAACAAAATCCTTCATACCAGCAGTACTAAAGATTGAAGAAAGTATATTCAGGACTGTCTCTGGCTAATACCTGCCTTCTCCCCCACTAGTCCTGAACATTTTTTTCTAGCTCGCAGAGCCCCTGTAAGAATTACTTCATGATCCAGGATATCCAGGGGTTTTCACATTGCAGTACATCTAAATGAGGGCTAAAAACACACATTAAAATAGTTTTTTGAGCGGGTGAAGGAAATCTGCTCATCTAGGCAGATCCGGAAACGTCACCATTTCAAAGGATCTTAAGCTATCATTACCATACCTGATAGAAACTTTTTTATAATTTCTGTACTTTTTTTTCTTTCCAGTACCGTTACGCTTGAGATCCAGAAAACAAATTTTGAGGGAGGTGACTGTTGTCTGAGAAGCACAGTAAAACTTAGCAAAAAGTGATACTAGGGGATGGAGCTGACGCTGTGTGTACCAGGCAACTCAGAACTGGTTAGGTAGTCACAAGCCGCAAGTAATGATGATGTAATAGTCTTCCTGCCTTACTGAGTTCCATTACCACGGACACAGAAAATATATAAATTAAATTTTTGGGTTTGGTTTTGGGGTTTTTAAATTATTATTTGACTGGTAATGTGCTTGCTCTGCTTCACTGCTGAAATAATAGAAAGTTCTAAAACCATGTTGCAGTGGAGCTGAGGACATAATGGTGGAGTCTGATGCAGAGCAGTTTAGATGGACACTGCCAATGAACAAACAAGTCCTATATTTGGAGATACTCACACTAGTGAACGTAAATGGCTCCTTTTCCATACGTTTCTATTATTTATTTTTCAAATAAATTATAATCAACGTTATTTCAAGGGCAAGCTTGATGTTCCTTTTCAGGCAGGAACCTTTCAGTACTTTTAGTGGCATCCACTAATTAAAATTTTACAAAAAAGGTTTATATAGAATCTATTAATATTTTGTTATATATATAATATTTTTAAATATCTTTAGTAATGATCCAGAACCTTATGTCCCCAAGATACACCTTTGTCAGCGACAAACAAGGATCAGCTCTTCTGTGAGTGAATACATATACATATTTTAGCGAAAATGAGAACACTTTTGTATTGTATATATTGCTTCAGAAATGCAAAATGAGACATCCACTTGGATGATGCAGGAGTTGGAGTACAAACCACTTAATGCTACATTTTATCACAGTGTAATTTTTTTCCCCAAAGTAATTTGATGGGCAATTCCAGCACAGAACAGGAATGCAGTAAATTATCCTACCTCCATCTTATATAATGGAACAAATCATTAGCTGCTGTAAGTGAGTTTTAATTTGTCACAGTGGAAGAAGACAATTACAGGTCAATCTGTCAATGGAGTAATTTGAGGAACTAAAACTAGTTGACCTTTCTGGTACGCTCTTCCACGACCAGAATCGCTCCCCTGCTAAGCAGCAGCAGATGGCCAAAGCTGAGTGGTTCTGCTTCCTTGTGAAAACTAATTTGTTTTTTGGGGTTATTAGATATGTAAAGAAAGAAGACACAAGCAAACCCTTACTAAAGAATCCCAGCCCAGCACCCAACTTCTCCAAAAGGGACAAGTAAAGTGACTGGGCTTCATTGAGGTCATGTGCGGCTGCTCCAAGGTCACCTGCAGCTGCTTGATCTCCAGCTTTATCCTGGAACATCCGTGCCAAGGGAGCTACAGACACGCTCCTATTGGCACACTGCAGGCCAGAAATGGCATGCTCCATGTTACAGTGCAAGGAAAGAAATGGTGGAAGAGATCTTCGTGATCAAAAACGTAAAAGCGGGAAAACGTGAAAAGCCAAAAAAAATATGAAGCTGAGAAGATTAAAACATTACATGAAAAAGAATTCATTTCAAAACAATGACCAAAAATAATTTTTAAAACAAAACCTGGGGTCATGGAAGAAGGACGACAACAAAATATCTTTAAGCTTGGCTAAATAGTCTTTTATTACACATAATCAAAATAGAATCAAAATAGGGGATCTGGAAGAAAATCCTACATTAAAAGTGTTACTAGTTGGTTCCCAGAAGCCAAGAAATAACAACAAAAAGTTACTTCTCTCCTTATATATTAAAATATAGACTCTGTTGGTTTTAATCAGCTCAAATTTCTTTTATTCATGAGAAAGGAATAACACAGGTGCAATAGAGGAAGGTTTTGCAGAGGAACACTTATGCTACCCCAAAACCTGTATCTTATTTTCACCTCTTATATTCTTAAGGCATGTAGTCTTCAATAAGAACAAAACACTCTACTAAACTTCTACATACTTTAGATATGAATGTTCTGTAATGTTTATGTAATATATTGTGTAATAATTTAAATGCATGATAGTATGTACTTGTATCTTAGGTTGCCCAAAAAGTACCCCATGCTAAGAAAATTAGGTAACTTTTCTGAAGTCTACAATTATTAATAATCTAAACTTTTTTCTTCTTTTAAGCATGCCACAATTTTTCATGTTAGATGAAGTTATGTGGCCACTTGGGCAAATAGCATTTTGTTAATATGGTTGTTGAATATATTTTGATGTCAAGCAGAGCAGGTTCCCTAAAATGACTTGTTTAGCAAGAATTTGTATTCAACAGTGCTCAAAAATAAACAGAGCTTAAAAAAAATCCACTCATTAGTGGTGAGTGGGAAGCCACTAATTCCCTATTGTAGGTCCTAAGCCAACAATTCTGGCTAGTTTTGGGCTTTCATTTTTAAAGCTATTAAGATTAATCCTTTTGAAGTAAATAAAGCATTTCAAATGAATGTATGAAAACTAAAAGAGTAATTTCTTCATTCTGCAAAGTGCTTATGCAGTACTCACAGTTTTACGAAGAAATTAAAATTTCTGAACAATTTTGATGCTAGTCACTTGAAGATGTCCAAAGAAGAAACTAATTACCAGCATTCCTAGTATTTCTTGGACACACACACCTGATGTAAGCACGACATAAGATTAGTAAGGAAAGAGGCAAAGAAATTAAGGTCTTGCATTTGAACCGCTTAGCTCTGATGCATGACCTACAGACTAGCATTAAGTCCCTTGTTTACACTTAGCCATTCATGACGGAGGCTAATCTGACTCTCTGCACTCTTGGCAAATTCTTCTCAGGCAGATGAATGGATTTTCCAGAAGGATTTGTTCCCATTCATAATCTGCTGGCAATACTTTCTGGGTCAAAGTCCAGAAGAGTTTGCCTTGTTGGAATGATGCATCATCTTAAATTAATGTTAAGAATTCTCACTACTATTGAATTTATAAGGCATTGTGATGCAAATTATGGCTCTGCAGTGCTCACACACACTCTAATCTCAATAATTCCTCTTGTGCATGCCTAAGACTTTAATAGTGTAGATCAAAAGAGCATATCTGTATTAAAATAAATTCATAAAGCAAAGCTCCAAGATAAAATGATCAAGCCTAATGTACATTACATCTGGTCTTGATCATAAAAACCAGAAATAGGCTACAACATAAAATTAACCCATTCCATAATTACAAATGTGGCTTTTGGGAAAAAAATTATTGTCAAGCATGTGAGAAGTTTGTAAGCACACACATGTATATGCTTTCACATACACAAACAGATTAAGTACTCAGTCTGAAAATTATGCAAGAATTATGCAGGCAGTTCATGTTACTTTAAGTAAAAACTTTTGCCACACGGGTAGGAATTAGAAGGGTCTGTTTCAGGTCTTCGCTTTCATAAAATTCAGAAATATTGCAACTGCACAATACTGAGGCAATACACTAAATGATACAATACTTTGTTCTTTGACTTAGTTTTCTCTGCACACACGAGACATCTGCTTCGAGGAAAATGGGAAAATGTCATTTTTAATAAATATACAATGCCTGTGGCAAATTAAGATTGTATTTGACAAGGTACAAAAGTACATAGGAGGTAAGTTTGTTAATGCTGATTATCTTACAGATCTTCAATAGATTTTCAGCAGCCTTTAAAATAGTCATCTGCAGATAACTTGTCAGGGAAAAATAAAATATGGTTATGTGGAACAAATTCCTTCATACAAAGATTCTTTTAACATGGTTTCCTACCCAGGATGGTCAGTCTTTTTACAAGAAGAGGAAAATGTTTTGGATCATATTTCCCATTGCCTTTGAAAATACCATTGTGTAATTTTCTGAGAGTATCCTCTTGTCAACATTGCATATCATGTCTCTTGTTTCCTGAGCAAATGCACTAAATTCCATGGTTTCAAATCCTGGATCTTGAAAGCAAATGCACACACAGACTTTAACAGACTATGCAAATATGAATTATACTATAATCTAGTAACAAATATTGAAACTATTTATTACAGTTCGATCTGAAAAAAAGAAAAACAAACCCAAACAACCAAAAAAACAGCACAAAGATTGTTATTTTTGTTCAATAACTTACACCTTGAGAACAGAGCATATGGCATAATGAATCTGTGAGATCTCATTATGCCACAAATGCCTGCTCAAGTCACTCCTCCATCATCTACCAAAACTCTTGATCTAAGCTTTAAAACATTTTGACTTTATAAAAGAACTCGTATTTCTTGATTGCATTAAAGCGAAAGAACAGGATGACAGAAATGTTGAAAAACAGTTCTAGTTCCAGATCATCTGTGTGTCTGGGTTCAGATCTCTGCAATCCAACCAGTCACAGAGAAATACTGGAAAGGACAACTTCTGCCCACAGTTTACCTGACTTGCACTGAATTTGCTCCCAAAGCAGCAGAGAGCAACTGGGGAAAAGATTTCCATTTGAAACAGACCTTGTCTGAAAAGACTTCAATTTTAAAACCACTCAGAGAATATTCTCAGATCAAAATAGAAACCTACATTCTCAAGAAAGACTTCCTGGACATGCTTAAAATGGAAAGACAATGGAGAAGTTTTCTATTGCTGACAGGTTAATTGTTGTAAGAACCCAGCACTGCAACCTGTTGATGTAGTTGCTCTTCTAGCAACTCAGTGAGCTTGTGTTTCTGATGCCATCAGGTTCAACCTTTAAAGCAGAAGCCTACTACCCACAAGGGCAGAAATGCGTATAAAGTGTTCCTGGAAAGATTTTAACTTGCAGGAGGGAGCAACAATGCAGATACTTTTGGATGCTGCTGGTAGTATCAGACTTGCCTTCTGTTTTCCTGAGGTTTTGGCCTCAAGAATACATCCTTCCTGAAAAGGAGTGGAGCATTCATGTCCTTCCCATCCTTTTTCCATCATCAGTGCACCCCTGAGTGACTGAGAAATTAGAAGTTTACCTTAGGTGGTAAAAAACCTCCTATTCTGGCTTTCTAATACCTGTCTTTAAAATTACAGTATTTGAGACACCATGCCTGTTTCAAAATGCAGCAGTCCAACTGCACACATAAGTAGGCCTAGTTCAGGTCAAAAAAAGCATTGTAACCACATTCAAGCAATCTTTCTGTGCTAACATACACATCCAGGAAAAAAACACACTCTGAATGAGCTCCTTAAAGGTCTGAAGCCACCTCAACACTATAATTTTATATTACTAGTATTTAATTTTATAATAAACGCTACAATATAGAACACCAAATATGATGTATACATCATACTAATATTGCATCTTCTGTGATATCAATATATTAATGAGAAGACAAGAGACTACTAGGTGCATTATAAAAAAAAAGTTGGAAGCTTTTTTATTGAAAAAAAAAGTCAATGAGAGCAATGTAGCAAATGCCTCTGCAAAGGCCTCTGGCTGTCATATCTACTCTCTGCACGTTGTGGGTAAAGAAACGCTTGGACCTTCTAAGCAGCTCTTTGGCAAACCTCTATATCTTTCATTTAGATAATGCATTCCATGACTTTCCATGCTAAAAGCCATTTCTATGGAGATGTACCAGGTGGCATTAGGTCAGAGGTTGGAGTCAATAATCTCAAAGCTCTTTTCCAACCTAGTTGATTCTGTGCTTCTGTAGGACTCAAAAAAGTGACATAAAGCCAGCCTTTGAGGAAAAGAAGCATCCTTTTTATCTGTGCCAATATAAATATTGATGAGATAAGCCAATCTAAGAAGATCAGATTATAAGGAATACTTTGCTGTTTCACACTAAAGAAGAACCAAACACCTCCATCACCCACTAGCACAGTGAATCACAGCGATGTCATATATCAGTCTGCATGAAACATAAACCTTCAGCAGGAGGCCAACTGTTGTCTCTTGCCTCTTTCAATGGGAGAAGAGACATTCTTCTTTCTTTCTGGTTTCAAGATATTTTCCTTTTGCTTTGTTTAAACCAGTGTTTCTTGCTGTCTATTCATCAAGGACACCACGAGGACACATGCCAAGTGTCCAAGACACTGTGAAAGGCTGCTCAGGAGCAGCAACACAAAACAACCTCTTGAATAAGGTTTGTTTGGGACAGACCATTCATGAGCTACATGGAAAAAGAAGGAAGGCCTCCTGTTGCCCCTGTTCTGCCAGGGATTATGGGTTGACAAGTAAGAAAGTAAGTTCAGGGAAGGACACTCTGGCTTGTGGTGTTTTTGCATGACTTAAGAACAGATGACCAATCACATTCGCAGAGCATCATAGAGTAGTAAATGGGAATAGGTATGAAAAAATATGCAAAAGAAGAGTGAACGACAATTAGAAATTTGTCCTACATTCTCACTTGGAATCATGTCTTCTCTTCAGCCAGCTTATACTTTTTCAGACAGAAACAGTATCTCTGTCTTTCTGTATGAGGAGCTGGAGTTCGGTGCTTACAGCTGAGAAGCAAGAAATGTGATTACTTCATGTGCAGTAGGACCACATTTTTTATTTTAATATTGTTCTGGTCCTCCTCTCCAGTGACCATAAGGGAAAATCAATCTACTGGGATTATTTTACTTGACAAAGAGCTTTGTTCATGTTCCCAAGAAAGATCAAAAACATCTCTACACGGGTGAATGCAACAGGTACTGCCTGAAAGGCATGGAATTTGCTGGTATCCAGTAACAGCAAAGATGTACAGGATAAGTGCATGTAACTATTCAAAACTCGGGCACAGAGCTGCATGCAACAAATCAGAGCAGATGCAGAGAACCTCAGAGGAGTTAAGTAGGGAGGGAAAGAGAGTAGACATAAAAGCATTTTTTATGTATTTACATAGATTAAGCTGGGCAAATTTGCAACAAGCCACTTCTAGAAGTGGCTGGAAACAATTGATTACAGGAAAAGAAGGGAAGGAAAATCAGAAATATGCAAGTACTTCCAGAATACGTGCATTCATGTAACAAAACTGAATAGCTGAAGATAAAAAAACAATTTTCCAGAGCCACAAAGAAAATCATATGACACATGGCATGGCTCTACCTTGACTGGTATGCTACATCTGAAAGTTAAGAAGAAAAAAATGTAATTTATGCATCTTCTATTCTGGCTAAAATTTCCAGACTGACACAGGCATGTGTCAGAGGCCCCTGTCCTTACAAAACAGCCCCTAACATTGCTCCAGACATTCTTCTCTCTCGTGGCAAAACCCCAAAGTCATGACAGCCTTCTGTAACTGAGCTTTTCTCTCAACTTTGTACCTTCCTACCTTTCTTTTAACAGCATGGCAACAATGACCAAGAACTGATTTTGTGTCCATTTCCAGAGACAGCAGTCCAGAATCTTATTAACCTATGTCAGCCATGGCAAGGGTTGCACACTCGTTTATTTAATGCATTCATTTCTCAAAACCAACAACTGTATTAAAGAAACAAGAAAAAATAATAGTGCTAGAGATGCTGAGTTCATAATACTGAAAAAATGAACAAATTTGCTGGTCAAAATGTTACTTT
Organism: Catharus ustulatus; assembly: GCF_009819885.2. Taxonomy (NCBI): domain Eukaryota; kingdom Metazoa; phylum Chordata; class Aves; order Passeriformes; family Turdidae; genus Catharus; species Catharus ustulatus. The sequence goes on along the minus strand of NC_046221.1, from coordinate 96,740,459 downwards.
GGTCCACTCCTCCCTCTGATGCATTGTTTCAATTTAAAAGTATGTTATTAATTATGCAGGCATTTATACTAATGTCTTGTTACACATATGAAGATAAACCAACATATTTGTTCATGTGTGTAGATGCAAACAATTTCTTCCATAAAAATCTAGAAGTTGGATATATTGCTGCAATGCTAATGGAAACATACTGTTCTTTCCTCTTCCCAGTTTCTTAGTTCTAGCAGGAATCTCTCATTTGACCTTTGGCAAGGCATTTCAACTTTTGCGCCTGTGTTTTCTCATCTGTAAAGTTAAGGCTACAATACCTACCTACTTCACAAGAGGGACAGTGTAAAATTTAATGCATTATTGTCTTAAAGTGTTTTCAGACAAATGGATCAAACTCACTACAGAATGTAAGTTATTATTAAATTATGCTTTGCTGAGTCAATGCTATTGCATTACTGTATCTGATTAAACAAGAAAAAATATTCAAGCGATGCCTCTTGGATACTTTTTTCCAGGAGGGTGAAATTGATGTTCACAAGCCTACTGATGGACTCTAAGTCTTATTTTGGAGAAAGAAAGAGATGAGGAAATCTAGGAGTCAACAGAAGTGAAAGAGTCCTGAGGAATGGATGGTTTTGAGGGCGTTTAAAACAATTGTGAAGTAGAGCAACTTGTGAAGCAAAATTGTGTAGCAGAAGAGAACTGCACCTTATGCTCCACTGTGACCCGTCTGTCTCTGGAAGTAATAGAGTCTCTGTTCATCTCTGTGCCAGTGGGACAGGAGCACCCCCTCTGCACCATCACGTTAACTGCTGCATTTGGCCTCCACTCAGAGTAATGAAGCACAAGATCTGTAGCCTGGAGTTGCTTTCCTGGTGGATGCAGCCGCCTCTCAGGCACAGTTCAGAAATGCTTTGAGTCTGTTTGGTCACAGCAGCCAATCCGTCTGCGATGAACGTGGCACATAAAAATGTCAGTTGTAAACAGGGGATTTATTGCAGGAGGGTTGTTCATACCTGATGCCTCTCCTACATCTCCTCTTGACCTGATGCGCAGATGCCTGGTCTTGTCCTGTGATCTCACATCAGGGTCTTGTTGTGGGGGGATAAGGGGAAGGAGTGTTTGGAGAAAGAGCTGCAGGAAGATGAGAAGGGTTTTTGACAGCATGTTGAGCTGGATGTTGTACTGGTGTTGATGCCGCTGGTCCCAATGCCATCAAGGCATTTCTTGTGGATGACAAGGAATCTAGGAAAGTAGTGATTAACATGCATATCAGTGTGATTGACAAGCTACGTTGCCTGCTTTGTGCTAGTGCATTGAATGGATTATAATTGGATATGCACCTATTCTAGGCATCCCAGAATCAGCATATAAATTTAGACCCCAGCTTTAAAACAGAAATATTTAGTATCTTTCCCAACAAATAAAGAGAAATCATTTGATGGATCTATCTGCTCAATATACCATAGAGATCAGATTCTGTCTGGTGACAAAGTGTTTTTGCCTTGCAGGGTGCAAGGCAACATTCTTTCAGACTGCACTAAGACCAATTCATTTGCTTTCCCATTCCTCCGTCTCCAATTTATCATGACAAAGACAAAATAAAATAAGTACAATATTGGGTTTGATAACCTTCTGATAGTAGTGTGCTATTAAATATACACAAATCAGGGAGCTTGGAAACATTTAAGCCTTCCAAATCTGCCAAGAAGACTGAAATGGAGGTTGCAAAGTCTAAGGTTGTATATATTTTATGTCCTTTCTGACACCATGCTACATTCATCAAAGCATCCATTCTCTTTTCCTTCTTCCTTATCAGATCTGCAGAGGCTAGACTACATGCTTTATTACTATACCAGTCAAAGGTCACACAGTCTTCTAACAACAACGATGCTACTTTAATTTCTTGAGAAAAATCTTCCTTGACATGAAAACTTACCACAAAAGCAGTGGTGCCACTTTTGTTTGTTTGAATCCCTGCAGAGCTTCTGCTGTGTAAAACATGTGCAATAGCTCCTAGGACTAACTCTGTGGTAATGCTAGTTTCTGCTGGTATTACACAAAAACATTCCTTTTTAATTTTTCTTCTCTTCACCAAGGCACATATAAGCTTTTCACAATGGTATCAGTTTATTCTTAAATTAATTTCATATTTTAGAGTATTAAGTGCCTGAAGTTGATTTCATAACAACATATGCTTTATTTACTTGCTTATTTGGCTGACTAGTAATATTAAAGTAAGTTCCTAGTAAAACTCAAACACATGATCATCCAGCATCAGTCTCCTGCTGCCAAAAATTATCTGTGTCCTTTGATTGAAAGATCAGCCACTTCCTTTGGCATTTTTATGCCAAATGTTAACTCTGGGTCCCCTTTTAGCAGCAAAGAAGTAACATTTCACAGTCTGTTACACAGGGAACAGGCTACTTCTACATGTACTTTCAATCAGATGACTAAGTGTAAGGATCTGAATGACCACATTTCTGAGTGGTAAGAATGAAAATGTGTTGTCGGAATATCCTTAGCTAGCAGACTACTACCTGATCCCCTCCTGCACCAAAAGAGCTTCCTTCCACCTCTAGTACTTACAGCTCTACCTTACAGAAAGGCTGGCTGGAGGAACAGTGTCATTTATGTCTGGAAGCCATTTACCCAAAATAAACTACAGTAAAATAAAATATGCTCAAAGGTAAAATTTCAGACTATCACTGTCATGGGAAGATAAAGTACGTAAATTTGTATTTCATTTAGGAATAGTGCAGCAATCAATGTTTCCAGTAATGTTTGAAGTGACTGATTCAGCAGGCTGTTGCAGGGAAGTGGGGCTGTTTAAGCGGCAAGCTAATTTCCGGATATTATTTTTATGCACAGAATATAATATCTTATTGATTACCACTTGGCTAATTACAAGGCCAAGATGAAATGGCACTGTGTGTGAAAGAAAAGGTGTAGAGAAGGAAAGCAGGAATCAGACAGAAAAATTAAGCAGATACAGTGAAAAGTAAGGATGCCAAGTCATGAGCAGAGTGAGAATGCAGGGATTGCTGTTGGAGGTGACGGGAACATGACAAAGCACAGAAAGGATGATCACCCTCTAAGCAGGTAAAAGTGTACGCTCTTACTATACAGGGGTTATTTAATGATCTAGAAATTAACTGATTTGAGAGCTTTCCACATTTCACTGCTCCTGACAAAAAAAAAAAAATCCCACTATATTTCATACTTTTAAGTTATGGACATTAAAAGGTCTGTTCCAGAGGTTTAGATCTTCTTCCTAGCTATTTCACAAGGAGAAAGGAGAGGGGAAGTGGGGTTGTTTGGTCTATGTAATGCAGTAAGTGCATTTCTACTGTTGACATTTCTCTTCCTTTGGCAGCTCCCCCACAGATCACCCTGTGCATAGAGAATATAGAAGCAGCAGGACAGAACAGCATGGCAATCACAAACCTCCTGGGTATCTTAAGCCGAGATAGTATCTCCAGCACTGAAACTAAGAAACTATTTCAGTGACATCTGGCAGAATTTACCAGATGTTAATATGAGAATTCATGCATAGTAAGACAGAAAAAAACACACATCTTCAGTGAATGAACTATACAATATTGAAGAACTGAGAAAAAGCATCAGAAGTGAATTGCAAAGCAAAGGAAAAAAATAGTAAGTCCCTCGTATACCCATTTTTCAAGCACACTTTGATTTAAATTAATGTGTTATTGTTCTTTCTTATCCAATGACAACTTCTTGTAATATTTTGATGAATTTAAGGTAAGAGATCTTGCCTATATAAACGTAAAATAAATAAAAATATATATGAATGAAGATTTATGGATCTGTTTTAGCCAATACGTGACAGCTAGTGAAGAAAGAATCGATGGTCCTAAAGACTCCCTAATCATCTTTTTGATTATATGTTCCCTTGTCAGTAATGAACAAAGATATATTTAAATTTTTATGTACAACTGAGGAAAACTATCAGATTAAGTCACACATATCAAAGACCTATAGTCAAATAAGGAAAGTGTTTATTAACTTTGTCTATTACTTGAGCTGGGACTCTGCATTTGTCTGCATTGAATTGTACCTATTCCTTCCAGACTGTTTCTCCAATCCATTGTGATGATATCCAATTTTAGTTCCATCCCCCAGCTAACACCAAGGAAAAGAATCAACTTAAACTTACAGGTCATGTCCTGAACTGCTGTGCAGATGTCAGATAGGAAGAACATGTTACATTTTTAATTTTAAGTTCAGGCAGAAATGTTCACAGATTGTGGTCCCAAGTTCTCCTATTTCTGGTTTTCAGGAGGATTTTAAATGTATTACTTCAAACTACTCGGTTCACTTCAATAGCCACGGAAGTTCTCCTGCAAAAGCAACTTGAAGCTGCAGGATACCAAGAGTGAGCTACCCCTACCATTCCATGTGGAGTCTTCAACAAACGAATTAAGCAGCCATTGCTCCCACAGACTCTGATCACTGGGCAGGACTCATCTATCAGATTTCAGGCTCTGGTCACACTCTCAGAATTTCCTTGACATGATTTTGTGTTTCTTTTCTGTCTCATTTGATACAGCCCTCATTCTCTAAACACTGCCCACAGAGGCTCCTTCCAGGCCTGTTGTGTAAAGCCATTGCCAAGTTCTCATCCTGAAGAGTTTCAAGGAAGAAGAGTGTCAGAAACCACCTCGGATTCTACCACACGATGGTACCACCAGCACCAGATGAAACTTCTGTGGCCTGTAGAAAACCACCCAGGTCATCACTTGCAAAGTGGCACATGCCTGCATTGTGGCCCCCCTGTGCAGAAGTGAACATCTTAAGCATTTGGGTTCGTGGGGAATTTGACACCTGCTTCACCTCAGGACTGCATGTTGTTTGAAAATATATTATTGCTGATACTACCTCTAGAAGTAGTACAACTCCTACTACTGGTCTTACTGTGAGAAACATTAATTATGTAATTATATTGAAATGTCATTCTTTCAGATTTAAACCAACCATGACTTCTAAACTGGACACTATTTCATAATAAACAAGAAAATTATTTTCTTTTTTTTTGCCCTGATTTTCAAATAATACCAATTTTTTTCACCTTTTCTTCCTAATGTAACTTACAAATTCTGCCCTAAAAACATTTGAAGACTCATAACTGTGATTTTACCGCTGTTGCTTATCTTACATATAGACTGACATTTGAGTCAGGTTTAATATAACAGATGAACCCAACTGCTGACTGGTTCCAGTGTTATGTTAAGATGTTCACTGACTTGTAAAAATAGCAGAAAAAATTACTTCTCTGGCAGGCTGAGGAATTAACACCATACTGAAATACAGACCTCTTCATTTTCTTTGTTGGGGAGATCTTTTCATCCATCTGTTATTAACAGTTCTCAATACAAACAAGGAATTTACGGGATGTGGAAAAAGGAACAGGCCATATAGGAGGACTATGGGAAAATGGTCAGAGTAGGCAGGGATGTGACAAGAAAGGCCAAGACCCACTTGGAATTAAGTCTGGCAGAGGACATCAAGAGCATCAAGAAGGGCTTCACAAATATATCAGCAGAAAAATGAAGATTAGGGGAAATATGGGGCTGCTGTTTATTCAGATGGTTGTTCTGGTAAAGGAAGACACAGAGAAGAAGGAATCACTGAATGCCTTCTTTGCCTCATCCTTTGCCAAGGACGGCTCTCAGGAGTTCCAGAACTCTGGGATAACAGAAGGCCAGAGAAATACTTTCCTCAGGTCATAGAGGGTTGGGTTAGATACCAGTTAGGTAGACTTCAAAGGCATAAATCCATAAAACCTAATGGGATGCACCCACGAGTGCTGAGTGTTGATATTCTGCTGTTCTCGACCTGAAAAATCATGGAGAATGGGAGAGGTGCCTTATGAGTGGAGGAAGGCCAGTGTTACTCCCATCTTTAAATAGGGCAAGAGGAAGACCCTTGAAACTACCAGCAAGTCAGCCTGACCTCCACCCCTGGAAAGGTGATGGAGAAGGCCATTTATTCAGGTCATCAACAAGCATGTAGAAGAGAAGGTAATTAGGAGCAGTCAGCACGGATTCAGCATGGGGAAATCATCCCTGACAAATCTGATAGCCTATATCATGACATAGCAGGATGGGCTGATGACTGTAGAGCAGTGGGTGTTGTCCACCTAGATTTCAGCAAGGTTTTTGAGACTGTCCCATAAAATCCTGGTAGGTAAGCTCAGGAAATGTGGGTTTGATGGATGGACTCTGAGGTGGATCAAAAACTGATTGAAAGGCAGAGGTCAGAGGGTTGTGATCAGAGGATTAGAATCCAGCTGGAAACCTGCAGTCAGTGGTGTTTCCCAAGTTCATTACTGCGTCCAGTCTTATTCAACTTGTTTATCAACAGCCTGGACAAAGGGAAAGAATGCAAGGGATCATCAGCAAGTTTGAGCAAGGAGTGGCTGGCTGATGTACCTGAAGACTGTACTGTCATTCAGCAGGACCTTCATAAGCTTAAGAATTTGGCAGAAAGAAACCTAACAAGGTTCAACAAGGGTGGGTGTGGGGTCCTGCACCTGTGGATACAACAAAGACAAGGAGCAACTGAAGAGGGTCCAGCAGAGGCCACAAAGATGATGAGGGGTCTGGAGCATCTCTGTTGTGAGCAGAGACTGCAGGAGCTGAGCCTGTTTAGTCAAGAGGAAAAAAGACTGAATAGAGCATGCCATTAATCCGTGTAAATACCTCAAAGGCAGTGGTGCCAGACTGTTTTCAGCAACAGAATGAAGATCAGTAGCCATAAACTAAATCACAAGAAAGTTCCACCTCAGTGTAAGGAAAGGTGGCAGAGCACTGGAACAGACTGCCCAGGGAGGTCATGGATTCTCCCTTCCTGCAGACATTCAAAACCCATCTGGACACGTTCCCCTATGACCTGCTCCAGGTGACCCTGCCTTGGTAGGGAGGATGGACTAGATGATCTCCAGAGGTCCCTTCCGACCCTAAAAATTCTGTGATTTATCTGGCAGATGACTTGTGACATTGAGTGCAACAGTTGTGAACAATTCATTCATTTCCTCATGATTTTGCAAAATATTGATAATAAATGCATGTTTGCTTATAACTGATTAACATCAAACCATTTTAATTTTTACTGTTCTTACAGAATTCAAGTTATATACAGATTAAAGTAATGTAATGTCCCTCCTTTGCTTCATTTCACTATGCACTTTTCTCCCTTGTCTTGCCATCTGTTTAGGTGTTGGGTTTTTTAAAGTTCTACTATTTCACACTACTAAGACTTTGCAAATTTCAAGCTGAAAAGGGAGTTGAGCAATGTGTGTTATTTTGACTCTTTACCGTGGTTAAATAAAATGGTCAGTCTATAGCAATTTGAATTATCTTTGAGATTTTCTATCAAAATCTAGTAACCTCATTCTTAGTTCTTATACAGAGGTTTTCACCATGGACAAAGCAGGAAATTATTAGCCTGCCAGTATTTCAGATATTCCTGAAATTCCTTCAGTGCTTCTCACTCAGGCTCAAGTGAGGTCATCTTGCTAGACAATCACAGACCACAGAATGCATGAGACTGAAAGGGGTATATGGGGAATTATCTTGTTCAACCTCCTTGCTCAAAGCAGGGTCAGAAAAACTAAGTTGTCCAGGACTGTGTCCGGTTGTGTTTTCAAAATATCCAAGGGTGGAGACTGTACAACATCTCTAGACAGTGTTCCAGTGTGCAACCACTCTCCCGGTAAAAAATAAATTCTTATATTCAGATAGAATTTTGGGTTTTACTTGATGCCCAATGCCTCTAGTGTTCTCAATGGGCATGAATGAGAAAAGTCTAAATGTTTCTTCTTTGCACCCTGTCATTTATAAATATAGATATGTTTTCCCTTGACTCTTCTCTTCTTCAGGCTCTCCACATGTGAGAAATCCTTGTAGACTTGCTCCAGTAAGTCCATATCCCTGTTGCATCAGGGTGCCTGGAACTGGCATCCCAGATGAGGCCTTACAAACGCTAAGTAGACAAGAAGGATCACCTCTGCGGATCTGTTGGCAGCACTCTTGCTAATGCAGCCAGACACGGAGGCTGTTGGCCTCCTTTCCTGTAGGGGCACGTTGCTGGTTCTTGGTCAGCTTGTTGTCCACCAGAACCTTTAAGGCCTTCTCTGAAAAGCTGCTTTCCAGCTTTTCAGCCCTAGTGTGTACTGGCGCCATGTGTTACTGTGAGAAGGACTTTGCCCTTCCCCCTCTTGGACTTCATAAGGTTAATTTTTCCAGCCCATCCAAGTCCCTCCATGCATCAAGGCACACACACCTGGTTTATCAGCCATTTCTCCCAGATTTGTTTCACCTGCAAATTTGCTGAGGGTACAGTCTGCCCCATCATCCCAATCAGTAATTAAAACATTCAGCAGTGCTGGACCCTTTATTGATGCCTGGGGTACACCACTGGGTCTGATCTCCTGCTAGTCTTCATGCTGCTGATCACTACACGTGGAGCCCACCAGTTCAGACAGCTTTCAGTCCACCCCCATAGGCCCCTGCTTCATCAGCCTGTGAGCCCTTTGATCACTTGTGTTTTCTGGAAGTTATCACCAATGCCCTCCAGAAACACACTGAGCTGCTTGTGCCCTTCTGTGCTGTCCCTCCAGCAGACATGAGAGTGGGACAAGCCGCCCATGAGATGGAGAGATGATAGCTCAGTATGGTAGTTGCACTTTACCTTCATACTAGTGAGTCACCAAATACCATCTGCTTTGCCTTCCCTTGCATACAGTATTTCAAAACTACATTTTGAACCACATTTTCTACAAAATGTGCTCAAAACCACTGAACTATCTTGGTAGTTCTCTGCTGGACTCACATCATTAGAGCAATGTCTTATACCCAAGAGCACTTTCAACCTAACCTTGTTGAGTTCTCTCTGCCTCCAGTCATCAATCACTCCTCCAGTCCAGTGTCATTTACAAACTTGAGAAGGGTGCACTCCATCCCATCCTCCAGGTCAATAATATAATACAGGAATTACACAAAATCAGCTCCAGTGCTGGCTGACCTCTGAAGGACATTGCCCAGTCTTTTCACTGCTTTGGAGGGATATATATGTAGTTAGAGGGCTGGGCCCTAAGTGACATGCTTTAGAATTGAAAAAGTATATTTATATATTTATTTCTATTTAAGGATCTGTCTGTGTATTTTTACTGACCCATAAAATTCAGTTAAAATATATTGTTACACTACATTTCTGTTTTCAGACATTTTGAGGACTCTGATCAACTTCATTCTTTAAGAATTATTTGCTTTATTCTACACACAATTTCAACTAATATTTCTGTTTTAGCATAACCAGACCTACATGAATTGTAGATACTGGAGGTAAATTTAAAAGCGTCTTAAGAAATACATGCTCAGTGTCTCACCATTATAAAGAAGAAAGCGAAAACAAAGTTTCAGATAGACAAACAACATTCATAATCGTGAAGTTGTTAACAAGGCATATTTCTTCAAAGTCAAATGGAACAATAAAAAGAAAATCTCTGCTCTGCACAGGACAAAAAGGCAGGAAATTAAATTTTGCTGCAAAAGGGTTGACAGGCACTATGGTCCTTACTTGACTGCTATACATTATGAATCTCTTCCCTATTTTGCTAATATTGTCCATTACGGATGTTGAAAGGTCATGAGTCAGAGTCCAATATACCATGAAACGGAACCTATCATCATAATAAATTCTTATTGCTTATTTACCTTTGGATTTCAGAATGCACTCCTGTTACCTTTTCAAGTTTTACTCTGTAACCACACAAGAGACTGCATGTCTATTTTTAAATGAAAGCATTAGAATGGCTTCCTGACCATTCATCACACTACATTCCTCACCGCCCCCAGTACTCACTTTAGAGCTCTCTCCTACTTGATCTTTTTTTTTTCTTGTGTGCTATGGAAAGTGTCCAAGACATCAGCTTCATTTCAAGGACCCAGTGTCTTCCCACATTTCCTTATGCACCAGAAGAGCCAGATTCAAAAGAAGTGAAGGATGATCTGGGGCAACCTTTTCATATATCTGTTCAAATAAATTAAAGAAACAGGTGCATGAAAGAGCAGTCTGTGTGTGGCCCACCTGTGTATTATGCATTGGGTGACACAGGACACAGGGAGTGCACTGACAAGTACCAGAAGCGATACCAAGAATCTGTGTGGATATCCCAGGGAAGTCAGAAACCACTGTCATGAGTTTCTACTTGTGACATCTGGGCCAAGAAATATTTACTTCAAGTAAAATGCAAAAATAAAAGAAAGCTTGGGTTTTTTTCTTTAGGGGAATTAAGTTGAGTAAGTCTCCTGAAATCTGATACTTGGGATTGAACCTCCCTTTCAAATCAGATCCCAGCTATGCAAAGGCATCTGCAGGCCTTTGACAAGGTTCATCCCCCATCTCTGAATCCCTCTTATTAGACCTGTATTCATATATATATAATGGATTACAGCTCATATACAGATGTATCACTGATTTATCTAATATCTGTGTATAATACTGTATCAACAATTTTCCATTTCATTCGTTATGCATTGCACTTAGATTTTAATTTGTTTGCTTTTGTGATGCATCTGCCCACTGAGTGGGAATTTTAATTGAAAACTAAGCTTGAACTCACTTAGAATATTTGAAATTTAGCATATCATTTTATATTATCTTACCAAATTAATTACATATGATTACATATGTGTGATAAGACAGTATGAACTATGGCTAAAGTACAACAGTGATGATAAATGACAAATTGCTAAGTTTGGGGAAAGTGTCTATGATTAGACTGCCAGAGGATCAGTGTTGGAACAGTCCTGTTTAACATTTTAATTTTTATATTGAAGACATAAACAACTGGTTAATTTGCTGAAAATTTGCTGATGCTATTAAGCTGGGTGCTACTGAGAATACTAATGAAGGCAAGGAACTTAGTTTAGAAATGTGTTTGGAAAATAACAAAAGAGATTAAATTTTCAAAGATGTAAAAGCATTCATTAGCAAAAGAATCCTGCAAAATTAAAATATCACTAACAGAACTAATCTGAACACAGTTTTAGAAGAAGCACTGGAAGCAGAAAATTAGATAAATGTGAATTCTATAGTGGAAGTAAAGAGAACACGTATTAGGTAGCACAGGCAGCTGCTGGGAGGTAGCAGTCCCTGAGTCACCAAGATAGGTTGTCATTAGTGGGTTTACTTCTCAGATGCTAAATGAATGGTCTGTCATGTAAAAACCTATGTAGTATCCAGGCATTCCATTAGACACAGACTTGAAGGTATTTCCTAGATTAAGAGGAGATTGGTTCATGAATAGGAAGGAGCAAAAAAAACCCCCATGAATGCACAATTTTGCAATGCAGAATTGGTCAACAAGGTAGTGATCACCATGTAACAGAACAGCATAAACAGCAAATCCCTTTGTATATGGCCAGATGCATAGTGTGATTCATTTGACCAAACTTGGAGTTCTGCTAAATATTATGGGTTAGTATAAACAGTGGAAAGAAGCAGACTACTGTGGTACAGGATTCATTACATCCTAAAGCAGACACCCAAATGTCTTGACTGTAAAGGCTGACCGACTCAGACACACATACCTAAAAATAGGTGTGATGAATCAGACATCAACTTTGCATCCATCATCACTTCTCAGTTCAGCTCAGCTTTGATGGGCCCTATCTATCGTGTGCATCCTGGTCATGGATCATGTCTCAAGCAGAGAACTCTGTAAGGCCAAACTAGCAGCACTCATGTAAAACTAAGAATGAAAGCACTCTCAATAATGATCAAGGCAGAAAACTCCACAAGTTAATTGCAAGTAAAAAGCAATGGGAACAAGGAGAATGGTCTTAAGCCAAAGGAGGATAGATTTAGATTAGATAGCAGGAAGAAATTCTTTAATGGTGGTGAGCCACCAGAACAGGTTGGTTAGAGAGGTTGTGGGTACCCCACCCCTGGAATTGTTCGAGACCAGGTTGGATGGGGCTCTGAATCTAGCAACAAGTGTCCCTGCTCATGGCAGAGGGGTTAGAACTAGATGTTCTTAAGGTTCCTTCCAGCCCAAACAATTCTGTGATTCTATGATTCTATGAATGAGAGCTTTAGAAATATCACAATGCCTAATTTTATGAGCAGTTTTCTTGCAGAGGTTGAAAGAAATGTCCATGAATCAAAAGAGCTCTTATACAAGACAGCTGAAACACAAAGCAAGTAAACAGTCTTTTGGATTTTGTATTCCTAACTAGCCACAGTCTCACATCTTCTCCTTTAGTACACATATTACATCTACATATTTATATGTACAGCTGCTCCATAGCTACACATATTTACACATACAGGCTTTCTAGGCAAACAAAGTCAAAGAACAAAATGTCTGTCATATTGTTTCTACTGAGAAAAACAATATTGTTTCTCTCAGTTTCTACTGAGAGACGTGTGTATTTATATATACAGCATTTTGTAAATAAAGATTAACAATCTTGCAATGATATTTGAAACACTATAAAATCTTAAAATATCCTCCATTGCTCATGCTGAGGTTTTGTCATCAAGGGGACGTGTTTCAAACTTATTTTAAGCAGAAAAGGTCATACTGTGGTTCTGTCTATCAAGAATATTCAGATTGAGACAATTGTAGTCTAAACTCATATTTTATGGGTGCAATGCTTTGTGATAGATATAGCATTATGTGAAGACAGAAGAGTAAGTGTGTGCTGACAACTCAAGGACATGGATAAATTTCAAGAGACACTTTTACCTTCATATGCATTTTTTACATGAATAGGGCTCTTCCTGTATCACATATGTATCCCATTTGCTCTTTAGACCTCCACAAATCAGTAGGAACAGCAGAGCCAATTGCTAAGGGAACCGTGCTTCTACAATGTGAGGTTAAAGTAGGAGTCAAGTAGGGGAATGGAAAATGGTGATACTCCTCTGTTCCCTCTCCAAAAAGCTAATTTGATGAATGGTGTAACTCCCGAAAATTCTGCCTTGCAGTAAGAAAATAAAAGCACTTCCTCTGTTTATCACAACCAATAGAAAGTGGTGAGATGAACATGATCCACAATCAATATACAGAGATCACATTGTGGTCTTTAACAGAGACTTTTATATATTACAACTGAAATACAAAATCAGCAAGGTTTAACCAGAAATAACATGTGAAATTGCCTATTGGTACAGCTTTGCCAAAAAATGCAGTAAAATCTCTTTAGCCTTGGATGACTCCAAATAAAAATTGCAAATCTTTTAAAAAGATAAATTACAATTGTGAGGCAGACAGGTGAACCTGCTGTGGGAATACCTTGATGGATGGAGTAACTGGTCCATGGAAGGATAATGAAGTCAAGATTACCATATTTTGTAAATTAATCTACTGCTAAGTTTTTGACCCCATTAGGACAGACAACAGTAACAACCAAAACTAGGCAAAAAAGAAGTTCTTGTTATAAGCATCTACTAAGACTTCCACCACCATGACAATCACTGCCAAGTTTAAAACCATTGCTGATGTACCAATATCTACATGTAAGCGTCCCTTTCAAGGCAAACATATTTTTGCATTTCATTCATCTGTTTTTCTCTGCTGTTTGATAGATAGGTTGAGCTACGAAGGAGAGGCTTTCTGGTATTTCTACCAGTTTCTCCAATTATTTCCCATATAAAAAGTTCTTTGTATGAGCTCATAATAACTAGATATTAGTCCCAGGGATAAAACCTGGCACGTCACCAGGCTCTAAAGCTTGTGCATATTATAGCATTACTTTGATTGCAGCTACCAGCACACCAAAGTTAAAAGAAACAAACCTCTTGACTTTTATATCTTCCCACTGCATTTCTACCCACCCCACAAGTTTATGTCTTACTTTATTAATACTGGCTTTCAGGTTTTGGGGAGAGAAGCTTACACAGAAGTAAATTACAGTAATTTCACAACTATAAAGCGCACCAGATTATAAGGTGCACATACGGGTGTCGGCAAATTTCTGAACTTTGTCCATATATAAGGCACACCGGACTATAAGGCGCACATTTTTTTTGCAGTGAGGACCCATGCGCAACAAAGTAACGAATTAGTGACAGAATTGTGCGATCACGGGGTTTACTGGAAGGTGCTCAATTTGCAAACATTTTTCACAGATTGGTATAACCTTTAAACACAGCCCCAGGCACTCTCCCTGTGCCGTGGGCCCCGGCACTCCCACTTGCCCTCAGTGCCGGCTGGCGCGGTTCTCCCGGCTGATGCAGCTTTTGCGATTGGGGGGCAATACGCAGCTCGCGGTTCGCACTTCGGGGCTGGAAAATTTCCAAACTTTGTCCATATATAAGGCACAACAGATTATAAGGTGCACTTCCAGGTTTTGATCAAAATTTTAGTTAAAAGGGTGCACCTTATAGTTGTGAAATTACTGTACTTTGGCTTGGTTTGTGTCTATGCAGCCTTAAAGACCAGATCTTTTCAAAGCACCTTTACCTTGTCAGTTCCAGTAAAAAAAAATTGGATCAAAAGTATTTTTCCCATTGTTATACAAGTACCTATATGATTGCTTGGATCGGTAAGGTTTCAATCATTTAATACGTATCATATAAAAATCATAAATCAATTCCATCTGTATGTCAGATCTTCACATGAGTTCTTTTATGTATCAAGAAATTCTTGTTTCTATTAGGGTTTTTTTCCAGAATAAGGACATCATTTGGAACAAAATGAAAAATGCAATTCAATATCCATCTTCATAATAAAAATATTTATTTTTTGAGAGAATTTAATCACAAAACTGAGAAAACAACTACAAAAACCTCATGATTTTCCTTAAATTATACATTTAACATAGTTTTCAAAAAAATCTTCCATTCCAGCCTGAAATCTATGAAATACACTTGGTAAAGTACTGTAGCAATACTGGATCCACTCAGCATCAAGAAGCCAATTCCTAATAAAAATGTGAATAAAAATTCATTTCTCTCTTCTTCCTGTTGCTAAATATCTCTGGAGTTACCATCCCTCACCACAGCTTCAAGCCTCATTTCTTCAAATACAGCACTCTGATCACATTTGTGTCTCTAAACGTCTTGTGGTTTAGTTGGTACCAAGCCGTGCACTCCTAAAGGATTCCTGTGCTTGGAAGTTGCTCATAAGACATGGGGGTGACATTTTTCCTGATCCTTCTTGTTTTAAAACCCTGTGAAACGCCTACTTCCTCTTCACAACATTTCATCAGCCTCCTGTTGATGACTCCTTTCTCTTGGAACCCTGCCTCTCCCCTTACTGTGGGCAGATGAGAAAATCACAGAGCACCCGGAGTCAGTGGTCATGGCAGGAGAGAGGAGCTCTGGAGCAGTAGTGATGTGAGCCAAGACACAGCAGATGGTAACTGGGAGCAAAAAGACCCCAGCAGTGGGAAAAGAGGGTAAGAGCCACAAATGGAGGAAATGGGCACCAGGACTGAGGTCTTTGACACTGATGGACATAGAATGTGGAGAATAACTAGAATTGGCTGTGAACACCCTCAGAGAACAGTGCTGTATTCCTTTTTTTAAAAAAAAATACAGATTACTTCTCTATGTTTAAAATATGTGGATCTCCATCAAACAAAAAAAAGTTTCTATGGTATGGCATCAGCTGGTATCAGAGAAGTAAATGGATGGTACTTGAAAGAAAAAGCCATTTTTAGTTTTAAAGATTGCCTATGCCAAAAAAAAAGAAGAAATTTTAATTGTGATGCAAAGCCAAAATTTCCAATTTCTTTGTGGAATTGCTCAAATAAATCAAGTGGTCTTGCTACCTCCTACTTTGAAACAAACCCTGGTTTACTTTTCCTGTACCAGCTGCCCAGCAGGTCACCATTCTCAGAGCCTCTCAGAGGCTACCACACTTCAGTCATGCTACAAATGATCCAGAACTTAACAACAGCCTTTGTGGGTTTTTAATTCTTTGCCTTCCAGTGGCACCTACATTGTTTTATCACTGTTTTGCAGTGAAAGCTAAGGAAATTGCAAGATATGTCTGAGAATGACAGCCAGAGTACAGATGTCATTGGTGGTATTTCTTTAGAGACTGCACAGGGGACAAATCAAAATCAAGCAAATTGCTCCAAAAGCTACAGTATTCACCAGAGACTTGGATCTATTCAAACACAATATACCAGCATAAAGAAGTTGCCCTAAACAAAGCATACTTAAATGCACTAAGTTTTCCAGAATCTTATTGTTCTAGTGGATCTCCCTTTTTATTTTCAAATTCAAAGAGAGGCATTTTATGAAACTCTCACAATAAAGACCACAAAACATTTATGTGAAAAATTTCACAGGAGAACATCCATGAGGAGATATGAGCAGGGAGGTGGAGAACAGGAACAAGTGATTTGTGAAGTTTTGGAAGTGGTTTTCATGTTATTAGGAACAGAAAATTCCAAACATTGGACTTCTCCAAGAAAGAGAATTTGGAAAATAATTACTTTTTCATTGATGGGAATGGTTAATCTTCATAAAAACAATAATTTCAATTTTGATTTTTTAAATTTTGAATTTAATGTGGAGTATAGAGAAAAACACTGCCATCTAAATTGAAACCAATTCTGAAAAGAGAGCATGCAATTTCAAAAATTATGTCAAGACTATCTAAACTATCCTTCCTTGATTTTTGAAATTAAGGTGTGGTGATAGTAACGTGGTTTCAGAGTGTTTGTGATTTTGAAGGAAACTCTGCTCCGCATTAATAGCTCTCCTCACAATTTTCTCCTTATGCAGGAGCTGAAAGCAAGACCAGAGAGCAGGGCACATTTCCCCAGCACTGTAACATTTAAGCTGTGAAAAAGCTTTAATTGGTGAGGCCCTGGGCAGGCACAGCCCCACAGCAGTGGCAGCAGCAGCCCATCCCCAGCTCAGGGAGGGACAGCCTGCGTGTCCACAGGGCTGGCATGGATGAGCTCCTGGGCATTGTGCTGCCACCACCCTGCGTCCCCACACACCACAGGACACTGCTGACCTAGTTTTCAGGCTTTTCTGGCCAGACATGAGAGACCAGAGAAGAGTATTTTGTAACCAATCAAGATGAAGTGGGGATAGTGGGAAGTGACTCTCTGGACCATCTGCTCAAACCCACAGAGAGCCAGAGGTGATGGAAATGCATTGTTACTACAGGATTTTCCATTTACATTCCCCCAGACACCTAGGGTAGTCTCTAGCTGACGTAATACAGAACTCCACATAGGAGATATCTGCATCTACGCCAGCCAGCCGAGGCTCCCTTTGTACTTCATCAAAAAGAACCCAGGGTTTCTCTAGTATACAATTCTTTTTATCTTAAAAATAGTCACCTAAAATAGGTTAGATGAATTTTTCCACATAGAAGTGCCTACTTCTTGATCACACAAGAACCCTGGTACACTAGCTGAAAGGAGATATCCCCAGCCCACACTTCCAAACCCAGGTCAGGTGAAGACCAGAGCCCTCCTGCCCTGGACATGTCTGGGAACATCCCCAGCTTCACAGCACCAAACCTCTCTCCCACGCTGTCACCCCTCATTGGATTCATCAACCAACTCCTCTGCTCAAATTCCTTATGGCTCAGAAGCAGAAACAGGAAAACAAAAATGCCAAGCCCAAGTAATTTTTCTCACACCAGATGTCTGCATGTACAGCACTCATATGGGTAAGGTGCATTAAACACAGCAGTTTCAAAGGCCTGAAATAAATGAAAGGTGACACTAAGAAGATAGAGTAAAAAGAATTACATCAGTGAATAAAGACTGAGTCTTTTGGGGCCAAAAGTCAAGAAAAGCTACATGTCTTTCCACTATATGAGAAGAAGCTCAAATAACATTTAGAAAGGGTTAACGTAAGGGAATTGTGTACCCTTTGTACAACTCTGAACCCCTGCTGTACTGGAAAGTGAAACATTAGAACAAAACTGAAACTGGAAAGCTTTTATGACAATTCAAAACAATTGTTTAAAAGGAATTTAGCCAGGTTTATAATTATTTTTTTCTTAAGTATGTGATTTGGAAAACAAAGAGATATTGCCAGGAATCATAATTACAACATTTTGGGGTTGAACAATATAGACAACATAACACTTTTCTTCATGTTTTCAGTTAGACTTTTCCTATAATTGGGATAGTGACAATTTAGGAAAGTTAAAATTAACATTTTGTATTTTAGGGTTCACAATTTTCATGGCTGCAATATTGTACTGAGAAACTGCATTCTCAGAGACAAAATAGAATATCTTGTTCATGTGAATGTTCGATGTCAAGAACTGATTTGCCATGTACAGGGTCTTTTATTAACTTCCTAGGTCACCAATTTACAGAAGTTTTCAAACTCTCAAGTTTACAAAATGGGATGCTTTTGTTTCCTATGCCTGTCTTGGCAAACTGTTCCATGAGGCACCCCAGAATGTAGGAATGTGCAAGGTGGAGTTACACATCATTTGCAGTGAGTTGCACACATGAAAACCAGTAGCTGTTCTGTCTTATTTACAGAGTAATACTGGCAATGTATCCTAATGTCATTTCAAAATGTCTATGCTTTTAAGAAATTAATGTACATGTACAACCCAAAAACAATGCAATGCTTCAGTTCATCACATCTTAAGCCTGAAGCAGAATTTTTTTCTTATTTGGGTAGGATTACCAGCATGCCTTGGAATTTTCACTTTAGAAATAATTTGCTTATCAATGTCACTTTCAGTGACTGTTCCACTGCTGGGTTTTAGAGGGGCTGGGGGGCTGTGTTTGTTTAATAAGAACAAAAATATATGCCTTTAAATGAGCTGACACATAGCTATCATGTTATTGTGTCATTCCATTACAAAGGAATCCCTTTAATAACAAAGAAAAGACAACCAGCTTTTAAGTCATACTGGGATATGTTGTAGCATTCCTGTCAGAAATGATACACATTAGGATAGACTCAGCCAATCTGAGTGCAAATCAGCACTACTCAGAAAATACCAAAGCTAAAGAATATTTGTTAGCTCAGGCCATGCCCTAATTACAGCACATAAACGTTTCTCGTTAACACCATTGCTAATAAAGCCCTGGCTTCACATCCCTTTAACCAGCTACTAACTCAGAAAACTAGGTAAGAATAGAAAAATAACTTTGAAGAACCAACATATTGTTCTTTACACAACAGTAAAACTATTTTTAGACTTGCTTAAGCCCGTAAGAATCCACCAGGCTGATCACCCTGAGGACAGAGTAGAAGGAGAGACTCCAGATGTCAGCCATACGGTGAAAGACAGAAATAAAGTGATACTCAGACAGCTCAATTATACCTGGCTGCCCACCCCCATGGGTGAAAATCTCAAGGGCATAATTTCCCCTGCTGCACTAAAAGCTGCTCCATGGCTGAATTCACAGATCTGCAGAAGGCAGCTTTTCTGCCTTTCCACGTCCTTTATCCAACATTTCAAGGGTTTGAGGTCTCCACATGACCCAGGTTCAGCCCTCCTTCAGTTAGAGGAAGGGAAACACATCTCCCCAGCTGCCACTGCTTGGGCTGGCTGGAATAGAGAGATAAATCAGTCCTGTTAACACTGTCCTTCTGGTATAAATAAATAAGCATTGCAGACATAGATGTGCCATTCAATTGATAAGCAGCCATTTACTGAACTACAAGATCATTTGCTTAATTTTCGTTGTTAGTGAATATCTAAGTTTTTATTTGTTTGTTTTTGGGGTGTTTTTTTTGTTTTGTTTTGGGTTGTAGGGTTTTTTGGGTTTTGGGGTTTTTTGTTTGTTTGGTTTTGTTTTTTTTATAATTTTTTGTTTTATTTTGGGAGATTTTGCTTTGTTTTTATGTGAAATTGTTGCATCACGAGTTTCCAAGGAAGTCCCACTCAAAAGGAATTGACAACACAGTAATTAGGAAATGCACATTTAATCACGGGACACCTGAGAGACATCAGTCAAAGAGAGCATTCCATTCTCAGCTCAGTGCCAAAGCTACCAGGTTATAAAGTGCTCTGCTGAAGAGTTTCCCAAAGGCTTCTGATTGAAACAGCTTCATTTAATACAAAGAATTCAGACAGCTCATGCAAGAATCCTCCCCTTGCTTCTTGATTGCCACTCACGTTCTGGAGTAGTGACAACTTAATTAGTTGAAATAAAACAGTAGCAAAGCCAAAGACTGAACACCCTGGACAAAACATCCTATCTTGGGCAGGCCAGTGCTCTGTCCTGGGCAGCAGCGGGGGTTCAAAACACCAGGGGCTCATGACAGAGCACAGCTCTCCTCCCTTTGCTCATGAATGAAGCTACAACACTGTTTTCAAGCCCTGTGCATGATCATATATTGAGTCATGATTTGTTTCCATTTTTTTAATTTCAGCAAAAACAACAAGTACTTTTATATTACTATTGTCTGAGGCTCACTCCGCACCCTAGTAACTCTAGTAGGGTAAGCCTGGGACTTGAGCGGCATGAACAGGATAAAAGATACAAAGAGGCTCTTTTCTCTTAGGGGGTTCTGTGGTTTATTTTTTTGTGGTTTTCAGAGAGAGTTTTTCAAGGACAAGGATCTTTTCTAGGGTCAGGAAGGGGAGGGGGAGTTGACATCCTGCCAATAGGGTAAAGCAGAGGAGATAGGGTCAGTCCATAGGTATTAGAGGGGTCACAGGAGTCAAGGGACATATCATTCTCAATACATCTTGGGTAGTGGGTTACAACACTTTTAGAGGTAACTTTTCTCTCTTCCTAGTGAAGGACGCCCAAAACACAATTATCTGTCCCCCTCATGGCAGATCTTGCATCCAAAAAGCCAAGTATCCGTATTTTCTGCTTGAAAGGAAGCTAATCCAAAGGCCACATATGGCAAGTCAAGGCTCATGGCATTAAAAATACAGAATCAGTTCCCTTGCATTCATACTGTCCCTGAGAAACAATTAAACACAAGGACCTTTGCAGCATGTCTATAATCAGGACATAGAACGCAAGAGTGTGTACTCTATCCTCAGAACCAAGAAGAAAAATCAGGAATTTTAAAGATCCGCATTCTGTTAATCCCTTTTAAATTACCATGACATGTCTTTTGCCAGGGATTATTTTAAAAATATAATTATAAATTACTTCAATATTTTAATTCCAATCGAGAGGGCAGTGCAACAGAGCTGGAGTTCTGCAATTCAAATCCACTGAATATTTATGTGGGGAAAAATGTTTTGGAGTTGCTCCTAGAACTGGAGCAATTAGCAAATAAACATCCTCCTCCACAAAACTGCCCGTAGCCCAGCCGAAACACTGAATCGGAGCAAACAAAAGTAGGTTTAAATTGCTGTCCACCTAAACTCACATCCATACTTTCCACTTATTTAAGCTGAAATCTAACCGAAATGTTACTCTTATTAAAGGAGAAACTAAGAAATACACTTTTTCAGGACTGCATATCTAAAATTACATTTCCAATAAGAACATACAGACAAACTAATTAAACAGTGAATTGAATCCAAAGTAACTTACAAGATAGGCAGTTGCTTAATGAGAACATGCAGTTGATGCATTTGTGTTCCATTATTAAACATGGAGGCAATCCTCAAGTAATTTTATAGCATAAGGGATCATGTTTGTTATTTGTTAAGTACTTCAAAAATTATACATAAGTGCTTATAAACCAAATGCACTATTCAAATTGCATTCTAATTTCTCCCTTGGCTAATTTTTTAGAGTTTCAAAAGAAGACATATAATATCTTCTTCCCATTATATAACGCAACACAACTATTATTGGTGTAATAATGTCAGATTTTAATAACTTCATCATAACAGTACATTCCACATTTAGAGATTTATAGATATAAGCAAACATGGTGAGACACACTTTTTTGCAACTTCAAAATATTAAGCAGTCCGTAAGTGTGTATGAATCTGAGGGCATCTGCCCCACCACATGCTTCTGATATGGGAAACAGAAATTCATATCAGGGACAATCTCCTTAAGAATATGTTTACATCCCAGATCCCCCTGATATGTGAGCTCCTCCTCTTAATTTTGTCACAATTCTTCTGGCCAGACTAGAAGACAAGTTTTAGAAACAGACTGCCTTAATTTCTGTACAGAAGATGAAGAGATATCACAATTCTAGAAGCTTCTTCTCTTGAACTTGAAATCATTTCAAATACAGATATCATCTCAGTATATCCAGCTTCTCAGAACCTTCATCTCTCATATCAGCCTTTAATTTTTTCCTTAAACTGGCAAGCAAAGCTCTACACGACCACCCTGCTCTGACAGCACAGCACAGGCTGCTCTCCTGCTCATGCAGAATCAGGGAGTGAAAGACAGTGATCTATAAAGTTGTCTCTGTGGAAAGCTGAAAGAGCAAGATGCAGAAGACAGTGCAGAAGAATGAAGTGTCTCGGCAAGCCATGGATTTGGGAATCACTTTCTGGATACCTCAAACAATCCTCAAGAGCAGTAGGTGTTTGCCAACCCCAATTCATACACTGCTTTTTCCTGCTTCTAGCACTAGTAGGACACAATTGTATTGAAAGATCCACATCACAGTCAGGCATCCACCCAAGAGCCCAAACATTGTTGGGCAGCCACATTTACTCTATTTCAGCACAGCAAGGTTTGCCAGGAAGGGTTTGTCACAAGCATTCTGAGGTGTGCTCACAGAGGAGGCTCAAACACCGCACAGCTCTACTCCTACACCCATTTACCTGCGTGTCATGGAATGATATCTGGAGTTCATAGTTCTTCAGCATCCATCTATGCTTGTATAGATGTTTCAAGGCTAAATGGACCGCGGGCAGCACATCTGCTGTTAGGTTTTTCTGACTAATGAGGCAGCTGTTGGGTAAAAGCCCGAGAAGAGAGAGGCGAGTCCGATTCAGCTCCTCAGAGCGCCTGATTATTAGTAACACAAACAGCATCAGAGTGTCCAGTTTCCAGCTCCAGAAAACCATCTTTTTTGGTGCTTTTCTTCTTTTTCTTTCTCTTGCCCAGCAGCCCACATCCCCTGAAGAGAAGGCCTCAGATACGCTGGCTGCCCGACATTTTGTGCCTTTCCTTGCTCCAGTCAGCTATGTGCCTCTAAGAAAGCAGCTAATTGTTATTAAAGGATAAAGACCTCTCTACGACTGGCTTTTCCAATTTGGACAGTAATCCAGCTCACAGCAGCACTGTGAATCAATACTTCACAAGAATAATCTCTAGGCAAATTGCTCTGCCAAGTCTAATTTTAAACATGTGTCATTTTAAACATTCTGTAGGAGAAATATTCAACCATAGGTGACAAATCAATACACAAACTCATATGATTCCTTTGAAAATAGATATTCTAGGGGTTGACCAAAGTGGCAAACAGCAACCTGCGTGCCATTGAGTCAGAAGATTGCTTTAGTTTGTTTTATCTTTCACAAACACATTTTTCTATTGGATTCATACACATCAAACAGAGAATGTGAAGTCTTGCATATCAATAATATTTTATATACCTCTAGTGCAAAAGCTGCATCAGTTCAAAGCTGTACATCCTCTTCCTGGTTCTGCTTTTTGTTAGAAACTCCATGCTTTCCTTAAAATCAGTGGTAGTTGTGAGAAAATTTAGCATTCAGGCCTGCTCCTCCCATCTACAGGCACATAGCTTTTGACAGGCATTTCACATATTGTTGTAGCTAGCTAAGTAATTTCAACACACTATTTGCAGTTCTCCAAGCAATACACCAGGCTACGAAACGGAACGGATGCTGCACACGCTGAAATGCAGAGAAAATAGTAATGCTGGAGAAAATCTTCCCTGCTGCTAATCAAAACTCAGCAGGGTGAGAAGGGATTATACACAGGATCACCACACCATAGGAGAACCTGCATCTCTGCTGCTCATCCCTCAGACAAGCAGCAACTTCCCTGCTCCTGTCACAGTAACAGTGCCACTGTTCTCTGGAGTGACCCCACTTCTCCATCCAAGCAGCCAGCTCTCCCCAACCACATCCCACACCTACTGGAATGCTGTCACAGGCAAGGGAAGAAAACATAAGGGCCAAGCCTAGTGGCACAGAGAGGAAGGAAATCTGGGAGATGCTTACTTCTCCAAGTAGAAAAAAGCTCTGATTTTCAGCAAGTCTCATTATACATGCAGGTGGAAAGCAAATTGCTTCACCACCTTGTGGTAATTCAAGGTTTCAAAAGAATTCCCTGTGCCAAGCTGGGATGGAAACCCAAAACCTCAAAGGTTTTCATGACTCAATAATCTGAAAGGAAAACAAATGGAAGGGCTCATAAGCAGAAGGTTAATTTGGTATAAATCAAATTTGAAATTATATGTTCAGAGTTTGGCGATTTATTTTATGAATGGCTGACATTTAAAAAAAAACAAAAGCATTACTTTGCTGCAGAAAGTCAGGTTAGCTTGTCTAATTTTAATTTTAAAAACACAGCATTCCAGGTCAACAAATTATTCTGAAACTGACATGCAACTAAGACATTTTTACAGAAAATCTCCACATAAATTCTAGTTATAAACATTCTAATTTATAATTAAGATATATATGTCACATGACATGAGGGCATGGAAGTAAATAGATAAATAAAATTAAAAGGAGCAAAATAATAATGTATAAATAATCAAAAAATGTCTGCCTTGGGCCCAGCAAATAGCTCCAAGCAGGTGATATGCTCAATTAATCACTAACTGTCCACAGCGACCCTTCTGCCAACACACCTGTGCAACTGGATGGACAAGAAAAGAGCCCAATGCATTCATATAAACAAACACAAGGTGAAACAGAAATAGCCTTGCTTAGGATGGAGAAAAAACCTTGCACAACCTTTGCTTTTTTTCGTCACCATTGCCCATAGTCAGAAAGCAGCAAGGCTGTGTGGAGCCCTTCATGTGGGGATGGAGATACTGGTTTTCTTCCTGTACAAGGCTATGGCCAAATCAAATGCAGTAAGATCAAAATTTATAATGGATACTTCCTAGACCAAGAAATTTAACACATTGTCTGGGCACAACACTTAGTAGGAAGCACACTCTCACAGCACAGTCTGCATAGCAACAATTTAACACAATGACTTAATAGGTATTTTCCATTCCTAAGCCTCATGATTCTATAATGTGATTACTGAAAACACATTTTTAAAACTTTTTTTTAACTTAAGATGAAATTCCTCCCAGAGCAGAGGGCCAGTTTAGGCCAAGATGTTGCTTAAATCCCATTTAATACCTTTCTTAGAGGCTTAAATTGGATTTTGTTGTCAAATAGTCCTTGGACCAGCCTTCCTTATCAGCATTATTTCAGCATTGACTACACTAATGAAGAGGCGAGGAAAGCAGGCATTCATGCTGCCAAACCTCAGCAGTTAAGGTGTTCTGAACTCCTCTTCCTCGTATGCCCAAATCTTCTCACCAGCTAAGTGAGAACATGGGACTCCACTGAGTCATAGCTTTGGCTCACAGGTAGGTAACAAAAGAAAATGTGGTTTGACTATCCACTACCCTCTTCAGCATTCAAAAAGATCCAAATCTGCCACCACACCTCACTGAGCCCCTGTTGCTTACCCAGTGCATTTAACTTCGTGAGAGAGCAAATCAGAGGCCATGAAATAATTTTCACCACCATAGGGATGGACACACATTTAAGGGACCTTGTTCTATAGATCCATGAAGACACACCTTATTCTATAGATCCATGACCAGTTTCAACCTCGACCAGTCTTTTTCTCTTCAGGTGCTACTTCTGTGTGCCTTCAGCATGGCTGCATTTAACTCATGCCTGGCAAAGGAGCAAACAAGATTATGAACTACAGCAGCCTCCTGTCCTGAAAATCGTGCTTCCTGACAGAAACACTCAACTATCTAACCAGACAATTGTTTCCTATATAGTATTTTTATTACTGACTAATCCTGTAAAACTTGCGTCAAAACAAGCATGTGTGTTTTCATTTTTATTAATAAAATATCTATATATGCCACACTCATGATTGATCATATAGGTATCATCTTCATTTTCAGAATAGCACCTCCTGAGGCTTAATACCTACAAAAGCATATAACTAAGCCTCTGTTGCACATTTGAAGATAGAGTCTTTCAAGTGAGTTTGCCCAACGCCCTCAAAATTTACTACTAAAATACAACAATGGTGAAATTTTAAGATGATAAATCAACTCACTGCATATTACCTCCGCTTGTCAAATGTGAAGCTCTTGAAATAGCACTAATTTTGAAACTCGATTTCAATGTCAGAAAAAGAAGGCCATTTGACTTTAGACACTGCCTTCCACAGTTTTGGGGAGTTTTACCAACGGTCAGTCACTGCTGTTGAGTACATTAAAGTAACTTTTGCAAGATTTAGCTGAAAAACTTAGGACAGAGCTGGTGACCAGATGACTCACTGTTGGCATCTCCTTTGTGAGTTCCACACAAACTGAGTAATATTCAGAAAGGGAAACTGTAGGAGGAAATTGTGCTCCCTCATAGAAGCACAATCCCTGAGAACTTAAAAATAGAAAAAACCCCAAACACCTGGCATAAATATGTTGTCCATAGCCAGTACTTTCCAAAGGCAAAAGGAGAAATCTTTTCAATGTTGTCCTCTTTGCCACATTATCCTCTAATTTTATATCATTTAAAATTCAGTTCTCAATCCCCTGATCAGTATTTCTGAACTGTAAATCACTTAAACAGTTATTAGTTCATGTAAAAGCTTGATTATAGACTGTATTAACTATGTTAAAGGCTGGCTATATATTTAAGCTATATGTCACCTCATGCCTCCCACACACAGCTTCCTCCCCCTCGAGTAACACCCATTAACATTTATAGGATGTTCTAATCCGAGCCTCACATGTAAGTTTTTTTCAAAGCAGGTTATCATTCACCCTTTCTTGTCCCACGTGTCTCTGCTCTTGTTGCTTAATCACTCAGTGTAATTAGAGTACAGAGCACTCATATATCCTAAGAAACCTTGGTAATGCATTTGAAACCAACACATTTATTGTGCATGGCAACTCCTGTTCTGACCAAGCCTCTACCTACTGCCAAGAGCAGCTTCACTATTGAGATACTACTGTCTGCTGTAACACGTCCCAGCTTTTGAAGTAGTTGCTATCCAGATTTGCTTGTATCTAGAGAATTTCACTTTGAGAGAGCAAATGAAAATTTAGTTTTGCCTCAAACACTAGTGTCTCACTCCTTGTGTGTAGGCTGAAAAATTTCTCTGCCTCCTTTTCCTCTTTCCCAGTAGTGCAACACAAAAATCAAATTAATTTGCTCCATTCTGAACAGAAGGCTTGGAAAAAAGAGATAAAATTACTACAATATACAGCAACGGTGAGACAACTCCTGAAGTAATAGATGAAATTCTAGTGGCAGCACTTGGAGAACAAAGATGACAAACTGCAAAGATTGAGAAGAAAGACACAAGAACGCATAAAATGATGAGGGGAAAAAAAACAAAATCAGCAATTCATTCTATCTAGCTTAATGTTCAGAGGTGGCTTAATCTGTAACTTGTCCCATAGTGGATGAAAAAGTGATTTCTAATAATACCAAACTTTTGAGCAGTTAAGGAAAATACACTTTCTACCTTTCTGTAAACTATTCTCTTTTAACTAAATAACCTTTGTTAAATCTGTAAAAAAACATGTTTGCTGCTGTAACTACAGTAAGGGCTTCTGGTGAAATTGAGGTAACACCTGATACCCACCAGCGACATAATCATGCCAGCCATGGACCTGCCTTGAGTAACACGGCCCTAGGGACATAACACTCCCACTATGTCACTCCTTTACTTCATACAAGCTGTTATTTTTGCCAAGGTCAAACACACCGTTTTCAAATATGTGTTAATTATAAAAATTACTACTTTTCATTTATTTTTTTTTTTAATATCCATACCTTGCATATTTCTCAACTACAAGATCCTTGAGATGCAATAATCTAATTTAAAAATAAATTTAATACTGCCATCGATCCTGAAAGGATTTCTATCCCAAAGGCTGAGTGAAATCAGCATTTTATTCCACCAGGCAATTTGAAACTGTAAAGCAAGTAACGATGAGTGCCTTTGTTCTTAATTAAAAGTGGCAATTCTAGGTCTCCTCCTCATAGAAGCACTGCATTTTCATAGGTGGGCTGGCTTTCTAAAGTGCTGAGCATTCAGCAATTCCCACTGTTGTTGACAGAAAATGCAAATCACTCTGTGCTTTTGGAAAGCAAATCTTTTGTTCAGGGACCTAACTAGAAACTCTTAAAAAAACAAAACAAAACAAACAAACAAAAAAATTTATGTGGAGCTGATACTATTGGCATGCTTCACAGCAAAAAATGAGGAGCAGAGGGGAGCTTGGCTAAGTTTAAAGATGCAAAACTTTTTGTATCACTTTATATACAGGGAGCTATTGGAGCTTAGATTTCTTTTGCTGCATCGCTCAGTCTTGCTGCCACTAGCACATCCCTCCAGATTAGATTCTCACCGACATCATGGAATTTTGTCCTGCTTCCAATTTTTAGAAAGAAAGTGGATAGAGAAAAAAAAGAGGAAGTTGGCTTTCTCTCTTGATCAACCTTCTGTAAATTATTAATAATTCTGGCTTGCCAAACTCACAGGGGGAAATAGAAAGTAAAACCCAAGGTGCTTTCACAGAACTTTAAAATTATATGGAAGACCCCCACAAAAACACACAGCTTAATATTTCTATACCGTATGTACACAGGACAATATACCTACATGGTGCTGGTGAGATAAACATGTGTGCAAATCTGAATGGCAACACTTGAAAAATGTTATGTGTTGTATTTTATACCACGCTAAGTGTTAGTCTGTCAAAAATGGTCCCTTCATACAGAGTAAAGATAGTAAAGAAAGAGATTTATTCTTTACTAGAAAAACACTTAATTCCCTGTGAAAAGAGGAGCAGTAAACAGTGGAAAGGAAGTTAATTAGCATCCCAAAAGGGGCCTCTTACTACTCCCTGGAGGTTTTGGATGTAAAATGGTTACTTAGACACTTATTGTGTGTATGAATCTTCGCATAACTCTGTAGTTCAACGAAGCTGCAGCAGAAGCTGAGGCCTACCCTCAGTAAATGGTAAATCAGAATACAAAACTATTTTAAGGACATAAAAGTTCAATAAATAGATTCTTTTAGAGGTATGTGGTGGTGATTATTTGATAAATAAAACAAAAGATATTATGGAAATAATTTAAACAGACAAGATATGTTCCTCTGATGGGGATTGGGCAAAAAAGGGTCTTACAAAAAAAGTGGGGATAAAGAAGAAAATCAGTTCAGCCAAGAATTCCAAACAGGTTCTGCAGAACCATCTACTCAGTGACAGAGCACATGAACCTGGCAGACCCAGCTTGCAAAGAAGCAAGGTTTCCACATAAAGTCTGTGACAATCTGACAAAGTGAAGAAGTCTTCTGATTCCATCAGGATCCAATCCATCAGAGTGCTTCATACAAGGGAAGGATCCCCTAGACAGCCCTAAAAGTCAGAAAGCTTTGATCCCCTTCTTTTACTGGTGGCATCACGAGCCTGTAGCTGAGCCTGTAGCTAAGGTGTAGTAGGAAAGGTGGTGTATGAAAAAAAAATTTGAGCTGGGTATTGTAAGGAGGGTGGTGTATGTAAAAAAAAATTGAGCTGCTGCTTTCACAGCTTCAGTGGCTGCAGGGTCAGACGAGTTTAAGCTGGAAATAACAATGGACCTTTAAAGGGATTTCAAGCAAATCACAGAGAAAAGTTGTCCAGGGACAAGGATTTTGGGGGATCCTTAAGATCGAAAGGCTTTCTGAAGGAAATATTCTAGCTTGCAGTAGAGTGGGCAGAAATCTCCAGCTGAAATACATGGTTTGTGTTGTAAAATGTGGATAATCCTAATGGTCCTCTGATCTTAGAACTCATTAATTATTTAAAGAAAGTACCATGGCCATAGTAGGAAACCTAAGTTTTCTAATCCTATCACTCTAAGTCGTGATGCTCACTTTAAAGCAATTAGTCCATTATCTGGGCCTTCATCTCTCAGAAGCCTCAGTAACAACAATTTGGACAATCCTGCTGAATTAGCCCCTATATTCTTCATTCTTTGTGAGTATAGTTTTCACGCAGAAGGTGGATATTTGTCTTTGTTAGCTTTCCTCTTCACATTTGAGAAAACTTGCTTGAAAAATGCAATGGATAAAATTGTCAGAAATAAAGGCTGATGATAATGAAAAATTAATGGCATAGAAATTGCGCATCAATCACTGACTTAGCAATGAGATTACATGGCTATTCCATCACAAGGGGAAAAAAAGGAAATAAAAAAAGTGCTTGCCACTCAGTACATGCCATTTCCACTCAACAGGCAGTATCAAGCAGTCCCCAAATCCAGCAGGTCTTACCCACAGTAAAAGCCTTTGTAAATAGAGAAATCCCTGCTTAGCAAAGAAGGCACCCCCTAAACGTCCAGTGGCATGGCAAGGGGAGACACAGGGTGACTGAAGATGTATTCCACCTGTTCTCAGGGGCGCCACCTTCTTTAGGTCATAGCAATGGTGTGGCTGAGTGAGCTTGCTTAAGAAGTCAGGCTGCTGGGCCATTATTGCTGGAGCCCAAGAACCACGAAAGTACTGCAAATCTCATTTCTTGCTCAGCTAGACCCACAAATCAGGGAACAGTGCATCTGGCTGCTGAAAACTTTGAGGCTCTGTCAGTGATTTAGTTCCAAGATTCCTAGTACAAAAATAAATTTGAAAAAATATGACGTATGTGCGCTGTACCATCTCAGTTTGGAATCCCACAGTCTGAAATAGGCTTCCTGGGATATATGGGGCTGCTGTGTATTAATAGACATCTCCACAAGATTGAGTCATAGCTGTGCTCGCTGATCTCAGTATACATCTCTGCTAACCCCAGCTGCCCCAAAAACTATCCAAGTCAAACGAATCATGGGAGGGTTTTCGTCTGTTAACTTCCACCACTTGATTCCTTGAGCCAGACCTCTGCATGCAATGGATCAACCCTTCCTAAGGAAAAGTATCTCCTTTCCTGTCACAGCAATGGTCTCCACTTGACTTTTCATGAAAGACCTGTTTGGTTCCCAGACTCTACAGTTTGTTCAAAGGCATTATTCTTCTGCCTTATGCCATGGAAGCATCCATAAAACAATGAAACTGAAAGCTTGATATGGACATGTATCATCATACTCAGATTATTAATGCAAGATGATGTTTTGCAACCTTGACATGCAATGCTATTTATGATATCATTCTAAACAGTTACATGTATATAATTAAAACAATATAAACAGAGTATCAATAACTTTCTTTGTGAATGCCATCATTAAATCTCTCTCCTCTCTGTTTTCCCTTGTAAATATTTTCTTCACAGTTATCACCAGGATATTACATCCCATCTTTTCCACGAACTTGGGCAATTAACTCTGACTGATAACCATATAAGAGGACAGGGTCTTTCTACTCTTTCTTCAAATGCAAATAGATACTACTTCCTAGATTTATTCCAAAAAATAGTTTTTCCATGCTAATGGAGTGTATTTCACATTTGAATTGAAAGATCCCATAACAGTGAGTTTTGCAGTATGCATAGGCTAAGTTACACAAGAAATTGCAAGACATATGCCAGAAACTGTCTTTAATCTCTTTGCAGAGATATTTAGAGGATATACATTCTGCAGGTCTGGGATCCGCACCCAGAGGAGTGGGTGCAGTGAATACATGATTTCTCTCCTCTCCCCACCCACATCCTAACATCAGCGGAGAAGCCAGCACAGAATTAACATAAACACTTAACTTTTCGATTATTCCCTCCAAGTTTACAAAACTCTAAAGCAAAAGGAGGTTATGTCGTAAAGGGAGTCATGTTACACGGAAGTCAAAGGGGACACTGACTATTTAAAGAAGTGTGTCCCTTCCAAGCAGAGTGTCGCCAGCAGAGCAGACAGTGACTGTCACCACACAGGTGGCGTAGTACATTTTAATGCCTCACTCTCTGCAAATATCAGACAGCACAAGCACTTGGTAGTATTTAAAGGTAAGAAATTACCCAACTACCTCAAGACGTGCCAGACACATGCTCACCTGATGATACAAGAACAAATGTCTGCCAGCTCTGTCTGCTGTAAACTGGACTCACTTTCAGACCCTGACATCTCCTGTGTGCTCAGCTGGTATCCTCAGATGACCACAACACTGCCTTACCTGTCCCACTGAGAGCACTACAGAAATCAAAGAAAGGCTCCAGGCAATTTAGTGCTCAGAGCATTCACAAGCATGACAGGACTCAGCCCCAGGGACCCCACTTGACTTTGGTACATCATGCCTCCTCTTGCAAATCCAGGCACTGTTGGAGTGACTTGGATTGATGCCTCCTAAGACAGAGGGCTTAACCAACACACCACATGCACTGCTTTAGGGGGTGGGCCCCTGCTCAGTCCTGTTACGGTAATGGTGAGTTTTTCAGAGAACAACTAGCAGTTGTTTGTCCCTCTGAGGACCACCATGTGGACAGTGTCTGCAGTGGACAGACACCTTATTCTGTACCAGTGACACAAACCTGCTCTCCTGTTTCCAGAATGTTCTCCCCATACTTAGCAAAAGTGAATAGCTCTCTTATTTCCGCTTGAGGGAGCAAGACATGAGTGGATTTTGTTGACACCACTCACGACTGGACTTTCTGGAAGAGGCATCTTTATTTGGTGGTTCAGGGTCCTTTAAAACTTAGAATAGCTGGCAAGAATGACTCAGACAGGTGCACAGCCTTTCTTAAGCTGTGAGAGTTTTACTGAAAACATATGCACTTATTTATTAAAAAAGAAGAAGGAAACAAAGTCTACCCATACTATCCCTAGACTGTAATTTCTTGTCAGGTAGATTAGGAAAGGCACTTTCTACTTAGTTACAGAATAGAAAAAGGCAAATATGCATCAAATATCAATAAGTTTATTTTTTCCTTCAGATTTTGTGGAGTCCTGTGCATTTTCCAGAGCTCACCCCCCTATGCCAACCCACTATTTAAAAGTATTAGAATGTATTGTTTCACAAAAATGAGATTATATCATGATTACCACAAGGTATTTGTTGTAGTTAGAGAAAATTAAATAATCTCATCCCTCCAGTATAAAAATACTTTCCTCTTTGTGATAATATATCCACTTGCTTCAGGAAGATTGTTTTTTCAGCTGGTCAAGACTCTGAACTTCAGAAACAAGTGCTTTCTTGGTTACACATATCTAGACTCAAAACACGCTCATACTGTCTGTGCATCACTTGCAGCACTGCTCCTACACGAAATCAGAAAATCCAGCACATATTAGGGGGAAGATGTCCAGATGTAGAAGGACAGATATCCAACTTCCATTAGTTTCCTTTGCCTTCTTCACAATGCCTCTTCTTCCAGTTACTATATGGTCAGTTTTTGCCTGATACAAATCAAATACTGCTGAAATTGGTAATAAGGTCCACTAGAATGATAAATGCTTTATTTTAGGGTTATTCTGCTTTTTTCCTCCAACAGATGTGTGTCAGTGTGCTTAAGCTGAAATCATCTTTCCTGATTATTGTGCATCTTGAGCTATATCTAGTGTTTGTAGAGGCTTTTCTTTCATTATTTTGTAAAATATTTGTTTGCTTTTTCAACCTGCTAAAGCTACAATCACAGGGACGGAAAAAAAAAGAGCTATTGTATCACGGTTGTTGATCTGAAGCCATAAACTATCAAGCACCCTTAAGTTCTAGGACTTGGTCCAAGGGCCGCTGGAATCAGTGCATTACTGCCATTAATTTCAATGGGGTTTGGATGAGACTCTGAAGAGATGATCATTTTATAAATTCTTGAGTTTCTAAAATAACACAATTATGAAATTTTGCCCAAGAGTCTCATCTAGAGAGTCCCACGCTCATTGAAATGAACAGCACAAAGGAAAGTCACTTAGACCAGAGTTCTGCAAATGCCTACGTTTGAGCTTTGTTTTATTGGCTGAGCCTGCATAGGAATGCCCAAATAGATAGAGACATGCCCATGAAGTAGCAAAATAGACTGGATCAGGATCACACTCCAAGCATATTTAAAGACCAAAAAATACCCCAAACTGGAAACCTTTTCATTTCTGTATGTGATGTAACCTGTGGGCATATTTCATAACAAAGATGCAATTCACACAATCACAACTGAGACATAAACGAAACATTGTACTTAGGTGCTTAATTCAATTTAAATGCTTTGAAAAACACTAGAGCTGCTGCTCATGTCCTCAAAGGTTAACGAGTTCAAGTGCTGACAAACAGCAGTTGACCTTAGAAGGCACACTGCAGCTCTTCAGATGGCTGGTCAGAAAGCAAAGGCATTATAATACTTCCTTATACAACCAGAACTATCAAGCCAGCTAGAATGTTCAGTTCAATCCTGACAGAATGAACCTGAATGCATAATATTTATTATTTTTAAAAATCTAGTCTGTTTACTTTTGTTATTTTTCACAAGCACTTAGTTAAAGCGTTACGGAAAATTACAATACAAAGATCAGACTGCAACAATGAGGGATTTTGGAGAGACACAAGGGAGAATACATGAGTTAATAAATCACTGCCATACATTTCCCAAGCATTACAAATACACTGCAATTATTTCTCAAGCTATTAAAAAATCCCATGTGTTCAAGGCTCTACATTCTCTCTTTCAAGAGCCAACAATGTCACGAGCACCACCTGTGAAGCCCTGAGAGGGAGAACTACTCCCTGGTCTCTGATTATGCAATGATAAGGATCCAGGCCCTTCGGGCATATCTATTTATTGGCAGCCTCAGAAAATAGGCTGAGAATCAAGTGGGTATGATGAGCCAGCTAACTTCCTGCTTACCATAAGTGCACCGAAGGAAAAAGGTAATGTCTGAACTCAGTGAAAAAGTTTGTGATGCCATTAGGTATTTAATGGCTGTTCCAGGCATTAGTCTATTCTGTTCGGGTGCAGTCAATCCAGCACACTTCATGGACACTAACTTATTTACTTGTCACTATTAAGCATGCAATAATGATCCAACAGTACTCCAAACGTATACCTTCATCTGACTTAGCATTCCATAATCATCCATTTATTAATTGCTTAAAAGCATTCAAAGCAACACAGCAAGCTGGCACCATGACCCTGATTTCTTATGTCCCTGGAGTACAAAACAGTAAAAATGCAATTTTTAAGAAACTGATGCTCATTCCCGAACAAACAGGGTAATTTTTTTCCTGAATATTTTAATGATAACTACCTAGCTCAGAACCCAAAATCTCTACTAAGAACGTCACAATATTTTGACTGCAATGAAGTGCAGCATGTTATTGATTAAGATATTATTGTGCAAAGAAGGGACATCCTGCCTAGGCTTCTCTAATTCCTATGCATATGTTATTTTTGTAATAATTCTATCCAAGGGAAGAACTAATATAGAATAATGTAATGAAAACAGGATTAGGAGAACTGTGATTTTTTCCCAAACATGCATCTCACTTTATGAGACAGGTAATGCCATTCAGAAAATCCCCCATAATTCTTTTCATTACAATTGCAGAGTTCCCTGAGATTAATTTTGTTAAGGAAACTAGCAGCTACTCTAGGCTGATCTTGCCTGTATTCCCTGTCAGTATCTAGTCTTGTTCACACAACACAACAGGATAGCACCCTGCTCCTTGCTAAGTGACATCTTCAGCAGTATTGCCCTCCATGCATTTCTACTCAGAGATAAAAAAAAAAAAAAAAAAAAAAAAAAAAAAAAGCCCACTATGACAAATTTATGTCAATAAAAAGCAGCCACCCTGGAAAGAGAGGCCTTCGGTAGTCATTTCAGGGACGGAAACACTGTCACGAAACAGTACAGCCTGTCATTGCTGCTCGTTCCCTCATGGATCCTGAGAACCGAAGGGGAGCAGACAGGGGCTTCCTTAAATTACAGCCGGGAAGATTTTCAGCAGTCACTTGCTTTACCGGGGGTTGTCTTGGAAGCGAGCCCCGGCCGCCAGCATTACACAAGAAGCGACTGCCATCTTCAGGGGAGCCCCGGTACCGGACCCGCGCGCATCCTCCGCCAACACACAGGTACCGAAGTTGTGACAAAAATCAAAGGCAGTCGTAGGCGGGTGGTAGTGGC
Source organism: Catharus ustulatus (assembly GCF_009819885.2). Taxonomy (NCBI): domain Eukaryota; kingdom Metazoa; phylum Chordata; class Aves; order Passeriformes; family Turdidae; genus Catharus; species Catharus ustulatus. The sequence continues at coordinate 96,704,359 of NC_046221.1, read as the reverse complement.
CACCAACTCGACAAAAGCCCTCGCCTCGCTCCCTGCCTCTCTCTCCCAGGTGAAGGGAGTGTGTTTCCTTGCTCAACCCCTCTCCCAGCCCTGCCGGCTGCCGGCAGCGCTCCGGAACGGGGGCAGGCATCCCGCCGCGCTGGCGGCGCTCCGCGGGGACCGGCACTGCAAATTTAGTTCTTCCCGAGAAGCGAGCGCCTCCGCTCTTCGCCGCCCGCCCGCCACGCACCCCCGGGCGAGCGCTCAGCCGGAGGGCAGGGACGAGGGGAAACTCGGCGAAACCCTGCGAGAGCCTCCCCGCCGCCTCCTGAAGCTACGGCTGCGATCGCTGCCCTTCGCGTCCCGCCGCCGCATGGGATAAGCCGGGCTGGCAGCGTGAGCCCGTTGGCGGAGCGGGGGAGCGGAGCGCCCGGCGTGCATCTGTTGCTGAGCGGGTGGCGGCTGGCACAGGGATGCGGCCGCGGCTTCGCTGGGCGAGGCTGCTTTCCTCCCACCGGTGTGCGTGCGTGCCAAGGGCAGCGGATCCCAGCCACCGCCGTGCACCCCCTCCGCCCGGGCACCCGTCATGGGCCCACCCCCGCGCTGCAGGCGACTCCCGGACAGGGGCACTCCTGGGGCGGCGGGGCGAGCCCCAGCGGCCGGGGCAGCCGCTCCTGATAATACCGGGCGGCCAGGATAGGGCCCGCCGGCTCCACGTCCCCCACCTCGGCCGCCGGTCCCTGCACATCTGCCGGCAGCCTGCGGGATCGGGCGGGCAAGGCGGTTCGGAGGCGGCGCGCACGGCCCCGCCGGCAGCCGCAGCCCCGGCCCGGGCGTCCGCGCTGCCCTTGCGCCCCGGTACCCGCAGCGCCCCGGGACTGGGCGGCGGCGCCTCCCCCTGCGCCCGGCGGCGCGGGGCCCGCGGCGGTCCCTACCTCCGTGTCGTAGAGCCGCAGGTCCAGGAAATAGGGGTTGAGCAGGGACTCGTTGCGGATCTGATCCATGGCCAGCTGCACGGCGGGCAGCACTCCCCGGCCGATCCTGCTCTTCTGGTCCTCCTCGGACTGGCTGAGCGGCATCAAGCCCATGATGGAGATCGGCGTGGTGGCGTTGGGGGGCAGCCCGGCCGCCCCCCGGGAGCTGCCCCGCGGCCAGCCCCAGCCCGGCGGCGCCCAGCCCAGGCACAGGAGCAGCAGTAGCATGGCAGGGTTGGAGGTGGCAGCGGCCGGTCTCCGCGGAGAGGGATGCATGCTGCTGGATGGGGAGGAGGAGGAGGAGGAGGACTGAGGGTGGGGGAACGGGCTGAGCGGCGGAAGAGAGCCGAGCCCCTCTCAGTCTGGGCGCATCCCCCGGCGGTAGAAGCCAAGGCGGGAAGAAAAGATCTGCCTCACTCCGCTTCCTCGGGAGCCTCGGGGTCTCCTCTCTCTTTCCCCCCACCCCCCCTCCCCTCCCCTGGCAATAATCCTTCTGGCAATGGCGCCTACTCCTTCCCAGGTCTGCCAGCTGCAACCACCAGGAGCAATAAATAAATAAATAACCACCACCACCACGCACACAGAGACACGGTCCCCACCACCCTCCTCCGCTCTCCCCGGCGGCACAGCAAGGGAGCGGGACCTGCCTCTGCCTCCCCGGCAGCTCTCCCCCCTCTCCGCTCAGGGAGGGACAGCACCTCTCAGGCGCGGGGGGGTGAGCCCAGCAGCCCTCATTGAACACCTCCTTCCTTCCCCCTCCTCCTCTTCCTCCAAAAGGGTGAAGAGGGAAAAAAAAAAGGGATGCTCCGGCAGAAAACGCCGAAAAGGAAAAAGCCTCCCCTAGAGCCGGGGAGGCGGAGGAGGGTGCCGAGCCGGGGCGGGGGTGCTAATGCCGCATTCCGCGGGAGCCGGGGCGCCAGGTGCCGCCTGCGCCCTTCCTCCGGAGCGGGCAGAGCAGCCGGGCACGACGCGCGGCCGGGGGCAGAGCAAAGTGTGCGGCGGCGGGGGCCGGGCCGAGCTCCCCCTCACGGCATCACCGTTCGCCGCCTGTGGGTCGGGCACCTTGTCCAGGTGGAGCTGCCAAGGCGGGGAGTGCGAGCTGCGGGCGCTGCCCAGGGGCGGGCAGGGCAGGCCGGCGCGGTGCCCCCAGGCGCGACCCGCCCGGCACAGGCGCGGGGCCGCGGGCAGCGCTGCCCGGCACGGGCGGGCTCCGCGCTCCCGGCCGCCCTCCCCCGCGCACACGCGGCACGCACACACGCTCCCACTCGGGCTCGGCACCCCGCACACGCACACGCGCAGCCAGCCCGGGCCACGGCAGCTCTGCGGCACGCAGGAGCGCGGCGTTTCGCTACAGCAAAAATCGTGGGTTTGTTGGGTTTTTTTTCTTTTTTTTTTAATTAAAAAAAAGGGTTGTGTTTTTTTTTCCCCGCAGAATTGGCGGTTTTTTGGGAGATTGACACCGCTTGGATTACCAAAAAAAAAAAAAAAAAAAAAAAAATTGAAAAAAAGAAGAAGAAGAAAATTTAGGGCTGCGGCAGGGCTCTGAGCTTCCCCGAGGGCTGTCGTAACCCTGGGAATAGCCTGTGGGAATCGAGCCCTTTCCAAGCCTGCTCTCTCAAGTAGTTGTCTTCACATCTCAGACGCTGTGGGACACATGTCCCACAGACAGCCCGTGGCTTTTTGCGCTGCTCCCAGGCTAACCCCTCACCCCAGTTCACATTGCCCACCTACATCCATGATCTGTAGAGTCCCAGAGCAGCAATTCACTGAACTGTTTCATCTCAGGTAGATCCCATATAGGAGGTGGTACACACAAAATGCAAAACTTTTCATAACCCTGCCTTAGGCACCTCACTTTCCATACATATTCATAAATTTCCTGAGGTCACTCCAAGCAAACCTTTGAAGATCAACCTAATGCATTTAATTTATATTACACAGCAATGTCAGCACATCTGCAATAAATTGGAAAGAATTTTCAGGGATTAATACATTCTAAGATTGTAAAATCTGACCTTGGGCTACAAGACCTCAACCAGTCATTTCATAACACTTGTTGCATTACAGCCTTTCACTCAGAGTAACGTCCAGCAGTGTTGACTTTAAGGTATCAGTAATAAAGAGTCCATCACATCTCTTGATAAATCATTTCAATCATTAATTAATTTGCTAAAATGTGCATTTCATATTCAGTATCAATTTGTCTTATTCCAACTTCCAACCAGTAGTTCTCATCGTACCTTTATTAGTTCAAGGGGACGTAGAATCAGTGATCTACCAGACATAGGGGATAAGATTAATCACATTTTACTTTTGTAAAATAAGACCAACTTTGCCTTACCTCAAGAGTCATTCCTGGAAGCACTTTCAATGCACCTCTCTTTTTCCCACATTATGTTGAACTGGTGCATCTGACCCTGTGACCTGCCTGCCCTGCACTGCACATAAGTTGCAACCTCAGCACCTTCCTCAGAACCAGTTCCATAGGCTGGGCAGGTTGGGAAACCTAATCCCTAAAGGTAGATCAGGCAGTGTGTTGTCCTTGTGGGGATGTCTCTTTTTATGAAATCATCTACACCATGTTTTGAATTCATACTACCTGAAAGCATCACCTACCTCCTTACTCTTGTGCACTTGGCCTTGCACTAGAATAAATCAAACCATGAGCTTTATTTGTACAAGTGACTTGTCCAGCAGTTTGTCACCTGCAAACTTTCCAGCAACTCATTTTCTTCCAGAAAATTGATTATCATAACACCAAGAACATTCCTAGGATGCCAACAGGAATAGGTGCCATATTGATTTTGTGTAATGCTATTTTTAACCAGAATATCATATGCTAAAGATGTTTTGCCATTCTCAACTTGATATGCAAGTTTGTCTGTCAAAATTCGTTTCACAGAAAATCTTTCTCCACTGCTGGTATGCTGTATCATTCCGTGATTTCCACCAGTGCTTGGTGACCAGAACTACAGCTACTTGGATCAGTTTGGTGATCTTTTTACAATACTGGCAGTTTATTAACACACATTGTCTCTGGGCCATCATCAGCTTTCTAAGATTTGGGCTTTTTTGGGAAGCAATTTCCATGTTTTTGAGAACTCAGTCTTTCTGAAATAAAGCTTGAGGCCAGGTTGTGTGTTACAATAGAATTAGTATCTTGGACATCATTAGCAACTGCTTGCCATCCTTCTTTACTACTGCAGCAGCAGCAAATATCCCTTTGTTAGCTGAAGATTGAAATGCTTCTCCTTGCTTTTCCCAGCACAGGTCAGAAAATGCTACTGGACAGTTCCACTCAGTGTGAAGTTCAAGGCTTGCCCTCATGTGGGAGGCAGAGACCAGCTGACACTGGTGTCCCTGCAGTGCACAGGGAAGGCCAGCGCAGGAGAGCTAGGGCAAAGGAATGCATCTCGGAGCTGCAGAGGTCTGCAGTACGGCTGGAAATCAACTAAAGCAAGCAAAGCTGTGGTTCAAATTACAGTGTTTAACAATGTGGTTCTTCTGACCTTAATCTGTTTGTTGCTGCATTTGCTGTCAGTAAAACAGGGTGCTCTTTCTTCATGGTAATACTGTGAAGACAGATTAATAAGCATTTGGGAAACACTAAGAAACTGTAACATTCAAGTTCTATAAAAACAACCAATCAAGAAAAAAAAATAAAAGGGAAATAAACATGTCACATTAAGAAAATAACTTTTCTTTTTCTGTCTAGAGTTTTGTTATGGGGATGCAAATAAGGCCATATATTGAACAATGCAGATTAGTTAAAGTAAGCCACTCAAAATTTTTCCTGTATATCAGTGAGGCATGTAAAAAAACAAGAAAAAGCCCCCAACAAAAACAAGCCAAAAAAACCCAAGCACCCCCCCACCCCCCAAAACAGGGAATGTATCACAAGAAAATCATGTAGTCTAATAGACACACTGAGTCCAGCTTTTGATTTCACAGAGAAAACCTTTATTTCTGGCACTTAAGTATTTAATTTGCAATCTGAAATTTTCACATTGTCTACATATGTTTTTAACATGATTATATGCTACAGTTATGTTCTGAAAAGCCTGCTGCTTTCCAATTCTCAACACTGAGAAACTTCTTCTTTTTTAGGTACTATTCTGTTTTTATGCATAACAGATGCCCAGGTAACAGCTCATTTTAAATAGGAGGTGGCCCAAAGTAGAATTGCACAAAACTGCTTATTAAAGATTGTGTCAGACACAGCCACTGGCCCCAGCTGCCTTTTTTTTTCCCTTAGAAATCCCTAGAATGTTTTGCTACTCTCAAATTGGCAAAGTGCATTCCCTAGGATGAAATCCTCTGAAGCTGCACACATCCTTTATCTGTTAGGCAAAAAGGCTTTATATTCTCATTTGGTGGTCCACATCAGACATCCTCTGTTTATTCCTTGTTGGCTAAAATATCAGTTCACAAGAATAGTAAAACCTGTTCTCTTAACTCAAAAGTCAAATGTTGCTTTTTTCCTGGCATGTTACCCAGTCATTTCAGTGCTTTAATCATGTGAATCCTTCAACCATATTTCTGTAAAAACATTGTCAAATATCTTTCCGCTAATGATCGCTTCCAATTTCTCAGTTATTACTAAGTCTTCTCACAGTGTATGCACAATTAACAATTTTGTTCTTTATATATTTATGTTTGCTCATTACAGAGTACCTAATTAATTAATTTCACATTTAAGCATCTCTACTGGTATGACTCCCTTGACCACTCTTTCTTCAGTTGCAACTTAAGTATCCTCAGTCCATGGATAAAGTCAAGAAACTCAGAAAACTGATTTTTCCCTTAACACCAGCAAATAAATTGCATCTGCTGCAACTCCTTACCCACTCTGGGAGATGCACAAAATATGCTATGCAGTCCCTTAAGCCAGCAACTCACTTCCTGTATGTATTTTCCTGTATATTCATCTTCTTATTACTTTTGGAGAGGTCACTGGTAAGGTCCTGCCCTGTTGTTGTCTCCAGCCACCTTTGCAAATCCTGGAGCCATGCAATTCCTTTCAGTCCTGACTGGGACTGGCCTAATTAGGCTTTGTCTATTCATAAAAAATATCAGTAAATAGTGAATTAAAAAAAAATGAAAGTTGTTAATCTAGGCATAGTAATTTTAGTACTGCATGTACTGCATGTTTTTCCTCTGTAAATGAGAAATGTCACAATACTGCAGTGCTGCAATTCAAACTCAGCTATTGCTGTTGCACCTCAACAGAACAGGGGAGAGCTCTCCCATCCATCTTTTCACCCCCTCCCAAGGGCTTTCCCACCCACCTCAGCTAACTTCCTAGCACAAAGTTCCATATTTGTTAAAAGAGTATACAGCATTCTCAAACACTGCCAAAAAAACCTGCACAGTTGCAATACACACATAACTGCATGATCCTGACCCTACAGTCTCTCCAGACACCTCGATTGCTGTCTTTATATCAGGGAATCAGGACAAAGCTCAACTAACTTCAAGTTAATCTCCTAATCTAAAGGCCTTAAGAGAGGCAAATGAAGTTAAAAGAGCACCAAATTTTAAATTACCAACCAAGCACTATCACTGTGTAAGTGCCCGTGTTTTCATAAATAGGAAATAGGAGCACAATCTCATCAGTCCTGGTGTTATCAACCAATAAAAATTTCCCCTTGCAGTGCATCTTACCACTTCCTATAAATATAACAAAAATTGAACACAGTTTTGAGTCTCTGTTTTCAGCAGAGCCAGCAAGAAATACTATTTCCAGTTCATGTTGACTGATTGATGTACGATGATGACTGTTGTTTCCAGATGTTTGTGCAAGCTCTAACAATCCCCCAACATAATGGTACAGCAAGGCTGCATATACAGAGGCTTTAGTGGTTTATTTCTTAGAAGGAACTTTCACGTACTGTCTTCTGTTGAAGTGAAAATCCAGTAAATTTTAGCCCTTGTTGAAGACTCACAATTTTTTAATTAAAGGAAACTGGTGAGTGAATAAATGAAAAAAAAAATCATTATCTGGTAATTTCAAATAAATATGATAATTAGGCACCTAACTTCAGTCCGGATGGCTTTAAAAAAAAAAAAAAAAAAAAAAAAGCAAGCAAACAAACAAAAAACTAAAAAAACCTAAACCAATAAATACAGGACTAGAAAGACTAAGAAATAAGCATTGATTTGTGACTAAACTCCTCCAAGTTTTCCGTTTCTATGAGATGTCCAGCCCCATCTCTGCTCAGGAGAAGTCTAAAGTCCACAGTCCATTCCTCAGCAGGTAGCCCTGATCTTTTGCATGAGGAAGTCTGGAGAAGTTAAAGGAAGTCAGAGGATGTGCTTCATGACTCAGATGCTTGATGGAGTCCTTCACCCTCCAAACATGAAGCCAGACATTAATACAACTCCAGTGCATTGAGAAGAAGAAAAGGCTATCAAGGAATAAAAAATGGTGAGTAGAGGGACTAGAAGGCCAACACAGAGGGAGCAAGCTGGTGGCATTGCTCATGTTTGGTGTTTGCTTTTGAACTCAAGTGTGTTTGTCTAGCAAATATGCATCCCAGGCTAGCAGGTTTGCTGGCATGTGTGAAAACATCTTAGCTGGAGGAAGCCAAAACCATCAATACTTCCCTCTGAACAAGAGTAAAGTGAAAAGTTGTATAGAAAATAATTTCCAGTTACTAAGTTTAAGTTGCATACCACCATCTGATGATGAAATCTTGAAATCCCAAGACTAAGAAAACCTCACCGAGAATGGAGGCGAGTGAGAGCTCTGGCTATGATTCTAGTAGCTGAGCTTTTATCAGCTACTAACATTGTTCAATCAGCAGTCAAGAAGGCAAAGCAGAAATTAATAGAAAGTTCTTGCTGTTCTCTCATGTAGCCACCCACTTTTGATTTGGGCTCCACAAAGTGTAAACCACTGTTGCTACAAGGGGAACAGAAACATTACTGAGCTCAGGAAACAGAACTTGAGACACCATAAAATAAAGCAGTCTTCTCCCAAGTGCTGTAGGGATCTAGGCCTAAGAGACCAGCAAAATTATTAAATGAAAACCACTGACCACAAGAAAAAAAATAGTTGATAAGACATTTCCCACTCTATTGAATCACAAAATATTTTATTAATTCTAACATCAGTTTCATCAGTCCAGCCCACAGAGACAAAACTTCAAAGGTGTTCACAAAAACATTCTATCCACATGGCTAAGAAAGTCCTTGGAAGAGCCAATACATGTATCTCCTACAGGCAGAAACCCTCCCCCCACAACCCAATCATATAAATAGATATGCCAAAATGGCATGAGCTTATGGGGATTCAAAGAAAAGGCTGTATATTTTTATAGAAAACATGAACAAAAGTAAATAACAAAACACATACCAAACTCAAAACAGAAGCCAAGACTTCTGAGAGGAAAAAGGTTGAAATTTTCATCCTTCTATGCAGAGAGGCATTCCTTCATCTGACAGAGAAAGAAACTCTTCTTAGGAGCTGAAACCCTTCTAATCAACATGACAATGCTGATGGTCAATGGCCAGATCCATTGCTGTACACACACTCCTGACTGGGCCAGGCAGATCCCACACACCAGGGCTCTAAACATCCTGTACTGGTGCAGGTTGCACCCCATGTCTTCAACAGGACCACATGCAGGGTCAACTCATCTATAGAGTTCCCAGACAAAATACAACTTGTATCCCAAAGGCAATCCTTTTTGTATAAATCTTAGCTGCATTTCACAGAAATCAGTCGCAAAACTGTTCTTAAAATATAATTGTTTTTATACTAATCATTCAAGCACTTAAATTTTAAGATTCATTTTCTCTAACCGTAATTTTGAAATTTTTACAATAGAATTATCGGTAGGTCTTATCTTGAAAGTTTTATGCACATCAAAAATCCACGTAAAGTTAAACTTGGTTGTGCATTCTAGGACACAGCCACACAGCTGCGCCCTTATGAATCCAAATAGCTTTTCCCAAAGCATCACCTTTAAATATTGTTGCCTTCTGCCTTTAAGAAAGATGAGAAAATCCCCATTTTACTTCCAAATCAATCTTAAGCATGATTAGAAACGTGTCAAGGGCCATGAACATCTACAATTTCCAGAACATTTAAGGTATAGTATTGTCGAGCATGTGCAATTTGTATGCATCTAGATTGTTATTTGTGCAAAAACATGCAGACATACTCTGCCTTTATGTGCAAATCCACACTGTCTTCAGTGAGGGCTTTGTGGTAGTCACTTAGGGCAGAATATGGCCTACATTTACCTTCTTGGTATTTAAAAGACAAGAATAACTATTAACAACTATCTATTAAAAGACCCAACTGCAGAATGTTGTAGTAGAAAAATAAACATTTTAAGTTATTGGCAGATTAACATTAGTGCAATTATTTTGACTGCCTGACTTCCACACAGTAGATTTAAAAAATACATTGTCACTTGGAAAAGGAACCTAAGACACTTCAAAAGCAGTTATGTAGCTGCCAAATAAAGAGAAAAGGAGCAGATTCTGTGGCACTTTATGAAGCTCTCAATACTTAGTGCCTTCTAAAGCTCTAGGAAACAACATCCACAGTTTGTCAATTAATTACAGTCCTTTCCATACACTTTCCACATCACTTATGAGATTTTCAAAAGGCTGACTAGAATGGGCACTTTTTTTGCATTCAGCTATGTCCCAGACAACATCTGGATCAAGATCTTTCTTTGAAGAACCATTTTTGGTAGTCTGAGTTGGTGCAAGGCCGCAACAATGGTGCTGGGTTCCCGTTGTAAGCGTTTGCCTCCGCTTGTACGCACTTCTGGGTTTGTGGGTGAAACAAGGTACCGTCCTACAAAAGACAGAAATAAAGTTTGCTCTTCAGGTCTCAAACAATGCAGGCATATCACTGTGTTTTAAAGTAACAGAAAACATTTGCAACAAATAAATATCCCACATATCCTTCCAATGGGGTTGTGCAGTAAAGCCTCAATCCTTGAGGATGTCTGAAACTTTATCAAAAGATCCTGCTTTTAAACTGAGATCAGCATTACTTTATAGTGACTCATGAAGTGACATCTCAGCCTGTAAAGATTTGCTAACATTTGCTTTCATTGCCTTTTCTTACAGGACCAGAATATGGCAGAAAATAACTAAGCCAAGCACAAGCACTACCCAAATTTATCAATTTATTGCACATCTTGTAAGTAAAACATAGATATTATACATTAAGCATAAATGTTGGACCTTTTTTTAGCAAGAAATTTTCCTGTCACTTCATAAGGTATATTTTTGGAGGAAAAAGTAAAAGTATCTAAGCGTGTCCCTTGCCTGCAAAATGTCTGTGGAGCTCACTTGCTTTGCTGAAGGGCAGCACAGCTGCCTCACAGGCGTATAGTCTGACAGGCCTCCACAGTCAGACTCCCCAAAGAACACATTTGAGACCTCAGGCCCCTTTTTATGGCAATCTCCAGTTCAAGTCTCTCATTCCAATCCAGGAGCACTGTCAGCTAGGATAGCAAGCCAGCTGTGGAGGACTGCCCTGCTCTGAGCCCATCCATCCCCTTGGCCTGGGTGACACTTCCACATTCAAGCATTCCCAAGGCCCTGGCAGCTTTGAAAGCAAAATGCCGACACCTTGTTCCTGAGTATAGCCCTGACTCCTGGGGAAGTCTGCTCCTTCCTTCATCAGGAATGTTGCATTTAACTGCATCCTGAGCCACAGCTCCTGACGCCCAGCAGAGTGTGCTTGCTCACAGACTTGCTGACAGACTCAACTGCTGGATTACCTTCCTATTTCCGTCATTATAATTCAAATTTGAGAGTGGATTAATAAGTATCCATCTCAATCATTTTTGACTCGGTGTCCACAAGAGCCCAAGCTGCTGAGAAGGCTGCTCAAATCTTTGATTATGCTCTGTCCATAAGGACAGCTGCCTGACACTACTATGCATGAAGCAAAAGAAATGTGGTGCTGACACCTCACCCATCACTCGCCTTCAAAGGTGGAGACCGGTGCTTTTGATTTAGTGCAGCAGGAGTAAAGGAATTGGAGCAGAGCAGCACATTCAAATCACACACAGGCACAAAGCGATCATGAGAAAGAACATTTAAAGTAATTCCTAAAGTCTCAGATGCTAAAATTTATGGTTAGAAATACAGTGAAAACAGATGCACTCCATAACTTTTTTCAATTTTTTCATTTTCTCAATTTGAAAATTTTAGTTTTCTTGACTACTTCTTGAAGTGACTTAAGATCCTTCAATATGCGTCATCTTAGGGATTAATGTATATGACCTTGAGCAATTTTGTTAAAAGTCAACACTAAAAATGAAACATGATTTATAAAGTCAACCTTTTAAACATTTTTATTTAGTAATATCACTATGAGCTTCAGTCTGGACTAGATTTAGGGAATGGACAGTAATTTTCACCTCATTTTTTTTAGAGTTTACCCTGCTACCTGTCACTGGTGTAGTATCAAAGCGTGATATTTGTCAGCCATGGAGCCTGTAGAGATTAGATGCATTATGCAGACACATTATGTAAATATACCATTTTGATATATTATGTGACCTTTTCCCTTAGCCAAATAACAACACTCCAGAACCTGACCAAGGCCATAATTTTTCATCCAGCTTATTTTCTCTCAGGCATCCAGGAGTTTCTCTTCAGAATCAAAACTACTAAACACAAGTTTTTCTAATATCATGTAGCAGCAGGTGCTTAAAAGCAGAAAAGAGCACAAAGTAATTGGTGGTGTGTGAAGTATTGGGGATATATGGTCATATAAATACAGGGAAATAAGTAAATGAAAGGAGAGCAGAAGTAAGTCAGCCGTGTGACTGGCTGGGGAAGGGTTCTATTGAAGTACCTCAGTCTCAGGAGAAGACATCAGGAGTGACATGCAAGAGAGAATGTTCCCAACCTCCTTGATGTTAACAAGGGTGTTCTCCTTCCTCTCATCTTCCTGTTCTTTATGACTGGAATACTCCCTGCCTGCTACCCTGTTTCTGTGTTCAGATATTAAAAACCAAGGTAGCCTATTTCTCCCAGAGACCTGTGCCAGTGTTGTGTACAATGTCTATGCAGTAAGATAAAAAAATCTTAAAAATTCAACAGTTCTTCCACCCACTCTCAAAAAAAAACCCCAAAAACCAAACCCAAACCCAAGCAGGCATACTTACCTCTCTGAAAATAAAATTCTGGTTTTCAGGAACACTGTGGGCATTTTCTTGACACAAGTTCATTGTCAAGTAGTCAGTCCCCGGGTCGACCGCTGCGCAGGCTTCCGGCTGCCGTGTGTTGTAGCGTATTTCATTATGGGATGTGTACTCGAAAAACTACAAACCCAAGAGAAGAAACAAAGGGCAGCAGTCATTCCATATGCACACAGAGAATATTTGTAAAGAAGTATATACCAAGAGACTATAATTAGGTTCATGAATAAAAGTTGCTGCTGTGAAGAGAAATTCTGCCAGAAATATTCAAGGGTCCTTAACTTCTACTGCTTACTATTTTACAGAAAATCAATCACATCACAGCACTGCTCTGGTAGCACTCAAATTGCATGAAATACTGAATAAATGTCCTGGTATTCCAGCATTAAAGAATTTCCTAAATTCAACTGTAATATTTGACTTCCACATTGAAGGCCCCCTTAAAAATAGGATGGAAAACAGTTCTGGCCTGATATTATGCCTTCTTAATTCAGTTATCACAAAGTAATATTACTTTTAACTAAGGAGTTTCTCGCTGCATAGTTGAAAAAGCAGTTTGGTCCAGGTTCATTTTCAGTTATAATGGTAATTTCCAGTACTAAGGATGCATGCTGATGAGCATTTTGTTCTATAAAGTTTGAAGATATTTGAAGCAATTTGAAGCACTTACAGCTGCTTTTGAACATGAGAAAAAAAAATTCCTTAAAGACAATTTACTATCTTTGCTTGTTGCATGATATTCTACAGAAGTGTTATGAACACGCTCTGAAACTCCTGGCTTCTGTGGTCGTTATGGTTGAAGACTTCCTTAAAATTTTATACTTATCATGGACTTTAGCCAACCTTTGGACTTCATTAAAGAGTAGCAGAGTTTGAGAGTTGTTTGTATTTAGCAAGCTTTATAAATAATTTAGATTACTATAGTGCACGGATGTGTGTTTAGATCTGATTTAGACTATACTCAATAAAGTAGAGGAGAGCTTTATAAACATCAGAAAATTGCTTATTACCCATAGTACAGCTGCATTAGCAGACACCAATAAAAGGATGAGGGAGAGAAGGAATCCTCCTTCGTTTTGTTCCCCCCCTTGAGACAGTAAGGCTTTCTGAAGGGGGTTGTACCAATTCAGAAATGTATATACAGTAATTTCATGACTATAAGGTGCACCCTTTTGACTAAAATTTTGGCCCAAACCCAGAAGTGCACCTTATAGTCCGGTGCGCCTTATATAATGTACAAAGTTGCAAAATTTGCCGGCTCCTGGAGGTGCGCCTTATAGTCTGGTGCGCCTTATGGTCGTGAAATTACTGTACTTGAACTTACCACAAAAACATCCAGGCTAATAACCTTGAAGGAGGAGTTGGAAATGGAGTTTCAGTATAAACAGGACTGTGTGATTAGAAAATCTGCAGCCATCCCCTTCCAAGTGTAAGTGCTCTGATCTAGACTACACTGATAATAGCTGTTCTATGAAATCTGCCCCTCCTATTACCACAATCAGGAATTTCTCTGCCAAGGTGGCCATCACAGCCATACACTGACCAATGCTGCCCACTGCATCACCCCATGGATCCTCATGGCTTTCTTCTCTAGCAATGATGCAAGTGACCAACCAACCCACCCAACCAGAATTCACCTGTTTGCCACCATTCATTTGAGGTAAGCCACAAAGGGAAACGAGTGTTTTGAGAAAGCAACATCAGGTTTGAAGACTCCCTGCAGACATAAGATCCCAGAGACCAGGATTTTCCCTTGAAACCTAATGCTAAGATCTGTTCCTACAATGTAGGTTGCACTATCTTTATATTTGCCTTATAAAAAAAAATCTCATCAACAACAAAAGTAAGTTGTGTGACTATTGGTCCTATTATTATTATTATTTGATTATTATTTATAGCAGCAGCTATTTCCTGGCCTTTAGGCTTTATTCCCAGGTTGACAAACGGAAAACACACCACTTTGGGCACGACAGTGAGATACAGGAACAAGCATTTCAATCCTATGGCTTCTGAAAAAAGAAAAAGCCTCAGTTCTGCTCAGTTGTGTGTGGATGGACACTTTTCACAGCTGCCACTTTCACAAAGCCATATTTAGAGCCTTGCTCATTAGGGGACTTATTAGATATAATAACTCTTTAGCAATTTGTATTACAAGTGAAAGCCTGCAAGCTGCTGTCTGTACCAGATGCATGGTAAATGGAGCAGCTACTAGATCAGAGCACTTCTTACTACTGATATCTTTCCTGAATGGTCTCTCAAGGACTTGCACAAGATTCTGAAGAAGAGCAAGTAAAATGGTTAATTTCTGGATAATTTTAAGGAATGGGGTTATCGTACCAGCAACCAAGCACTCCTGCCTTGTTGCCCAATGAATATAATACAGTTCATTACCCTACACTGCTTCAAAATGAATAAATACTTCAGGTTTTGGGCTTTTCCAAGCCCAAAGGAAGTAAATATCTTCCTCCTCAAAAGGTACAATGGTTTTTAGTTCTCTTTTCTTGCATTCTGTCAGCAGAAAGGAAGCATTTTCAAACTAATCCATGACCCAATAACTAGTAGCCTTTCCTTCTGAGAATCAGTAGTGCTATTGGGAAACTTGATGAAGCCTTTTTCACAGTGTCTCTAGCTTCTGGACAATCTACAGGATATGCCTCAGCTGCATCAGTGTCTCTCTGGTACTGGGGCCAGCAGCAGATTTTGGCTACCTCACTGGACCCTGAAACACACTCAGCTTTCTCTGTGCCAGGCTACTGTTGTTTTGAATGCAAGAAAAAGTTTGCACTTGATGGGAAGAACCAGCAGAGAGGTTACCAGGTCTGCTACTCTTTCTTGCTGAAAACCCAAGCACTTTTGCTAATTTCTTTGTTTCTCTCTCACTATTTATGTCAAACTTTATCAGCTCCAAATGGAGCTTCTGGAAAGAACACTGTCAGTGTTTTCCCATCCTCTTACCACATCAGGTTGATTTCTTGCCACCACATATTGCTGCCCTCTGTACTGCTTCCCAGTCATACCCAGCAGGGCAAAGGGCTTTACTGGTGTTTAATTTCAAAGCCTTTCATTCTCATCTGCGGGGCAGATGCTCCCACAAAATATAAGCAGCCTGAGGTGTAAGCAGTCAGCAACCAGTGTTGTGTGTATTTCCTGCCTCTCTTCCATACACACTCAGCTCTTAACACTGCAGTGTTGTCCTCACCTTCTTGTAAGAGTGAACACACTAATTTTAAAGAATCTCCAGTTAGTTTTCTTGTGCTTACACAAATGGAGTAAAGGAAACCTTCTCAATTAGGCTCAAGGAAGAACAGCAACAAATTACCAGGAACTTTATTTATTCACTGAGATGTAAAACAGGAGCAGGTGCTGGACTTACAGCCCTCTCCTCCCAGCACAGTGCACACAGATATTCAGAGGTCACTAAGTGGAGATTTGCTTCCAGTGAAGAATTTTGCAGTTGTCCCTACATAAAAAGCCACCTGCCTGTGGTGAGGGAACTAGAGCAAAGCTTGGAATGAGGGTTTGCTGCTAAAGCTCTGTATAGGTAATGAATGGAATGAGGAGAACACACTCGAGGAGAAAAGGTAGGAAGAGTTCCGGATTAGGATGGTAGATTCCCTTCCAAGGGGCCAAAGAGAAGTTAAGGGCTGCCTGTCATCAGTAAATATCTCCGAAACTCTGTGGTTGTTGACACTAGAGAATGACCAAACCTTGCCATGATCTTTTCATCAGCAGACAGCAAAGGATGTAAACATGGAAGATTTGGACTGTTTTGATCCTGAAAGTGTCACCTGCCAAGAAATTCGCACCACAAGGAACAGCCTTTTCAGAATTACTGTCAAGAAGGTGGTGGGATGGGAAAGAAATAGAGAAATGTCCTGCTGGTAGGTTTCACAGCTATTTGTGAGACAGAAAATAGAGTGCAAGTCCAGCAAACCCAACTTCTTTTCCCATCTCACTTGTGTTTGTATATCTTGTCTTATTTTAGCCTTCCTCTGTTCCCCTACTCACAACTCTTCCTGCTGTTCACTTATTCTCCTGCAACTACCTGTCACCCCTACTCACATGCCCCTTTGCCAACTGGTATCTCAGCTCCCACATTCAATAATGTGGGTACTCCCTGGCCCTTTCCAATAAAATGTTCTTCAATTATTCTGCTGGATTCACTCCCTCTACTACTCTTTCCTCTACCACACATGCCCTGCTCATCACCTGTTACTCAACCTCTGTCCCAAACTACTACTGCCCTTTGTCATCTTGGCCCTTTCTCCGTAGTTCCTGCTAGCCCTCCCATGCCTTTTGCCCATTTCACTAATCTTGTTTTACCCATTTCCCGTGTTTGGCCTTCCCTCCTCAGATTCTGCAGTTCTCTTGAGTCATCTCATATTTTCCTTTATTGGTTTATACTCCATTCAGGTAGTTTCTCCATTTCTCCTTCCTCCTCCTGCTTGGATGCCAGCAGAGGGAGCGGTCTGCAGTTCCAAGAGAGTTGCTGCTTTCAGCCTGGCGTGTGCTACTGCAGGCACAGGGATGCACCACACCATCAGCAGAGATGGAAGAGCATTAACACCCAGAGATGTGATACCTTACAGTAAATTCAGTTAATCTCTTAGTGCTAGCTAAATAAAGGATAACTGTAAAAATGTCATCTCATGATGATTCATCTCTCAATTCTACGTCTCTTTTGCTTCCACCTTTTATCCTATGTCTTTATTCTTTCTTGGGGAAAGGGATAAAATTTAAACTAACTCTTTTTGCTCAGAGAAATGTAAAAAAATGCAACCCCTCTCCTCTCTGTAATCTGCAATAGAAGGAAAAATAAATCTATAAATACCTTTGGCATGTTAGCATGTAATTCTACACATGAAATGCTTCTTACTTTACAAAAGCAATCAATGTTAATTATAAGAAAGTGACTTGACTGGGTTATCTGATTACTAACTTCTGTATCGATCTACAGAAGTATTCTTAACTTGGGCGTGAATCTGAACTGAGGGAGTAAAAGGGGTGAGGTGGGGCTTAGCATAATTGGCATACATCTGTCAGTATTGACATCCTTTGGCTTTTGTGGTACAAAACTCTCACCCTGCCTTCCCCTGCATCTTGGCCTTAAGGACAGAAATATTATGAAACTTAGGACATAAACCAGACATGAGCTAATAAATAATACTAAATAATAGCTATAATACTTTAGGCAATAAACCTGCTAGCAGCAACAAACCAACTTCCTTTCAAGAGCTGAGGTACATTGCTTTTTCTTTGTAAAGTGCAATTGATATTAGAAGCTTTCTCCTCAATACAGACTTGTTTTACACTCCTCGAGCTTTTATGTGTTGTTGTTTTTTTTAAAAGCAGAGTTCAGAATGATAGCAGATACACTGCTTAACTGGCACATCTATTTCCAAAGATTCTTTTGGATCTGGATTCTTTCCAAAATTCATTTTCCTTCTTTTCCTTTTTCCAAACAATCCTAACTGAATGTTTGGATTAATTTCATTAGGACCTAAACAGTCAAGCCACCCAAGCTGTCACAGGGTTATGTACAAGAGGTCTCACAAGACCTTTGGTACTCGGCAGTGATGAGACCATATCTCAAGTACTGTGTTTACTCTGGGTTAGAAGCCAAAAATCAAGATAGACAGGCAAGTTCATGCCCCATATCAAACATCAAACTTCAATTCTGGAAGGTGGTCACTCAAAACTGTGCAAAACAGCCATTCTAGCATGGCACACAGCGCCCCACAACACTTTTTCCATGACATTTTGCAGAGAGGCTTATAGGCATCAAAACTAACCACAGCTGCACGCAGTTTCAGTCAATATGAAGAAAGAAAACAGTTTCAGAAATTAAAAACAATACAGCAAGAATGAAAGTGTTAAAGAGAACCCCTGCTCTCCTGGACTGTGGAGCCCAAGCCAAAGAGGACATTTCTGTAGGAGGACAGGAGAAGATGTGGTCCAAATCCTCTTGGGTAGTTAGACAAGCACCACAAGGAAGAGACATGATGACAGACACAGGTGGAACTAGGTGAGGTTTCCAATGTTGTTAAGGGCTTTAAAGGCATGGACAGACAAAAGCTCAGGGGGTTTTGGAGATGAGTGGGCACTGACCTATGAGCACTATATGATGTGCTATTAACCCCTGCTAATGAGCTCTGTGGAAAGCCAGAATAAAGGTATGCATGAGTTCCCTGGGCTGGGAAGACACATTGTTAGAATGAAGAAAGTCTGACCTAAGATTCATCAAAATAAAAAGCACTTAGTGCAAGAATCAGAACTTGAACTAAGACCACTTTACTGTGGCAACACATTCTCTCAGCCCTATTGCAGTTACTTGACCATACTTCCCTACATTACAACCATAAGTGTAAGTCAAAATGAAAATAAAACATTATTCTTACCTGATTTTGTCCCATACCATGGCATGGGTAGAGTATCACTGTCTGTCCAGTTACTTGATGTTCATTTTTAGGGTTATAATCAAAGCAGAAGTTTTCCATTCCTCTATTCTTCAGCTAACCAAAACAAAAGAATATTTTAAAATATTAGTCTAAAGTAAAGAAGATATTCTGTAGTCACTCTACACCCATCCTTGCTGGGCTCTGAGATCCAGCCCCAAGCTGGCACAAATCAACTGGAATCAAAGGGATGCAATGGTAACACCTCTCAGACTTATGTGAAATTAAACAGGACGATCTTGACTTTGAGCATTGAAGCAGCTAGACACAATGGCTTCCCCTAGGAATGACACTATGTTCCAATGCATTTGCAAAGGAAGCGAGTAGAAACTATGAAAAACTGTGTTGAAACCCAACAAGTCAGCAACTCATGCAGAACAAAAGAGTCTGCCATGCCTTTTTCCCCCAGGATCTACTTGTTCAATTTTCTTATGAAAAGATGACTACGTACTTTTCTCAGTTTGTCAAATGGGAAATGTTAGGAGGATTTGTTCTCAAAAGGACTCCAGTACCCTCTTGAGGCAGAACAAGAAGACAGATTTTAGGATCAGAAATCTTGAAAGTGGGCAAAATATATCTTTGGAAAGAAACACTAAGTGTGATATTAAATGCTCTTTACTCATGTAGCTGATCTCTGACAGAAAAGGTAGATTAAATTTTAAAATATTAAGTAAGCTAATTTTAAAAACAATAGGCTAGTTAACAAGGATTTGCATTTAAGTATTCAGGAGGTAAAAGAAACGGACAGTAAGTTAAACAATCACATAACAACCACTGATTCCTGGTATTAGCCACATAACCAAATTTGAAATTACACAGGGTTCTGTAAACAAGACTCTGAATGCCCCTGTTACTGAGTGTAATTATATCACAGACAAAAAAGAATAAGCAGAGTAAATCTCAGAAGAGTTAGTTCAGCAAGGTGTAATTTCACTGTTCTTCCCTAGTCATGTTAATCACATCCCAAGTTCTTAAACGTGGAAAATGAGTGGGCACATAGGGATTGCAGGCGGCTAAAACTAAACAAACAAGACAAATCCTGAAGGGCCTAAGCCCACCGCAGAGCAAACCACACAAGTTGGAAAATTAAATACTTGTGTTCTATATATGTTTGCTTTGTCAACTTCTACTTTTAGTGCTACCCAACATCATCTTTCCATTGCTTTGTGCTCATTCCCACATTAGACCACTGCAACCTCCCTTGAGCAGTCAAAAGGAAACCTTTTGTTTATCTTCCTAATGGGAAGTGAGAATTACACTTAGAAAAACAGGAAAGAGAAGCGTCTTACACAGACTATTTTTAACTCTGCCATGGAACTACATTACCCAAACAATAAGCTTCTCATGTTTCTACATTCTACATCAGGAAATAGCAACTTAAAAGTCATAACCACTTAAAATGGTAATTTTATCTCCACAATTTTTGCTGTCAGCTGTCTTCAGGACCAGAGGGTCTCCCATCAGTATATGTAATAACATATGACTCTGCCTGACTGTCCACTGGCTCCAAGGGCAGCAAAGCCTTTATCCATGGTGCCCTTCCAGGCAACCCAAAGACTTCACTAGTGCTCTTTGCCATCAGCCCCTGGCACACACTCAAGTGTGAGCTCCCTTTTGGGAAATTTTAAATCATCTGTTCAAAAATGCCCTGCACCACCAGAACAACAGTACTTCTCCAATGCATGTTACTCAATGCCCAAAAACCCCACAAAAGATGTGTAAAAGCTTACTAAACTTAAGCTTCAATTCATATGGTTTGAAAATGAGGCTGTGCTCCAGGATGTTACCACATATATTCTCTCCTTTTTCTCTTTCATGCATAAATGCTTGTGATACATGCCAACATCGTCCTACATGTACAGGGTCCATATAGTTCACCTGGTTATTTTATTTTGTCATACATTGGTAGATATGCCCACACTTCATCAGGAAGTCCAACTGAGTACCTAATTAGGGGGAATAGTATATTCTAAGCTTTTAAATTACCTTATCTGAAATGACACAAAAACATTTGAAAATCTGACTGCAGCAGCATTTATTTGGAAAAAAAAAACAGACAAAAAACTGCAAACCTGGCCTATGTTCCAAGGCAGTAAAGAAGTATGAGAGAATTTGTGAAATATTTTTCTCTTGTTAAATGAGAATATACAGTTTATGTGCAAGAGCTCTATCAAAACAGTGATCATCCACTCATTTCTGAAGCTATGTTTATTCCCACATCCACCATAAACAACTCATGCAATAAGAACAAAATTTTCTCTGTGACTTACCTTAGTTCTTTTGCAGAATGCTGCATTAGAGAAACAGAAGTAAGAAAAAATGTTGATCACCTTGCCATTGAAACACATCATTCAGATCTAAAACAATGTACCCATGCAGGACTGTTGGCTGTGGTTTTTTACAGCATTTTCCTCCTATTGAAATATTGCTAGTGTCATTCTGTATGCCATTTAGTTACCACTGTTTGGAGCCTGAGATAGGTAACAAACACCAGCTACTGAGATATTCACCACAGACCTTATTCCTTTACTGCTAGGAGATATTTAAATCTATTATTTCCTAATATCTGGACATTTGCATATACACTATACAGATGGCATTCTATGAATAATTCTTAGTTTGAGCTTGCATTTTCTTAAGATAAAGTCCATTGTAAACAAACCATCAACAACAGATTTTTGACATTAAAACTTCATTACATTAGTTGATAAGTACGGCCAATGGAGCACTGCCAAGATTTATCTGCATCCACAAAATAGATCAGAATCCTCTTTATTCTGCCAGTGGCAGTGGTGTTGATCTATTAGTGATATGGACAGATGATACCGTGGGACACAGTAACACATGAATTTGCAGCAAGCCAAACAGCTTCATTAGTACTGATCAAGCATCAGCTTTTACCTCAAAGGTAATCCAAGCAGACACAGGGAATGATTCTACTGAATTCTAATATGAATGCTATTTTCATATCACTTTTTAACTTCTTAAGGGCAATGCTGAAAAGGGCATACAACACTGCTGACTAAAATGCTCTGAAGGAAGGTGACACACTGCTCTTGGATTCATTGGCTCACCCCAGCAAGTCCAGATCTCCCTGGGAAGCTCAAAAACGTATAAGCATGTGGTTCAAACAATGGTGTGCTCACTACCAAACACTTGAATTTCTCCCACTTCCTTTGAAAAAGCCTCTCTCTAGCTTTCAGAGGCTGTAGAGCCAACCAAATGGTGCATATTTTCCTGTGATGGGCATAAGGTCTGACTCCAGGTCTAGTCAGTCCTAATCCTGGCTAAGAAATTCAACCTCAAGTGGCAGCTCTACAAATTGGATTATAATGCAGTTTTAGAGGTATACCCTAGAGAAGGGATACTGATGCCTCTGAGAACTTGGAGCACCAGTCATGCAATAATATATTTGATTACATAATTTAAACCACACAGCTCTCTTCTTCTGCCTATCCATATATACCATGTGTTCTTTAGATAAATTAAATAATGGTCTCTTTCATGTTGTAGCAAAACAAAATTCTTCATAGTTTTAAAGATATAGTTTAAAATCATCCTTCCAATTTTTTAAGATTATATCTAGTTTAAATTAAAAGAAAATTATGACTGAGCACTTGGAAATGAAGATGAGATGGTCTTGGATGAAAAAGGGGAAGGAAGATGTCAAAAGAGAAGTTCAAGTTTTTGATTTCCCAACTGATTCAGTCAGTGATAGATGCCTTTACAGATAGAAGGCAGAAAGAGAGACCAGATAGAAAGTCACAATGCAAGACATCTATCAGCTTAGTTGCTTTACACTCAGCTGAAAGAAATATCAGCTAGAAACTAAGAACAACAAAGAAAAACTTGCCATGTCAGACCATAGTATGGTCGCACTGCCAAGCGATCAGAAAAATTAGAGTAAAATCCTCATTTTTGTGTCACCACTGTTTTTTAAAAGCAATCTTGAGACCAAATTTAAAGCCAAATTCGCCAACTGACCATACTCTTTTATCCTCAGATATGCACCTCAGTGCCAGCCATACTTAACACATTCCTTAGGAGAGAGTAGAGCCCTGACTATTCCTTTGCTTTGCAGCCATGCCTGTCCACAGTCACCGACAGTATGAAAAGATCACAGAGCTGCCCAGTTCCTCATCTTCATCCAGCTGCACAATAGAGCAATGTCACCACACTAATACTGAACACACCAGCTGGCTCAAAGTTCCTCCTACAGTCACCCACACTACCCTTTCCCACGGTAGTCAGGATTTGTAAGCTGGCCAAGTCTCAGCTGTCTAGGTGGGAAATCCGTGCAGAGCTGGGGCTCAAGTCTGGTTACAATTTCACACCTACCTACTGGTAGGTACTTTGACAGTAAGTGCCTGCTCAAGGATGGCCAAATCAGACGCTATGCCAGAAAAAGAGACATCAGCGTGCTACACAAGAGCCTAAATGGCATTATCAGCCTTTCCAGAAGTGCTGACATCTTATTTTAACCCACTGAGTGTCTACCAGCTTTGCTTCCTCCTGGCCCCTCAAAGAAATTATTCAAGTCAGAAGGTTCATATCCCACAAAGTTCCAAAGCTGCATAAAACCCAATGAGAAGCATGAAGATATTTTTCTCCTTTATGGTTCTCAGGAAGTTTGCAGGAATGCAATCATATCTCAGGCAAAAAGGTTCATAATTCAGTATGTTAAAGTAAAGTTTTAGGCAGCTAACCTTTTAGACTACAAAGTTTAGTATGGATATTTTTATCTATGTATCAAGAAAAAAAATGTAGCATAAGAGGCTGCTTGTCAGTGCACAGCCCTGAATGCTGCTCAATAATTCCTGTTATTCCATTTGAATAACACATGGCTGACTTATGGGTAATCTTAGAAATATTTTCAACTTCAGTTCAAAAGTAAAAACCTTTTTGAGGGAGGTAAAAACTCCCATATTCCCTCGTATTCTCTTCGAACAATTAAATAACCTCACACTAAGCTGAGCTGTTATCAAAGCTGACACTTTTAAATACTGTATTTTTGTGAACCAGAAGAGCACTACACAGCAAGGCGGGAGTAAAGAACACCATCAGTGATTCATTGAAGCTAGCAGATGGGACTCAATATCCACAAATCAGCTGAATCAGTAGGTGTCGTTTCTGCACTCTCAGTTTCTCAGAATACGACCGTATTTCCATCACATTTTAAATTCTTCTTCGCCCCCCAAAAATGGTGCATTCTCATTATGCTCACAACTACATGACAGCATTTATGAATTGTTTTTAGAGAAATATAGAGAGCGCACCTAAATTATACTCTAGATACCTCAAGCAGTTCTGAACAAGAGTTATTATTTCTAGGTACTGTCAACCCTTCGCCTGAGGATGACAATTAAATCATAAAAGAAACTGCACAAATCCCTCCTCTTCCCCAGGAGGCTGAGGTACTATCACTGGCACCAGTCTAACCCTTTCTTTTGGAGGGAGAACCATGGAGGCAGAGGGAAGGATAAAATTCCTGAAATGCTCCTGGAAAGTCTTATAAAACCTTAGTGCTTCAACTGTCTCAGACCTTGTCAGTAACAATCCAGCACCAAAGAGCAAAAACTGAAACAATGTTGTACAGGATTTGTTCAAGGTACTGGATAATGGTGGGTAATACCTTTCACAGCAGCGATCACACAGAGATACCATCTCTCCTGCAAGCTCCAAGACAAATGGAGGAGGGTGGCAATGCTCCCAGAGGCTCCTAAGGGCTTTTCTGAGAACTGCTGCCCTCCCTGTGGGAACTCCCACAGCTCCCCAGGGGAAATACAGCTTCCCAGGGGAAACCACAGCATTTCCACATTAGGATCTTTTTCATTCAACAACTTACAAAGCTATCAGGGCAGACTGTGGGGAGACTTGGTTCCTGAATGTTTTGTATGTCCACAGAGATCAGATTTTTTTCCCTTTCCTGAAGGAGATTCAGCAGAGGCTGAGTAACTCAAGGGGAGAGGAGATGTCAGCAAGACGAGGGCTGGATGTGATGCAGCAGTGTGGGAATGCAGCTTAGCTGGATCTGCAGAGTGATCAAGTTACCAGCAAAAAGAACTTTTAGGTCAATGTGGCATTTGGTAATCAGGAAGGTATTTGATACATTTTTGCCTGGTGGAAAGGCACAGTTTTGTGTTCCTAACATCCAGTAGGTGTCTGGTGATTTTTCAGGGCAAACAGGTATTTGCTGCATCATCTCTGCCTTCATCCCTTCCAGATGAGATTCCAGTAATGTGATATACACGGAGCTATAGTTTATATTTGTTTGTAAGCTGCAAAAAGCATAAAGAGCTGTCAACTCTTAGAAGAGGATTCTGATATTGAACCCATTGCCTCTGCCCTTGCAGGTCTAAGGTGACCTCCAGATTAAAAATTAACATGTTGGTTTAATATACACAATCCCTTATGATTTGAAAGCACTTAGCACCAACTCTCTTTCCCATCACCAGAGCATCATCTTTTTCATCAGATAAAATGGACGAACATATGTTTCAAAGTACAGTAATTTCACGACTATAAGGCGCACCCTTTTGACTAAATTTTTCCCTCGAACCCGGAAGTGCGCCTTATAGTCCGGTGCGCCTTATCTGATGTACAAAGCGGCGAAATTTGCCAAACCGGAAGTGTGAGCTGAGAGCCGTGGGGGGAGCCGGAAGTGCCACTGCAGCCGGCTGGGGGCGGGCCCGGAGGCCCGCGGCACTGCCCCTGCCGGGTGGAGGCGGGCCAGGGGGACCAAGGCACCGCCCCTCTCCGGTCCAGGCAGTCCTGGGGCCTCATGGCTGCCGGGTGAATGTGGGCTAGGGAGGCCGCGGCACCCGCCTTCCCGGGTCCAGGCAGTCCCGGGAGCCCACGGCTGCCGGGTGAATGTGGGCAAGGGGGGCCGCGGCACCCCCATTCCCGGGTGGAAGCAGTCCCAGGAGCCCATGGCTGCCGGGTGAATGAGGGCAAGGGGGGCCGCGGCACCCGCCTTCCCGGGTCCAGGCAGTCGCAGGAGCCCATGGCTGCCGGGTGAATGAGGGCAAGGGGGGCCGCGGCACCCGCCTTCCCGGGTCCAGGCAGTCCCGGGAGCCCACGGCTGCCGGGTGAATGTGGGCAAGGGGGGCCGCGGCACCCCCATTCCCGGGTGGAAGCAGTCCCAGGAGCCCACGGCTGCCAGGTGAATGTGGGCAAGGGGGGCCGCGGCACCCCCATTCCCGGGTGGAAGCAGTCCCAGGAGCCCATGGCTGCCAGGTGAATGAGGGCAAGGGGGGCCGCGGTACCCGCCTTCCCGGGTCCAGGCAGTCCCAGGAGCCCATGGCTGCCGGGTGAATGAGGGCAAGGGGGGCCGCGGCACCCGCCTTCCCGGGTCCAGGCAGTCCCGGGAGCCCACGGCTGCCGGGTGAATGTGGGCAAGGGGGGCCGCGGCACCCCCATTCCCGGGTGGAAGCAGTCCCAAGAGCCCATGGCTGCCGGGTGAATGAGGGCAAGGGGGGCCGCGGCACCCCCATTCCCGGGTGGAAGCAGTCCCAGGAGCCCATGGCTGCCGGGTGAATGAGGGCAAGGGGGGCCGCGGCACCCGCCTTCCCGGGTCCAGGCAGTCCCGGGAGCCCACGGCTGCCGGGTGAATGTGGGCAAGGGGGGCCGCGGCACCCCCATTCCCGGGTGGAAGCAGTCCCAGGAGCCCATGGCTGCCAGGTGAATGTGGGCAAGGGGGGCCGCGGCACCCCCATTCCCGGGTGGAAGCAGTCCCAGGAGCCCATGGCTGCCGGGTGAATGAGGGCAAGGGGGGCCGCGGCACCCGCCTTCCCGGGTCCAGGCAGTCCCAGGAGCCCATGGCTGCCGGGTGAATGAGGGCAAGGGGGGCCGCGGCACCCCCATTCCCGGGTGGAAGCAGTCCCAGGAGCCCATGGCTGCCGGGTGAATGAGGGCAAGGGGGGCCGCGGCACCCGCCTTCCCGGGTCCAGGCAGTCCCGGGAGCCCACGGCTGCCGGGTGAATGTGGGCAAGGGGGGCCGCGGCACCCGCCTTCCCGGGTCCAGGCAGTCCCGGGAGCCCACGGCTGCCAGGTGAATGTGGGCAAGGGGGGCCGCGGCACCCCCATTCCCGGGTGGAAGCAGTCCCAGGAGCCCATGGCTGCCAGGTGAATGTGGGCAAGGGGGGCCGCGGCACCCCCATTCCCGGGTGGAAGCAGTCCCAAGAGCCCATGGCTGCCGGGTGAATGAGGGCAAGGGGGGCCGCGGCACCCGCCTTCCCGGGTCCAGGCAGTCCCGGGAGCCCACGGCTGCCGGGTGAATGTGGGCAAGGGGGGCCGCGGCACCCGCCTTCCCGGGTCCAGGCAGTCCCGGGAGCCCACGGCTGCCAGGTGAATGTGGGCAAGGGGGGCCGCGGCACCCCCATTCCCGGGTGGAAGCAGTCCCAGGAGCCCACGGCTGCCGCGTGAATGTGGGCTAGGAAGCCCACGGCAACCCCGCTCCTGGCTCCAGGCAGCCGCGGGAGCCCATGGCTGCCGGATGAAGGCAGGCTAGGGAGCCGGCAGCAGCCCCGTTCCTGGGTCCAGGCAGTCCTGGGGAGCCATGGCTGCCGCGTGAATGTGGGCTAGGAGAGCCACGGCAACCCCGCTCCTGGCTCCAGGCAGCCGCGGGAGCCCATGGCTGCCGGATGAAGGCAGGCTAGGGAGCCGGCAGCAGCCCCGTTCCTGGGTCCAGGCAGTCCTGGGGAGCCATGGCTGCCGCGTGAATGTGGGCTAGGAGGGCCACAGCAACCCCGCTCCTGGCTCCAGGCAGCCGCGGGAGCCCATGGCTGCCGGATGAAGGCAGGCTAGGGAGCCGGCAGCAGCCCCGTTCCTGGGTCCAGGCAGTCCTGGGGAGCCATGGCTGCCGCGTGAATGTGGGCTAGGAGGGCCACGGCAACCCCGCTCCTGGCTCCAGGCAGCCGCGGGAGCCCATGGCTGCCGGATGAAGGCAGGCTAGGGAGCCGGCAGCAGCCCCGTTCCTGGGTCCAGGCAGTCCTGGGGAGCCATGGCTGCCGCGTGAATGTGGGCTAGGAGGGCCACGGCAACCCCGCTCCTGGCTCCAGGCAGCCGCGGGAGCCCATGGCTGCCGGATGAAGGCAGGCTAGGGGGCCGGCAGCAGCCCCGTTCCTGGGTCCAGGCAGTCCTGGGGAGCCATGGCTGCCGCGTGAATGCGGGCTGGGGGGCCGCGGCACCCCCCTTCTCAGGTGGAAGCAGTCCCGGGGGCCCATGGCTGCCGGGTCCAGGGTGGCTCGGTGGCTCGCGGCACCGCCCCTACCGGGTGGAGGTGGCCCCGGGGGCCAATGGCTGCCGGGTGGAGGCGGGGCCTCGGCCAGCAACCCCACGGGGTGAGCTGGGGGCGGGGCCTCACTGCAAAAAAAAAGTGCGCCTTATAGACCGGTGCGCCTTATCTGATCTACAAAGTTGCAAATTTTGCCGAATCCGGGGGATGCGCCTTATAGTCCGGTGCGCCTTATAGTTGTGAAATTACTGTACACTCTTTTTCTTTTCAATTCAACAAGTAAAATAAAACACTTTACTTTTCTCTTTTTTTTTTGTTATGCAATGTTTCAAGAAATAAAAACCTTATCATTTCCAGCCTTTAACAGATCCAAGATATCACTTTGAATTCATGGCAATATTACCTGTTCTCATACTCGGTCACAGAACTCCTTCATAAACAGCATTCCCTTACATAAAGTTCTGATAGAAACCACATTTTAAAGCCTATCAATTTTAACTGAATTCTACCAAAATCCTAAACTGATTTAGGCACAAAAACACCTTCACACTGACTTAGTAGGAGAGCTCAGAGAACTGTGAGCAGGCCCCCTTCTCAGCAGCCACATACCATTCCAAAGAAGCCTGGTCTGTCCTCGGGTACATGAAGTTCTGGATATACGTTCTCCAAAAACCATTTGAAGTCCTTACATTTCAGCTTCTCTCGTAGAAGTCTCCTTTCTGTCACATCTCCATATGGTTCCTGGGGAAAAAAAAATAAAATAAGAAGAAAGAAGAAAAAAAATTAAAAAAAAATATCTAGAACAGATGCTCCCTTTTAAATTATCTGTATACATTATTAGGAACCGTATGTTACAGTGATGAGTAGGACTTCTAGCCAGGAAAAATCACCATGTTTGGGTGCTGGATTTGATTTCATTATCCTTACATTTGTTAAATGTTGACAAAAAAGAATTGGAACTGTGCAAGTAAAACTTTAAAATATTCTAGAAGACAGTTTGTCTGAGAAAACTCCCTGAATCTGCAAGTGAGGAAGCCCTTGAATACAGATTGCCAGAGACTGAGAAGGCGTATTGGAAAATAAAACTTCCTTTAGATAGATAATTGAAAATTTCCAAAGCAGTGAATGAATCTTGAGGATTTTAAATCATACCACTATCCATTTGCAAATTACCTGTATAGTTTTACACTTAGGTGATGAAATTTGTAAAATCTGCTAATGCATCCTTTGAACTTCACCATTTTGGGGGGTGGGAGTATGAAATCTTAAACCTCTAGAGAAAAGCTTTCATTGCAGACTTTTCCCTGTCTATGGACTAGAGCAGAGTTCACATCTTTTTATGTCTGTCTTCAAAAACCTATCTTTATATTGACTAGGGACTTCAGATAGTCAGACATGAGACAGTGTTTGCAGCCCCTAGATTTTTACAGGTCACTTGATGCACTCTTTCATCAAACCACAAATGTATTTGTGTTTCTCAAAGCTGTGGAAATCCAGTGAAAACACAAAGCAGATGTACAGCAGAGGCAGAGAATGCCTGTTTGAATAAACAAACAGCGTGACATATTAGCTCTGCAGTCTGAACATTAATCTTGAAGTGAAACTTCATGGAACCAATTTTTGCAGCTATAGCATCAATCATTTTCCTGTTGTGCTGCAGAATTGAATATTTGGATTTGATGAAGTAAAAAGGTCTGAACTCAACTGCTGCAACAAGTGGTGCACAGAGTATTATGGAAACCAAAGTTCATTGGCAGTTGCTTTAATACAGGGAAAAATAACCTGCATGAGTTTCAGCTTATATCCACTGTGTTATGATAAGCCAATACATGAAACTTCCAGTACTAATACAAAAATATCCTTTAAAGTTAAAGCTTTGTCATTATAGACATAAGATGCCCAGCACTTTACAAGAAAAATTGTCAGCATTTATTGCTCTTTTTGTGTATGACAAGCTGAAATCAGCCTGGCGTTGCCTACGGGCAAATCCCATATTTCTCTCCAAGTCAGGCTCTGATAATAAAACCTAAATGGCTTTTATGATGTTAAAGTAAACCAATTATTACAAATGTGTGGACTATAATAATCTAATTACCCAATTTAATCCAAACAAACACATGATGAAAGCTAACAAAATTCATCTTCTCCAGCATCTCTTTTAAAAGCCTGATGTTTTCAGGAGCAGTTTTCCCTTGCTGTGTCTATTGGGGTTGGTCACTCAAATGAGTGGGGGGCTCCTTGTGCACCATACTGATTCCTCAGGTCTGATCCAGTGCAGCTGGAGGTGGATGCCCAGCAGCCCATCCCAGGCACAAAAGCAGAAAGGCAGTGTTTAGAAAACTTTTCATGCAAAGAGATCATGCTGGGGAGATCAGGCACCTCCAGAAACAAGCAACAGCAGACAATGATTTCTTTGGGGCCTGAATTTCGGACCCTGTGACAGAGGTTTATTTAATTCATTTCTAGACACTGCGAGGACATTTCAGGGTTAACTGTTTTCTAGTTTCCTTCAGGCCCCTCCCAATAAATATGTCCAAGTTATGAATTTGCACACTGCTCTACTGTTTTGACATACTCAATTTTCACAGTAATAATCTCCTGAAAAATTCTGCAATCAATGATCTTGTATTTTCATTTAAAGGAAAATAAAAGTATTAACTTAAAAGAACCTCCAAACCCAACAGAACTGACGCTTGAAACATTTTATTAGGAACATTTTCATTTGAGTTCCCATGACTGATTTTAATTAATTTAATCTTTTCAATATTGATTTTGGTTTTGGTTTGGTGGTTTGTTTTTTTTTTTTTTTTTTTTGCTAAATATAGTGCAGCAGTAAATCAAACATAAAAATCTATTTTGTTTTACATCAGTCCAAAGTTTTACAATTATCACAAGACAGGTAATTTTGCTAAATATTATTACCATGCTGTTCACCTGAAAGTCTGCTATCCACTGAAACTTGTTGATTTGCATTCATTAATTGTTCAATTTTTATTGAGAGTCTTGCATCAGCCATTTCACAGAATTGCACATTTTAGGCTACACAACTCCTCCTTGCTTTGATGACCCCACTTCACATTATTCTTTCATTTATTGATTTAATATTGACACAGATTGGGGCATCTTGTACTCTTAGAAAATTTTTAATTTTTTCCAAGGAATTAAAAATTATACACTTATCCTATGCCTGGGAAAAAGTTTCAGAAGGAATAAGAAATAAACATAAAAAGCACTGCATGTTAAATAGTAGCTTAGTCGATAGTTAGTAGGTTGAAAACAAATTCTGCTGAAATTCCAGGAACAATGGAGTTGAACTCACCAGGCGGGCGTGTGGGTTTCGGTGGTAATAAAGTTGTTTATATCCATCCATCCACACTTCAGCTGCACGCACACTGTTTGCCAAAGCTTTGGAGCGCGAGTATGGAGCTTGTTTGGGGAAAACGTGACCTACATGGGAGCAAGGATGGATCTCAAGGCTTCCTCCACATTGCCATATCTGAGCAAAGAATTGACATATCATTAATTTGAGTCTTTTGCAAGCTCAAGGATATAGTAAGGATAACACCATCTCAAGAATACCATACCATACTACAAGTAACACATACAATAATTTTGTGTCTCATTTGAAGATTGAACTGCATAAAATTAAATCTTTGTTGCTCTAAGTAATTTGCTCTGAGTTCACAAGGAGATAACCACATCTCTGGTTTTATCTGGAGAACAATATTCCTTTCTCAGTTTTATTTTCTCACAATAAGATGTGGTCTACAATATAAGATATGCAAGCATTGTGGAAAAAAAAAACAAAAACCAAAAAGAAACATGGTTTTTTTTTCCAAATTAACCACATAAATAGCTACCTCAAAAAGAAACCAGTAGCTGATAACTAATTTTTACCAGAAATCTATAGATATGTATATATCTATTGTACTGTAAAGCAGACTTGACAAAACAGGTAAGCTTGTTATGTCATCGAAGAACAGCTGTATTCCCATTTGTACATTCACCAATCTAGAAGGGAGGCATAGGCTCCTGGTGATAAAATCCCAATAACCTTTTCCATTGGAAAGCTGGCAAAGGTACCCCAGACCCAACACACAGGAAAAGCAAAGTACTTCTATAACTTATGGTGGTCCAACCAACAACAATGGAACAGCCTCTCCTATCTAAACCAATATTCCTGCTTGATGCCGAGGAAGAACATGCACCTGAATGTGGAATTGGCAGAACCCTGCAAATCATCACTCTGCCCTTGTGCTCATGTTCCTGCCTCTCTGGCTCCCCAGGCTGGGAAATGTACAGCCCATGAGAAAAAGTCCAGAAACAACCATCAAGTGAATCCATTAGCCTCAGCACTCTGTACACATTTTTGTAATTACATTCTTCTCCTCTGAAAACCAAGCACTTTTGGCCGTTCATCTGCACAGCCACTTTCCCATCAGCCATTCTGATCTCAGCTTTGATTACTTGAAAGGAAAGCACAGCTAGATATTTCTTATGTCTATTCAATATTAGGTGTGACCACAACATGGCAGATGCCCCATTTCTGAAGAGGGCCTGAAACAAGGTTTCTGAAATTTAGTCAGATGGGAGGAAGGTGGGGTATGTTGCTGTACTTGAACTAACTTGAGGCTTGAACTAACAGTGGCTGTTATAGACTTTCCATTAAAGATTTAGAATTCTTCTCATGTATTCAACCATGCATAATTGGCAGCTCATCATTCCTTCGTAAATGGAAGACAAAGGAAATTAGCTGCCATAGGCTTAAGGGGTAGAGGTTTGCTCCCTGACAACCTTCTTGTACAAGAAATACAGTTTTAATTACATGTTATTCAAATGAACACAGCAGGAATGAAAGATATGAGGTAGCAAATAAAAGCTCTGCTGCTAACAGTGTCAAAAGATCAGTGTTAGGACTTTTCCCATCTCTCTCTCTGGGAGTTTTAGGGATCTAAAAAGATGAAGGCTTTCAGCTCAGGAGACAGGAATTGGTTTTAGACTGCTAGCTTTTAGGGTTTTTTTTAAAGTTACTTAGAATTTCTCTCAAATTTCTAAATTTGGAAATCAGTAAGTGTCATCTCCATTGATTTGGTTTTGGATACCAACATGGGACTTTATGCATGGCACAATACTGTGTTTAATTACCAAAGTGTAAGCACTCTAACATGTTCACTTTTAAAACAGAGTTTCCTTAAAAATGTAACAATTATCCAATACTCCCTATAGTTGAGTAATACATTACTCAACTATAGGGAGTATTGGATAATTGTTACTTTCTTGATTTAAAATTTTCATTTCTTGTTTTTCAGGTGTGGTTTCTCTCTTCTTTTTTGTTGATTTTCAGGGAAGTAATATATTTGTCATTTGAACAAAGATGATTAAAGGAACTCTACTAAAAAATCTAGAATTCTGTACTGATCTTTTAAACAATCTGCATATTTTCTTAGGTAAGTTATTATACTGCTATTTTAAAAGATACTATGAAACCAACTATCCCCTCTTACTTTAAGACCTCCTTTTTTGAGATTTGTCTCAAAACAATATTTTTCATTATTATTATTTCAATGTTCAGGATGATTTTTTAAAGCTGTGATTTACTATTCAAGATTTGTCAGCAAATATTAAGACCCATAAGTTTATTATTTTAACAATTTCCAATGTCATATTTCACATAAGAAATTTTTATTAATCTTCAATATTGAGATCAATGTGCTTTTTATATTAGGAACAGATGATAAAGACGACTGCAATAAAAATGTAGTTAAGAAGGAAGCACATGTTTCAGCTCTTCCATAATAAAATCTGATTTCAAAGGAATGAAACAAACTGACCATACCTCTGTTAAATTGATGACAAAAAGAGAATTCCATAACAGCTGAATTTTTAATAATTAAAGCTCTCTAAAAAATAACTGTAGGTTGCTAAGCAATACTCATTAAATTCTAAGTATTTCATAAAAACAGTACAAGAATTATCTTGTCATTCTATTACAAAAGAAAATTAAATATACTTCAGCTAAACAATTCCTCAAAAGGTTTATTCATATTCATTTTAATAGAAAAATTATGACTTCTATAAAAAATCAGGTACAAATGAACAGCCATAAAATAAAGCGAGGAATTTAATAGAGAAACTAAAGTTGATTACTAAATGCTAAATAAGTGGCTCTGCAGAACATTCTCCATGAAACTAGTTCAACCTTCTTTAACAGAAAAGCACATAAGGTTTCATGCATATTTTGTAAGCTTACGTATATGTAGGTCTGTTTCTTTACTAGGTCTGGATAACTCACAGCTTTCATTATAAAAGCACATGTTTTTCCTTCACTTCAATAAGAAAACAAGGTGACACTCCTTTTTTCACTTTCACTTTCATCTTGATGCAAGCAGACTATGAGCATATTTTCTTCTGTTTTCAGAGACAGATGGTCGCATTACAAAAAAGTACAGAAAATCTTCAGAATCTCACCTTGGGATTGCCATCCCTGCCAGGGTCTCTGGACAACTGACCTTGTGCTGGGTCAATGAATGCTAAAGAATAAAAGTTCTGCCAGGTCATTCTAACATTTTAAGACTATCTGGAAGAAATAAAAAACATAAAAAGGATGCTACATGCTAAAAAAGGGCAAAATGTGGAAAACCCTACATTTCTGCTGCTCTCTGCTGCAAATTTTTCTTGATGACTTGTGTCTAAGCCCCCAGCGTGGTGCTCATACGCAATCTGATGGAAGCTGGATGGGTGGAGAAGAATCCCACACACATGGACTCACCCTGGCTGCTCTCAATAAGACAGAGTCACAGATCCAGACAAAAAGAAACAATTCAAAAATACTGGAAACACGAAGACCCCAAGTGTTCTGGGGTGTATCATCCAGGCTCATGGGCAGTAACATTTCTGAGAAGAAAGGCCCTTTTGCACATGGTAGGTTGAAGGACAGACCCTAGACCTATTAAGCCTTGGTCCAGAAACAAACTTACATTGCAGCACCACTTGCAAGACGAAGAGCAGAGAGAGGACAGAAGCTGCAACCAGATTCCCTTTGCTCTGAGTACAAGAGGGAGAAGATGAAAGAGCATGTTTTGAATACCTCAGAAAGAGGAATTTCAATGCCCATTATGCCCATGAAGTGAAATTTTATCCAGCCAAATAGCATTAAGCAATCCAAAATCAAGGTACATTGACTCGATTCTGCATTCAGCACGTAGCCTCCATCTCTCTTAGTCATCGTGCTTTTAGCAAAAGCTTTGTCCTTGTTGCACCTCTCAAAACCACAGAGAATTTCTTCAGCTCAGAGCAATCGAAGTGCAAGAAAGAGGAGGCTTGAGGACAAGCCTTTTCATGTCATTGGGAGAGAGTGGTGTTTTCAGAGATGAGAACAACAATAAATTAATTTACAGTGGTTTTGAGTAGTTCTGCTTCCTAATTTTCAGGCCTGACAGGTCTAGAAAACACAAGGACAACAACACTAACAATGATTTATCCCTTCCAACCTCTTGGAACACCGCAGGCAGCCAAAAGAACACAGTTAAACAACATCGTAGCACTCTGCTCTGCTCCACAAAAATCCTCACCACACAGAGCACAAGCACAAGAGCTCCAAATCAAACAGAGCAAAGCATGTTGCCTACAAATGCCCAGATGCTACTGGCAATCTGCACTAGGAAAATTGGCAAGGCCGCGCATATTCATTGGCCATTGCACAGCCTGTCCTGTTAAATCATTTGTCTCCCAGGAGTCTCTTGATCCACCTGCACCTACATGCTGGCTTAGCCCCTTGCAGGTGTTTGTGCATTCTCTCCTGGGGACTCTGCTGCTCCCTTTGTCCTTCTCCTGTGTGCTGGGCCACCTCTGATGCTTCCTCTGTCCCATGAGGAGACCACAGTCCTGCATGCTGAAGGAGTGAAGGCACTGCTCACACACACTACTGCACCCCACAGTGCCCTGGTTCAGGGGAGCCAGTGACATAAAACATGAGACTGGCTGCCAGAGCTTTATAGAGGTCAATGGCAATGGAAGGTTGGTCTAAAGCAGCCGGTACTGGGGCACTCTGAGTCAAAAGGAAGCTGTCTGCAAGCCTTGGTCTCCCCAACAGCAAGACACAAAGAGCAGAAAGCCAAGAGCTGCATGCCAAGTGTGCCATATTAGAGGTTTTCTTCAAGGAGTGGGAGTTCTAAATACACCAGAACTGGAGACTCCTGCTTCAGAGGGTCACAGGGCTGATGGAGGTGGGTCAACTGCTTTGCATTTCAGGTGGAGGCCTGCTGAACCAGACCAAGGCTACTGAGTGGGCTGTTTGGGCTTACATGCCAGAAACTGCTCCCCAGGTGAAAAAGGTGGTGGCCATGAACTTGGATCAAACAGCATTTCCAGCTGAGAAATCTACCTCCAGAGAGAAACCACATCAACTCTGGGCCTGTGCTTGCTATCATCCCTAATAATTTATGTTCCTTATTTTGTTTGTAATTTGTAAATTTTGTTCCTTATTTTTATACCCTCTTTTCTAAGATTTCTGCACTGCTGGAAATGGATTGGAAGAGCAGCCAGGAAGTCTCCATGCTTGTCTGGTTAACACACAGACCATCCAGAGAGACAGTCTGCTGATGTCTCCTTTCTCAATAAAGTGGTTTTGTAGCATTAAAATGCTATTTAACCTTGAAATCTGTCACCACCCGGTAAAAAAGACAAAAACCCTGTACCATGAGCCAATGACTCACAGAAATGCAAACATGACCATCAAAAATAACAGATGATGGGCAGAACAGACAAGGGTAATCCAGGATAGTAAGTTGTGAACTCCCTGAAAGCCAAAAGCAGCCCTAAGCATCTCTCTTACATCACTACTGGATGACTTCAAATGTGATTTGGGGAAACCATAGGCAGCCAGTGCTCGGTGGGAACCAGCCACAGCACTGGTAACAGCTGAGCTGAGGAGAACACTGCTTTGCTGATCAGTGTGGAATGTCCTGGGTCCCCTCTCTTTTCCTGCTGTAAATCCTTTTCCTTGCAGCTATCTGACTCACTTGGTCATGCCTCCTGTGGGGTACAACTCTACAGTTACTGGAGATCTTCCCTCCCACCTTTTATAACCTTTGTATAAACTTTTTCTTAGGTGAAACATATATAGAATAAAGCCTTAAAATCAGTACAGGGGCTGCCTTCTCTGCCCCACTGGGAACTGCTCACTCCATCAACCACAGCAAAAACTCTGAGTCACATCAAAGCACTACAAATCTTCCCAATGACTTCCTTCAAGCTGCAGGATGTAAACTTCACCCACTAGTATCACACCCCTTTTTACATTTTATACTAAGGCTCAAAACAAAGACATGTTTTTAAAATTGCTTTAAAATGGCTATTTGGAAGAAAAGTACAGGTATCCTGATGTGCAAGAACAAGATTCATATAAACACCTTCCAAAATAGTCCCTTCTTAGCACTTGCTTACATTACAGTTACCTCATTAAGTAAAAGGGCATGAAGAAAGAAATAGGAACTTGTTGTATTCTGAGGAAAAGAAACTTTCAATTAAGCCACCTACCCTAAATGAGAACTCAAGGTTTTCTCCTCCCCAGACTTCCATTCCTGTGTCATAGGAACCAAGATAATCAAAATACTTCTTGCTCACAGAAAATAATCCACCTGCCATGGTTGGAGACCTATAAAAGAGAATAGTAACTCTGAACTGAGTAAAAAGAAAAAATATTAAACTAATGCAACAGTTAAAAAAATATAGAATATATTTTTATTTTCTATTTTCTCAGTCTTTTCTGGATACAAAGTAACAGTGAGAAATTTTGTTATAAAAAACTGTAGTGTCTTTGTGTATAAATGAAGAGCCTCTTCACATAACAGAACATTAGTTTCTTTGTGGCAGAACTGTATTAGTTGGCTCTGAAATTCTAAGTGCTTATCTATCTATCTATCTATCTATCTATGTTAAGAATCCCTATCTATTTTACTTAACCAATAATTAAAGAAACACTTGTGCTTTAGTAATTAAAAACAACATTCTTGATCCCACTAACATCAATTGAAAAAACTCTCAGACTTTAATTATTAAGTAAATATAGCCCCTAAAGAGACTTGTTCTCTTTCTAAGAAAATCTACCCACATGTGTGTTCTTAAATTTTTTACTACATTCGGAAGGAAAAAAAAAAAAAATCAGGAGTCATGACTGGTCATCATTGAAGATCACAAGGCCCAGAGTGACAGAGCACACTTAAGGGATGTGCTTCCAGTAGAGTAGAGTGTGCACATGTACATAAGCTTGTATTTGTTCAATATTGTTCCTTATTATTTACAGTTTGAGAATGACTCTCTTTAATGTGCCAAGTATAAAATGCTGGTTAGAACTAAGTTCAGCTGACATTATGTGAATTTTACTAAGTTGCCGCTGAGGTAAATGTTAACAAAAGCAAGATATATGATCAATTGCTCTTAATCTGTCAAAACTAATTTTACCAGCTATCTTTTTGAAGCAACAGTGTCTCACACTGTCATATATCATTTCAAAGAATGGAATGAGATGAGACAAGACAGAAGTAAAAATAACAAACTCCGTAACCAGTCAAGTCCTTCTGGCTCCCTCCAGATCTCATCTTTCCAAACCAAGCTGTTGGTGACACCACTCCCAGCACTGCTGCTTTCTCCAGACACTTGTCGAGCTCACAGTCTTCAGGCTACCATGAAACTTTATCTCTCATCATTTTCCTCTTGGCATGTCAAAGATGATTCTTCTTATCATGAAGAAAAAAATGCATCATATCTGAACTAAACGTTTTAAAAATATTTATTCTATTTGGATTTTTATTTTTTAAGGACTAATACATGCTAAGAAAGACTCAATTACTACTTCACTTTTCCCATTTAAAAAAAAATGTTCATTCAGTTGAGGAAAAGTTCATTAGTATTTGTGAAATGCTGGGTATTAATATCATGATAAGTAACTTACAAAAGACTGAGAAGAAATAATAATTCTGCATTTTTTGTGGTCTATACAATAACAGACAAAAGTACTAACAAAATGACTGTATTAAACATGCTGAACAGGTTAATTTACTACAAAAAACTGCTGAAATTCAGCAACTACCATAGCAGATGGGGCTAGGTTGAACATGGCAGATCATCAGCTATCAGGATCTTGTCTACCATTCCCATTTTCCAGATGCCTTGTTCGTTCTATTCTCTTACCTCTCCTGAAAACACAGTGTCGAGTGACAAATAATACCAATAGATGGCATCTTGTCTTAAAATAAAACAAAACTAACACACATAATGAAGACATCGGCCTGAGCTCTGCAAGTTAGCCCTTCACAGAAACCATGGTGGATAGAGCTGTATTCTTTCACGCCAGTAAAAAACTGGCAAAAGTTTCACCTTTGAAAACAGCACAGTGAACTACAACTATCATTACAGCACAGAAAAAAAAATTTTTCAAAACTACTTTTACCTTCTTACTGGTTGGTGATTTTTTTTTCCTTTTCATTGTTGCCCATCATACATTTTTTTCAACACAGAGCTCTTTGCTTGGCACAGAGGACATCCTCCAGTATTAGTTAATCAGTTACACTCTTTCCATGTGCTGGTAAGCATCTGTAAGAGTTTGCTTAGAGGAGTCAAGAGACTACTTTGCAATAAGTTTTCGATATGGAAGATGAAATATGAATTTCAGTTTTTAGAGCATTATTTTATCCAGGTGCATGGTAAACAGGAGCTATTTTGGAAAAAAAAATGGGGAACTAAACAAAATATCTACTTTTTAGTAATATGTTCATTTCCCAAATACTTTTCAGCGTTTCTGGCATTTTCAGGTGAAATTAAGAACATATTCACAGTTTCATAGGGTGCATAAAAATTAACCTGATCACGTCGGTCTTGGACTTCCTCCGTTTTTGTTCTCTTTCAGGGATGCTATGCCAAGTGAAGACGAGCCGCCAGTCAAATCCACCAATCTGTGGCTCACCAGCATTTCCCAAGTACTCAAATGTATTCCAGTCAATAACATCAATAACAGGGCAGACAACAGCTGTTTCTTCTTCAGCAATCCTGGTATGTTTTTAAAACAAAATGGTGGCTTCCATTAGAAACTTCTCTAAAAATAAAAAATTAGAGGTGACAAGAACAAAGAATGCTTACAATACTAAACCTGAAATTTTGCACCTTTTTAATTCATGCTGCAATAACAAGGAAATTATGATACAATCAATAGAAGAATAATCTCCACTTTCCTACTGGGGATCATCAGGAGGATGTATCAGGATGGACTCTGCTGGCAAGCATCAACCTTCCTGGATGGTGGAAACAAGGTATGCCAGATGGCTTGAGATAACACATTCAGCATCTGGCTTGGCTGCCATAGCCAGCACCACTTTATCAACAAAAAAAAATGTCCATTTTCTTTTGTACAAGTAGCTGTTTTAGAGAACAGTTTGATTGCATAATTTTGCAAAGATAAATAATAAACCAACCAAGCTCTTGACCCTTGAAGTCATGGCTTTTCTTGTAACTGTGATCATCTGCAAATGTGCTGAGTAGTGTAAGACTAACTCAAAAAGAAGCCCTGAGCTTGGAAAAAAAACAAACCTGCAACATGAGAATTAGACATCCAACAATGAAACATAACTGAAGGAGACTTCCAAAAATCCTGGCAATATAGGAGATGAAAAGGAGAAACAAGACAGCACTGCAGAATGACATTTCTAATACCAAGAGTGATTTAAAGATAGTCAGGATCTTTATCATACTAAGAATACATCAGAGCTGATAACATTTCTTGCAGGTCTACTTCTATAAGGAGTTTGTAGAAACTCCCTTCCTCCCATTTCTCAATATCATGCAGGATTCCTTTCCAAAGGGATTCATCCTTACAGAAGGCAGTGGGATTCTTAGCCTTCTCCTCACTTTCTAGAATGGCCTCCTCAGTACTAGGTGCAATGTCAAGCACACAAACTCAAGCCAAGGTCTTTCTCTTAAATCACTGTTCAGCATATTCCCTGTTCTGGTGTTAGACATCCCCTGACAGTTCAGTGAAAGGAAGTAACTTGTTTGACTTAAAGATGCAGGTATGCACTTTAGCCCTGCATCTGTATTTACATATTTCAGAGGTGAACACATTTTATTGTCAAACAAGTAAGAGATGCAGTGCCTCTGTCATTCAAAGGGAGCTCATTACTCATGGAATTGTTAGGCCAAAAACCTGTAGGCTGACTAACGGTTCATACTGTGAAATTACAGTAGCTTGTGATGGTTAAATGTAGCAGAGAACAGCAGCAATTCCAAAGCAGCATTGTCTGAGATGAGAAAGACCGCTTTAATTGTGAAATAGCCTCTTGTTGCTGAAGGGAATATGTGAAGCAGCTGTTTTCTTCTTTATGATCTCCCATTGAGATCTTGCTTGGTAGAGCACACAAAAAGGCTTACATCAATATTGTTATCTCCTGTCTCACTTGCATAAAACTTGGTACAAATCCTCATTGTACTAAGCAATGAAAATGATACACACATGAACAATAAAATGCAAAAATATTTTGCTCCTCCTGTAACAAGTAGGAAAATAAGTAAAATGTAGGTACCTGGCATATGATTTCAATTATTAAAGGAAGGGAGTGAAAAGCCATCACCTTATCTGTAAGTTAAGAGTTAACTAGATGGTACAATGCACAGGCAGCTTACAAATACAACTATGTTTGCACTGCAAAATGCTAACACTGTTGTATTGCTGCCATACATTTGAGTCAGATATGACGCAGAAAAAACCCTTAGAGATGTATGTCTGCATCTGCAGCAAGAAAGGCAGGAATTCCAAGAGAGGACTAACTTTCTACAGTTGGGGATTGTTTAGTTTAAAAAAATCCCAATTCTTCCTCAAGATTGCCATCTAGTGGTGCGCTAAAGTGAAGAAATTGCAGAATCGCCTCCTCATCATACACTTTCTTTAGGGGACAGTTGTTAAACCCATGGTCGTGATTTGATGTTTATCCCTTTTCCTTTCTTCACACTATCATAGTTAGCCCACAGTTACCCGGAATACACTCAGTGTGAAATTTAAAAACAAGGTGAGTATGCCAAGAAAACAAAAAACTGAAACAGTATTCTGGATGTAACTTCAAAGGGACATGGGGAATTTGAAAGCAAAGTTCCACTAGGAACCAGGAAGACTCGC
This sequence comes from Catharus ustulatus, assembly GCF_009819885.2. Classification (NCBI taxonomy): domain Eukaryota; kingdom Metazoa; phylum Chordata; class Aves; order Passeriformes; family Turdidae; genus Catharus; species Catharus ustulatus. Next base: position 96,662,372 of record NC_046221.1, on the reverse strand, counting down.
ACACAAGATACTCTGTGCTTTTAGAAGTCTCTCTCCAGTTTATATTAGGGCTGTTTTTTCTGGTCCTGTAGTCTATAGTACCTGGTGGGAATCTTAACAGGATCCAAACCAAAACACTGGCCTTGAGGAATGACTTTTTAAATTATGTATTAAAGAGAGCAGGTTTTCTATATACAATATTTAGGAGATCTGATTCAGGTCCTGTATCTATCAGTATCTGCTAATGGCATCCAAGGGGGTAAAGCTATAAGATGTTACTAAAAGGGAAAAAGCAACACAGCCTTGCAATGTGATGCAGGACCAGCAGCTGCTGCAGTGAGGTATCAGTGGCTGAACCCATAGCAGGAAAAGGGTATGTGTGGCTGCTGGCTATGGGGGAGGCTTCAAGAATACAACAAATATTCTCAGCTATAACAGAAGGCTAGTATTCTGGTTTCTAGGGGGGTTTTGTTAGAGTTTTGGGAAGGTTCCTTGGTTTTTTGTTGTTTGTTTGCTTGGTTTTAATTAACGGAAGTTTTCTGAACAGGCTGACGGATCTGCAGAATCCAAGAGACTACACAGGCATAAAGTACAGTGGCCCAGGACAGATGGTTTCCAAGTAAGAGCCAGTGTTGACACAACATTAACTCCTCCCTATCCTACACCATGATCTTTTTTATCAGAACCAGTCTGGAAAGGTGGATTTGCTCAGGACTAAGAAGACGGAGTTTATTGACTTGTATTCCATTCTGCTTATGCAAACACTGCCTTGCAGGGCACACATCTTTCCAGATATTCTGCTAATCCACCTCCCAGGCTGACAGAAGTAGCCTCCTTTACCAAGGTAGTTTCAAAGCTGAGGGCATGGACTTGTCTTCCTGAAACCCAAAATTTCCACTGTCTGAAAGAAAAGAGCAGTTTGGCACTCAGGATAAAAAAAAAAAAAAAAAAAGAAAAACCACAATAAAAAGCCAAACAAAAAACCAAACAAAAACAAACAAACAAATACCAAAAAACAACAACACCACCAACATAAAAACCAAAAAAACAAAAAACAAACAAACATAAATAACCAAACCAAAATCCAACCAAACAAAAAAACGCCATGTTGTGTTCTTTCACACTTCCATTTGCTTCCCACAGGCAGGAGACAAACACCAAACACTCCCGGTGTCCCAGAGACCAGACTGCAGTAACCTTTGATGAACCATGAGTCATTTTTCCACTGCAGAAATGGGCCACTGTCTCGCCCCTTCTTCTCCAAAGGGAGAGAAAACCAGCCCAGAGCATAAGCTCACCTTTCCAGCAGTGGCTCCAGCCAGCCCTCGTGGCACTCACAGTGGCAGTCCAGGAAGGTTAGGATGTCTCCTTTTGCCACAGACGCCCCCAGCAGCCGGGCTCGAACCAGCCCCTCTCGCTTATTTGCGCGGATAAGACGCACTTTGCGCAAGCCTGCCACGTAGTTTTCCAAATTCTCCTTTAAATGTTCTGTAAAAAAAAAAAAAGAGGAAATAATACAGTCTGAAATTATTTATGTCATGCTCCTCACTAGCATATTGTTGACAGCAGGGCTCTAAAGATTGTGGCATTTTGAGCTCAGATTCTGCTATACATGTTTAGAAAGGACATGAAAATAGCACAGAACTTGGACACAAATCATGGTCACTTCTAAGAAATTGAACGCTTCACATTTGCACCTGTAATACATTCCCAGATGGATAAGTGCTTCTCAAATGTTACTTAAGACTTTCTGTATAAAAGTTTTATTCTTAACACAATTCATGTGTGGTGGAAAATGCTATCATTGCCATTATGTCCTGTTGTTCAAACAGGACCAAAGAACTAGGTCACTGTCATTATATGAGACACCAGGGGAGCATTGTTGCAATCGAAACTTGCTCAATTCAGGAAACCTGATGTGGTCTGATCAAACTGTAGTCTATCCATGCACACAAGCACTCATGTTACACCACAGAAAATGTGCTTCCCCATTCCAAACTAAATTTGGTCCATAGGCCAAATTTTTTACTGGCACACTACAAGAAAAGCTATTTTTTCAGTGAGAGGCCTTTGTTGTAGTTTTCTGTTATGTGACCTGAACAGCATAACTTTTTCTCCTATGAACTGGCTGACCAAAGAAGCCCATCAACAATCAATATTATTTAGACTCATTCTTCCTACCTTTGTCACTGTAATCATCTACAAGGATAATTTCTTCCAAGAGTATATCTGGAGATGTCTCAAGAACACTATGAACAGTTCGCAGAAGCGTTGACCAAGCCTCATTATAAAAAGCTATCACAACAGAGGTTTTTGGCAGGCTATAATAATCATATTTCTTCTCTCTGCATCTGTAAAGGGGAAAATAACATTTAGTACAAGTGCAAAAGCATTTATTAATTTTCAGGAAAAATTCTCAAATCCACTTGTATGCCGGTTACTAACTGCAAGCAAGAACACAGAAAGGACCTTAAAAGAAAAGCATGTGTGTGGAAAACTGTATAAGAAGACATTTGGAAGTTGCTCTTTCAGAGGTTCCATTTCCAGCATTATGAATAAAATTCTGCAAACTACCAAAAGGTCTAAAAGAAAAATAATAGGAGGTGTTCTGGGCTGGTGTACCTGTAGTAGCTGTCTTTGCACATTTCAAATAGAAGAATAAGCAATGGCCAAAATGTGCCTCAGATTAAAGGGAAAAAATAAAAGAAATGTAAAACCTAAGTGCAGTAAAAACAGTAACATAAACTAGTGATAGCTGTTGCTTTGGAAAATAGAACAAGTGCTAGACAGTAAAAATATAACTGAAGGAACAGCAACATATGAAGAAAAAAACACCACAACCAGCAACAAAACTGAAATGTATGCACACTGAAGCAGAATTTGGAGAGCTACACAACTGGCAAAATCTAATAGTGGAATCCACGAAAACCTAAAACAGATATAGAAATGCATGGGTTTGGCTCTATGGAGAGCCAGAAAGTTTGCAAACCTTTGGATTAAGCTCCAGAATGTATTTCCTATAAATATATATATGAACTTCCCTAAATGAACATAAGGACGCAAAGAAACTTACAGCTGAGCCAAATGTATAAATTCTTTAAAGAATCTCTAAATCTTCTAAAGAATTCTTTAGAAGCATTTCAAAACAACGATGGTATTTTCTACAATTTCTTATCTTTGCTTAGAGTATTCCATATTAGCAATTTTTATTGCCTGGAGTCACCTAGGCTTGTTAGGGGCAGAAAGACAGACTTCAAATTCTGTAGGCTGCTAAATCACATAAGATACCAAAGCAGAAAGAACATCCCTCCAAACAAAACAGAAAAGAAGTGAGTCCTCCAGAACACATACTATGGGGAGTTGAAAAAGGAAATTAAAACTGATCAGTAGAAAACATGACAGGAAAATCCCTTTGGTCAATTTAGGGGAACAAAAATTCCCCAAAACACTAAGAAAATTACATTTAAAGCAAACTGCTTACCTGTAGCTCAATGAGAATATTTTAACAAACTTAAGGTTGTTGTGTCTGAAATTCAAAAAAGCTTAAATTTTTCTTTGAAAATTAGGCAGTATCTATTAAGATCTCTTGTACAGAAAGAAAAAAATCTGAATCTGATTATGCCTAAAATTAAAATTCTTACGAGGGAAACAGAAAGTGAGCAGAGTAGTTCTGTAATAAATACATGAACATGAGGAAGCAACAAGGACAAATGACACTCGAGCAAGAGGTCCCCAAAATCTGCTTAACAGCCATGGATACAAACACATGTACATAGGTAGGTACACATAGACACACACACACTGATCTAGTGAAGTACAAAAATGCCCGTCCCTCCAGAATGTAACTTGTCCTGAGGGGCTTTCACAGAGGGAACTGTCTCACACCAACACCTGGTGACAGAATTGATTTGTTTAGCCAGACATTCATGTATTGACACATAAAAAGAGTGACGATTGACATTTTAATTAACTTCTTTATTTCTAGTGCAGAAAAATCCACTGTATGAATGCAATTTTGGAAATACATATTTACTTTAGCCTACTGGAAAACATTTCTGCTCAGTACTGCCAGGAAAAAAATACATCCATATGTATCAGTCATTTATACCAGGTAATTTTGAGTTCATTTCTTAATGGAAATAGAATCGCTACACACCTATTTTAGAAAACTGAAGGAAAATATAAATAAATTTTAAAAAACACCAGCAAGGCATTATTTGAAAAATATGTCAGGAAGATTCCTAGAATAATAATGCTGTATTCCATTTAAAGAAAGGAAACCCAAAAGGTCTAAAGAAGCTTAGAACTCTAATTATAGATTAAAGACTTCAACGGATTTGCCTGAAATTACATGCTGGAGATGGGAAACATAATTTGGCACAGAGCAATCCCCACACTGTTTGTGATTCACTGTGCATTGCTGCCTCCTTCCTCGAGCACACCCCACACTGCAGGAAAAGGTCAGCCTACTACAGAACATAACAGAGCACACGTTTCTTAGGTTTCCAAAGTCAAAAAAGAGGCCAGCACTACAAAATGGGTTTAATTTACCAGCTCCCTGGTGGAAGGCAGCATAGGAGTGTAGAGAAGTGATCCACCATGGTAGCAGGGCAGGCTGCCACAACCACCCTGACCTGAGCAGTACCCTGATTCCCCTTATTAAAAAAAAAAAAAAAAAAAAAAAAAAAAAAAAAAGGAAAAAAACACATTATTCAACTTCTGTGTAGATTCGCATGTCTATCTCAGATATTATTTCCCAGACATATATTTCCTGCTGAATTGCTGTAAGATCTCAACTGCTAACAGTCTCAACAGTGTTGCTAAAGTGAAGCTCACTTTTCCTTATCTTTCTGTAATGAAAGAGTTTCGCAAAGCCTTAAAAATTAATCCCATATGGGAGATTAGAAATCCAAAGCATTTAAACCCTGGAAAAATTATAGCATAAGGAAATCTTAAAAAAACTAATGAATCCCTGAAATGCAAGCGCTTGGAAGTGTTGCTGAATAACAATTAAATGGCACACATATGGACACTAAACATTACCACTTCACAAGAAATAAAAACTACAAAAAACCCACTACCAGTATGAAACCTTATTTAAAGCCTAGTGGTCATAACTCATCTTTTCCATTTCTCAATTCCTGTTTACCACAGAAGTGCCTTAGTAGCCCATCTTCTGTTTTCACATTTGCAAACTTCAAGACGTACTTTTATTCTCCATGTGTCAGTCAATATCCCAGCTCCTACTTTACAAGTGAATCATTTCACTCCTACTTTGGATTATTCAGAAAAACAAATGCATATCAATTACGGTATGTCATTAAAATGACAGCAACTGGTGACAGCAGCCCCAAAACCTGCTTTTGCAGATACTGGGAATATATATTTATACACACTATACTGCAACCTGCTTTTGGCTTGTGAGCAGGGTGCTCTTTTAGTGCCACCCTCAAACCCATAACTCCTTCCTTTCCAATAGAGAGGATCATGTTAAGACAGGATTAATTGCATCTCGCATTATTCATCCTAAAAACTATCTGCCACCTTTGAGCTGATCATCTGGGCTCTGCAGGTCCATAAAGACAGATCCAGAAGGCAACTCACCTCACCCTCCTTAAGCCATTGATCCAGCACAGCCCAAGAGACCTCAGTGGGTCCCCACCTCTCTCTTGTCTATAGGGGTTTGGCTACGGAACAGTTGCTTAACTTTTCTATGAGTAAAGTTAAAAGATTATAGGAAACTACCTATGGTCCCCTACCACTGGCTGTGATACACCACTTTGAACTTAGTCATCATAACTACCAAAAGGCTGTAAAAACATAACACACATGAGGAAATTACTTGCCTGTAAGCATGACAATTCCAAGCATGGAAAATAAATGCAGATACATTTGAAGTCCAACATTCTTTCACTATTCTCCTGATCTTATTCAATCACAGAAACTTTACTGGTTTGTAATAATTAAATGTATTTTTAAATAAACAATTACCTAAATTAAAAATGACATGTTGTACATGTTGAGTGGGTTCATTTTCTTCAGAGAAGTACACGTATCTCTCATCAACCTGATTTTGGTAACAGTTATCAGGTACCAGGATCAGTCACTGAGGAAAAACCTATTGCCAACACATCCAAGAGGTTTTCTAAATGCACCAAAATAAATGAATATAGTTTTAAACAGGAATCAGATTTCAAAGACCAACACTGGCATATAATGAATAATAACCACAACAGGTATGGCAATGCAAATGAGTGACACCTGCTCAGTCTCTGCCCTCCAGTCACTCCTGCTCTCTACAGATTCATTGGAAAACGCACAAGCAGAAGCCTTGTGACACTCAGAGAGTGTCATGTGTGCCACTCAGAGATAACATGGCCAGGACTGCCCCAGTCATCTTCCAAGGAGCAGACAGGGACACTCCAGTGGTCAAGCAGCATCCTGCTTTTGCATCATCCTTCATTTCCCTCAGGACCTTCTGCCACACTGGGTGAGTGTTCCAGGGCCCTCCGACTTGATCACTGTGGCATAAGACAGGCATAAAACAAATAAAAGCTTTGTCTTCTGGCATTTCTGATCAATTTACACTAAGACAACATCTATATTTTAGAATTCTAAATGTGTTCATCCATAAATCTTTAAATGTCTATATGGGAAGAAAGATAAAATAATGCTTGTGTGTACCTGAACGCCAAACCATGTTTGCTATGTACCGCCTTTTCTCTATGTTTCAGAACAGCTTCTACTCAAACATCTAAGTCCACAAAACGCAAACTGAAGCCAAACATGTAAAAGTGTATCATCATACATCCAAATTCCTGTGGGTTTTCGGTTTTGCCTTTTTTACACTGCATTTTTAAGTCACAGTCTAACTGAGAGTAAACAGCTGCCAAGTTTAATAAATTAACCTTGGAGTCTACTATGCTACACAGTCTTCTGTTAGCAAGTTTTACAATAGGTTATTTATTAGAAACTAAGGAGACATCACTCAGGAAATGCCTAAACAAAATTAAATGGGTTGTTTTCAAGAACATTTGTGTCAATTAATGTAATCACTCAATTTATTTCTTTGTAAAGAGCCGTTTCTCTAGGAGATGTGTATCTATACACAGGGAGAGAGCGCATGAATGTGTGCACACTGGGCACACTGCCATGAGTTAATTAGGAATGGTTGCTGACATGCTCTTACTTAAGACTTTCACCACAACTGCGACAACGATACAGAAGGGAAAATAGAGTTTTAATCTCCAAATTTGATCTTCTATATGCACGGTTACTTATATTCTAAGAAAAAGAAAATGAAATGTTTTCTGAGTTTTCAAAGATTTGTAAAGAGCACAAACTGCTCATAAATTATTCAATACTTTCAGAAGGTATACTGCTAAGTTTTGGATTTGAAGTTTCAATGTGAATGCCCTAGGCAAGTTCAGGATTGCGCAGCTTCTCAAGAAGCGCAAAACAGCACATGTCACTGCTGAAGCTGATTTAACTTGATTTCTGTGACTACAGGATGTGATATATATGCCCCATCCCAGAGTCACCTGGAAAACACTGCCAGGGTTCTACTTCAGGCTGGCTTTCACATGGTGGGCTAGGAACCAGGTTGGCTGGGCTTGTTATGATGGGCCATAGACATGCTTTCCTCCTCCTAATTTGAACAGTTAAAACAACGACTTAAACTGCTCTTTCAGTAAGAGGTGTGCTCAAAAGCGGCATTTTGTAGGCTGCAAATAAATGAGGCTTATGGGTATGAATGGCAGCATCCATGAGCATCTCAATCTAGTTTCACTACCTTCATTCCCACTCCATAAACTGCAGAGGCAGCAATGTGGGCATTGGAATCTGCCAAGTATATTCACTTCTCTCACGTTCCCAAACCATGGCAGAGGACACGCAGTACTGGGATCTTCTACCCCCTTTTCTACTTTTGCCTAAGGTGCAGCTTGGAGTTCTGCACATCCATCCACAAGCATCCCAAGCCCTGTAGCACGACACCAGTGGCAGCAGTGGTTTGCAAGCCACCCCATAGTACTCCAGGCTGAATATATAGTTGAACATCCATTCCTCATCCCTCTCTGTGGGAGAGCAACCTATGAATAAAATGCAGCAGGGGAGTCAAAAGTAACACCACCCAAAGTCTGGGATAGAAAAGTGCAACATTTCCAGTGGAATTAAAGGACATAATAAATATTATTCTTATCTCCCTCAAACACTACCCAACATTTCATGCCAAATTTCTCACATAAGACTACCTTGATCCAACTGTCAGTTCATGGATTTATTTTTTAATAAAAAAAAAAAAAAATAAAAAGGCTTATCTTGGCATGGAGAGAGGCTCCACCCAGTTTTACACACCTACACTGGCCACACGTGTTCAACTCTTGCAGAAAAAGGCATTGACAGTTTACAGAAGGTGTGTCTTGGTGTGGTTAGCAAAACAGATAGCAGCAAGGTGCTGATAACTACCAGAACAGACAGATTATTCCGGGCAAGGCTGGAACACTTAAGCAGGTGAGTTCAGGATGCTGGTCTACACTTCCTCCCCACCTGTCCCAGCCCAGCAGGCTGGCTAAAAGCTCTCTAAATTATATCTGCTGAAACAAATCATGTTAGAGGAAGCACCTCTGTACAGTCTACAACACTGTGATATGATCATAGTCTCTGGAAAAGGAAGCTGGCTTGATTGTGAAACAGTTTTCCAGGTTATTTAATGTTCTATGGAATGATTGTCCCAATGACAAGAAGGTCTTGACAAGACAGACTGCCAAAGGTTGTCTTAAGATTTCAGATAATAGTGGGCTGTGCTGCCTTGTATACAAACATTGTGAGAAGCAAGAAAGACACTAAGTCTGAAACAGAAGAAAATATTTGTTAAGAAGTTGGGAGGTGGAGAGGAAGTGGACACAGAAAGCAAATCTGTTCAAGACAGATTAAAAATACTGATAATACAGATAATACAGATTAGAAATTAAAAAAAAAAAAAGCCTAGAAAGACCAAGTAGGAGAATTGACTAAATCTGTATCCTAAAATCCACAAATTTTGGAAATCCAGAGCCTTCTAATTCCAGATTGTTAGAGAAAGGCTACAGAAGTTCCTAACTGACCCAGATTCCGGGTGTGCAGAGGAGAAGGAAAATCTGCATGTGACAAAGGGGAAACCCACTTGACTTTTATTTTATTTTGCTGAACTGAAAAAGTGGTTACATTTCGCTCAAATGTTTTCAATTTTTTTCCAAGATAGTGAGATACATTTAACCTTTCCACAGAGACATACGATTTCCTACACCTACATTCAAAAACTTACTTTAGTGTGAGCAATCTGATTCAGGACAAGAAAAAATAGTTTTCAAAGCAATAACTGAAAGAAACTATTGTATTCATCACTAAAAATACGGTGTGGACACATCTGATCCTTATAGACAATTGTTTACAATAAAAAGTTGTTAATTTAAGAAAAAAAAATCAATTTTTGCTTAGTATCAATCACAGACCTGGGAACTTTTTCAATTTAAAAATTAAAACAGCTGAAACCAAGCAATAATCTAGATGTCAGAGGAAGTTGAGGAAGTGTAACAGAAGTTGGAAAAAAATGATGAAAAACAATCCAGACTTCTGGAAAATATTTGTTGGGGGTTGTTAAAAGCATAATGACAAAAAAAAGTGACATTTGTACAGATGACAGGAAACAAAAATAGCAAAACATCCTAAATATCAAAGCAATAGTGGAAGGATTGCTTCATTTTGTAGTGCTTTAGAAAGCAAGCCTTCTTATTTAAAAAAAAAAAAAAAAACAAAACACAAAAAACCCCCAAAAAACTAAAAAAAACCAAAAAAAAAAAACCCCCCAACCATAGGGAAGAATTATTTTTATCCCACTTACTGTATGAGGAAAGAATGAAATGTCCTAGAGAAACATTGCTTTGAAGGTCCAAAGCCTGTTTCTATATTAAAGAAATCCCACCCACTAACACGAAAGTAATGACTAAAAGGTATTATGATTAATACAATTACTAGTAACCAATTACATATTTCCAAAAAGCTCAGAAATCAAACCAAAAAATCCTAACAGCAAACAAGTGACCATAGTGTTACAAAACACTTATACTAAACACACTCCTCAGTGTTTAATGCAAAGCCTTTGTTTGTAAGAAGTGGTGTGCTGTCTCCTGATCAGATGCAAAGCACGGGAATACCCATGCCAAAGCCAGCTCTGGGCACCAGGTGCACTATCAGGTGCAGGTTTAAAGGGAAGGGATGTGCCAGAAAGGTCAAGCTGCTGAAGCTCATCTCTTCAAAGAGTTCTATTTCCTATACACACCATTTAAAAAAAAAAAGTCACTGCAGTTGACTTTAGGTAAGAGATTAAAGAGAAGCTCCAGGGTGAATTCAGACACTCTGTGGGCTGAGGAGGGAAACACTCAGCTGCTGAACCATTTCCCAGAGCAGAGTCAGGTTAAAATTCCTGGCAGGAGTAGCTGTGATTTTTGGAGTAGAAAACGAACCAAAAGTAGTATCAAGGCTTCTTCTGGGAACTTGTTAGCAAGATACTATCAGACAAACATCCTGGTATAATTTAGTATTTACAGCCCAGAAAACAAAAGAAATCATAGAAGAAAAAGAGACTCAAAGAATCAAATTCAAATATGGGAACAAACAGGAAAAACAGTTTTGAAAGACAGAAAATTCTTAGCACAAGATTGTTATGCTAACCCCCAAAACAAATAATAGTATAAGCATAAATGATGGTGACAGAGAAATTTGAGCATTTGTGTATATCTAACCATCTATACAAAGACACCTGAAGATATATGCACAGATACTTAAACATATACATAAAATCACACAAAAAAATATAACAAAAAAAATATATAAAGAGCCCCTCCAAAACACAGAAGATGACCTAGAATTAAACAACAAATCTCTAAAACTTTTTTTTTATAGCTGAAAAATGCTATGCCGACCACATTCAATGTTTTGGGGGCTTTTGTGGCTACTTAGGAAAGACAGGAAAGAATTAAAAATCAATTTCCTTGTGATCACAAGTAAAATGAGCCCCAAGGGCTGAATCAGGCTCCCACCATGAAAGAGACAACATGAAGTGCTGAGTCAGCACAGAAGTGCCTACTCCTGACTTGTTCCTTCTGCACCAAGAGGCAGCCAAAAGGTAACTTGTGTGCTTTTACAGAAACTATCCCCCAAATAAGCGAGCAATAGATCCCTCCTGTAATACAGAACTGAAAAAAAAAAAAAAAAAGTTTAAAATCTGGAATACAGCTTGAAAACAGTCCTTAATCTAAAAGAACCCAAATAGAAAAACTGGAAATGTCTTTCTTACACATTGTAATAAGCTGTGAAAGGCTAAGGGAATGTATCAGTTGTCTGCCTAGCCCTACAGTCCTGTAAAACAAGCACACAGCTGGAAGCCCCATGGGACACAATGCAGATGTGCTGCTGCAGAGGGAGGAAGGCAGAGCAGCAGCAGCAGTAGCCGCCAAACCCCTTGGGCTCACAGGACATCAGCCCCAACAGGATCCTCAGCAAGTCAAAGTCTGACAGAGGACACTTGCTGGTTTTAAACCTCTTATAATTGTTGTTCCCTTTATGAGTACAAACTCAAGAAATTAAGGGTAGATATTGGGAAGACAAGCTGGGCCATCCAGACAACTTTCTGACCAGGGGAAAAAAAGAAAAAGAAATCACTGTGTCAGTGATGGAGCCTTGAAAGAGGTGTTCAAAGGTTGTTGAATCTCCTTCCTCGAAGGTTTTGAGGTTGGACTAGACACCCCAAAGTTTCCTTCCAACCTCCATCCTCCTCTGACCCTATGGCTTATTTCACTTGTAGCCTTGTACAAACTATATTATCACCTAGTAACTTACATTCTTAGCTGTAAGATTCTTCCATATTGACATTTTAATAGATTGCATATACATAATGTTTATTTGTTTATATGTATACTTTCAGTAAAACTAAAGAATTCCTGTGTGATGAAACGCATTATCAGTTGCTGATGTCAAGCTCAGACAGTTAAAGGAAGCAGAAACTGTTTAAAGAAAACAATAGTTGTTGAGTTCTTTGCGTCTGTGGGTCAATAGAAACAGGATCAGTCATTACAAAAAGCAAGTTACAGTGGTGGGAACAAGAAGAAATAACTTTATGAATATTTTCACTGTCAGGAATATATTAGTAGGAAAAAGGTCTAAATTCGAAACTTCCTGGATTCATAGTCAACTATCATCAATCAATACATTATTTGAGAGAGTAATCTCAGCCAAACTATTCTTCTCTTCCTGTACAGTACTACCAGACAAATACCTGCCACACTTTTGTTCCATGGCAGGTCCCGGACATACAACATGCAGCAGTAGGAAAAGATTTTTGGCATCAGTTTCTGATACAGCAACACCTCGTGCAATCATTTTGCATATCACATTTAACAGCTTACTGGTTCGGATACTCTCTATCTTATTAGCAAAACTCTAGTTTTCATTGGATTCAAATGAGTTCATCAATTCACACACAGAGAGTGGTTTCGTTGATCAGTGTGGGAGGACATCAATGTCAAAAGGAGTAGTGGGACATCCAAGTGGTGGTAATGTTGTCTCTGTTTCCCCTTAATTCTCCCATTTTATTGGTACCTAAAATTTCCAGATAGCCTCCACACACACAAGAATATGCTGAAGCAGACCAAAAGCCCATAGCCTAGAACAATCTCCAAGCATAGTATCTGTCAATATCTCCTGAATATTTGATTTGAATTTTCTAATGGGTGGACTTCTTATGCTTTACAGAAAATGGATTTTTGGAACAGGGAGGTGGCAGAATTTTTCCACTTTCATGCATCAGCCATGCATTGCAGCAGCCCTGCAGGAGGTACACTTCTAGCAGGCCACCTGTCTTTCAGGTTGAAGGTCTGTAAATTAGACACTTCTTTATGAAAGTTATGCTGTAAGTTGAACAGCATTGAGTCCAACACATATTTCTGTGGGACTTTATCAGTGACTCTTCACTCCTTAAAACAAACAAAAAACGAAACCAACCAAAAACTTGAAACAAACAAACAAAAAACCAAAACAAAACAGAAAAACCCAAACCAAATGTTTCATAGCTTCTACTACTCATTTATAACTGCAAGGAATTTGCACATTATTTCACAGTTGTTTAATCAAGTAAGAACACACTTCTTTATCCATATAATTATAACCTTCAAAGAACTCAAATAGATTTGTGAGACACGTCATCCTTGACAAAAGCCTTGTTGACTTTCTCAATAGATCGCACCCTCCCATCTGTTGCTAATTCTTTCCCTTACCACAGTTGGTAGATAACACACCTGGAAAAGATCCAAGGCTTGCCAGCATGCATTTCTCTGGTTCTCTTCTGGGACTCCACCAAAAAACTGGTGCATTTGTCACCTTCTGGTCTTCTGCTACCAAAGTTGTTTCATGGATCACATCTAAAATTTAGCCTTGACATCATTTTGGTGGACTGCTGAAGCCTAGTAGCCATCTACTAGTACTACTTATTTCCTATCATTGTAGCCTCATCCATCACCAAAATGTTCATTAAAGGTCATAAATAGTCAAGCATTACCCACCTTAAAAAAAAAAAATCCCTAGACTTGACATTTCAAACTGTATAACCTCTAATCTTGGAACAAAGCACAATGCATTTTCTGTGGCTGTGGGCTTGGTAATATGTTTTTCAATTTTTTTAAAATTTTTTTTTTACTCTCATCTCTTACATGGTCTTCCTTCTCGAGAGAAGGAGTTAACACTTCGTTGCAAAATTGCCTTTGAGAAAGTTTTTTACATTTGCTGTGTGAGTTGGAAAAATGCTCTGTGACATTTTTGCCATAATTTAGATTTAACTGTGCACAAAGGCATGAAACACCTGCCAACAGTACAATATAGCCCCAGTTTCAGAAGGCAATTATCTCTGAGATTATGTCACTGATGCTTCTGTGATTCTTTTGGTTTGGATATATTATGCCACTTCAGCATCCATATATTCAAACAAAAAAGGGTCTGCTGTTGTAACAAAATCTATTTAAATTATTTTCATTTCTAGAATAGTTACCCACACCCACCTATAATGTCCCCTATTCAACAACTCTGACTTTCCATTTCTTCTAACATCCTGTCATAGAGAAATGGCAGAAATCCAAAATAACTCATTGAAATGATTTAATTCTTCCCATGGAAATGAAACTAAAATGGTCCTTTTTGACCTATAATCTACAGACAGCTTATAAGAGGGGAATAATAACTAAGTAAAACAAGCCTAGTGTCAGACTTACTTATGATGAAAAGGCCTTGTATTTGCACTGTAACTTTTTGAAAGCCATCATAAGATTCATGTTCTAGATTCAGCACTTACAATTAGAGTTGGTGAAACACTGGGTAGGACACACTGGCGTGAAATGAATGCGCGGGAGATCCAGAGCCCTGCTTTTTCCACAGCTTTCTGCTACCATATTATACAAACCTGTTGCAACGAAACAAATCAGCTGAAGCCAAGCTGTGAGGTTGCTTTGTGTTCGAAATGAGGGCTGTGAAGAGTCAGCAGCAGCCGTGGCTCTATCCCATCTCCTGTGCTGGCTAGCACATCCCCTTAAATCGCTAGCCCTTCCTCTCACCAGCCAGCAGCTCACTCACAGGAGAGCCCAAGACGGTGCCACACCGAGTATTTGCATAAGGGCACAGCAGCGAGACCTGTTGTGCCACGCTGGCTTCACAGCTGCCTGTAAATTAGAGCCACCTCATCTAACACTATCTAACCCTTCATTTACAATCGCCTATCCCCTTATCTGCCGCCGGTGTCATAACTGTAAATGTAATTTGTAACTTGTCCCAGCAATCATGTGTCCCGGATCAAGCACAGTCCCACTTCAGAGTGCCATTACACACCTCTGTGGGCACCACTTTTAGCTCACTTCGGGTAAAACTGCTGACAAAACGAGCTCCTTTAAACTGTGTGTCTTAAGACATTTGAATACAATGCACAACTGAAATCTGGGAAGCGTAACATTTTTAAAGATGGGAGTGACGGAAAAGAGTATGCTGCTGCCCATGGTGACTTACCCAGGGGACAGTAGCAGGAGAAACGCGGCAGAGCAGCGCAGCTAAGGACTGGAAACACACTGCCAGGGCTACGTGAGAAAACAACCTGCACACGCACTATTAATACGCGACTTTGCGCTGCCTTGGTAGCTGCGGCAGCCTGGCAAAGTCACCGACCGACTTTAGTCTGAGCGCGAACGCTGTGATGGATCGCAGAGCGCTTGTGATGGGAAAGTTTCCAAAAGCCTCCACGCTCCTGAGCGAGAGGCAGTGGAGAGAGACACGACTGCCCGCGCTGCCCGCTCACTCCGGCTGGCGGAGCGGCTCTGGGAGGCACAGCGGCGGCAGGCACAGCTCCCGTGCCCCGGCCCCACCTGCCCCCGGCCGTACTCACAGCGGGTGCCAGCGCTCGGGCAGCCGGCGGTGCAGCGAGATGCGGTCGCTCAGGTAAATGTTGATCTGGTGCCGGCGGATGCTCTCCTCCTGGCGGCGATTCTCGGCCGGGCTCAGCTCCAGCCGCACCGCCCGGCCCAGCTCCCCCAGCGCCCCCGGGTCCAGGGCCGGCTTGGCGTACACCGGCCGCCGCAGCAGCTCGGAGCCGGGGCTCGGCGGCTGCGGCGGGGCGCGGCGGGCGGCGTGGCGGGGCGGCGGGCCGTGCCGCCACACGAGGAAGCCGAGGGCGGCCAGCAGCCCCAGGGTGAGCAGCGCGCCCTCGCCCCGGCAGCCCCGGCCCCTCTTGCCCCAGCACATCCCGCGGCCGAGGCGGCCGGCCATGCCGAGCGGGCGGCGGCTGCCGTCTCACGGCCAGCGGCGCGCCTCCGCCCCGGGCAGAGTCGGCGAAGTTCTCACGGACCTGCCCACGCCGCGACACCCGCCCGCCCCGCCAGGAAGCCCGCACGGCTCCTCCGCTGCCGGCTCCTCCCTCCTCCCCGCCCCGCCGCCGGCCAGCCCGGAGGGGCGCGGCGCGGAAGAGCCGGGCACGGGCGCTGCCGCGGGGCGGGGAGCGGGGAGAGGGGAGCGGGACCGGGAGCGGGACCCCTGCGCAGGGAACCCGCCCCGCTCGTCCCCCGCGCGTCCTCGCCCCTGCCGCCCGCCAGCCGCCTCCCTGGGAACGATGTCCCGCGGTTTGCTGGTGGTCGGAAGGCTGCTTGGCGCCCCAGCTTTCCAGCACTCCAGGGAAAGCACACGGCTCCACCCTGCTCCGCGTTCGTCCCGGGGACACAACCGGTAGAACCAGCACTGGTCCTGACCCATCCCAGGGCAGAGAGAGAGTGGAGGCCATCCCGGTTCTGCCGGATCACACATAGCTGGGATGTGGGGAGCATGTTCCCTTTGCTGCCAGCCTTCAAGGCGAGGGTGGTCTCGTTGTCCTGAAACTCGAGGGACCTTCATAAGCACTGGCAGCTGCATGGCAGATATGCCATTTCCCCAGCAAGGCAAAGCTCTGCTGGCACAGAGCTGCCAGGGCCACAGCAAGCTGCTTTGGCCATTGGAAGTGATTGGGATAGACCCAAGGCTTGCTGTCTATGGACAGAAATTTCCAGAGCTGCAGGACTGCAAGGGAGGTTATTTCCCAGAGAGGGACCAGGCAGAGCTATGGGGTCGAAGGAAACAAATTGATAGGAATTCAGGCTTCATCCATTCTGCTGCCTCTGAAATAGCATGTGCTTCAGAAGTAGAGCAGAACACGGGCTAAGAAGATGTAGGTGTTCATGACGAGCTTTTTTTCAGGAGAAAGGAGTGTTCTTGGTAGAAAAAAGAAGTTAATCATCGTGACCTCATTGAAAGAAATACAGAAGACTAGTGAAAATCCTAAATGGGCAGTCTATTCTATGGCTTGACAGGATCATGGCGAAAAATAAAAAGAAGTAGCACTAGTTAGAACTTTCAGATTTGCTTCATAGTCAACAACATATCCATACTGTTTGTTTTATTTCAGTCCCTAACAGTATGAAGCTCCATCTGCCTAAACTAGTAATCTGGAGGTTGTGAGATTACATGAGAGAGCCTGATTTTGCGTTTGAAATATTTTAATATAAATGTAACATAACTGGATACAGTTTCTCTCCAGCGAGCTAGAACTGTTTTTGAGGTGTCATTTGCTCCACGCATTTTCCAAAGAGAGTGTGCACTGCAACATCCTCTGCTGTTGGAGGCCTGTCGAGATCAACCCAGCAGAGAAGTTTGGTCATGCCCAGAGAGAGAACTGCAGCCCAGTACACAGCACTGGGTGGTGCTCTCCAGCACTACTGAGGAGTGAATGAAACTAACACCACGGAAGGGAAAGAATTTCATCACTATGAGGGTCAGAGCATAAAGCTATGAGCTCTTGCTGATTTTACATGGTAATAAATATTGTATGTGACAACAAATGCAAATTCAGCTACTCTGGAGGCCATGCTCTGATAGTAGGGTTCTGAAAACCAATGATTCATTCTGATTCTGGCAAGCTAGCATAATTCAAGTATGTAATTTAGGAAGATTTGCAACAAGTGTGTGCATAGACAGACTATTTCTTATTCAGCTATACAGCTAGCTATCACAGGTAATTGTATAGGCATAAAAACTAGATTCAATATGCTTTGTAGACAACTACTAAATATCAGTATGTTGGACATGAAAATTTACATTGCATATAGAGGAAGCAGTGTATAGCAAACCCAAAAAACCCCCAAAAAACAAACAAAAAAACCCACGGAGTTCTGCTGCAGAGGTTCTTAAATATTACAAGAGTTTCTATTTCACTTAGGTATTTTAAGTATTGGAGCAATATGAAAGAAGCACAAGAACACAATCACATGATGAAAACAAGTTTTGAAATAAAAAACGGGAAACAAAACCAAATATGACAGAACTGCTCTCAGCAGTAATAATGCTCTTACAGTAAAGTAATGGGTGAAGACTTTCTGTGATCACCATCACAATGGGGATTGTAAGTAGTGCTAATAAACAGTAGTTCCCTGGGGAAGTCTTATCACATAAACCAGAGGAGGTTCATCAAGAGAAAGTACAGCTATGAGGTTAATGTAAAAATCATGAAGAATCAATTATTTGCATTCACAAAGAAGTTTGTACAAGATGTAAAGAATATGAAGGCAAAAATGTGTTTTCTCAAACCCTTTCAAATATTTTTGGGATGTAAACATGATGGGAAGACTGAATGTTCTGAGCTGAAATAGTTAAGGTGTGAAGAATTCTCTCTGAACATACAAATAAGTCCCAGCGGAGAAAAAAAAACAAGTCTGCAATTAATAAGGCAAACAAACAAGTTTACTGCTAGCCATAAAACTTGCAGCAGAATTTTCATGGAAGAGTTCCTTTTAAGAAGTTCTCTTGTTTCTTTCAGCTTGAATAACAATGGAAGTTAAAACAATTAGTTATGATTTTTTAGTGTTTAATGAGTTATAATTTCAGTTGCTTCTGGAGTTCCAGCCAAAGATAAGCAGAGCAACCAAAAAAAGTAATATAAAAACTCTAATTACTTATCTAGAAATATCTATTGTGCCCTTAGTTGTCCAAATTAAAACAGAAGATCAGTAGAATAATCAATACTTTTGAAAAATTTATTTTTAAAAAGGGAAATTTTTTTCTTCAGCTCAAAAAGTATCCAAAATATTAACTAAATCTTTCAAAAAGCACTAAGAGAAAAAGAGTAACCACAACAATATGTAATTTCCCATAAGAACTCACATTATGGTGAATGTAATAGCTGAAATTAAGGGTGTATCTGTTGCTCTCTAAAATACGTTTGAAATGCAGGTGTATTTAGTTCACCTAAAATACATAAACTTTTTGAAGGAATAGGTTCACATATAGGGAACACCTAAAGAGGTAAGATAAGACGAACTATTTGACACCTGTATAGTTATGAAAAGGTATTCTTATTTTTTAGCGATGACGTACAAATTACAGAAAAACACAGCGCTATTACATTTTGCAAAAGATATAAAATTTACGTCATCCAAACTTTCCCTTTTTTCTTTTGTGTGCAAAAAGCAAAAATCTAAAATGGAAATAGAGTGGGAAGTGGGAAGTGCATTTTCAATAAGTTAAACAGGTTACTAAATTCACACTTCCAGAGTAAAAATAAAGTATCAAATAATGTATTTCAGAAGAAAGTTCCTAGTTTTAGAAAAAAACATCACTTACATATTCTAAAGAAAAAAAGAATCAGAAGAATATAATAGGAAACATGAAGTACAAATACTTTGGACATAGGAAATATGCTTAAGGAGATGTGGAATCATCCAAATTATAAAACATACCCACTGGAACTAGCATTGGACCTACAGGCTCACTGTTCACCATTGTTTTAACTGTGCATAAAATTGCACTGCCCTGCAACA
This sequence comes from Catharus ustulatus, assembly GCF_009819885.2. Classification (NCBI taxonomy): domain Eukaryota; kingdom Metazoa; phylum Chordata; class Aves; order Passeriformes; family Turdidae; genus Catharus; species Catharus ustulatus. Next base: position 96,642,987 of record NC_046221.1, on the reverse strand, counting down.
CCCGCCCAGTTCTCACCTTGGCTGCTCTTTCTCTGCTTTGTTAGCACAAATATTTTAAAAATATTATTATTCAGCCTATTGTACTACCAGTGCCAATGATTTTTTTTTTTGCATTGGAGGTATCTATTTGAGACAGCTGCACAGCACGTGCAAAACAACGAAAACAGCCACACCCTGATTCCCTGGTGCCAAAGGGTCCTTGGTGCTTCTGCAGGAGCCCTGTTTTACAGGGTATACTTTGGGTCAAAAGGGAAGCTGGGTCTATAGTGCAGAGGCAGAGAGATTGAGGAATTGAGATGAAAGGAAGAACCCTGAAAATAAAACAGATAAAAAATACAGACTTGATGACTGAGACAGAAACCGTCACCTGTTTCAGGGATTTTCTATCAGGCTGATGAATGGTGTGAAATTCTAGTGACAGGTCAGTAAAATGAGGCAGCATTCAGAGGATTACTTGGGCAGGACCTCAGCTGTATCACTTTACAGATCTTTGTAGAACATGTATGTGCACATGCATATGTGTATGTGTACACACATATAATACACAGACATATGAAATGCCTTGCTCAAAAGGTCACATTCAAGTCAGGACAGCTTAAATACAGACAGAACATGCATGCCAAAGGCATCATTCAATTGGTTGCTGTAGGTATGTACTACTTGCATACAATTTTTCTCTTTAGCTAAATAGCAAGCATGAACTGCAGACAGTGGAAGAGATAACCTACATAAAGGAAACCCAGGCCAGGAAGCTTAGCTGTCAGAAAGTATTGGAACAAAACAGCAGTTCTGCTCACAAAGTGTGGTATGATGTGATATGTTAATGAAGGTATGCTATGTTGGAAACCTGACTGATTTTTCACACAGTCTCATGCAGACACAATGAATTAAAATACTGAGTTGCAAACACTTTTTGAAAGTTTGTCAAAATTATGGCACATTCTGAAACATATAAATGAAGTAAATTCCTCATAAAGGTATGAGGACAGTGTGGACAGTGATCGAATCAGAGCTTACTTGGAAGATGGAAGCAACAGAATACTGCCCACAATCTTCTTCCCAGATGCCCTCCACACTCTCTCTCTCAAGCACTGTGCTTATACTCAGCCTTTTCATTCCAGCTGCTGTGCAGCTCAGGTGCAAAACCATGCAATGGCTCTGTTCCCTCTTGGATGCAACAATAAAAAACTGCAGCAATGTAGAGAAAATGTAAAATTTATTGATTTGGACTACTCCTAAGAGCTACAGCTAGGGGGTGCGAAGACTACAGGGGAGAAAACCTTATGCCTAAGACTACATCAGCTTTTGGGAACGTGAACTCTACAAAAAACAACAACTTCAGGAGGAACAGACTGCTAGGAGCCCTATACCAAAACCTAAGAGTGAGGGGCTTCACTAACACCTATGAGTGGGGATGTCACGGTGCCCAGGCTGAGCACCGGTCATGCTTCCCCAGCAGTGGAGAGGCACTGTCAAGGGGAGAAGTAGAGTCTCCTCCCCTTCCAAAGGCCCCATTTCCTCGGTCTCTTCTCTCCGGGCCTCTGCAAAGGGCGGTGGGACAGGCACATCCGCATCAGGTCACGGTTGTCCTTCAGCAGCTGGAGCAGCTCCTTGTAGCAGCCGTATCCCTGGCAGCCTGTCCCTGGAGAGTCCGAGGGGCTCTGGTCCTTCTCCTGGAGGGCACAACACAGGAGCCTGATGCGAAGGGGCAGAGGGGCCTCGGGGGCTGAGCCCCCTCGGGCTGGCTTTGGCCTCTGCGGGAGACACTCGTGCCCGGCTGGGCTGCCCCGGGCAGAGGCTGTGCCCTGTCCCTGGGGCTCAGCCTGGGCCCGATTCCGGGCCAGGGGCTGAGTCCCTCCCGCTGCCTCCAGGCCTTGAGCAAAGGGCTACCAAGAGGTCCAGGACCCCGGGGACCTGCCCACCTTCTCTCCTCGGCGGAGGCCCTCAGGTCTCGGACAGCTCCTGGCCCCACCCCCTGGCACCATCTCACCCGCCTGACTTCCCTCCCTCCCTGACCTGTCCCCGGCGTCTCCACAGCCACCAGCAGAACGAGAGGCCCGACACCAGCAGGTCCAGGGCTATGCAATTCCAGGAAAGAAGAGACATGCGCTCCGACGGGGTCGTCCCTGGGTTCACGTCCTGCTGCTCCAGGGCCTCGGCAAGCACAGCCGAGGTGTCCGTGTCCGTGGCAGGACCGCTGGAAATGTTCAGAGGACGGCCCAAGATCGCGATCAACCCAAGAGGCAGGAGCCAAAGGAAGATGCGGCGAACCATGGTGCTGCTGCTGGTCGCGTTAACTCCGCACAGGCTCTGGCTTCGCTGTGCGCGCCGCGTTCTGCCCGCGCCCTGGCTGCTACCGCACTGTGCCGGGGCTGCGATGTCACAGAAGCACGGCATCCATCGCGTTCCAGGAGCACTGTGAGACCACGGCGTCCAACCTGTCACCCATTCCCACCGTGGCAACTAAAGTGCAGCGCTGAGTGCCGCACCCAGGCCTTTCTTGGGCACCTCCCACTGTGGGGATTCACCCCTGGCCCTGGGCAGCCCATTCCAATATAGAATGCCCCTTTTCCAGGAAAAACTTATTACTGATTATTAGTATAAAAATATTAGTATAAAAGTTATTACCCAAATGTCCCTTGGAGCAGTTTAAACCTCTTCAGAAGTCTGCTGTCTCTTGTCTTTGCCCACCTCTCTCTGAGAAGGCTGGCACTGCCTTGTTTTTAGGTTGCTCCTGTAGGCAAGAGCAGAGGCTGTGCCAAGGAGTGCTGCACAACTTTTGGAGCATTGCAAGGGGCTGCTTTCCTTTACATAGCATATTTGCATTAAAGAAGAAAGCATCCATTCAGGAACTAACTCCTCGGTGTAACAGGCACTTGGTACAGAAAAAGTGTCCATAAACAGACTGGAAAAAAGACTGAGGCTGGAAAATTGAAGTGGATTGGTAGCTGTCTGAAGTACAGGGTTCTGGAAGAGCTTTTCAGTCAACAGCGCCTCGAGTTTTAAGATGGAGCTGCAGCAGCACATGAATGGCAGTTCTGTAATGTGGCTGCTGTGGCAGCAGGGAAATCTCAAGGCATCCTCAAGTACTCCAAGCAGAGAATGGGACTCAAAAAGGGACAGAACTTGTCTCTGAAGGCTAGGCCTGGATCCATGCCCAGGGAACAAAAGCAGGGAGAGAACAAGCACAGGTAGCCAGCTGAGACAGGTCTGATGAAATGTGTCAAGGAAAGCAATGCAAGCTTGGAGCATGGGCCAAAGCTTCTGTAGCGCCTCAAGGGAAATTCTTAAAAGAGGAGTGCAACAAAAGAGGAGATATGGCTTCCAGAGATCTGGTGAGCTGGAGCGCACTCTGGGTGGGCCAAGAGTTAGGAATGGTGCTCAGTCAAGGGTGGCCGTGCTTGAGGCTGCCCAGCAGTGTCAGGGATGTGCCCTGAGGCCTGGTGCCAGCAGCTGCTGGAGCTGGAGCCTCACACAGAGCCCTGCAAGGAAGGATGGAGCTTCTCAAGTTTCCTGGGGTTTCAGGCTGTGCATGGTGTCTATGCCTGGGGCTTTCACTGGTGGGTCCTCCTCAGTTGTGGGACACATCTTGTATTTGAGGCACTGAGCCACTAGTGGACTGACCTGTGCAAGGTGGAGGAGGAGGAAATTGGCAGGAACTTCCCAGAGACTCTTCTAAGAAAGATAATGTACTGGAAACAGGAAAGGAGTGCTCACAAGGAGAGCAGGATGAGGAGGACTTGACCCTTTTCTTGCCCTCTCCCATGTCCATTGTCTTATTTGAGGTGATTTGATACAAATACATACAGGATGGAGGAGAAACGGAAGGAATTAGAAGTCTAGGCTCAGTCTAGAAAGTCTGAGTTCACTGTGCTGACATGGAAATATCAGCTGTGCCCTGGCAGATGGGAGTGCCACCCATGTCCTGAGGGATATTGGTATCAGGCCTAGAAACACTAACCTGGCAAGGGAAGGGATTGTCCCTCTCTGCCCTTCATTCGAGTGGCCTCACTTTGGATATTGTGTGTAATTTTGGGTGCTAAAACAGAAGGAAGATATAAAGTTGTTGGACATCTCCCAGGGCAGGCCTAAAAGGATGGTGAAAGGCCTTGAGGGGAAGCAATATGAGGAGCTGCTGAACCATAAATTAACAAAATATCTCTTAGGTGAAGGTACTGGGTTTTTGGGTGTGATTGTGGTACCTGAGAAATCCTGTGTTCATATGAGCCTGGGCACTTTATTGGAGACTAGGACAACCTAGTTTGATGCTCAGCAAGTAATCCCTACTGTTTTTTTCCAAGACAATCATTGCAAGGCAATGAATCACCATCACTAGCAGTCTGTGATCTGTAATCAGTCTGGTATGTAGCAGGAGCCTTTTACCTTTGCATTTAGTAATAGATGCAGTCTGACATTTATCTTACCATTTAAAAAGCATAGGAGAAGGCAGATACCTGGCCAAGGACACAGATTCTCCTTGTTCTTGTGTTTGTGAAGGAGAGGTATCTTCCTTGACACCTACTCCCTACGTGGGTGTTATCATTTATGTACCAAAGATAAGGTCCTCACAATGAGAGACCACTGAAGAAAAAGATTTGCATGTGGCTAGGGCAGGGACCTGTGCCTGTGAGTGTCAGCAGGGTCCAGGATAGAGCAGGCGACATGCCCATCAGGAATAATGCTGTGGGGTTTCACTGCAGCACAGCCACGGGCTGTGGCCGTGGTTGCCCCAAGTAGTTGGTAGTAGTAGACAAAGCAAAGACCATGATTAAAATTCTGAACCAAGAAGTCAAGCAGATATTACATTGTGAAATTAATCTTTGTCACTCTACACTGTAGCTACTTACTACCATTTAGTTTTTAGAAATTTTTTCAAGGTTGTTTCTGAGGCTACACCTGAAAGGACCACAGTTAACATACATAAGTTCAGTGATATTGGGGAAGCATTTTCTTTCCTGTGATATTTCTAATATATGTGTCTTCCTTTTAATTAAGGCAGAGATAAGTGTCTTCATGCAAAAGACATACTAAAAATTTCAGTTTTCTTTTTCTCAGAAGAATGACTTTCTTGTGATTCATATCAGTAAGATTTTACAATAGAAGATAAATCTTTTACCTCTTAAATTGCTATCATACTTGGAGATTTGAGATCCTCAGACTTTGATAATGCAGATTATGAGTGAGTCACCTGGTTTTGGTTCTATGGATTTCTTTGAAACAGATTGCTTGGTTTCTTGCATTTTTACATTTCTGAGAGGCTTTTGATTATGATGGCAGTTTTACAGTTTTCCATATTATGTGATCCTGAATTATATACGAGGTAGAGATCTGCTCATGTGTCATGGTGTATGTCAAAATATATTACATCCTATTAGTACTATAAGAGCAACAGAATTTTTTGTCATGTTACCTGGCTAATTTGTCATTCTACATCGTTGCACATTTGCCATATTATACTTACTTTACTGGTTCCACAGGTACACACACTGTAATGGTTTCCTAGGCTTTGTTTGGCAAATGATGAGTTCTGAGTCTTGAAGAGCAATGACTCCAAGTAATTTATCTCTTTTATTTCACATTATGTGATGAATAGCATCAATAAAGCTCATATCTTCTTGCTGGTGTTACTGGTATTTTTGAGATCATTAGCAGTGGAAACTTATGTTAGAAAAGTTTCAAAGATGTTGACTTCATATGCGTACTCCTGCCTTATCTGTTCTGCACTTTTTGGTGGGCTTGTTCTGTTCCTTGCACTTTTATCATCTTCTTTATTTGAAAGTAATTTCTTCATTCATTAAGGGTGGGTTTTTTTGTCATTTAAAATTATTTTAACCTTGGAGCAATCTAACATTGACCTATAAAAATTAGCACAGGACTGATGTGAATTAATTTCTTGTCAAGAGCATTTTTCACTGACGGGACAAAGATGCAGTTTGGTCAGATCTTCTGAACAACTCACACACAATCTGCACTTGAGAATCTTGGTTTTATTTTGTCTTATCTTCCAACCTAGGGTTTCTCCATTATCTTATCCTAATGTACTGCTTGAAAAGCTTAGGTTGTCCTTTTGTTGGTGAAGAAATCAAGCCCCATATTTTCCAAAGAGCTTGGTACTGCATCATCCAGCAGAATATTCTATAGCAGTTTATTAATTTCAGAAGAAATTTGATTATTTTTCCTTGCCACTGTCAGTCAGTGATAGAAATCTCTGAGTGATCATACCAGCATAAATACCTAGGATGCCAACTGAAGATGGTAATGACCATCAGATGACAGCAGCAGAATTCAGGACAAATAATTTTCTCTCCCAGTTTTTGAACCCCATCAAATATTTCCTATATCTTATAAACTTCATAAAATAAGTGTTGCATCTTTTGCTGATAGATTCCTAATTACATTCATGATATCTTTGTCTGTAGTTTCAAACCATTAGTAGAAATTGATAGCATAATCATCAGCTACATAACATAAATTTGTAGGATCAACATGTTCAGTAGCTTATCTCAAAGATAAACTGGAGTGATCCTGTCACTAATTTGACTATATCTGAGCATGCACTTTTATATGGTAAGTATGACCCAGTTTTCTTCAATCATGAATAATGTATTGCATTAATCACTCCTGCCATTCCCTTCTTCCAGGCTCTGAAATTTTACAAAGAATGAATTGCACCATCCTGCTTTATTGACAGGAGCAAGTTCCTCATACTGTTATAATGTATGGATGGCTGTAGGTTGTTTTAGCTAGACCAAAATTCTCCCTAGACATGCATCTTCACTCTGATGATGGCTACTGTGAGCTTCCTTATCCTTAAGGAAATTATTTAATATAAATATAGGTGACACATATTTAAATACTCTATATGAGTTAACACATGCTATCTATAATGAAAGAAGTATCCCTGAATACATACCCTGTCCAGGAAATTTTTAATTTTTCTATTATTTCTGTAAAGATAAAAATGCTTTTTTTTTTTTGGAAAAGTGCCCATAACTGCAGCCAAGAGTCTTGTTTGCTGTAGACTTTCTCCAAGTGTAACTTGTTTGGCCCTTTGCCATGATGGTCTGGCAATCTGGATTTGCTAGTGTGTCAAAGCCAAAAAGCTGTATGACATGGAAGATAAGGATGCCACTGCCTAAAACCAGGGGATTGCTACACTTCAGTGGCATTTGGTAGATTTTTTTATATTCCTTTTAAGTTTTCCTAGTCTCCTCATCCCCAAACCCTCCAACCTGTAACAAGTGCCCTGTCCTGCCATTGAAGTCACTGATTTTCATAGAAATTTACCTATCTGAATTTAGAGGGATACAAAGTGATATCCTTGAGTGACTAAGTTAAAGATTTTTCTTTTTCGCTTTGCTTTAGATGCTGTAAACCAGTTTAACCTAAAAAAGATTTCAAGATTTCATGGGGGGCTGAAACTGAAGAGAAGACACACGAGGAATTCATAGTTTATGCACAAAGATTTTAAACTGAAGGACTAATCAGCGCTGTCAAGAGATGGGAGATGGGTGTTTGTAGGGTAAAAAACTGAACTTGTATCTCATTGAAGGGAGAGAGCGCTTTGGAGCTAAAGGAGATACAAAGTAGGATGGTGCCAGTACGTGAAGTATGTAAACGGAGTGGGGCTGACAGAGGGACCGCGCCGGGCTGTAGGAAGTCGCGTCGTGAAGCAAGAAAAAGGGATTGTTGTGTCAGGTGAGAAGGAATAAGCCCATAGCGAAGGCCTACTGCCATGACCCCGGGCAGAAGGACACGTAATGCGGAGACACTTAATTGTGCGGCAGTCAGTAACGGAGCGCGAAACGGCTGCAGCCCGGAGGGCAGAGAGCCCTGGCGGAGGGGGCAGGAGCCGAGAGGACACGGGCGCTGGCTGGGCGAGGTGAGGGGGCACTGCTGTGGCAGGAGAGGCGCCGAGACCCCCGGCCCAGGCTGGGATAACCCTCGCCGGCCCCGAGGAGCGCGGCCCAGCCGGCTCCCCCTTCCCGCCGTGCGAGAGCGGCCGGGGCACTGCGGCCGCCCTGGGCCGGCCTCCTCCTGCCGGCCGAGTCCCCTCCTCCCCGCTGCCTTCCCGGCGGCGGCGGGGGCGGTCGCGGGCGGCCGAGCCGCTCGGGGCCCGGCAGCGCTGCCCATGGGGGAGTGCGGGGTGCCCCCCCAGGTCCTGCTCTTCCTCCGCGCCTGCGAGCAGGGCGACTGCGAGACCGCCCGACGCCTCTTGGGGCTGCCCGGCGGCGGCAGCAGCCCCGCCGACCCGGCGGCCCCCTCCTCGTCGTGCGGCCCCGAGGAGACGGCGGCGGAGCCCCGCGGCGAAGCGCCGTCCCCGCCGACCCCCGGCGTGCCCGTGGACTGCACGGACGAGGCCGGCAACACGGGGCTGCAGTTCGCCGCGGCGGGGGGCCACGAGCAGCTGGTGCGGTTCCTGCTGCGGAAGGGCGCCTCGGTGCAGAGCAGGAACCACTACGGATGGAGCCCCCTCATGCAAGCGGCCCGGTACGGGGAGAAGGGAGGGAGGGCGCAGGGCCGAGTGGGGGTCTCCGACCGCCAGCCCGCCTCGTCGTCGGCCTAGTCGGCGGCAGCCCCGGGGCGGGGAAGGGAGGGAGGGCCGCCGAGGCTCTGCCTTCCCCGCCCCCGGGCTGCCGCGGGCGCTCGGATCTCTCGCCCTCCGAAGCGCGGTGCCCGAGCCGAGGGAGGGCGCCGGGGGGCGCTGGGCGGGTCGGCGTGGGAGAGAGGGCGGGCGCCATGTTGGAGGCCGCGCTCGGTCGTCGGCGATGGAGCCCGGAGTTGTCCCGGGGGGATCGGGGTGCTCCCCTGTTCCCGTCCCTGGGCGTGGGTGAGCAGGGGCAGTGCAGAGTTGGCTGAGTGTTGTCCTGGGGCATTAGGAACTCTTCACGTTAAGAATGTAGTGTTTGAAGCATGCTATTTCTTGGTTAAGCCTATGCAAAACTGGCGATAACATGAACACAAAACATTGCTCTCCTCTGTGACAACAGAGGCACGTAGCCATTTTCAATATTTTTGTTTTTTGCGGTTTTTTTGGTGGGTGTTTTTTGGGTTTTTTTGGTTTTTTGGTATGTGTATGTCTTACTTGCTGTACGCTATGTCTGACATTAAACATACCGAAGTGAACAGAAACAATTAATTTCACTTGACTTCCCCATGTTTGCTTGCTGGAGGACAGGGAAAATCATGGCTGAAGGTTTTTAATGACAAAACAGTTGTTTTCTGCATGGGTGATGCTGTCCTTAGCATAACCCTCTGCTGGGATGTGGGAGGTTCCCGTGTTGCTAGTGCTGGTGTTTGTGCTCCTCTTTGTTCCTACAAGCACACCTTGGCTCACAGGCGTGTTTTGCAGGCTTGGAGGGCATTGCTGTCCTATAATAACACAATCAAGAGAAGAAATGGTTTTTGTTTTTCTGGTGGTGTTTTGTTTGGTTTTTTTGTTTTGTTTTTTTAATTCATAACATTAAAATACTTGGATTCTTGGAAAAAGAATCTGCTTCAAAGTCAACATTTCTCCTTTCAATTAATGGCCATAGAAAGTTCCCAAAGAATGAGTCACACAGCTGCTTTCCCAGTAAGAACAAGGAAGACAAGGTTCAACAATTTGGTTATTTTATGAAGGTTTAAAAAAAAGGGAAAAAGTTGCAGTAACAGTTTTAGATTTTTTTTCCTCCTTAATGAAAACCATATGTTCATTCCTTGAAAACAATAAAGTCGGATGACTATAACCCTCTCACTGATTTCAAGAAATTACTGGCTGACATTTGAGAAGTACTGTATATATTGTTGAAAAGAGTAAAATAGAAGAGCGTGGTTCTCTTTTCTTTTTAATGGATAACCAGAAAGGAAACACAGTGTTTGTATAAAGGTAGGCTTCAGACTTATGTAGCTGTTTAATTTTCTGTGATTAGCTCTATTGCGATTGGACAGGAGGTAGCATGTATGCATAAATTTAACTGTGTGCAAGTGTACCCCTGACTGTGTATTGCTTTGGGGATCCCCAGGTTCACAAGGTAACAAACTCACTCTTTACATTCTATCTGAGTGAGTTTGGGGTTGTTCTGGCTGCCTGCTTGTGTCAACTTATGCACTGGGTATCCCCAGTTATCAGGAAGGAATATATGACTGTAAGCCAGCTCAAGCACCTTACTTTCTTAAAATTGATTTTGTGGTTGCTCAGTTTTGGTGCTTAGTGTTGGGCTGAACTATGTAGATGCTTCTCCCATGCTGGTCTGTCTAACTGAGGAGCAGATTACAGTAATTTCACGAATACAAGCCGCACCATTTTGACTAAAATTTTGCTCCCACACTGGAAATGCGGCTTATACTCAGGAGCGGCTAATATGTGAATAATTTTCTGACATTTACAACCCCAGAAGTGCCAGCCAGGGTGCCAAGCCGAGCACCTGCCAGTAAAAAACAGGATTTCGCGATTGTTACAAATTGGTTACTGTGCTGCGCGGTGGGTGGGGCTAGCTCAGCACCGGCAGCGCGGGGCGGGGAGGGAGGCAGGAGAGCTCCCTCCTTCAGGCGGGGGAGAGGCAGGGGGCTCTGTGCTGACATCCCCACGGCTCGGGGAGGAGGCGGGGGCTCCGTGCTGCCATCCCCGCGGCCCGTGGGGTAAGCAGGGGGCTCCTGCCCCCGCCTACCGCGGCAGGAGCAGGCAGGCTCCGCCCCCGCCCTCCGCCGCCGCAGCAGGAGCAGGGGGTGCTCCGTGCCTGCCCGCCGCGGGAGCGGGGGTGCTCTGTCCCCGCCTGCCACGGCGGGGCAGCGCCGGGCCGGGGCGAGCGAGCACAGTGGCAGCGGCGGCCGGCCCCGAGCGGCCCCACCGAGCTGGGCCACCTGGCCCCATCAGCAGCCCCGAATGAGCCGAACCTGCACAGCCTTAGCTGAGCCAGTAAACCCCCGCCATGCCACCGTTCTGTTACTATTTGGCAACTTTGTTGCACGCGGGTCCTCGCTGCAAACGACAGAGCGGCTTATGCTCAGGTGCGGCTTATTTATGGACAAAAACCGAAATATTTGCCAACACCCAGAGATGCGGCTTATACTCAGTGCGGCTTGTATTCGTGAAATTACTGTACTTTGCATTGATTGTTTTAGGGAAAGCCATTCACGTGGCCAGCTGTCCCACTCTGCTGGTAAGCCATTTCTCTAAAAATCACCTCTGGTCCCCTTGGTATTGAGGGAAGTTCAGCTAACTTTACAACAGTGATGACCACTCACTGTGTTCTTCCCTGAGCTTCATGGGCACGCCTGTATTCACTTCTTCAATTGTGGGAGTTCGTTGATGATTCACAACTGGAAAACAAGGGATAATGCACGTGTAAAAGACTCTCCAGTTGAAAAAATGGTCTTTTTTTCCTTAGCACTGACTCTCTGCTGGTTTTACTCTAATTGTTCAATAGCAATGAGGGTACTTAATAAAGATCCCTGGGAACAAACTGGCTTTGATCTGTTAATGTGAAATAAGAGGAAATAAACTGTGGAAATAAGAGGATGAAAGTGACAGTCTGATTCATGGAACTTATGAGCTGGTGCCCTGCAGCAGAAAATGAAGCTGACACTTTGCTGCTTTGAGCAGACCATCCTCTTCAATAGGTGCCTGCTTTATGGGCATGATTACTGGGTACATGTGGAATGGTTTAGTTTACAGTCCTCAGCTGATGATTGCTATCCTCCAGCAAGGTGCCCATTGTCACATTGAGAGATGTGTCTGTGATCTCTCACAGTGTGTATATTAGTCAATAAGCAAATTTGGTAACAAAGGTTTCTAGGTTCAGGGCATGTTGGTTTTTGCAATCCAAAATGTTAATTCTGCTCTGTATCTCTTTCTCCCAAGGTTTGGACATCTAAGTGTGGCCCACATCTTGCTGGAGAATGGCGCTGATCTCAATGCACAGAACAAGTTAGGAGCCAGTGTCCTCACAATGGCCTCCAGAGGTGGTCACGTCAGCATGGTGAAATTGTTGTTGGAATCTGGAGCTTTTGTGGATAATTACGACCATTTTAGCACAAATGTACTTAACAGCAGCAGAGATGACCTCCCTGATATCACTCCACTGATGGCAGCTGCTCAGCATGGACATGAGGCAGTGGTGCATCTGTTGCTAGACTGGGGAGCTGATTGTAACTACACTCTAAAGACAATGGGCTGGAGTCCTTTAATGCTGGCAGCTGTTAGTGGAAAGGTGAGCTTGGCACAGCAGCTCATGGAGAAAGGTGCCAATCCTGATCACTTGAATGTACTACATAAAACACCTTTTGAAATCTCTGTTGGCTTCAAACACAAAGACATGAAGGACTATTTGGAGTCTCTTACAACGATCAGGCCTCAGGCAGGTATGGAATGTTATTTTTTTGTTTTACTTTCTTGCAGTCAGATTGTGTATTTAGAAATTGAGGAGCATATTTTGTATGGGCATGATGTTCTTTGTAATTTGCTGCTGGATTTTGAAAATGTTGGAGTAGGCACACCTACTTCAGCCAAGGTATGAGTGCCCAACTTCAGCAGATTTTTTCTGTGTTAGCAGGATAAGATTCCTATCTGCATGTGGCTGTTTTGGGGACACTTTCCAAGGTATTTATGCAAACCAGCACTGGGAACTCTTAACAAGAGGGTTTGGAAGAGTGGATTTTCCAGCTTCAGACTGCTTGCTATAAAACATAAGGATGTGGCTAGCTCTAGAAAGACCATTTCCCACTGCCATATGGACATGTCCTAAACTGTTGTCTACATTTGGTGTCATTCCTGCAGGTCAAACTTCCCTTGTACTTGAAGAAATAAGAACAAAAATCATACATGTGTTTCTGCTGTAGAGAAGGTGTTAACTCAGATATTGTCTTATAGGTTAAGTTGGAACTTTAGAGCTTTCATACAGCCATGCTGCCATGCAGAACTGATTCATTCTAGATGTTTGTTCCTGACCAGTCTCTTGAGGAAGACATCAGTTGGCTACAGTACGCAAAACTGGAGATCCATGGGATTCCCTGGTGTCCATATGTTTGTATGTACAGATGTGCAGGCAGAGGTGGCCTCATGGATGTTGAAAATCTTTTGTGGTCGTATGACTTAAAGTATTGAAGGACTCTGTTAAGTGAAGAGACTGGACTTGCTTTAAAGCAGATTAATGTTTGTAACATGTGCTGAGGGAGAATTTCCATGAGCAGGAGGGTAGTAACTCATTTGGGCAGAGAGGGGAGTAAAAACATTAGTCTTCCACACAAATTTCTGCATTGGTTTTTGACCATGCTTCAGTCTCCTCCTAGTGCTGGAATCCTGAATATTCTGTGAAGGAGAAAGATCATTTCTGTAGTATGGAAGACAGGAAAAAAAGAACTTTTCTTCTGATCCATTGCCATAGATTGGGCAAATTACCTCCTAGGAGAAAACTGCTCTCTTCCCACAACTGTTCTCAGTAGCAAATTCAGAACTACCTGGGGTGGCTTGAGTGTTATCTGCCTTCTGTCCCTGTCCTTACTTAGGCTTACCCAGATGGCAGTCTTCCTTCTGGCATCTTCTCATGTCTCTTGCTCCCTGAAGCTGCCTCTCTTCCAGGGTTTTCACATGCCTGGTCCTTTCCTAAACTAGTCTTTTGAAATCTGTTTTACAGTGGTGAGCACATACACACAGTTTCTTCTATAAGAGCAGTTTCTGAGTCAGGAGAAAATGCAGGGCCCATCACTCTCTTTTCTGGTCTTAAAATAAGAGTTTCTTGGAGTATTTTGGGCTTTTCAGTGATTGCTTTTGTTCAGCATATTAATTTCACTTCCTTTGGAGTCAATCTGTGAACATAAACCTTTTCTGTATTTCATAAAAATGCCAGAATTGGGCTCACAAAATCAGTATCTCCTTGTTTTCCATAAAATTTTGTTGCCCCATTGATTCTGTAGTAATAATTTATAATAATTTGGAAGATAGAGGAAAGTATTTTCTGGCATGAGTGGAAGGTGAAAAATACCTCACTATTTTTCCCTCATCTTATATAATGTCAGAAGATTCAAAGCACTGTTAAGCCATGTAAAAAGAATGATTCTCCACTCAAAATATTACAATTTGTAATAATTACAGTTCTTATTATGGGGATGGTTATTGGGGAGATGAAGAATATTAATTCACAAATAGCAAACTGTGTAGTTAAATTGACACTATTATTTTTGTGACCTTTACAAATTAACCTGGAAATACTCAAGAGGAAATAAAATTGGAACAGCTTGTAAAACTCTTTTTGAGTCATCTTTTAAAATAATCCCATACTATTTGAGTATGAGTATGTTGTGAATTCTACCAGATCACAAAATCACACCATAGTTCTTTAGTGGGTATTTTAGATTTCCAGGCAGGGAACAAAAGAGTTTCCAAATACAATTTCCTGATGGAGAATGGAAATTTAAAAGCCTGTGCTGGTGCCTTATTATAGTTTCTAGCTTTAGCTCTGCACAGAGAACCATCCAGGTGAGTCATTCTTCCTAAAGGTAATAAAGAAGTTGCCAATACTTTCTTTGTTCTTATTAAATGTATGCCTAAACATATGTTTTATAGTACTTTTTAATTTTTGAATAGTTTTTTCCCATAAAAAAATCTAATAGATTTCTTTTATTTTTTTGATTGCTTTTAGAAATACTTTTTTTTTTTGATTGTTAATAGAAATGTTTATATTTCTTTCAGATGCAGAAAAGAGGCAACCTGATATCTTTCATGCTTTGAAACTGGGTAAATACTGCCATTATTCTCCCACCCTGTCTAGTTTTGCTAACTTCAGAGCATGTCTGTTGGCTAGCATGGGAAACATGATTTTTCTGTTCCCATTCTTCACATGCGAACTACCAAAACATCTTCCTGGGAAAGCTTAAAGTCTGTTAGATTTTTAGAGTGATCATGTGCCCTTTTTGTACTCCTGTGATTTTTGAGGTTTACAGATGTTAGTGCTTGGTCAGAAGAGGTATCATAGGAGGGGCCAAATGAATACTGGTCAGCACACTGGGTTTTGGCTTTTTTACTTGGCTATGGATGACAGCGCTGGTAAAAAAGCAGCTCATTAAGTTAAGGAGTGTCCAGGGTTCAAAGTAAATTCTGGTGTCTCCGTAGGTTCCAGGGTTTCTGTTTAACAAAGTCTATGCTCTGGGTCTGTGTAAAAAAACCACCAGCTGTCTTTTACCAAACTGGAACATAAAAAAAGTAGTTCTGTGCTTTTCTATCATTCCTGTTCCAAGAAATTAGGTGAGTGGCATTGTTAGTGTGAGTTTCAGTGAGTGCATTCAAGTGGCTGCAAAGTTTGTCTGGGATTCTGACTGACTTCTAAGGAAAATGTTCATGCCTGTTGAAAGCAGCCTATGCCATGAAGAAGTTTACCATCTGAAGAGTTTTTTTAAAGGTGAACATTTTTCCATTTACATGGCAGTTGACAGTTTGATTGTTCTTACCCTGTTCCTGTGGTGGTACACACAGTCACAGAGATTTGTTTTTCCTTTATCTTCTGCCCTGCTTTTGCCTACCATAGGACATCAAAAAAATACTGGATGTAGGTGAGCTTAAACTCTCTCTTTAAGGTAATCTTGACTACCTTATATGCTTTTTAAAAGTGGTCCTGCTTCAAGATTTATAAAAAAACCCTACAACCTTGTTCAAATATGTTCGGTAACATATTTCATGCTGCTTTTCCTAATCTAGACAAGAACTCAAGTGACTACCAGCACCTGTATGTGAAACCTGAAAATTTTAAAGAACTAATGACAACATTGTAAAGAGGCTAATGACAACAACTTTACTCTTGAGGAATGAGTAGGGAAGTTTTGTATTGGAGGCGTACAGTAATTTCACAACTATAAGGTGCACCCTTTTGACTAAAATTTTCCCCCAAACCCGGAAGTGTGCCTTATAGTCCGGTGCGCCTTATATAGTGGACAAAGTTGCGAAATTCGCAAACCTGGAAGCGTGAGCCACAATGGGGGGGAGGTGCCGCGGGAGCACCGAGTCGTGAGGGGGGGCGGGAGTGGGCGGCCACGGCCAGCAGGAGCTGCGCAGGGAGGGAGGGAGCTGCCCCGGCCCTGGCTCCGGCACGGGGAGGGCACCTGGGGCTGCATTTAAAGGCTACGCCAGTCTGTGAAAAATGTTTGTGAACTGCCAGTAATGCGTTGCTTTGTTGCACACGGCTCAGCTCCTCGCTGCAAAAAAAAGTGCGAGCTGTGAGCCCAGCCCGAGGGAGGGCAGGAGCGGGCAGCCCCTGGCCAGCGACGTCCGCGCGGGCTGAGAGGGACTGCCCAGCCCCTGACCAGCGGCAGCCGCACAGGGAGAGAGGGGGTGGGCAGCCCCCAGCCAGCAGGAACCACACAGGGAGAGAGGGAGCAGGCAGCGCTGCGCCACCCCGAGCCGCGGACGGTCCCGAGCCACCCTGAACCGCAGCAACCCTGAGGTGTGAGCCATGGCCACCCTGAACTGCGGCAACCATGAGCCCTGCCTTGCCAGCCGGGGGCGGGCGGGAGTGTTAGGCCCCGCACATGGGGAGGGCGCTTGGAGCTGTGTTTAAAGGCCACACCAATCTGTTAAAATGTTTCCAATTTGAGCACATGCCAATAAACTCCACTGTTGTGGGATTCCGTTACTAATTAGTTACTTTGTGGCACACAGCGCAGCTCTTCGCGGCAAAAAAAAAAATGCACCTTATAGTCTGGGTGCGCCTTATATGATCTACAAAGTTGCAAAATTTGCTGACTCACGGGGGTGTGCCTTATAGTCTGGTGCGCCTTATGGTCATGAAATTACTTTAATTCAAATACTGGAGGCAGAAAAAAAAATTCATTTGGAATATAAGAAGGTTGAGCGCTGAAATAAACTCCTTGGGAGGTTGTGGAATTCTGTCAATAAAGGTTTTTAGAATCAGTGAGCTATCTTTGTAAGAGGAATTTATGGGTCAATGTGAGACAGCGCATTATTCTACCTGTTTAAGGCAAGGGATGGCCTTCACCACCTTTTAGAGTGCCTTCTTACTTACCCACTTTGATTCTGAAATCATTGATTCTGTGATTGCAGCCTGTAGAGTTGGAACAGGAATCTTTGAAGGAAAAATCATGGTGCCTCAGCATCATCAATTTTCCTTGCATGACATCATCTTATGGCAATTTAATAGAAATATTCCTTATTTGTGTCTTCACATGCAGGATGCACTGCCTTCCTTACTTGTTCATTTCAGAAAATAGTTATTGTAATGGGATTGTACCTTAATTGTACAGGTAGAGAAAATGAGGAAAATACAGTGCCTCATGCAATTTTATGTAGGCTGGAAAGATGTACTACTTAACTAACATTTAGGTTATATTTTATCAATATTTTACAGGAAACTTTCAGCTGGTTAAAGAGATCATTGATGAAGATCTGAGTCAAGTTAATATTACCAATGTTGACGGTGCATCTCCTTTAATGATTGCGGCTGTAACTGGACAGCTGCCCCTTGTTCAGCTGCTTGTTGAGAGAAAGGCTGATATTGATAAACAGGATAATGTTCATGGCTGGACAGCGCTAATGCAGGCCACGTATCATGGGTAAGATATGTGCTTTCTTTGTGTCTAGCAGTAAAGAAGTTTAATATTTCTTACATCCGAATAGAAAAAATCCTTTTTGATACTGACTCTAGAAGCAGAGAGGTCTTACAAGAAATTAAGAGACTCATGACCACAGTTTTTCATGGCTCTTGCACTGCCGTCAGCTTTTTGGAGCAGATCTGAATCACATTTTGATCACCACAGTATAAAAAAGACATTAAACTATTAGTGAATGTCCAAAGGAGGGGCAGCACAGATGGTGCAGGGCCTTGAGGGGAAGCTGTGTGAGAAGTGGCCGAGATCACTTGGCCTGTTCAGCCTGGAGGAGACTGAAGGGAGACCTCATTGCAGTCTGTAACTTCCTTGTGAGAGGAAGAGGAGGGGCTGGCATTGATCTCTTCTCTGTGGTCATCAGTGACAGGACCTGAGGGAATGGCCGGAAGTGTCAAGGTGAGGTTTAGGTTGGGTATTAGAAAAAGGTTCTTCACTTAGTGAGTGGTTGGATGCTGGAATGAGCTCCCCAGAGAAGTGGTCACACGACCAAACCTGGCAGAGTTCAAGGAGTGTTGGAACAAAGCACTCGGAGACATGGTGTGACTCTTGGGGATAGTGCTGTGCAGGGCCACAAGCTGGATTCAATGATCCTTGTGGGTCCCTTCTAACTCAGGTTATTCTGTGAATTTTGGACTTTAGAATGAGTGGAGCATTTGGGAACCTGAAGCAAGCTCAGTAAGTACTGGGAACATGGTGCTCCCGGCAGTCCCCAGGAGCCTTAGTGCAGATTTCAACTTCCATCCTTTGATGTTTTTCAGTATTGTGAATGATGCTGTGATCCCTCCTGCCAGGGTTGTAAAATTGTGAAAGTTGTGAAAATTGTAAAGTTGTGAAATTTCAAGGCAATCAGCCTTCCATGTACCACTTTTTCCAGTCTTAAGACCATTCCTGTTGTCTCCTATTCAACCTTTAGTGTTCATTGAGTTTTTGGAAATGCAGCTGAAATAATTGTCATTTTCAGTGAAGCTCCTTCGAAAATCTAAGTAGATGCTTAGTAGTCAAACCTCAGAAATTGCCCTGGCTGGTACTTCACGTGTGATATCTGTCATATACTTAACACTGTCAGAATACAGGATATTCAGTTTAGGAAGGTGAACTTGTCTTCATTGTTGTAGATGAAGCCCTCAGCAAAGTGAAAGTTGTCTTCTGTGGTAGAACAGTAATTGTATAAATGCAGGTATTCTGCACCAGATTTTGTTTTTAGTCAGCAGGTCTCATTGGACTATGCATGTGCAACAAAGAGGAAAAATGGGAGATCAAGTTGTCATTGCTCTGTGAAACTTTTCTGAAGTAATTCGTGGGACTTTTATTGGTAGTAGTGACAGACATTCCACAGAAGTACACTAAGATGTGCAACAGTTTTTGTGCTTGCAGCTTTTTCATTTAGCAGCAGTCACCCAGCACAGAGCTGAAATAGAAGCAGTGAGCACAAAGTGGTGGGCAGGGTTGCTGGCATGTCCCCTTGTTGGTACTTCTCAGATGCTTCTCTTGTTTGCACACACAGAGCTGAGTCCTGCATGTGTTCAGACACTGGCTGTTCAGTTTGCTGGAGGATTGGGTTATGAAAATTCCTTTCCCTAATATATCAGTCGGTCTTCATACTATGAAACTTTGTTAGTTAATTTTGTTGGTATGCTTAATGTTTGAGGTAGTGGAATTTTAGGAGTCTTTGGTATTTTTCATGCTTAAGTAAAGCTATCTAAAGGACACTGACTCAGTGGAATGACCAGAAAGACATTCCAGCCCTGGAAGTAAGGGTGTGGCTTCTTGGGAACTTAGAGCTATCCATGAAGGACAAAAGATACCCCTAGTCACTCAAGATAATCCCAGCATCACAGCCATCTGTGAAACCCTGTAAGTGTTTTCTGGTGACATAGGTAAGTAATGACAGCAAGACTGACTCCAGGGACATCTGGATCAATAGAAGAGCAGAATACAACATGCAGAAATGCAGTTGCTGTGCTAAGTTTTACTACAATGAGCAATCATAGTAGGAGTGGTGTTAGTACGCTTGAAGTGTACAAGAGCCCTATATGTAAGGCCACATTCGGAGTGCCCCAGTGTGGGTGGAATACCTCATGTACATAAATAAATGTTTATCCTTGTAATTCTATACTTTGTATCTGAGCCTTTTTGTTAGCATGAGAGAGTTGCAAATTTTCTTAACATCTGGAAGTCTTTGGCCTCCACAGAGCCTCAGCTAAGCCTTCCTCAGGATCATCAATAGTGTGAAGGGTCTTGGGCTTGAAGTGGGGAGCAAGCAAGGTGTCTCTGACTCAGAGGCACTAAAACATCGTGTTTGTCTGTGTTCTCAAGGTGCAGGACTGGAAAGCAGGATGGAGGAATGATAGTTTTAAAGAAGAGGAGAAAACTAATAGGAAATATGCAGAGGAGCTGTGGTGAGGATAAGCAGATTTTTTGTTACAAGAGAGGAATAACAACCCTCCTCCATTTCAGGTTGATTTTGTGTAGAGTGGGTTCAGGAGTGGAAATGTCATGTGTATAAGAAATGATGCTATGAAGTGCAGATGCTGAGATCCACTTTTTGGCTTCTTTATTAAAATTTGCAGTTACATGTTGGTGCTTGAGAATGTTTTTTCTCTGTATTGCTGATGCATGTCAGAGTTTGATTTTATGCAAGGTCATTCATTGTTCAAGAGTTTTGTATTAAATATATTTTTCTTTATATTTTCCTATATTTTAGCTTTGTTGTGTCTTCAGTTATTTCATAGACTGAATTGAGGTATTGTTTTTAACTCACAAGGCGACTCCTGTTTATTTACTCAGGTGTATCAGAGGGGAGGGGGGTAACTGGAACAGAATGGTGAGTGTCTTTTATGCAGCTAGCTTTGAGGAGCTTTTGTTGTAAGTGTTTGTGTTGGTTGACATTTAATGCTGATTGTTTTTGCATTTTAAACACCTCAGGGAAGTGATAATGTGACTTCTCAATTAGCTAATTTATAGCTGTAATTAGATGAAGTACTGTTTGAAGTTTATAAGTTATCTTCAGTCAATTTGGCTTTTCTGTATGCAATTTCTTAATGTGCAAGTTGTGAAAATGAGGTTACTCTGAAGTATTAGTGATGGCATATGATGACTACTGAGATGTCCTTTGTCCTTCCATCTGCTTTTCTGCCCTAGGCATTAATGGCTTTCATTGGAAAGGTGTTTAGCTACATACTGCAGTCACTTCCAAAGGATCAGTTCAAGAAACTGGCTATTCAAATTAGGCTTTTAAGGCTAACTTTCTGCATGTTGACTAATGTAATTCGTAGTGAGTAAACAGTGACTGACAAAGGACTTGTGGGAGCTTTTGAAGAGCTTGTGAGCAAATTTTACACTAAGTTAGCTGTAGAATGTGTAAAACTGATCTCTCATTGAGGAACAATGTTACAAAAGGTTGAAATGGAGTATTGGGGGCTTTTTTCTTCATTTATTTGTTCTTTAATATAATCGATGCCTTTTTTTCTTCCCTTAAAGAAACAAAAATGTTGTAAAGTATTTGTTAAATCAAGGAGCTGATGTTAACCTTCGTGCAAAAAATGGATACACAGCTTTTGACCTGATAATGCTGCTGAATGATCCAGGTATGCTATTTCAAATTGCTCTGGAGAAATGTACTACATAAAAAAATACACATTTCTTCCAATCTAGAAAATACATTGCAATTGCTAGGATGCATCCTCTCCAGGCTGGACTGGACCAAGAAAGGACACTGAAAGTGGTGGGATTTGAGTTAATTGGTTATATTTGTGTATATGTTTATGGGATAACAGATTTTGTGCATTCCTCTTGCCTTTGATTCTGAAGATGCTTGAAAACTGTGCTGTTTGTGTCACCATGGCCAGCTGAGTGGCATTTGATTGTGGGGGCACTGGTATTCTGTAGTGTCATTAGCACAGAGCTATGGGCTGGAGCCCCTTGGCAAAGGGCAGAAAGGGACAGGACAAAGGGAGCACAGTAGGAATGGAACTAGGGAACTCCTGACTGAACCTCCTGCTAGTTCTGTAATGGCTGAGAATAAATCACTCATCGGGGTTTAGGCTGTTTGTGTGGGAGTGCTGTAGGACATGGCAGCTTGCTTTTGGGAGGCTTGAAGGAAGCACATTTAGTTTTTGTTGCAATTTGTTTTACATGCATAATTTGTTATTGTTAACCTTCCCTGGTACCTGAATTGATTTATCTAAAGCCAAAACCCATTACTGCAAATGAAGTCACTGAATGTACACGTTGTGGTGGTCTTGGTTACTAGCAGATTCTTTTCCATGTCAAAAGTAGTATACTAATAGTACATTTTAGACAATAAATACAGAGAATTTTTTTAGAACTAACTTGTGTGACAGAATAATTTGTCTTGCTGCTTCTTTCTCTGTCATTCAGTTCTCTCTGCCTTTCTGAAAATCCTGACTCCTGTACAAAATGCAGATTTGTAGAATTTTTTTTTCCTGTCTCCTGTCCTACTTGTTCTTTCTTCTCCCTCTTATTTTTTTTTCTTACTTCTTTTTTGTCCATCCTTTTTCTTACCATTTCTTTTCAGTCCCTTCATTGTCCAGGCTGAACGTCTTCTTTCTCTTTGGGATTTACTTTTGAACTTCTTTTCTGCAACCTACGCTTGAAGAAAGAATATTCATTTTTCTCTACTCTCTTCTGTGTCAGGTGAGAAAAGGGAGCATCTCAATATTGTTCTTAACTTGTGCAAAGTGCCAGAGGAGGCAGTTCACTTGGTCACACATGACTGATTCCAGTTGAGCAGCATGCTTATTTATATTGATAAATACATTTAGAAAGATTATAAGACTGCAGCCCACATTGTGGGGAGAAGGCATGGGAAAATAGGTCAAGAAAGAAAGAAGGTTTGGGGGTTCATCTGCTTTGTGTTTGAGCAATATATCAATTGCTACTTATATGGGATTTACAGGGAAAGTGTCAGTGCATTGGCTGTAATTTGGGAAAGCAAAACAGGCCAAACATTATCTTAATTTGCTTCCTTTTAGACACGGAGCTTGTAAGGTTACTGGCATCAGCTTGCATGCAAGTAGATAAAGACAAGAATAAACTGAACAATAGATCGTCTCTGCCTTGTTCCAGAAGTAGACAATCCTTAAATGTCCCAATGTTGCCAGATGAAAAAGGAGGCCTAAAGGTAAATATATTAATTCGTGATAGAAACTCATTAATTCCTGTAATGTATAAGCAGAGAAGGCAATTACTAAGAAGTGTTTTGGATCTAATATGTAACTGGATTTGTTGAGGAGCTGTTGGGTAGTGTGTTTCTGAATTCCTTGTGGACAGTGTGTCCTGGTTTTGTGGAATGTAGCTCATATTCAGCTTCCTTTCACGTATTCCTTCACATAGCACATATTCTTTAGGTGGCAAGGCAGTGGAGTTTACATTGAGGCATTTCAGTGCTTAGAAATAGATCTCATGAGAAGTGGAAGGTACCATGTTCATAAGTTTGTAACTCAATTTCCATTGTGATCTTGCTTTTTAAATCTGGACAGAGGATAACTCCTTCATAGCCATAAATGATAACAGGTTATTGACATTGAAAATTAAAAAGACCATAGCAGAGATTTTAATACGAAGAGTTGTAGAGTAGTATGCACTTCATGCTGGCATGTCTTCTGGCATGCTGTATCCTTAACTCAAAACTGATGGTGGTCCAGTAGGAAGCAACATGGAGTTAGAGTAAGTGTATGCCAACACAACAAAGATACTGCAGCTTTCACTGACTGTTTGCAAAAGAGAAGGAAAAAGAGTTAATTTTGTTGTTGTTGCCATTGGTGTTGCCTATTTCCAGGCATTGGTTTGTTTAGGTGAATTATCTTTAATTATGGTGTACCTCAGCATTTCCTGGAGTCTATGATGTCGTCCTTTAAGTGTAAGTATTATCAGGATTTTGAAAAAAGTCATGTTAATTTCCAGGCTATTTTTGGTATGAATGTTAAAGACCATTTAAAGTTCTGTCTCAGCTCAAATCTGTTTTGCAGTTTTAACTATGAAGGAACATGTGGTTGTTTTTCATATGATTATATTATTATTGAATAAGATACAACTTCATTATCAATTTGGATGGACCTGTTTTACTCAGATGGGAAATTGTTAGCTTTTGGCTTTATGGAATACAGATCAACAATGGATTGAATTGCAACCCTTGCAGTGTTATGACACAAAGCCTTGAATTAGGATCATAAAAGATTGTGAGGTGAAAACAAAAGATTTGTCAGTGATAAGGATATACACACAAATACTAACACAAATTTAATATTCTGGAATATTTTAAGAATTTGGTTTTAAAACTACAGAGTATTACAGTACTTACTAGTCATAATCGAGCATTTTTTTAGCAGAAATTGTTTTCTGTGTAGTTCTATAAAAATATAACCTAGAAACCTATATAATCCGTTCTTCCATGATTTCTTAATGCTTTACTAAACAGTCTGTATGACCATGAGTATCTTACAGATCTTACTCTTCTTATAAATACTCAAAAAGGGTAAAAATAATATTTTTCAGATTTTCTGGCTGGAGAGCAATGTCAAAACAGTTATGTCTCTTTGGGCCAGCATGTGAAGAGAGGGCTGTAGTGAGGGACCTCTTCTAGGATTTGTAGCAGCAGTATTTCCAAGCAGACACCTGCTCTGTGGTGAGGTGGAACTGCAAACAAAAGATACATATGGCAACCCGACCAGGACAGCATTTTTCTGTCTAGATCAGCGCAAATGACTGAATGTGGGGTCTGTGGGATCATGGAAATGTAAAAGTGAGAAGGAATTCTTGAGGCTCACTTGCCTTTACATCAGGAGACAGAATAAACTTGCCAAAAGCATCTTTGACAGATGTTCAGTTCTCCGTTCACTGTGGTGAAGAGGATCCCCTGATCCCATGGTCTTTCCGCCAGCACCCAATTTCACTGCTTGATGCTTTTTGAGGTTAGAATTTTCTTCACCCTGATTTAACCTATATCTCTTTAGTTGCCCATTAAATTGATTGATTCTTGTTCAGTGGTCACCTTTGTTATAAATTACTCACCACAATTGGCTAGGTCAATCAATTAGGCAGTTTATTAATTCGTTGATAAGGAACAAGCAAGCAGCTCTGGGGACGTGTCAGCTGTGCTCCAGCAACACGTCTGTTCTACCCCTGGTCCTTGCCTGTTTTATAGGCAGTCTCTTGGTGGGCTGTGACATGCCCACCGTGCTGGGGTACAAGTCCGAGCAAGCCGAACATGATGGCTAAGACTCTTGTGGCAATGGCTACGAGCCCCTACCAGGTCTGGACAAGGCTCGAACGTGTTCTCAGGTTACACTCCTAGTGGTGAGCCTGCTCGTGTCCAAACAAGTGGATACAATTCATGATTATAGTGATAAAATAATAAATATACATAAAAACAAAAAAATCAACAATTTACAACAAAGTGATTTAAACAAATATAATGAAATCATTAGATTTTCCTGTGTCTCATGTCCATGCTTTACTCTGGATTTGGTATTCTTGTTTATATTGATCCCATGGTGTATTTTCATAATGACATGAATCACTATGTAACATCTCACACCTTCATTTTTATAAGAACAGTATAAATACTTACAGAACTATTGCATCTAGTCTTTTTTTCCCTAGTCTAAACAAACTTGATTAATGCAAATTTCCTTGTTTGTAGGTTTTGTTTCCTAAACTTTTCACTATTTCTAGTTTGTACATATTGAAACTACATAACAGATGTGTTTCCTCTTATCAGTGAAATTCACTTTTTTTTGCAGCAGCAGCAGTAACACTGTGCATCTGTACTTAGGTTCTGCTATGTTGTGACTGTTTTTTTTCTTTAGTACACCTCCTTTGTTACTTACTTCCTTTTCTATATTAGTACACTTGATTTCTTCTTGCATGCCAGCTTGACCTCTACTGAATAATGTTGATTTGGCAATGTTTAAATTTAGAATGTTAAAGCTGCTTAGAAAACTGTCTAGATGGAAGTCTTCCACAGACTGCAGAAAAATGTTATGTTTCATGGTTGCAGTTGTTAGTGAACTTTCCCAAACCTACTGCACAAAATATGTTCTCCCAATTTGTGATCAAATAATTAGCAATTTGTCTCATTTTTTTTGGCTGTTGTCTTCTCCCTTTATTTTATTTTAACCATATTTTCTCAATTGTTTAATGAATGGTACATGAAATAGCAATAAAAACTTCATTAAAGTCAAGCTGCCTTCCAGCTTTTCCTCCCTTCTGCTCACTTGACTGGTTGCTCTGTGAAAAAGAGATTCATTTAGTAGAATTTTTTCTCAACAAACCTATGCTGGTTGTGTCTTATGAGCTGTGATGACATATGAAGTTTTTTCATTATGCCTTTTCATGTTAAGCATTGTGATAAATTAATTTTCAGATTTTCCTTTTTCAATGATTGTAGATTTGCCTTTTTTCCTGATTTCTATAACTTCTTCAATACTCTTTTACTGAAGAATAAAATATTTGTTCAGAGGTCATGTTGCCAATAATTAATCTGGGGTAATTTTAATCAATATTATCTAGTTTTAATTTGTATAAGCTCATTTGAATACTCTTACTCTGTTAAGCAAACACACATATATTCCTGCCTTTCTTCTGGTAATGGTATTCATACTGAAATACCTGATTACAGGTAGGCTACTTTTGAAGTTTAAAGAAAATAAATGCTTTTCACTCTCACCTCTTTGATCACTTTTGTCATTAACTAGTTGACTTTTTATTTTGTGATGTATTTCTTTTAATTTGTGCACAATATGGGCCTTTGTTCCTTTACCTGCTGATAATGTAGTGGATATTCATGATCTCATTCTTTACCTCTATCACACACTAACTGTTAACTGTTGTGTTTCTCACCATTTTGTGGCCTCTGTGTGAATCAACACCTGGGTAACCTAGGCAACCACCAAGCCACAGCTAAAACGCAAGATTTATTTTGTTAACTTCAATGACAAGGCTAGGTTCCAGAGGCACACAGGGATCCAGACTCCTGGTTTAGTTCATCCTGTAACAAAAGGCTATGGGTGTGTCTGTGAGAGCCTGTTACCTTTAAACAGGAATTCTACTTCTCCAATCAGGCAGAGGATGAACAACACTAGGCATAATAAATGGAGTTTTCCACACCTACATTTTTAGCATTCTCAGCTGAAAGGTCACTTTGAGCAAAAGCATTTCTCTCTTCCTATTTGACTTTAACCCTTTCCCCCCCAACAGGCTCAAAAACAAAGATGGGTATTTTCCATATGCAAAAAATTTATTTCCTTTTTTTTCTTCCTGTCTGTTCTTCAGCAAGTTACAGTCTCAATACCAGAATTACAGCAGTGTGAATTATCACATTCAGTTTCTATTTTAGATTAAAGTTGTTTGAGGGCAGAGATTGCTCTTTAATTCCTAGCATTGTCACAAATGTATAAGGTATTTCTCAAATGGCAACACGGCTTTTCTGGTTCTTTAATAC
The DNA here is from genome assembly GCF_009819885.2 of Catharus ustulatus. Taxonomy (NCBI): domain Eukaryota; kingdom Metazoa; phylum Chordata; class Aves; order Passeriformes; family Turdidae; genus Catharus; species Catharus ustulatus. Next base: position 96,615,932 of record NC_046221.1, on the reverse strand, counting down.
TGCTGCCTTATCCCACTGCTGCTAGATTTTAAAGACACTGTTTTTCATCAGAAATGAATTTTTGTTTCTTCAATGCTTCAGTCTATTTAAAACCCTTTATTACAATTTCTGTGCTTGTGTGATGTGATAGGGGTATATGGAGAGGCTGCAAACTCCTGACGCAGCAAACTAAAAACTCCAGAGATCAGATCCCCACACAGAAGACAAGACGAACCTCTCCAGTGTCATTACTTTCTTGCCAGAGAGCAGTAGTTTTTTGTCTCGTTACATAGTGGCTGTGCTTACTCCTTTTCGGAGTAGTGAGCATATGTTAAGGAAGCAGAAGCACTGTGAGTAGGAGTAATAGAGATGATGGGCAGTTAGAAGTGATCTTTCTTACAGAAGCAAGGTAGCTTTAGGAAGTGCAAGCAAATTCTTTTGTAAGCTCATTGTACTCTGTGTTAAAACTAGATGAACTTCCAGTTCCTTTTGGAAGGTGAATAAATGCTGAACTGTGGGTTTTATTGCTTTCTTGGAGCTATTTGTCTCTCTTGCCTTTTTTCATCAGACCTTGTTGCTGAAAGTAATGTAAATCTGGTTTGGTTGTGGCACCAAAGAGATACAGAGGTCTGAGAACTCTATGCATTACTAATGCTCTGTGCAGATCTAAAATGTTTTTAATGGTCTTCTGCTACAAGGATTAATATGCAGAGGATAAGTATAAGAAAGTTGCAAAGACTTATAGCGAGTAGTAAAATATTAAACGCCAAGAAGAGAGCAGAATATATATTGTGAGAAGGGATGGTTACCTGGATTTGTTATCACCTAAAGGTACCCTGATGAAGTGTTGCCACTTTAACATAAGTTTTTAAAAAAAGTGTTCCAGAAAGGGAAGGAGGAACTTCACTAAGAAATAATTGGAAGGTACTTATAATCTGATTTACCTGGAAGCCACATAATTTTTGGTGCAAATGGCATAGGTATTGTATAGTCTAGATAAATGTATTGCTAAAGACTTGAAGCAACTTGGAATGTCTGCCTGTAAAAATGTGCAAGTCTGTGAATATTTTAATAAATTTTATTTTGACCTAAGGTAGTCCTTTTGCATAACAGTTTCTGCATATGTGATGTATCCGTATGTGTATCGATGGAGGTTATAGGTACATAGTCCTAAGGTACAGGTACATAGTCCTAAGGTATATGTTGTTGTCACAGCTGCTGTTTCCTTGCCTTGCTCTTTTTCAGTTTATAGTCTTTCCAGTCTGGTTTAAATTATCTGTACAGCAATACTGTATAGATTGTGGAGCTTTAGTTTGATGGGAATGCTATCACAACTCTTCCAGTTTGCCACTGATTATGAAAATCTTGACAAGAAGCTTTAATGCAGATTAAAGCTCATACGCACACCTGTAAAAAACAGAAAATAGAGATGCCACTCATTGGTTCCAGAGAGAGTAAAAATCGATGGTGCAATTGAAAGTTAATGGGGAAATCAAATATTTGCTATGTATCTGCAAGAATTCCCTATTCAAATTGCACTAATGCTTCTATCTACTTTGGCCTTCAGATAGTATGGAAAAACATTTTAAAATATTTGCCATGTGAAAAATAAGGGAAGAGGTAATTATTACACATACAAATTATGGTGAAGGATTCTGTTGGTAACTGCAAACCACTTTAACATTGCTTTTTAGTTTATTTCAAACAATCCTTGGTAAAATTATCACTGCTGTAAGGATTGCTTAATTATACATTTCTTTTCCTCTTTTTTTTTCTTTTAGTTGGAACTAAATTATTGTATCTTCTTATCAATCTAGTCCTGGTGGAGCAGGATGTCCAATCGATTCCGCAAGCTGAAGTTGACTCAGACGTTGCGCCATGGATTTCCTTCTAATCAGTTTGTGCCTTTTCCGGATGAGATGGAACCGTCATTAAATTCCACTGTAAAAGTAGCCTCTCAGAGTGATACAGACACTTCTGGAAACCTTGATGCTGCTACAACTTGGAACACGAATAACAAAACTAGTGGTAAAGGCAGGGTTGTCTTGTGGGAAATGAGCTCTTGTGGGGTAGTCAGGATGATACTGTTTCTGATTTATTGGTTTAGTTGTGCTTTAGCTTAATATGAGTGAAAAAATGTAATGTATTTGTAGTCTGTAGAAAGAGCGATGTTCATACTCACTGTTCATCATGCTGAATGCAGCATCATTTAAGCAGTAAAATACTAATATAACCGTGTTTAATAAACAGCATTAAATTCAGACAGATCACTGGAAAGTGTAAAGCACATCTACTGAAATTGTACCTCTCCATGAAAATCCCCCACTGTCTGCAATGCAAAGTAAGACTTGGTTTAACTTCAGCTGAGGTGCATGACAGTGTCACTGGAAATCTTCCTTCTATGTGCTTACTGAGGGTAGAGCTGTTGATTGTTTAAAAACGATGAACTATCCTTAGTAACAAAAGTAGAAACATGCAAACAATAAAACAAAATTCATGTATTTTTTTTCAGGTGCAAACACTATAAAAGGAGGAAAGGATGATGAATTATTGACAACTATGGTACGTTATGGTGTTCTTGGTGTCTTCAGCCTAATTCAGAGGGTCATGTAGTTTCCCTAATTTTTACAGTTCTTTGCCTCCTGTCCTAGTCACTTCTAGAAAAAGAGCTTGTTTATAGTCACTAGACAGGAACTGACAGGCTTTGATACACCAGTAGTTCTTAGACTAGAAAGTACTAAAAGTAGTGTGGCAATGAAAGCTGTACTGACTCTTTTCAAGAGTTACCCCATACCTTAGTTTGATCAACAGTGAAATAGTAAAATAGATGGAACAGCTGCTTAGTTGCTGACAAGCAGTATGAAGTGAGGAAAACATGGATGGAATATGGTACAACGGAGATGTGAAAATTACTAGTAGAGGCAACTATGAAATATTTAGTTTGGGAGGTGTATTTGTGTTATTCTGTTTCTTCTTTTGTTACGCTGTAGCTTTATATTCCCCTGCAGCTTACTCCCTGGTGATGTCATTAAATTTGGCTGGTTGTTATCTTTAGGTTCTTTTGTAAGAAGCTTGAGTTCTTTTGTAAGAACTTTTGATATGACTGACTGACAGTACTCCTGGGAGCAAAATCAGTTGAGGTGTTTATATCTCTTTCTGCAGTACACGTACAGCAGGAACACACAGTTGCTCACAGTTTCCAGGCTTTGGAAATTAATTGCTATTCTTGTTAAAGTCATCTTGAGCAATATTTAGCCCAATAAAGCAAGAGACAGTTTCTGCCACTTAATGAACTGTATTCATTATATCGAATGAATAAGCAGAATACTGAGGGGTACCGCAATGTTCATTGGTTTTTCTCTCTGTTGCTAGCTGGTGTGCTTCTCAAATAGTACTTTTGTGTGTCATTTCTGTTCTGTTTAAATGTGTTTTCATCTTTTTGAAACTATATCATCGACTCCCAGTAATCTTTCTTAAGAAGTGACTCTTTCCCCCTCTTTTTCTTTGTTCCACTCTCTCAGCTGAGGAGTAGTGCTCCATTTACCAGACTGCCCAGTGATAAGCTGAAAGCAGTGATACCACCTTTCTTACCACCCTCAAGCTTTGAGCTTTGGAATTCTGACCGAACCCGTCTCAGCAAAGATGGCAAAGCTGAACAGATGAGAACTGCCTGGCCACAGAGAGCAATCAAGCACGATTTTAACAGCAGTGGGAACTCTGATATAGTAAGCAAACTAAATGTGTATGAAAATACTTTCATATGCCCAGGCCCTGATGACTGGTGAGCCACTCTGTTTCTGGTTAGAAATTACTTTTAACCCACTGTCTCAGCAATGGCTTGTCCTTTTAAGCGGTGCTGCTTAGGAAGAATGTGCATCTGTATGGAAGGAACATAATGGAACAAAAATTCTGTATGAAATGAAACAACTTTTTTTTTGTTTGGTTTGGTTTTTGGGTGGTTTTCAGGTTCTTGATTTTGTTTTGGTTTGGTTTTTTTGTTTGGTTGGTTTTGGGGGATTTTTTTTTTTTGCTGTTAACCAGAACGACCACAGTGTGGTAGAAACTGCTCTGTTTTGGAAAAAGATCAGGGACAGAAAAAAAGAAGGAAAATTGCTCAATTTTTAGGAACTGAGCAGGAGAGAAGAAATATCAGTAAGACCAATATACAGACACTATTCTGAAAGATTAGCAATAGATAAAATTGTTCCAAGTAGTAAGCAAGTGGACTTGAAGGCACTCAGCTTTAAATTGAGAGTGCTGTAAAACTGGAACAAGTCTTGATTATTTCTAGTATTTTATAGAAGGAACTTGCCATTCTACAATGTTTTCAGTGAAAGTGCAAACAAAAGAAAAATAGGGAGTTTGTGTTGAGAGAGGAATCTTGACAGCCTTCCCTTTCGTAGTTGGAGAAAAAGGAGAAGTGCTTACACCCCTAAATGTAGACTGTCATAGCTGGATGTAGAGAAGACTAGTCCAGAAGTGAGTTTCAATGTCAGTTCTAGAAATGGGACAATGAAGACATTTAGGAGGAATTTTTTTCTCTTTTCCTTTTTTAAGTGGGCATTAGCTTAATACCAGTAGAGGTGACTTAGGTGAAACAAGGCAGAATATTAAAAGGGAAGGGACATAACAGGAAGGTAAGTGTTTATTGTCCCAAAAAAGACAATAACTGGCTAATTGTCATGTGTATAAAGTGAGGAGCAGGGAAAGTAGGGGAGGACTATTCATCAGTCCTTCTGTGAGGAAAGAACGGTCTTGATGAGGGTACAGGAAGGAGGGTAAGTCAGAGATGGAAGAATAGGAACAGAATAGGTTCCAGAGATGGAACAGGATAAGGAACATGAGAAAGCTAAGCTGCAAAAGCTCTTATGTCAAATGGCTAGCAGTGGCCAATGGTGTAAAAGCAAAAGAAATTAAAGAGGATGTGGCTGAGGATTTGAGTCGCATATAGCTAGATCAGAAGTGCCTCAGTTAATAAAACTCAATAAAGTGGTGCAGCTGGCTGTTTAGATTGCAGCAAATATAAAAATGCAACTGGTAGAGGAAGTTTATGTCACTTCTTGCAACTTAGTTTGTGAGAAACAGATATGATGGATGGGAAGTTGGTAGCTGTTTTGTAAGATGGGAGAGACAAAGGATTCTGCAGGAAAGAAATTTCACATGTGATAATTTTTTTTTCTTCCCCACTGCTCATAATACTGTGTGTATCATATCTCAGGTGCATCATATATGCTCATTTATATTGGCCAAAGATTAAGAAGAATTAATGGTTTAATATGGTGTAATTTCTTTAATTTAATAAACATATTCAGTATATATATATTTATATAAGTATATATTCTGTATATATGTAAATGTAGAATAAGATTCTTTCTGATATCCCCTTTGTTCTTCAGTGGATGTTTCAGAACTTGAGGAAAATAAAGAGCAAACTTCAGCTGCTATTTTATTTATCCCAATCAAGAAAGAACTTTTTCATTTTGTTTTCCAGACAACTGTTAGCAAAGGTACTAGACCAGTCAAATTACCAACATTTGCAAGAAGACCAGCATCTCCTTCAAATTCCAACAACTTCAACCATTCTCCCCATTCTTCTGGTGGATCCAATAACATTGCAGGAATTAACAGGCATGGAGGAGAACTGCACAACAGATCAGGTACCATTTTTAATACAAAACTAATTTGTATCCGATTCAGTTAAAAAATTAGTGTTTGTGATGATGGTAGAAGATACTAAACCTTTTCTGAGCACTCATACCATTGTAGAAGCAAAGCTTCTGTAAATTTAGCGGACAGGGGATTGGACTTTGAACACCTACATAAGAGAAGTAGAACCTCACATTTGTTTCAGAAGTCTCAGTGTTCAGCTCATCTAATGCACATTCTCTGGATCCACACACGGTGGATCAGGTGGATGCTGGCTCATTGCACCATGCATGTCATGGAGTTGACTCTCTAGGCATGTTACTTACTTCTTGTTTAAAATAAAAACCAGTTTTCAATTAAAACCAAAGCTGCACACATTGTACCTGGTGGTTGTTGAAGACAGTATGGTGAAATGGCTCATGAAAACTATGTGCAAAGGTATGAATGGCAGCTGTGTGTGTGTATAGACAGGGCTGGCTTCCCTGTTGTGCAACTGATTTCTGTTCTTTATTCTGGAAGCTGCTGGAGAGATTTGAACTCCTGCAAGTCTCTTGCTTCATCTAGTCAGTTTTTAAATGAAAGTGAATGTTTCAGACATAACAAACATTTCAAAATAATGGTTTGCTGTACTGGGTTTATTTTATTTTTTCTTCCAGGTGGCAGTGCAGATAATGTTTTGTCTCAGATTGCAGCCCAAAGAAGAAAAGCAGCAGGCTTACCTGAACAGAAACCCAGCCAACAGCACAGTCCAGTCCAGTCAACTCCTTCATCTACTGTGTCAGATTTGCAGTGTGCTCAGATTGTTGGCAATGGACATGTTGTAAAGGTAATGGGAAATGCAAAATTTTGCACTTCCAAATTGGCTAATGGGTCGTATCTCTGTCATGGGTGGCTGGTACATAACACTGAACAACCAAAAAAGAATAAACACTTGTTATGTTAGTGGAAACTTTTCAACTCTACAGACCTTACTTTTAAGTGCAAGTCCACAGAAGACAAAACCTAATAATAAAGCATGATTTTACTTTATTATTAATTTCACTCTATTTTTGAAAAAACAATAAAGGTAATGCTTAACCTTAGGGTAGGTCTGCACTATTATGGTTTCTCATTATTTCTTTCTGTGGCCCAGATCCAGTATTTTATGTTAGTTGTTCCTGGATTTTACCCTGAAGTGGTATAGTTAGTTTCTCTAGCTAGTTTCCCTTCAAAGGCTAAACCTGAATCCAAAGTGTGACATAATTTGTACCAGGATATGCTGACCACAACAATATGCATGTAACCAGTCTGCTCCACACAGTGTTATTTTTAAATGGTAGGTCAGCACCAAAGTTGGGTTTTGCTCCTGAGGCCGTACTGTCTGTGCTGACTTACCTGGAATATTTACCCTCATGACCTGCACACTTTTGTGCGTGTACTTTTGAAGTTCTTAACAGTTTTGTACAACATTTTTGGAGGTTAAGATTTTAAATCTTCAAGATCTACAGAGACACAAATTGGAAAGCAGCATCATAACAGAAGATATGAAACGCTATTGAGAAATTGATGAGTTTATTTACATAGGAAACATTGCATTTCAGAGAGAAGGAAAAAAACATAATTTGGGGTTTATGTTTTAATGCCTGGTATTCTGGAAATGTTAGAATATGTAAGCAAGAGCAAAATTTCTCCAACTTTTGTTTATGTAATCTCCAAACTGCTAATTTTGTTTTGTTTTGTTTTCTTTGCATCTTTCAGTGAGATTCTTCAAATTTTACCTGAGGAAACAAAAATGACCAGAGTATAAAATTAATACTTTTGCAGTCTCATTCTGTGATGTCTTATATGGCAACAGTACACAATATTTGTATTTAATCAGTACATAAAAATGATCAGTGAAATTGCAAAGTTGTTCAGACATTACATGGAAATTTCTGTAGAACAAAAATCAGAAGAAAGTGCAACTACCAATGCTGAAACAGTTTCCATGAATAGTCACTTCATCTCTGATCTGTCAGTCCTGATTCTGGAGGGACTACTGGTTGCTTTTCAAAGATGAGATTGGGAACTAAAATTTCTAACTCAGCTGGACCACCAGAGTCTGAGGATTCATACCAATTCTTTGACATATGATAATCTTTCCTCCCTTTCTATCCTGTGTAACTGCTCCCTGAGTTATAAATGATCCATCTCTTTTTCCTGTAGACAAAACCCTTTTATCATCCTCTTCCCTCATTGAAGTCTTCTCTGCAGAGCAGCTACGAAATGCTTTTTCTTTCAGAGGTGGTCTGGCCAGTATGTTTTAATTAAACTCTCAGCATGTCCTCTCAGCTTGTTTTTAGCTTGGAATTAATTTCAGAAGAGCTCCTTGTATGCCCCTCAAAAGTGTCATTTTTCTCCAGTTATATTAATCATCCCACCAAGAGATAATACCTGTGCTTGAGAGCTTTGGGCTGCAGATCCTGTGGCCTTTTGTTGCAACAATGCTGCCACTAAGAAATGTAACTACTGTTTCCACTCACAGTGGGATACATTAGGGGATAAAAGAGTAGCGAAGTGCAATGTGCAGCAGATCATGTTCTGAAAAGGCTGTTCATTGTACTGTTGAAAAGATTTTTAAATAATATTTATGCCACTGTTTTGGAAAAGCAACAGCTTTTCCAGTGCTCTTTGCTTAGATGTCTAGATGAGTTTCAATCTATACACCAGTAGCAAAACATGTCATAGTGTGCATCTCACTATAGATATTTGTGTATCACACAACTGAAGTGATTTTTGGAAATTTCTGTTGGGAGAACACTATCAAATATGGATCCACACTGGCTGCAAAAGCTAGCATTGTGTTATTGTAATCAGCAATGTAAACAGTGGAAATTTAATGTCTATATCCATTGAGGAATGGCTTGTGTCCTCCCATTAGGACCATGCTGTCTAAACTTGGAAATAGCTGATCTAAAAATGCAGTGGTACTGCACTGATCAATTTTGCAAAACTTTGCAAAGTGAGGGGCGAGGGGTGCAAGCTTTAAAGAAAGGAAAAGAATAAAATGAGTAACATTTTACAGGATGATGTAATTTAAATAAATGCAGACAGTGTGCTAGGGAGGGGAGACCATTCTGCAACACAAATGGCCAGTAACAATTTAGATGGAAGTTTGGGAGAGAATGTTAAAATGAACTCATAATGCTCTCCAAGGAGCTCTCTAGTTTGTATCATGCTGCATTACTTCTAGTGAATTCAGTGCAGGGCTAAGCAAGTATTACATTCTGGCATAGTAAAGGCAGAATGTTACCACTCAGATGAGTGTTATCTTTTAAATCTCTTTCATTAACTAGAAAAGTTCCATTTATGCTACAGCACAGAAACAAATTTGAAAAGACAGGAACCACTGTCATTCTCATTTCTTGCATTGTTACCTAGATCAACTTTTTTATCAGTTTGTTGTAGCCTGAGTGATAAAAGGTGTTTAGAGTTAAACTCTGAATTCAGGAATCCAGTAAAAAATTGCCTTTTTGGGTCATACAGTGCAAACATAAAAATGTATATGTAGATCAAAGAATTTAAGTGATGACGTGCACTGACTGTTTTTAAAAAAGACTGTTTATATGTGTACATATTTATATCTTTATTACCCATTTTAATTAATGTATTTTCCTGTTTTCTGTGCCTCCAAATGTGTTAAATATTTGCAAAATTCTTAATAAATCCCTTGACTCCTGTTAGATAATAATAAATTTGAGGGCTGGCTGGAAAGTTCCACTCCAGTGCAGCAAGGGCTTTAATGTGCCCAAAACTTAGTTTGTCCTTCATGCTGGTTAACCCGGTGCTACTTTAAATTAGCATCTCATATGCTTTAAAAATCTTTAATTGAGACTTAAATCTCGGAATGAAAATCCCTATATTTAAGTTCTTAAATTGTTTTTATCTCAACTGCAAGTTTTACTTCTGCTTCTGACGAAGGGAGATGGGGATGTGAGTGAGAGGCTGTATGCTGCATAGGTGCCACCTGTACTTAAACCATGACAGTCCTTTAGAAAGAGAATAATTTAGTGCTTGTGGGCAGTATTGCTTTACTAGAAATAGCTACAAAATTACAGCCTTAATAAATGTATTTTTTTTTATAATTTTGAGGAGAGACTTTCATCTGGGATAAAATCACTATTGCTCCAATTATTCCAATACACATCAAGCAGAAGCTTCTGATTGTGACTATATACTCTCAGAAATTATATACAACTTAAGTAATATTGAAGCATCATGTATAGGTAAACTTTTTTTTAATTATTTTTTAACTGAAATTATTGTATCATTAACTACAGCAAAAACTGGAGATGAACAAAAGACCTCCGTCTGGGACTTCGTCTACATCTAAAAGCACATCACCAACTCTCACACCCTCTCCATCACCTTCCCCATCTCCCAAGGTTCAAAATGCAGAGTCTTCTGTCTCTTCTTCTCACAAACACGCCAAGAGTAATGGCTCCAGCAGTGGTACTATTACAGAGGATGGTGAGTAGCTCACTGTAATTACAGGAGATTCATTCATCAAGAATACTACATGTTTAAAGCTATAACTATACTGGACTAGTGTGTGTCTGCATGACAGTGAGGTCTCTCTTCTTTCTAGAAAATATATTATGGTGTTTCTTACAGTGAGATTTGCGTTCTTGCACTGACGACCGTTTCCTCTCCCAAAATCTGTGATTCTTTCTATTTACAGAGAGACTGGTATCACCTCAAAGCTAGCATCAAATACGTAGGTAGGCCACTCTTACATGGCCACATTTTCCCCGTCCATGGCTTAAGTCCTGTTTTTCACCCTTTGCTGAGAGTACAAAATGCACTTTCTCCACTCTAGATTTTTTTGTTTTTCCTTAGTAAATGCAGGAAGCACATCACTCTGTTTTTTATCCATAGCAAGTCATAGCTACGTGAAGTTGATTAAGAGCTGTAGTGCATTTATTTTTCTAAATTGAAAAAAATAACCTTATTACAATTTCTTTTAAACTTAAAGTCATAAGAAAGAATGATAATGTTATTACTTTTCCAGTAAGATTAATATATTTTAAATTAGACTTTCAGGGCTAAATTGCAACTTTTTAAAAGTCATTTTACTGCATTGGAAACATGATATCAGTAACTTTGTTTTCTCTTGTAAATATCTCAAAAAAAGTGGAGAAAATAACATGACTCAGAACCTTTTAAATAAGAAATGGAGGCACTTGGTACTATTTTTGTTTTTCTGGAAATTGTCTCTATTGATTTTGGTTTATTTTCATGTATGCCATCTTTGACCATTAACACTGTAACTCCATTTGACACTGAAGACAGGTGATACTTGACCCTCTTTCTGTCCTCTTCTCATGTCTTAGCTGTAACGTATTCTAGAGAATAAACCACTTTCACATTTAGTGCCATTTTATAATGATGTCTTGAAAGAATAAGAGTTGCTGATTTAGAGATGCATAAAAGGAGGAGAACTCACTGGTGGATAATGAGGTGAATTCTCCAAGCCGCCAGCTGCTCTCATTTCACCCAGTGAAGCTGAGTTTTGTGACAGTGCCCTAATACAAGGATACAGTGGGTTCCCTTGTAGCAGAGAAAAGGTTGTTTGTCAGAAGCCCAAGTAGCTCTGGGTTCATTGTGTTTGTAAGCTTTTGTGGGTAAATGCTCCTTTAATTCAAGGGCTTGTCTTACTGGGGTTTGATTCAGCAGCAGCAGTGCAAATGCTGATATGCTGAGCAGTAATTAGAAAAATAAATATAGAAGGTCTGCAGTGTTAACTTTACTTTCAAGTGAACTTAAATTAGTAAGAAAATTGATCTGCATTGACTGTTACTGTGAAGGAAGAGTAGGCAGCAGCATTCAAAGATGTTCTTCGTTTCTTTTTAGGCAACCACTTGGTGGACCATCAACAGCTTGGGCCTCTTCTGAGAGCCAGTGATATAGAGAATCATGAAAGACGAAACCATATGAGGGTGAAAGAAGGCTCTGAAAGCTTGGAGAAAGGTAATCTTACCTTACAACTATAGAATATTATAAAAGGAGGTGCTAAATGGGATTAACATGGCAAAAGCAGTAAGAGCTCCAAGAACCTCAGCTTGCTCCAGGAATGGAGATAAGGAGACAAGGTAAGTGTAGAGCAAATGAGAGTGGTAAAGCAAAGGACAAACATGTTAAGCAAGAGTGTAAAACTGAGAGGCTTCAGGTTTTGTTCAGCCTTAGTTAATAATGCAGGAACTGGAAGAGGAGTAGAGGAAGAGGAAAGATGAAGGGGCTACACCTGAAAGTGTTCTCTGTGTGTGAAAGGTGTTTGGTGTTATAGTTGTTTATGACAATAAGACTGAGGTCAGATCCCCAGAAAGTTTCTTCCCATATCATGACCTACAATTCTAAGCATGGTGAAAAATGAGAAGGGTAACTAACAACCTATAAGAAAAAATGTTAGTAATAGATCATAAGGTCTTCTAATGCAAGTTCTGTTTTCTTTCTCTAAGATGATATTTTTCGTCGGTGTGGAGAATTTCCCATGATACATTTTTAAAACAGATTACCTTTTCCCATGGATTAATGTCAGGGTACTGAAGCTTTTAGTGTGAGACCATGTCAACTTTTGCAAATCGTGTTAGGCATACCAAGTTAGTTGAACTGAAGGTAAAAAAAACCAAAAACGACACAACCCTAGCAGAAAATAAGACTCAGCTAGAATTTTTCTCTTCAGTTGTCTGTGGACTCTCCTATGTAAAGAAGTCTTTCGAAATAGTACACAGAAGTGTACTTGTGTTTATCTCAAGGTATTTGATGTCTTTTGAGAAGCTTAGAGTATGAGTTTCTCTCATGTTTCTAGTGATGATGAAAGAAATGGGAAAAGCAAAAGACAAAGAAGTGAAATAAATGAAAGCAAAGTATATTTGGCAATGGACTAGTAGTGTCTTTAAAATGAAAGTGATTTTATATGCAAAATATTAAATATAGTTTTGTTTTATAATGTAATAATTCCTGTTCTTCATCTTGACTCTGACTTCTTAGTTTAATTGACTGCTTAGGTACTTAAGGGGAAAAAGCAGTTAATTACTCATGACAGCAAAGTAATAAAAATAAAACTTTAGCTGAGAGAGGTAGTGTGTAATTAAGACATGATGTTAGGTTATTCTCTAAGTGCACTTATGCTTTTTAGCTAATCACGTTTTAGGTGTGTAGGAAGAGTTACTGTCAGGTCCTGCTACATTTAATTTCCTTTGACTTTGAGAGGAAAGACGATATTCAGTGCTCTTAGCCTTGGAAGGTGAGCTTGTAAAACTTAAATTCTGTCCAGTTTTTGTCTCAGCTGAACTTAACTGTCTGTGTTCAAGATGCCTGGATGCTGGGCACTAAGGAGAAGAGTGTTCAGAAGGACCTATGTTGTGTCAGTGTTTTGAATGAGCAGGTGTTTAGTTGCTTGCTCTACACTTTGCCTTCCTGGATGATGACATAGAAATAGGCCTTTCAGTTCCTTGCCTGCTTGAGGAATTTTGCTGTCTAACCTTTACAATCTGGATCAACCATTTGTGGGCAAGCACCTGCATTTTAGGTAATTTAAGTGCCTTAGTTGTCCTTACTGGTTTGGCTTTGTAAGATCCTTTTAATGAGGTAGAAAAGGCAATACAACTGGGTTTATCCTAGCGAGGTAAGACTAGATGCAATTACACTATATATAAGTAGATGAGAACAGAGTAAGCCAATATTTCAGTTTCTGATGGAGAATAAATGGGGTTGTTTTTTTCTTACCATAAATGACTATGGGAAATATAGGCTTTAATATATATTTTCATTTTTATAATTTCATATTGCTGAGATCATTACAATATTTTCTAATCTATGGAGTTAACTTCTTTTGTTTTTTTGTTTTTTTGTTTTTTTTCTGTTATTACAGATGAGCTGACTGGCATCCTTAAAAAATTGTCGCTTGAGAAATATCAACCTATATTTGAGGAACAGGAGGTATGTATTTTCTAAAACTTTTTTTTTTACTGTTTTAATGGAAGTAGGGTATAACATGTTGCATCAGATTTTTGATCCAGAATGAAGTTCTACAACCCTTCCTGGTTGCAGAGAGAACCTTGAAACATGGACCAAGTGATATTTGTGGCATTCTCCAGAATACTGCAAATAGCAGGGCTTTTTACACTTAACCTACAGCTTTTGTATACCTAGGGGTTTTTTTTCTCTCTGTTGTTACATTCTGCTTTTTCTATATTTGTCTGTATACAATGTGGCTAAACAGTTCATAGGACATACTGTGTCATCCCTGGAATCACAGCTGGAGCCTCATTTTCAGAAGGAGAACAGCAGGGTGTGAGTCACTGAGATGGCTGCTTTATCTTTATCTGCTCTTTATAAGCAATAGGAGAATTAAATCGGGGAGCGTAGGCATTGTGGTAGGTGAGAGCTGTGACATTGACTTGCTGAAGGATACAATGAAAGGAAATGTTGCTGAAAATAAGTAAAATTAATTCATTACAATGTTGAAGGCAGGATTAGATGTGAGCAATATTGTGTGTTTATTTGGTCAAAGAAAAGGGTAGTGAATGAACACGCACTAAGTTGACATTGCTACAGAGTTCAAAATTCAGCACAAGCCCAGACAATTTAGCTGCATCACAATATATTGGGTTATTATTGTTCCCCTGCATGATAGGCAAGGGAGCATTGTGTATAAATTAATATGCTTAGTATGTAAAGATTATATCAATATTAAAAGTTTCAGATATTTGTTCTTATCACAGCCTTATGGATATGTTGTTATAATAAAAACTGATACATAAATAAAACCTAGGTTTTTCTCAGGAGACACTGGAAAAGTAAACACAATATTCTGAAATTCCAAAAATACTTACCAGGAAAGGCTGAAAAAAAGAAACTGTAGGTTTATTCACATAGCTGCTACTGTAGGCAAAGGAATCACTGTGGAGACTATATAATCTATATTAATAGAACTTGATAGTAAAAAATTATAAATCCATTAATATTTTAGATGTACTATCATGATTAGTTGAATGTTTAACAGTAGCTTAGAAGCTTTACAACAGAGTGGTAAAGTGTGTATCATTTGGTACTGATAATTCGTTAAAAATTCTTTTTAGACAATATTTACATTAAGTCTATACAATTAAAAAAAAACCAACATACCACTTTTATCCTGTAGTAATGAATCTTTGCATAGGTTAATTTGTCCTACCTTTTTTCTTTTATTTCTTCTATTTTTTTAAAATATGCAGGTGGATATGGAAGCTTTCCTCACACTTACTGATGGTGATCTGAAAGAACTGGGTATTAAAACAGATGGATCAAGGCAGCAGATTTTGGCAGCTATTTCAGAACTGAATGCAGGAAAGGTACATTTTTAAGTACTGTACTTAGTAAATTATTTCACAGTTTTTTATATAATTAATTCAACATACATTTTGAAATTCATTTGTGGATGTTAGAAAAGCTAAATTGATTTTTTCCAAACAAAGTGTTTCGTGTATTGAATTAATGAAAAGTCTTCCTTTGTGCCACTTTCTGTTCTCTTTCAATAACTTTCCTAGTCTGGTGAACAAACTACTTTTAAATGTGAGCAACATTGCATTTTCTGAATATTGATTTCAGAAAAAAAAAGAATCATCTGGCTGCAATAGTGCCGCTAGAGAATGCAGTATAAGAAGAAAGGTGTCTTTTGGTTAACATAACAGGTTTTGATTCCTCTTTGATTAGGTGAATAGCGGTTCTTTAATTTCTTACACTTTTATTACCTTTGAATTTTATGTTGACACAAACAAATTTGCTAAGAATGGTGTACAGTAAACAGTGCTCTTATCAGAGGGATTTTTTACTGGAGCATGTCTTTGATTAGGCTTGCTGATACTTCTCAGCAGCTCAGCAATTTCCCTCAGTCAAGATCAACAGTAGTGATGAGGCTAAAAATTAGGGGAGGTGGATGACATTCCATACTAAGATATGCCTCATTTTATTTTATTGTTCCTTTACAGGGTCGAGAGAGACAGATTTTACAAGAAACTATACACAACTTCCACTCCTCCTTTGAGAGTAGTGTTAGTAACACACGACCGCCAGGTCACGCCCAATGTAAGTAGCACCTGAAATTAATTGAAAAATTAATTACAGGTTGAATCACAGAATCACAAAATCAGTTAGGTTGGAAAATACCATCATGAGATCATAGAGTCCAACCTATGACCAAACACCACCATGGCACTGAATGTCATGTCCAGCCTTTTCTTAAAACACCTCCAGGGATGGTGACTCCATCATCTCCCTGGACAACCCATTCCAATGTCTAATCACTCTTTCTGTGAAAGAAATGTTCATAATGTCCAAATGTGTGGATATTTTATTTAATACTGTCTGGAAGACAGAATGTGGCAGACAAGCCAGTTATCTGCTTTCCTGGCTAATGATGTGTGTCTCTTGCTGAGACTGTAGAGAAGATTTCAACATAAAAAGTAGAAGTATCTGGAGATGTTTATACACCCTTCAGTACTATCTGAAATAAGGATAAAATTTTTGTTGTTCATTACTAGACACAGAAAATGAATGTAAGTATAGTAAACCAGAGTATACGGTATACTGTCTATAATTTCTGTATGTGTATATGTAGCGTCTGTGGGAGGTGTTCCTGTATGATACATAATTAACTTTTGCATACTCTTTATAGGAGACACTTTAGTATGATCAGGTAGAATAAATATATTCAAGATTTACAATTTAGCTTAATAGTTTTGACAACTATGTTAATTATATATTTATGTATATATGCAATTAGTTATTTTGCATAGGTAGTACTTTTGTATGATTATCTGTAGTTGGTTTCTTTGGAATACATGTATTCCAAGCACCAGTGTTACCTGCTAGCCAAGCTGGAGAAACTGCCTTTTAAAATGTACTGTCAGTAACCAAAACATACAGGAAGGTGTTGCTGACCTGTAATAATTGAATACATTTTCTACACTCTCAGATATAAAATATGGAAATCTCTGTCCTGCCAGCTGCCTGAAACAAAGGCAGATAGTCATCTGTTATTCCAGATTAAAGCATAGGATGTAACCTATTCCCATGTGTACTTCTGTATCCATGTTGTTTTAGTAGAAACAACAAAAGCCATTGAATAGCCTTGAGAAGTTCACCGTGTTAAAAACGCTTCTTCTTCAATTGTTGATTTTACTGCTTTCATCCACTCACAAAATAATTTCATTTGTTTAGGGACTATGTTAAATTATTCAGGTATTGTATGCTTTAGGAAACCTTAATAATGAGCTTGTCCCAGTTGTTCCAATCTCAGACAGCTGCATTTCACTAGATATGTGAAAGCAGGTGCTCTTGACCTACTGATGTCTAGGGGTAAACTGGGAATTGCTGGGGTAGTTAGTGAATGTAGGCTACTTCCAGTATTCTGTGTAGTCTGCACGGCTGAAAGCCACTGTCAGGTGTCTCTGTATGCATTGTGCAACTTTCCATTCCCAGCATAGTCACCATGTGTGGGAACTTCTGGATGTCACTTGGTAACATCCCAAAGCTGAAGAGCCTCTTCTGTAGGTATTACTAGGTGAGCAGAAGCTGTTTGGGATTTGATTACATGATGCAAAGAACTGGAATTACTCAAGAACCAAAGAAGCACAGAGGTGTAATGTATCTCCAAGCAACTTGCTGACCTTAAGTGTCTTGAAGCCATCAGAGGACAAGAATAGTGGCTCAAAGCTGGGGAGAACATCCTCTTGTAAAAATGGAGGCAACAGTTACACCTGTTGAGCTTTTGACAAGATGCTGCAAGAAGGCTGCCATCAGAGAGCTTTCTTTTTGGTTTTTGTGTGTGAGAGCTCCATGATATAAATTGGGCTGTGAAACAGAAATAGAAGCACTAACAGAGAAGAGGAAGAGAACATGTAGCTAAAAGGAGTTTCTGCACCAGGTAAGCTGCTTTTTATTGTAAAAAGTAGCAGTGGAATCCTTATGCAGTCTCTGGAACTTGAAGTAATTTCCAGGAATGTGTAATATTTAGAGCATAAGAGCAGCTGTACCAAGTCAAATCCAAGGTCCATACCATTGTGTTCATCTTTTTCACCACCCTCATCTGACACTGATGTGAAGAGCTGCTTGCTTTCATTTGCTGTGAACTTGTCATGTCCTGACTTTTTTTGCTTCATCGTACTGGATCAGAAGATACAGTGAGCAGTTGTTTCCTCTTCACTGCCTCCATGCCACTCATGATTTTACAGATCACTGTAATATTCTTCTTCATTCATGGTTTTTTTTTCCAAGGGGAAGGCTTATAGGCTGCTTTATCATTCCCTATACCATAGTTTTTCTAACCTCTTTTCCTTTTCTGCTATTATCTTTTCAGACTTGGAAGATACCAGCCTAGCATTCAGTATTCAATAGGTACCCATATTATGGATTTAGATGACAGAGTGATGTTTGTTTTTCAGTTGTGTTCTCTGCTTTCTATTCTCTTGCCCTTTCCTAGTTATTTCTGGTACTCTACTGTGTTGGCTATAATTGAAGACTGAATTGGTATAAATTTGAATTACCTCTTACAACCTAGCTGATCTACTGAGTTCGAGCTCACAGCCTACAATTTTATATAAACACACATGCATCTTCTTTTCCATTTGCCATACTTCATATTACTTCATATTTATCTTCACGAACTTTTGTCGCTATCTTATTGTTTAGGCACAAATGTCACATGAAGTCTTTTTGCCAGTCTTCTGTTTACCTTTATTTTTATTTACATGGATAACTTAGGAATGCGTGTCCCTTCACTCTATATGTCCTTTCAAAATCTTATATTGAATATACTCTTCATATCCTGAATATTCTCATGCAGATCCCTATGAAATACTAGTGGTGAATTTCTCTACTATGGAAAAAATATTATTTACTTCAGCCTTCTGTCCTCTGCCTCCCTAACAGATTATTTAGTCACACAAGAAATTTTATTTTTACCCTGTGGATTCCTTATTATCTTAAGGGCTAAACTTGGACCTTGTGAAATACCTTGTCGAAATCCAAGCATCAAAAAGGCCTCTTTTGTCTACAACACTGTTGGCACCTTCAAGGAATTCTAGTAGGTTGGTGAGGCAAGACTTCTAAAATCCCTCTTGATTTGTTTCCACAAAATTTCAGATTGTTACAGTTTTTACCAGTTTGGTTGGTATTACTGTCCATCTCACTGGTCTGTTTACCTACATTCTCTATTGAACCATTAAAAAGATTTACATCACTGTTACCGTATCTCATTTATGTGACAATTTAAACAACAACCTGTGCTCTGTACACAGGAGTTCAGCTACTTAATCCTTCTACTTCTCTAGGACATTTGCCTTAGAAATCTACTATTATTTGCTTTGTGTCTTTGTTTCATATTCTTTTTTGCTAGTACTCCAGGTTAAGATGGACTCCTACATAAAGAAGGTTTCTGAAATGGAATCCTTCTTCCCCACCCCATGCGAGGGACATCAGGTTAGGCTGTGTGAATTCCATGCTCCAGTCCTTGCCTGACCTGCATAAGGCAGAGCAATGTAAATCAAGTTACTGGACCTGTAAACCATTAGGTTTGGAGGCACCATGAATTCTGAATAGGCAAACAGTACTTGCATGGGGGTTGCCTCCATCTCTTTTTTTTCATGGAAATTAATTGGTTATTTTTAGAAAATTCTGATAAAAATATTCATTCCAAGTGAACATTTTGGCAGGTTTTGACATTTTGGTAGTTTGGCTGCTATTAAGTCTTGGAAGATTGACAATGCACTCTGTCTTTGGTAAGAGAAACTACTAGGAAGATACTGCTTCTTTATAACCCAGTGAATGTGTCCAGCAAACAGAGAATTACTGTGCTGCTTCACCATTTAGAGCAGATGACCAGCCTGTGGAGGCATGAGGCAAAATGACTGCTCTAAGGAATAAGATGCTTCTCCATTGTCTGGATTCCAACTTCAGAGAAACAGCAAATGGCAGCATAAAGTCCAGCTTTCTGGGAGAATGGGATTTAACAAATAGTATTATCCCAGGAAAAGTTACTGTTTGTGGTTTAAGGTGACCTTTTGCTTACATGATTCTGGTAAAAAAGAAAATTGGACTTTCTGAATGCCTGATTGCCAGGACTAATTGTTTAGTTTAATTTGGGGGGCTGTATCAAGATTCATTCTCCCATTAACTGAGTGCAGTCAAGAGGTTGAACAGATCTGGCAGTGGCATTGAAAGAAATGACACCAAAGAAGACACAGTTGCATTTCAACACAAACTTTCCCAACTCAGAAATGGAAAGCTGAAAAAAGGTCATGTGGATTCTTATGAAAAAAAAAAAAAAAAGGCAGGGGGCAGGGTGGGGGAGAAAAGCAACTGAAATAATTTCTTCTAGAAGAGCAGACATAAAATTCTATATGCTAGTTATAATAGATGTGTAAGGAAGTGTTACATTTAAATCCTCTGATAAAAATGGAAACACTTCATGCCAGTTCCCTTGCCCATTTATGGCTTGCAACAGAATTTGCCATTTCTACAAAAATGACAAAAATGAA
This sequence comes from Catharus ustulatus, assembly GCF_009819885.2. NCBI lineage: Eukaryota > Metazoa > Chordata > Aves > Passeriformes > Turdidae > Catharus > Catharus ustulatus. The sequence goes on along the minus strand of NC_046221.1, from coordinate 96,595,770 downwards.
AAATGCAAGTGCATCCAAGGTTTGTACTCAGAAGGACAAAATCTTTTTCTGCTAGGACATTTCTTAGACTCGTTTTGAAAAAAACCCATTAAGATTGGTTGGAGGTAAAGTTAACTACCAGTTAACTTAGTTTGCCTTGTACAGTAATTTCACAACCGTAAGGCGCACCGGACTATAAGGCGCACCTCCGAGAGTCAGCAAATTTCGCAACTTTGTACATAATACAAGGTGCACCGGACTATAAGGTACACTCTTTTTTTGCAGCAAGGAGCCGCGCTGCGCACAACAAAGTAACAAATTAGTAATGGAATCCCGTGATCATGGAGTTTACTGGCAGGTGCACAATTTGGAAACATTTTTCACAAATCGGCGTAGACTTTCAAGGGCAGCCACAGGCCCTCCCCAGTGGACCCTGGCGCTCCCGCCTGCCCCCAGTGCTGGCTGGCGCGGCTTGGTGCAGCCGTGGGGCCGCCTCCCCCTTGCAGCTCCATGCTACCGCGGTGCTGTTCCCCCTCGCGGCTCCACGGAGCCGTCATGCTGTTCCCTCACTCGGCTCAGCACTCCTGCTGTGCCGCCTGTCCCTCGCGTGGCTCGGCGCTCCTGCCGTGCCGTCCCCTGCGTGGCTCCATTGTGCCACCATGCTGTTCCCCCTTGCGGCTCCACGGAGCTGCCCTGCCGCCTGTCCCTCGCTTGGCTGGGTGCTGCTACCGTGTGGCCTGTCCCTCGCAGCTCTGTGGTGCCGCCATGCTGTTCCCCCTTGCGGCTCCACGGAGCCACTGTGCTGTTCCCTCGTGTGGCTTGGCGCTCCTGCCGTGCTGCCTGTCCCCTGTGGCTCGGCGCTGCCACCGTGCCGTTCCCCCTTGCGGCTCCGTAGTGCCGCCTCCTGCTCCTGGCACGGGGCTCCTGCAGCACAGGGCTCCCGCGGCTCGGGGGGTCACGGGGCTCCCGCAGCGCTGGGGCTGCGGCAGCTCGGTGGGGGGGGTGCGGCTCCTGTGGCTTGGGGGATCGTGGCTTGGCAAATTTCTGAACTTTGTCCATATATAAGGCACATCCGGACTATAAGGCGCACTTCTGGGTTCGGACCAAAATTTTAGTCAAAAGGGCGCGCCTTATAGTCATGAAATTACTGTAATTCCAAGTTTATTCAAATGTTTGAAAGAAAAAAATGAGCCTTGTCACTTGGTAGAGGCATTCATCTGCTCTCCCCGATCTAAACAACACACCTGATAGGTGGGAAGAAAAGAGAAAATCCAAACTTCTGTTAGGGGCAATGAACAAAGGCAGGACATCCAAATCAAAAGAATAAACTGAATATTCTCCAGACAAAAGTTTAAATGAAGAGTAGTAGCTATGCCTATGATGGAAAAGAAATATGATGCCATTCAGTCTATAGTTAGTGGAAATTCTGGTCTTCCAGTTTCTCTTTACATATTATACTATGTTATATATATTGACAGATACATATGTAACTGCAGGTACAGTGTTGTTTGTGTATTTATGTTACAATTTCGGCTTCAGAATTAAATATCAAGTGGAAATTATCCAGAGGAGAGAGTTAGAAATGGAAGAGAGAGAAGTAAAAATAGGAGCAAAATCAATACCGACTTGCATGTAAAAAGTATACAACATTCAAGTAATCACTTAGTGGAAAGGTGCACATTGAGAACAGAGGGATACTTGAAACTTTGTGGCAGTAGGTGACCTTTTTATACATGAGTTTGACTTTTTATACCTCCTCCTTACAAGAGACAGCTTAAGATGAGTAAAATGAATTACAGGATCAAACTGTTAGATACAAGTACTGTTATAACAAGTACATTGGGAAATGTGGGCCTGTTTCCAGTAGTTTTGGAATTACTCTCTTATTTACAGCTGTGAGTCTTACTGGTTGCAGTTTTTCAGACTTCTTTTTTTTCCCCTCTTACAGCTCCTGGCTCCTCTTTAAAACCACAAGAAGCTGTTTCTTCTAAAAGGTAGTTACTGGAGCAAAAGTGGGTTTTGTTTTTTTTTAATGGTGAAGATTGGCATCAGTAAATCCAGACAAATCCATACAAATGAAAATTCGAAAAGTTAGTCCTGGCTACACTGACATAGGATTTTCTGCAATAACGTGCATAAAATACAGAACCCACAGAAAGTCAAAGAAAATAATAAAGAGATTGCTTCTATAGTTCAACCCGAGTGTTGAATTGTTCAAAGCATCAGTGGTTTGGATTTAAGAAGAGCAAAATGAGAAGAGCAGGGAGAATGGATGAACATGCAAGAAGATGGATGGATTCCACTCTTACCCATAGATGAAGAACCCATGGGAGGCCTACATGGGCATAGTTAAGAGCAACAAAAGCACAGAAGAAGGCAAGAAGGCCACCATTGACACCTTTTACATGGGGAAATACATAAACTGAATATGCCTCTATTGATTGGATACAGATAAAGGAGTCCAGATTGAAAATGCAATGATTTAATGGGAAGAAATGTAAAGAAGTAATGCTGCATTCTTCAATAACCAAAATATACTTTATCTATTCAATATTATGAGGTTAGAACAGCGGTAAAAGTAAAAAATAAAATACCTATTTGTAAAAACAGCACTTTATTTGATGAAATGCATAATCTGTCACCAATATTTAAACAGAAAAAAATGTTAAAATATTTTATATTGCTGACTTTTTTTTTGAGAATAAAACCATTTATGTGATATTGGCTGGTTTTTTTTTAATAGTAACACTAGCATATCCCTAAAAATACATTTTTATAACTTCATTTTGTAGCAATTTTGAAATGAAAGTTACAGTAGTTAGAAGTAGAAATAATTTTCTGCTTAGTAAATACCATTTTTGTTAAGCAGTTAAAATGCAAGTCATCAGCAATTATCCTCTGACATTCTTTGTCTGAAGACTCAAGTACTGCAGGTAAAGGCAAGAAGATCTTGGAGCTCCAATTACCTGAGTGCTCTCAGTATGTAACTAAAGATTTTACATTTCTCCATGCTCCTCACTGTACTGACAGCTCATGACTGCTTTTTCTGCCTTTGAGAGGAGGTAAGTTTGAGACAGAGTCCTGTATTGTGTGTCTGTGTGTCAGGGCTGGCACAGACTGCTCTTTAAACTCTGCTGTAGGCAGCAGAGCTCTGGTCAGTACCATCACTGGGGCCTCAAAACCCAGTATCTCACTGGGCTAGACCAGAAGTTTGATTCAGCTGTCCAGGCTCCACGGGCATTTGCCAGACCCTATGGCATCCAGAGCACCCAGAAGGAATGCCAGACATGACACTACATGAGGGTTATGATCAGGTTGTTCATTGCAGCCACTTGGACAAAGAGACTGTTATTTCATTGGCTTGTCCTGATTTGTCACAGACTTTTTTCTGTGTCCTCCTTTTCACTTTTAATGAAGATGTTTGTTGGCAAACTTTGCTTACCTCATAATGAAAAGTGATACCTTCTGGGTTTTACCAAAGAAGGAAATCCTACAAAAACAGTTCTTGTTATAATTCAGTCTAGTGTCATAGGCTTGACTAATCTGTAGTTATTAACCTAAGATTTTGCTGAGGAGTAATGTTATTTTACAAGAAGCTTTTATAAGTTTCTTTGAATTTAATTTTCTTTTTCTGCACTTTGATCATTAATGAACATCAGATTTTAAATAAAGATACTTTCTTTTCTGGAAATGATTCAAGCAGTCATCTGTAGTACTTCTCATGCTTCAGCAAATGCCTTAGAAGCCAGGTACCTTCTAAAGGGAATAACTTCAGTTTCCAGAGTGCAGAGGAACATAAGAGTTCATGCAAAGAGATTTCTTTAATACCGAGATCAGCTTAATTTACAATTTCTTGGCTTGTCTAACTCTGACACTAACAGCCTCAAACTTGCCACTTTATTTTATTTCCAAGCCCTCTTGGCAGTACAAGGGTACATTTAGTGGGAACAGGCTTTGTCCATTAAAACCAAAAAAACTTCTTGTGCTATATTTAAAGCTCATTTGGAACACCTGATTTCCAGTCTCAGAAGTTTGTATTATTGAAATAAACTGTTAATGCAATGTCCTTAAAGTGTCACAGGAAGGAATTGTTTCAAAGCAATTTTTGCCACTTGTCATTCACAGCATTCCAATGTGCATTAAAACTTAATGGAGTTAACACACAGTCATAAAAAACCAGCAAATAGATATTTGAAGTATGATTGCCATATTCCCAACATTGCACCTATAGCATTTTAATTGGCTTCTCAGAGTTTTTATGTGTAAGTATGTACAACACTCTCAAAATAGGTCTGTCTGGTGGGATGTCAGGACTCTTAGCAGAGGGATAGTGCTGTACTGGAACCGGGTTCTTGAAGGTGATAAACAGGCTCCTGTGAGTGTTGGAAAGCAGGCCTGTTTGAGACACTTATAAATAACCTAAAAATATTCTGTGTTCATGTGTACAGTGATTTCACGAATACAAGCCGCACTGAGTATAAACCGCATCTCTGGGTGTTGGCAAATATTTCGTTCTTTGTCCAAAAATAAGCCGCACCCGAGTATAAGCCGCTCTGTCGTTCGCAGTGAGGACCCGCATGCAACAAACTTGTCAAATAGTAACAGAACCGCGGCAGGGCGGGGTTTACTGGCTCGGCCTGCTCGGGGCTACCGACGGGGCCAGGTGGCCCAGCTCGGTGGGGCCGCTCGGGGCCAGCCGCTGCCTCTGGGCTCGCTCGCCCCGGCCCGGCGCTGCCCCGTGGTGGCAGGCAGGGACGGAGCCCCCCCTGCTCCCACGGAGGCGGGCGGGGACGGAGGCCCCCGCCGCCTCCCCGAGCCGTGGCGATGGTGGCACAGGGCCCCCGCCGCCTCCCCAAGCCGCGGCGATGGCAGCACGGGGCCCCCGCCACCTCCCTGGGCCACAGCCATGGCAGCGAGGGGCCCCCCTGTCTCTCCCCCAGGCTGCGGCAGAGGAGGGAAGGAGAGAACTCTCCCGCCTCTCTCCCCGCCCCCCTGTGCGCCTGAAGGGAGCCAGGCTCCACCCGCGGCACAACAGAGTAACAATTTGTAACAATCGCGAAATGCCGGCTTTTACTGGCAACTGTTTGGCTCGGCGCCCTGGCTGGCACTTCTGAGGTTGTAAGTGTCAGAAAGTTATTCACATATTAGCCGCCCCTGAGTATAAACCGCATTTCCGGTTTGGGAGCAAAATTTTAGTCAAAATGGTGCGGCTTGTATTCGTGAAATTACTGTACACTTGATACCTGCTTGTGAGTTTTTGTTTTTAATAAGCCTATGTGATTTGTTACCCCACAGAATCGGTAGCCTCCAATTAGTTGGTGCAGAGAGTTCCTGTTTTTCTGAGTTTTGGAACAAAACCATTGCACTGACAGCAGCCAACAAAGTGCAATAGATTTGATCACAACAGGCCTGATTTTAACTCCTCTCCACAGATTTCTCCATATATGGTTTTTCCATTCTTGGGCCACAGAATACAAAACAGAGCTCCAGTTTATAGATGCTCCTAAAACATTGTATTATCTCCTATCATGCATTTTTAATTGCTTATTTGGTGTATGTGTCAAACACACACACAAACTGTAGTCCTTAGCAATGCCACAGATAATTCTATGCAATCACAGAATGGCTGAGGCTGGAACAAGCCTTTGAGTATTATCTTGTCCAGTGCCCCACTGCTGAGGCAGACCCCCTAGAGCTGGTTGTCTGGGACCCTGTCCATTGGCCTCCCCTCATCCAGTGAGATGCTCTTCATAGAAAGCTATCAGTTCATTAGACATGACTTCCTTTGTTGTGAATTTGTGCTGACTATTCCCAAACACCATCTTAAAATAACTGGGCATTATTTTCAAGGTTATTTTCTCTGCCACATTCTCCGTAATCAAGGTGAGACTGACAAGGGCCAGTTCCCTGAATCCTCTTTCTTGCTATTCATAAAGATAGGGATGACATGTTTTCATACATTATGCAGAAACCTTGGCCAATCACCACAAGCTTTTAAAGATTTAAAAAAAACAGGTTTACAATGACACCAAACAGCTCCCTCAGTATTTGTAGAGTGCATCCCATCAGGTCCCTTGTCTGTACAGGACTTGTCTGTATCATACAACAATTCTTGGAATGCCATGGAAGGATATTTCATCATCTACATGTGCCCCTCAGACAATGGGTGTTTTGTATACTACACCTCTGCTAGTCCTTTGGTGGTTTATAGACATCCTCTTACAGTGAATTTCGTAGAGGTTTGTCAGCTCTATTCCAAGCATCCCATCATTTTCATTGCACAGGACCAGCATTCATGGTTACCATCCTCTGGGGATACCGTATTGTTTCTCAGTTTACACAGTGATACATAAACTTTCCTTCCAATTCCCTGGACAAAGAGAGTGAACAGGTTGCAACTAAATTTTGCCAACACTTTTTTGTGTTACCAGCATTCAAGCAAATCCAGCATCATGACGAAGTGGACAATGGTCTTTTAAAATGCTGAGACTTTGTTAGGCTCTGAATATACTAAGGAAAAGAACCTAGTACATACTGAAGACTGCAAAGCACCCTGTATTTCCTAGTCCAACATAACTTCACTCTTACCACTCATCACTGACAAGTACAATAAAACTAATTCAAATCAGTGCACAGTTAGGATCCCAACAGACTGTTAGATTCAGGAACAGATAGCAAATCCTTCAGTAATAGAATGCCTCTCCTTAGTGTAGCCACAGGTGGTTTCCTGTGTTTTATCCCGATTACAGACTATGAAATCATGCTGACTAGAGCTATGATTCAGCCAGCCAGCCAGCAGGCATGGGTCCAACTCCCAGGGAAGCCAATCCCTCCAGGTGCTGGTTTTTTTTGCACAGCAATAATTACTTGCAACCAAGCTCCTCCTTATTTCCTCTGCATGAGGAAAGATGTACCTTCTCAAGTATCCTGAAATATAAACTTTGATGATCAGACAAAGATACTGGCTTCTAACATTAGTAGTGTCAATTCTTTGCTCAATTTAGAGGACAGTGGTGTTCTCAGATGATGTTGTCAGTGCCCCACGAAAACTCCTAAATGTGCTGGATTCTTTGATAGCACTGCTTAAACATAATCATTGTTTTCTACTTGTGTCAAGATGCTTGCTGAAAAGTTGTAAAAAAAAAAAAAAAGAAATGTCCTTTTTTACCTTTCAGTAAATAAATACTGAACTAAAGATCCAAATACTGGCCTGATTTGTACCTGTGTAATTCTACTGCATCCGAGCCACAGTGGATTGAAGTGCAGGGAACTGCAAAAGAATCTGGGATAAAATAATCTAGAAATGAAGTATCCCATCCCACGTCTGGTTGAATAATTTCTGTGCAAATACGGTGTGTGTGCAAGGAAACCATAGGTATGTTCTTAGAAAAGGAACTGCAGAATGAGTTTGTTGTGTTGCTTTAGATATCTTTTTAATTTTGTTGGTGGCTCACCTCCTTGTTGGAATTCATTATGCCATTGTTTAATACCTTGGAAGGCTTGCCACTCTCTAATCTGATGAGTAGTTATTTGATAAATATTACAAATGTTATCAATGGACTTGTTTTATAATGCCTTTCTTTTTTGCTGGATCAAAGCAACACAAAGTGCAGTTCATTTATAGAGATGAGGGGACAAAGAGGGCAAAAGAAAACTACAAAAAAAGCCCCACTAGAAAACCCTGATTTGGTTGGATATATCAACAAAACTAAGCAAATGGTTTAGCCTGTTTATTATGTGGAAATTAGAAATAGCCTTCTCATATGTTAGCTATTATGTACATGTGAATATTTTAAATTAATTTGGGAGAACTGTGCATAAGCACAGCATTAGAAACACCCCATTTCTCTCCTGGAGACAACATGCAACATTGGAAGCATGTTGCATAGCCATTTCACAAGCAGAGCAGGCCAAACAAGTAGCAAATACAGAAGGCAGAGCTGATGATAGAATGGAAATCCATATTATGCTGTTTTCACCTTCTATGTCTGGCTCCCCATGTTACACTGAATTCCTTTTAGTTTACTTAACACACACAGAGAAAATCTAGATTCTTTGTTTTGTACCTTTAAGACGTCTGGCAAAGATGCACCAATGATTTCTTAGGTGAAACAAAGATGATTCAGGAAGGGAAGAAGATAGACACTGTCCTAGCTTTTTGCATTTTAAGATTAAAAATTACACAGAAAGTTTTGAAACATGAATGAGAGCTGTATGTAAAAATGTAGCTTTATGTAAAAATGTAGTATTTTGAAAATCAAAACAAAACCACACACATCTAGAAATTTCCCATAAAAATGTAAAATAAATGTTTACTTTCCATTTGCAACAACAATATTTTGCTGTCTCTGTTCATGTACCTGCTTGTTTCAGTCTGTCATCCTAGGTCTTTTACCATTCCCCAATGAGCTCATGTTCCCTGTAAGTGCTCATTATCAGAACCAAGCTGCAATCCAGATAATTCAATTCACCATTGTGTTGCTTTTTTGTTATACATGTTAGACATGTATATTTATAATGCAATGAAACCTCAAGCTGAGGTCACTGGATGGAAGAAGTACTTCTTTGTCTGAAAGTTTGAATGGAAGACTATGTTTTTGGCATTAGTTGTCATGTGATAAATTTGGGGATGAGTATGTGACCAGAAGGGAGTACATCCTGAGTTCTGCTCCTGCTTGACAACAGACATGTTTTGTGCTGTTGAGTAAATCACTGCCAGAGTTTCCCTTCACCAATAGACAGCTGGTAATGTTCCATCCTCAGCTGGTTATGTAGCTGTCAACAGAAAGATCCAAGAACAATTAACATTTGTCATCTGTAGCAAACTGCTCTTTTACATTCTTGGTATTTTCTAGGTGTTGAAATGAGAGAATAAAACCACTACAGAAACATTCACAACTGTGTGGGTGCCCAGATAGGACCACCACCATCCCCAGGCTTTGGATCATGTTCCTTCCCAAGATTCACGGTGAAAGCTGCAAGAGTCAGCATGAGGTTGCCAACTGCTTGACCAATTTGATTGTCTTCTATGACAAGCTGTCTGAATTTGTGGATGCAAGGCAGGACCTTGACTTTTGCAAAGCTTTTAACACCCTGTCTCGCAATATTCTTCTATCCAAGGTGAGATACCACAGTTTGGATGAGCGGCTAACTAGACAGATTAAAAATTGGTTTGATGGTCAAGCTTAGATAATAGTATCACAGTGGTTTATCCAGCACAAACTTTACAAAATTTCAGAGGGACAAATGTCAAGTCCCTCACTTGAGGAGGAAGAAGCCGGAGCAACAATACAGGAAGAGTGGTGAGAAGCAGCACTGTGGAAAAGGATCTGGAGGCCTTGGAGGACATAAGACAGGAGCACAGACTGCCAGCAAAGAAGGCCGACAGAATCCTGTGTTGTAGCAGCCACAGAATGAGAGGAAACAATCCCTCTCTCATCATCATTTGTTAGGTAGGCCCTGCTCCATCCAGTCTGGGGATCCACAGTGCAGGAGAGCCATGGCTAAACTAGAATGACTCCAGCAAGGGCATTAAAATACTTGAACACTGGAGCTCTTGCCCTCTAAGGAGGGGCTGAGGGAATTTGGTTTATTCAGCATGGGGGAAAGAGGACTGCATGGGATCCTCTGACAGCTGTGCAGCTAGTGAAGGCAGCAGCCTTCTGGTTCCTACAATGAGGTGTTCAAGAAGTTGGGGTCAGGCTCTCGTCAGTGCTGCAGGGTAGCAAGACAGGAGTCAAATTGTTGCAGTCTTGAAACAAGACTGCCTATCGGTGATGTTTTTCCAAAACCAGCCAAGCAGTGCAGCAGGTTTTCCATAGGGCTGTGCATCTCCCAGTCTGGCAGGATTTCGAGACCTGAGGGGATGAAGCCGTGGACAGACAGCTCGTACCTCCCGGCTGGCGCTGCCTTCAGCGGGGAACCGCACCGGACGGAGCTCTGGGCCCCCGAGCTCAGCCGCCGGACCCTGCATCCTCCAGCATCCCACTGGCATTCCACGACTCCTGCTACGCCAGGACCGGCTGATCCAGGCGGACCGAGCGCCAGGGATCGAGTTCAACACTCTCCCCTTCACTTTCAAAAAGTTGGAGCCCCGCTGATCTCTCGATACCCTTATCTGAGGCTCCTCAGCCTCCACGGCAGCGCCTTGAATTATTCATTGCTATCGACAGTCCCAGAAATCACGGTGCCCTCAGCCGAGGCGCGCTGCAGCACCCTGATAATAATTGATCACGGAGGAGGAGAGGAGAGCTGAGGTTGCCGGGGCCGCCCTAAGGCGCCAGGCCCGGCCCGGCCGCGCATCAGGGGCGCCATGGCGGCGGCCGCCCGCCAGGGGGCGCTGCCGGCTCGGCGTTGGCCGCCGTCAGCAGCACCTCGGGAATGAGGGACGGCAGGGCAGAGCCCCGGGAATGAGAGACGGCAGGGCAGAGCCCCGGGAATGAGGGACGGCAGGGCAGAACCCCGGGAATGAGGGACGGCAGGGCAGAACCCTGGGAATGAGGGACGGCAGGGCAGAGCCCCGGGAATGAGAGACGGCAGGGCAGAGCCCCGGGAATGAAGGACGACAGGGCAGAACCCCGGGAATGAGGGACGGCAGCCCTGCCGTCAGCAGAGCCCCGGGAATGAGGGAGGGCAGCCCCAGGCTGGGCGGGAGCTGCACCGGCATGGCTGCAGGGTGGCTGGCCGTCGGCGCGGCCCTTTCCTCAGCGAGCTGCTGTGGAGCTAATGGGCTCTCCTGCTCGCTTTTCCTTGCCTCGTCCCCGCGTTTTTCCCAGCAGGGACGAAGGCCTCGTCCCTTTGGATGCCGGCCCTTTGAGCGCTCTGGGTCTCCGAAACAGAGGGAGGAGTGGTGCGACCTCCGGCCCTGAGCTGTGCCCCAAGGACCGGGAAGGGGCTGGGAACATGTCACGGTGGCTGCCCGGCAGCGACAGCGTGGTGAGAGATGCTCCTGAACCTCTGCAAGGCCTTGGTTTTGCTGTGCCCTGAGCAGAGCCCCCAGATTTACTGGGAGAGGGCGGCTGAGGAACCCACCTGTGCTGGCACCCCTCAAAGCCGCCCTTGGAACGTTTTTCCCCTGTAACACAATCGCTCAGTGTCACTGATGCTCTGGCAGCTCCACGGGATAGTGGGTGAGCTCTCTGAACAGACACAGGGATCCAAGCCCTCTCCTGTTTATGTACAGGAAAGGAGAATGCACAAAATAATACCAGTGAATGAATGCCAAATTAAGTTTTAAGTACAGTATAAAATTGCCCTAATGCATTCTCTGCTCCAGTCATCATGTTGTCTATTTGCTGTAGAAATAAGCTATAGAAAGATCAAGAAAGGGACCTGTGACAGGAACAGCATTTTTGCAGGTACGCTTCAAAACACACGAGTTGTTCTCCATTGCAGTCAGTGTTTCCACTGCAGTGGGATGAAGTATAATAGTTCTGAACCCTCCAGTCTGAGTATCTATTAGTTTAAACCATCTGAATCAAAAATATTTATGGTAGTGAAAAATCTCTGATCTGCTTAAATTCTTCCAAATTTAGGTTTGGCGTTATTCCCTGTCAAATGGTTTTGTGAAGTCACCCAAATAATGAGATGTCACTTGCCTAGATACATTAATAATTAGAAGGATTTATTGTAGTAGGCATCATGGGAAAGTGTAACTTTCCCATTAGATGTCCTTAATTAGAAAAGAATGTGTCAGATTTCAGATTAACGTAGGGGAACTACAACTATCCATTAAAGAGAGAAGGACAAATAACGCAAGTGACAGCTCTTGCAGAAGTACAAAGATTTAAATACTTTATAAATTAAGGGGATTGAAGGTGCTCATTTTCATCTCTAAAGCTCTGTGACCTGTCTTCATCATCAGAAGGGTGCAGTCTCCAAACTGAATTAAACAACGTAAAGAGCAAGTGCTCTATATAATTCTGACTATAGAATATTTGTGTAATCACTGGTTGTTCCTTTTTCTGTCTTTCAGCAATGGCTGCTTAAGGTGGGCCAAACTGCTCTGGAAAGTGCTTGATTATGCTAATATGAAAATTTTATAGTGACAGTGGCATCTCTTGAATCACAAGAGCCATAGATAATACACTTGTTCAGAGAATTGGTCTGACTGGCTTTAGGATAAAAATTGGAGAGCTGTTAGGTAATTCTAACATGTGGGAGGCATTACTGTAAATCCAAACAGAATGAGGTGCCTAACTACTTGGCATGTGCAAAGAGTTAATTTAAATACCCATCTTTTGAATCTTCCTTTTGGCTCTAGGTAATTCTTCATAGACCCAAGCCAAGGGTTTTACTGGGTGTTACACAGAAGCTAGAAACTAAGTCTTATAATGCTTACATTTACTCAGAGTCATGAGTGGAACCAGTTCATACTCATATTTCTGCTCAGTGCTTGGTTAACATTCAGGCACGTATTTTATTTGTGCAGTCTTAAAATCATGCCATGAATGACATCAAAGCAAGGGTAATTTAAGAATGGGCAACATCTGTCTACAGTTTGTTTCAGCTTGCAAAGAGATGATGTTCTGAGATGGGGAGACTTAAAATTTTGCACCATAAGCAAACTACTCAGTCTGGGAAATTTGATCTATTAATCCTATGTCAGTTACAGCTGAAAGTTACTACAAGCTGATTTCTGTGGCCCACAGCTTCTACTATAGCTTTTTCTGCAGCTTCTGTGAAATCAGTAATGCTGGACCAGTGCCCAACTGACAGGTGGCCACATTACCAAGTTATCAGATTGTTTCCTGCTCTTGATAAGTGTTTCATTAGGGATGGTTTTGGGAGGAAAGGTGAATTTGTTTCTTATGGGGAAAGGAAATCCTTTAACACAGAGGCTGAGCCACACAAACAGGGCCTTGTTAAATAAGCCTTCCAGTTTTATCATTTTGTGTAGCATTTTGCTTGGAAAATATGTTTCTGTTCTTTTATGAGCTTTTATCTGAAGAATAATTACAATAATTAGGTTTGGATTTAGAAAAGGATATATCTGGTTTATGTAGAGGAGATAGGTGCTCAAAAGTAGTAGTAGTATGTAGTTCTGTGGGATCGAAAATGTTCACGTTTAAAACAAAGTTCAGGTAGAATGTTAAAGACATGACTTAAATACTCTTTTGAAGTACTGTGTGGAAGCCTTCTCTTGTCTAAATTCAGCCTTTGTCACATATGAAATGCTAAGAGTACTAGGGAGCACAGGGCATGTTCCAAAGGGATACATGAAAAGCACCTTCCATAAGTTATTAGCATCCAGCATTTGTGTTTTAATGAGCTGAAATGAGAAATCTTGTGAACTAATTTGAGCAAACTAAGGTGTGTTAGAGCAAGGTGTCTCAAACATCAATCAGCTTTTGAAAGTTTGTTTGTGAGATACTTCTCTAAGAATCTTTCATCCTAAAACTGATGCTTGAACACTTGGTAGTAGATTCACATGTGAATGCCCAAGAGATAAGTGGTGCACTGTTTTACTGAGGAAGGTGGTATAAATATTCCACTTTTGAAGGCAGGACCAAACAAAGCTCACCTGCTCATTAAAAGGTACTGAAACCTGACTATTTTACATACTGTTTTGTAAATGAGAGTTCCTGAAACACAACTTTATTTTCAAACCTTCTCTGGAAAACCTCTGGGGATAAGCAAAATTTGGTATGACAAAGAAAACATTTAATTCAGCATAGGAGCTGGAATATCTGCCTCAGGAGAGTGTTACATAGGATACCTAAACACCGTCAGTAGAGTTGACTATTCTTGTAGTAGTAGTAATTTTAGTTTTAAGTTAAAATCTGCCTGAAGCCACAGATGAGTCCTCAGCACATTGCTCTCTGACTAAGGATGCAAATCTAAATTGAAACTTTCCTTAAAACCCCTCTTTAAAGGTTAGCTGTCCACTTGGACTGAGCAAAGCATCTTTGACTGGAGGAAGACTAAAGTGCTGCAGGTGCTTGCACTTTAAAATGTTGGACAAGTTATGCCAGAGAAAGAGGCAAAGAACGAGATTGAAGCCAAATCACGGCCCGTTTATTTCTTTGTCAAGCAAGGGTCTTCATATGTCTGAATACAATAATATTAGGGCTTTTGCATCTCAAGAATCTCTGTCAATGAATTCAGGTTGATGAATCAGCATAGCTGTTCACTTTCCACGTGTTAAAATACATGCCTGACTTAATTTTGCCAGTAAAAACCATGTATTGAGCAGATTATGTAATGAAGAAGTTAGCCAAACTAACTGGATGATTGGAAATTTGGTTGTTCAGACATCTTAAGGTAACCAAATATGCAGACAGATATTTCAGGAGATATGAAATTTACCTGGTGCCCCTTGAAGTAAAACCAGGTATGCAGAGTAAACCATGCCTATTTTTGGTGGTATACCCTGTATAACATTTGTGAATAATTATATATGTCATTAATTATGGCAAGCAATGTATGCTCATAGTCAAAATAAGTGCTTAGACACTGGACATCTTCCTCTTTACTGGGCTTTCAGGACCTTGTTTAATATGAACAGCTGGAGTGTATAGAGCTCTGCCTTGGGAATGGACTGTGAGGCAGCTGAGTGCTTTTGGGTATCAGTTACTGAGTGCTGGGTGATGTAGTAGGTGTAAACTATGCGTGTCATAAGCAGGCAGAACAAGTGGAAAAGGTCTTCTGTAGACAGAAGACACCTCATGTTGCAGGTTATGGTTCTCCTTGGGAAACTTCACCCACCTGATATCTTCCATGGGAACAACACAGATGGACATATGCAATCCTGGAGGTTCCTGGACAGTATTTCCTGGTGCAATTGATAGCGGATTGAGTGGGGGCAGGTGTTCTGCTGGACCTCATAATTACAAATGAGGAAGGTTGAGGATGTGAAGGTTGAAATCAATCTTGGCTGCAGTAGCCATGAGATAGTGGAGTTCAGAATCCTGAGAGGAGTAAGTAGACAAAAAGCAAGATCACGACCCTGCATCAGGAGAGCGGACTCTGGCCTTAGGGGAAGACTGTTCATGCAGACTCCCATGTAATAAGGCCCTGAATGGAAAAGGGGCGCAAGAAAGCTCTTTGATATTCAAGGATTATGTCCTCTGAGTTCAAGAACAGTCCATTGCAGCAAGCAGGAAGTCAGGCAAAACTATCAGGATGATTACATGAGCTAACAAGGAGTTCCTGGCAAAACTCAAGCATAAAAAGGAGAGACACTGTCTGAACATGCAGAAATGATGTTAGGAAAGCCAAAATCCATCTAAAATTGAATTTTGTGGGGGATGTTAAAGGTAGCAAGAGGGCTTCTCACAGTACACAATTAGCAAAAGAAGACTAGGGAAAATACATGCCTGCTGCTGAATGGGGCAAAAGCTGTGGTGACACATGACTTGGGAGAGGCTGAGCTACTGAATGCCATCCTCACCTCAGTCTTTTCCAGAAAGACCTACCTTCATAAATCTGAGGGCTGAGAGACCATGGGGAAAGACTGGAGCATGGATGTCTGGCCCTTGATGGTTCAAGTTAGAAAATAATTAATCAAACTGGACATATGTAAGTCCATGGGCTCTGGTGGCATGCACCAATCAGAACTGAGGGAAGTGGCATCATCAAGAGGTCACTCTTGATAATCTTTGAATGACATAGTCATTAGAAGTGTCTGAGGGCTGGAGGAAAGCAAGTGTCATTTTGTCTCCAAAAAGGGCAAGAAGGAGGATCCCAGGAACTACTGGCCAATTACAGCTTCATCTCCATTCCTTTGCATGTGATGGAACAGCTAATCCTGGAAACAATTTCCAGGCATATAAAGGACAAGTCATCACCCCAGGGAGTCGTGCTTGACCACTTGATAACCTCTATTATGAAATGACTGCTGTGGTAGATGAGGTAGTAGATATTGTCTGCCTCAGTTTCTGTAAGGCTTTTGGCACTGGCTCCCACAAGGTTGTCATTCAGAATGTGATGAAGTAAAGATTGGCTGAACAGAAAGTGAGCTGTGATGAAAACTGGAGAGAGTCCAGCAAAGGACCACTAAGGGAATTTTGTCAGCACATAAAAATATTTGAAAGGAAGGTGCAAAGAAGACAGAGCTAGGTGGTTGGGGAGTCTTCATCTTTGCAGATACTTAACTGTCATCTTAAAATGATAATGGGCAGGTAGTTTTAGTTCGCCCGCCTTGAGTTGGGGGTTTGGAGCAGATCACCTCCAGAGATCACTTCCAACCTCAGCCAAGCTGTGACTAAGTGAATTTACCATGCTTTTATTTTGGGGATGAAGAAAGATCAAGTAAATAATTAATAAATAAATAATAAATAAATAAGTCTAATCCATATTTGCAACCCAGTGACTGAATCACAAAGTATAAAATGAAAGTGAGGAAAAGACCTGAAGAAGGTCAAGACGCTGCAACAAGTAGGGTTGTACTCTCTGACTAGCAAGTAGTTTCATTTCTCACTTTGGATTCACTTTGAGTAAGTAAAACGGCTGAAGGGTGTCCAAAATGATGGGGTATTAACCAGCCACATGAAAGATGTATTCATTTCTCTGTTATGGAAGGAGAATATGTACAATGTGTAAGAGAGGCCTGAGAGAAGAGACAACACTTCCTGGGAGGTCTTGATGTTCCTTCTGGATTTCTTACCTGTTCTAGAGAGTTGGCAGAACCACTGCTGATCTTTTTCTGCTACACCAACAAAGCCACCCCAGGAGCTCCACACCAGGATTCTGGAGCAATCTGAAGGTAGGGCAGAAATCTATCATGGTCACTTCTTCCATTTAAGACACTGCTAGATGCTGCTTGCCAAAGTATTTTACTCTGTGTTTTCAGTGAGGAAGAGGTCCAGGAGCTGTTGCCAGATGAATATATGTATAGCCATATTGATATAGGAGAACTTGAGCTGCGTTAAGTTTTCAGTCATCTGCAAAGAAGGCCCCAGACCTTAGGCTAGGTGGAGTAGTTAGGTACTTGTGGGGATCAGTCTGAACCCTGTGAGAAGTGAGTTTAAACATTTGCCTCAATCCTGTAGAGCAGAGAATGTAGAAATGAACTTCCCAAAACACTGTGGAACAAAAGAGGGGCACATGAAAAGGATTTTCCAAGGAATCTGTCTTTTGCATTGATTTGTGAAGTCAATGGCTCCTTGCTCCTCAATGTGCTGGCCAAAAATGGTCTCTGTTTAGAGGTGGGAGAAGTTGATAGAAACAGTTAACATGTGCCCTGGCTCTTTTTATCTGCCTGACTGTAAACATCCGTGGATATTAGCACAGTTTGTGTATATTTTTCCAATTACCATGGAAGTGAGCATTGCAGCAGTGTAAGCATTTTCATCCATTTGTCTTTTGAGTAAACCCAAGAAAAATAACCAATACCAGAACACTGAAAACATTGCAAAATGACTAAGTGTTGCACCTCATACAGATGTCCACTTTGACCTATTGTAGTGCCATAAGTAAAATTCGCAGTATTTTTGCAGGCTTCATTTACCTAGTTTCATTATCTTTTTAATCAAATGACACTTCAGATGTGGGTTTTTTATTTGTTTTTGGTGGGGTTTTTTTTGGTTTTTGGAGTTTTTTTTACATGTGCAGTATGAATGTGATTGGAAGGGTTGCAGCTTTCTATCTAGTAAATGTGACTTTATACATGGAACAGCTGAAATATAAATATAGGTACGGACAGAGTCACCAAAGTGTTTTCTATTCCATGTGACCGACATGACTGAATCTGCTATCACTGCGCTTGATGAGTGGAGCTTCTGCTTTGCATCCCACGTTTTTTCAAAGCATAATGCAGTTTCTGTTTCCCTGTTGTTATGATTGTATGAGACAATCCTTAGCTATAGAAAAGGCAGCAGCAAGTCAGGGCATTAAAATTAAAGGGGAAAAAAATCTACACAAACCACTTAAGCACACTCATTATTATGGCCCTTGCTACCTCAGGCCACTGGAGAACTTATAATTTAGTCAGCATTATGCAGTTTGAAGTGTTTTATGTTCTGCATGGGAGCAGGCTGCAATTCAAATATCAGTGGCCATGAAAAATATGCACATACGTTTAGTATGAAAATCTCCAAGGGCATAACAGAAGAGATGGGCACATGTAGCTGCAGTGTGATGGAGAATTTCTGTGAATTAATCATTTGGACAT
This sequence comes from Catharus ustulatus, assembly GCF_009819885.2. Classification (NCBI taxonomy): domain Eukaryota; kingdom Metazoa; phylum Chordata; class Aves; order Passeriformes; family Turdidae; genus Catharus; species Catharus ustulatus. The sequence goes on along the minus strand of NC_046221.1, from coordinate 96,577,679 downwards.
AGTTTATCACCATTTTATATTTTGCCAGAGATGCTTCCGTGCCATTTGTTGGGAAAACTTATTATACATGCACATCTTCGAAAGATAATAAGGCCAAAGCCTTTGATGCTTAAAGGCAACAGCCTTTGTTAGATTCTGTTATGACAGAGACAACTTCTCCACTGACAGAGCCATTCAGATAACAAGAGTAATTGCTTATTTTATCGAGTTTAGGGAATTGTGCTCCATTCTCCCTTCTTGCCTACTACATTAGCTATTATGACCCATCTTCTACCATAATTTAGGGGGAGTGGAGTGCGTGCATTTTTAAAGCTTTTCTTGAAAGAATAGAGTGCTGTATTTACATACTTCTTTCATTATTCCACAGGGCCAATACTTTAATATATTCCTTTCAGAGAAGCAGAGTGGCATGTGTGTGCATGTGTGCATCTCTTTCTGTGCCTAGGTGTTTGTATGCAGTTTAGTGTCTTGAGTGGGTAGGGGAATGAGAAGGGCTTTAGTTGTTTCTTTATACCTTCTTCTGACTGGAGACAATGCCATTGTAATTGGTATTAGCAAGACTACAAACAGAGCAATCACTTCTGACACTTTAAAAGATCTTTATTGACATCTTCAAACACATGAGGAATTTTAAAGTAGAACTTTTCCTTCTGTAAGGCTTGGTCTGATCAAAAGCCTGATAGTAGCCCCAGATGTAGCAAATGAGTCTCCAGAACAGATTCCAGCTCCTTTTGGGTAAAAGGAAAAAAAGAGGATTAAGTTTATTTCAGCCTAATGCTGACAAAACTATCAAAATATAGCATTGCGAGGAGATAATTTGAAAAAAAAAAAAAAAAAAGCTTTCAAAATTTATGTGCCATCCAAACATTTTAAAAGGTTCAAACCCAATATTTAAGTGTAAGGTTTAATATCATAGAATGCTGCTGTGCTTTACAGTTTTATTACTTAGAAAACCCAGCTTTCTCCAGTATGAGCATGTCCTGGTTCTGGCAGGAGTAGCCAGGACGAGGCATTTTGGGGGGCGAGGGGAAAGGACTTCCCCTCTGGAAGGAAGGACTCTCTTGCCATCAGGGTGGCATGGCTGGAATTGCGGGCTCCACAGTGAGCATTTTGGCATGAATCACTCTTTTGCACACTTTTGTTATTAATATTGTTGCTGTTACTGTTAGATTTCTTTTCTTGTTGTTTCCAGTAAATTGTTCTTTGCACATTATTCTCTGCCTTTTGTGCCTCCAACTCCCCTGTCAAGTGCACCACAGAGGAGGGGCAGCAGCAGTGGTTTTGGTGGGAGTAAGGAATTGGAGAATACCATTCCTAAACCACAACAGACCACTGTAGCAAAGGTCTGAATCTGACTTCTGAAACAACAAAAACCAATACTGATGTTAACAGAAGGACAACTTTCAAATGGAAGTTGGGAGTTAAATGGACACCGAAGTGAGTTATACCTCTTCCACTGTATATAAATAGAATAATTTTCCACAAGTGTAATCAAATGTGAAGGTTAGTTCTGATCAAATTCCAGCAATTGTTTCATGAAGGAGGAGTCAGTGACTTTTCCCCACAAGAGGACAGGTGCACTTTCACACTCCAGATGCACTTGTTAAGAGGCTGTTACGTGTATGGAAGAGCTCTTTCCTGATTCATGTGAATGCTCTGGCAAAGTATCTGAACTGACTTATCTGGGTAGACTGGATGCCAGCTTTATTTCCCTGATGCTTGTTCTGCTTTTGTCTCCATGTAAAGGTCTGGTTAATACATCCACCTTTGTGTTTGTCATATTGAAATGTGCAGCCAGATTTTCTGTTTTGCAAGGACATTTTCTTCATCTTTTGAAGCCACTCCATGAGACTGGTAACAAATGATAGACTGCCAGCTACAGAGTGGGTATTAACAATGAATTTTTCATCACAGACATTCATGCAGTTGGCTTGTGGCTGACTGAGAGGACACAAGTGTGTTCTGCATCTTAGTGGAGCAGCTGGCAAGATAAGGAGAGTGTCTAGATTAATGTGCTGTTCTGCTCTGACTAGCTCCATAAAGAGGCAATTGGTCTATGCAGAAGACTATGCTGGATTAATGAAAATACACCTTTTTCAGGACAGCACTGGTTCCTGTTGATGGAACACCTCATATGGGACATCTTATTTATGACTAAACGATCTCAATTGTGCTTGTTGCCTTGTCATTTTCAGCTGTGAGGTTGAGAATGACATAGCATTTCCACAGATTTTATGTCCTTGGCAAAATTAAGGAGATCTACTCACCATTAACTCAAGCAGTTTCATGAAATCGAGAGAAAGAGAGTAGAAATTTGACATTTCCTTTCACAAATACTCCATTCCTATTTTTCTTTTAGGGAAGTCACTTCGTTTCCTGCAGTGACACCTGCTACTCTCTACAGCTCCATGATCATTTTGGCTGCAGGACTGTTGGCTCGGGAATGTGATGGGATTCACAGGTACATCTGCACTGTCTCCAAAGGGCTGTCCTACTGCTGCCCTCAGGTCAGTTGTATGTACAGATGGTCACCCTGCAAATGGACTTCAGTTACCTGGCAGCTCAGCACCCAGATGCACAATGCTAGGTACATGCAGTGACTCTGACAAGCAGGATGTGCCAGTCTTGCCAGGCATGCAGGCTCTGTGTGTGCAGCAAATCTGACACACTCTGGATACACTGAGCTTTCACCGTGTGCTGTGTCTCCTCTGCACCTGACTAGTAAATCCAGGTTGCCATGCATGCTCACAGTAGTCTTTTATGACAGAGTTTTGGGCATTTGGCAAGTAGTTCAAGCTATTGCCTCTGTTCTGTAGTCCAGGAGAAATGTCCAAACCTCTTGTTTCCTGTGGGACCAGTGGAAGCTGCTCCAAGTTGAACAAGGCATTGTGTCTGGAGTAGATCAGGCACCTGGCATTTGCACAGGAGGTTAGCAGATCATCACATAGGAAGTGTGACTGAGAGCCACTTTTCAAGAATGCTTGACATAGCTGTTGATAACAGAATACACTCTCATGTATTGAGATCAGACTGTGTTTGGTCCAGTTGCTTCTTGACAATGCTCTGAAAATACCCTCTCTCTGTGGTACAATTTGTGTTACATTGCTGTCTCCCATGCTTCATCTCCTAGGGAGTCCAGTCATTCAAGTCTTACATGGAAACCACACTGGTGCTTTTTAGGTTTGCTAAGAGTTAGTTAATACTTCTGTATCAGGATGTCCTTTTACAGCAAAACTACTTCAGGATTGTCTTAAGTGTTGGCAATTCTTTATTGCAGCTCCCCTTTAGTTGCCTGAAGTTATCTGGAGCACATGCTTCACTGTTTAAGCTTTCCTCTTTCCCACTTCCCACTCCAGTTTGCCTCCCCATCTCCTTTCATGTTGCTTTCAATACATACTGCTTCCTGTTCGTATTTATGGCTGGTAGTGAGAGTAAATGAGCAGCAGTAAATGAATTGATTCAAGTCACAGTGTGTGACTTGCCAGGGCCAACCTTTCCCAGGCTTCCCAGGACAAGGTCAGGGAGAACTGGGCAGAACTTTTGATGGATAATCCAGGAGAGTATTTCATTTTGCAGTGCTGAGCTGTGTTTCAGGGCACTTGCAACCCTTGGTCTTTGTCTTACTTTGATGTAGATTTTTCTTTTTAAAAGCAGCAACCAGTGAATGTATTTTGAAAAGGAATCTCTGAGAGTTTATTCACTTTTCTGTGTTGCCGTATCCTTCCACTTTGTGTCACTGTAACCTCTATTCTCGCTCCTTCAGGTTGGTTATCTGGTCTTTGCTGCCCAACTTCTGGGTGTTAATTTGCTGTCTTCTGGATCAGACTGGATTCTAAACATTTTTTTAATGCTTTAGAGTTAGTTTAGCATTGTATGTTGCTGTTCCTTCTTCTCTCCAAAGTAATTAACTGCTACTTTACATATCCTCTGAAAAATGGAAAATCCACATCACTCTGTAAGCTGAGCATAAAGACTGTAGTCTGGGAGAGCACAAGGCCTAATAGAGCAGAAAGCCTGTGGCCTAACTCTATTGCTTAATCGAGGTTAAATATATATATTTTAATAACAGAAACTGCAAACGTAGCAGAAATTGTAGGTAGGGACAGGCAAGATCAAAATGGCTCTGGAAAAAGTTATTTTAGTCATGTAGGATTTTTTTTATTTATTGCTTGGGACAAAGTATGAGTGCAAGCTAAAATTGCAGCAGCAAATAACCCCAGAGCATGCCAAGTTATACTTAGCTAGCATTAAGGTAATGTCATGTAGAAGCAGAATATTTGTGGTTAGCTAAAGTGACAAAAATACAGCTGCACTGATATTAATCCTATATTAATCTTGTAAAGAGATGGGATTTTAAGAAGTAATGGTCTTTGGAAGGGATCTACCTGCTTCCTCTGCATAGACCAGTTATCTCTTTTTCAGCATTAACTGAATCTCTTATTCTGATGTTATTATTGATAACCTGACCAAGCTTTATTGCTCACTTATCTGTGAATTTTGTAAGTTTATATAAAATCCTTGTAATAGCACTTAAATTCTACTGATCGTTAGAAGCTCCAGTTTGAGAGATTTAGTGATGTTTTTTCATAACTGGTCAGTAATTCAGGATGCGTTTTTAAAGGTGCAACTGCTGGCTAAATACTTATCAATTACGATGGAAACGTCTGAATGGATATTCTATAAAAGATGGTCCTAACTTAGGAAAGAATTAAATGCATGCTTCAAGTTATGTGAGTACTTAGATAACAGTTGAATATTTCTAAATCTATTGTATATATTTTATTAACATACTCTTTCTTGAAAGACGGAATTCTCAGATGGTTTAATTTCATTCTGCAGAGGGCAGTATATACGTATTTATCTGATACTTTAATATTTGCACTGATCTTTTTAAAGTGTCTTTCACTTGAAAAAGACTGATAAATTGTGTAGGAGTTAGCTGTTATTCAATATGGCTGCAAAATTTGGGTTATTTGCTGAGATATAAACAGGAAAAGGCTAATATTTAAAGTAATTTCACGATTATAAGCCGTACCATTTTGACTAAAGTTTTGGTCCGAACCCAAAGTGTGGCTTATAATCAGGTGCAGCTAATATATGGAAAAGAAAGAAAAGTTGCTGTTTTAGTTTGGAGAACAGGCGTCTGCTGAGAAAGGCAGGAGCTTCTCTTTGAAATGGAGAATGTAAACTCCCTCCCTCCAAATTATTATAATTTTGAAATCAAGGGGCTTTCAGGCAAAGATATGGGAATTAGGAATAACAGTTGTTTTCTAGGGAAATTAAAATAGAAATACAGTACTACAAAGAAACAAACTCCAAACCCTGACAAAGTCAGAGTACAACCTGACACCCTGTCAGGCAGGGTGTTGGTAGCAGTCCCATTAAATGGTGGCTGCATCCTCCTGCAGTGACAGATGTGATTTAGTTGGAGCAGTGCTCCTGTAGAAGGTGCAGTTTCCCTCTGGAGGTCCAGTGGTGATGTGGAGAAATCCAGTTTTCCTCTGGAGTCCAGTGGAGAAAGGGGCTACCTTAGTGTTCCAAAACCTCTGTTTTTATCTTGGTAAGAAATGTTGGGTTCTTCCCCCTGGCTGGAGCAACTTCCAATGGGATGCAGTAATTTTATCAATCCCACAGTGGGACTCAATGGCCATTAGCAGAAAATGACTGGCTGGAGGAAGGATGGGTTGTGAAAAGATAAAGAACAATACCCTGCCTGGCTTCAATGGATGGCCTATTAGCAGAATATCTGCTGTTGAGATAAGGATCACTGCCTCCACCTTCAACAGATGGTGATAGAATAGATACCTTTTATCACACTCTGTATTGTAACTTGTGGCTTATAATCATGAAATTACTGTAAACTGCAGTAGAAATAGGTTAATTTTAATCTTTGACAGCCCATGCAATTTATGCAGTGCTGTTACCAGCTATAAAAATTAGATTGGAACTGTAAAGTATTTTCAAGTTCCAACTCTTCTTTTGCTGGTGTAGGAGAGGTTTAATAATCTGACCTTGAGAAGAAATTTTATGCATTTGGAACAGAATATCAACTCTCATGTTTTTACTCTTTTCTAAGGAGTTCATATGATCCCATTCTGTTGTCATATCTTATATTTTATTTTAGTTCTTCATTTCCCTGGCAAATGCTTAGGTGAGAAATGTTGGAAGTGAAATGGAGACAGCTTAGGTAGGTCTAGAAACCCTTGAGCTTACATTGCTGGACATCAGCCTTTCTAAGTAAATAACTACAGAGCAGCATTTGCATTCAGTGGAATTTTTTCCAATAGTAAAAAGAGAGGAAACATGATCTCGAAGGTGTTTATAATTTTGGCCTGTGTTTTTTTTCTCTCTTCTAGTTTCCACTCATACCTCTGTGCCTTTGGAACTCCTTTCCCCCAGAGAAACACACTTTGCAGTGTTTAAAAACTGTCTACACCACAGTTCTTTGAAAAATTGGTGTATGCTTGCCTCAGATCTTTTTTTTTTAATTAATGGATTCATGGCTATTGTGTTACTGGATTACAAAACTAGACTGGTGATGAATTCTGTTATGTTCATGATTTTTCCCTCCAGGGAAATACAGTACTAAAATGTGATTTCCCTTTAGCACAGCAAATGTTGCAGGTGTCTGTTGAGTTTTGAAAGGGAAATTACAGAGCAAATTTGGGACTTCACATGCCCACACTGTCATTTTTAAAGCCGCCACATGAGTATTTGGCATGGATGTTCAAATTGTAGTTCAGGTACCAGTCCTCATGGAATTAAAGAATTGCAGAGGGAAATTCTATTTAATTTGGAGTATGTGTCTTAGATTGCAACTCTGTAGTTTAAGTGAGGTAACTGGTGAGAAATTGCAAAACCAACTGTTTCTCATGGCCTCCCCTGCAGCCTCAGATGCTCTGGGATGACACAGCTCTTGAGGTGGGGGATTTTCAACGTGATTCATGCTTTAGCAGAATGAGAATATATTTTGTACAGATGTACAAACAGAAAAGTGTACAGGATTTTTTAAGGTGTTGGATGCTGTTACTGCTACTTTCTGACCAACTCCAGATACTTGCTTAGGTCGTGTCTTTTGTAGAAATCTAATTTATTTCTGAGTTAGTTTATTGGCTGTTCATTAGCATCCTCCCTGAATTTTCACTTTCAACACTGTCTAGCACAATGAATTCTGATTTTGGTTTGGTTTACTTCTGTTAAATGATGTGCATATTCTGGTCAGTGCTGCAAATCCACCACTTATTTTTAATCAGGTTTTCTTAAAGATGAAGAAAAGGAGAAACTGGGTTATTCCAGGTAACTTGAAAACACAGTATTAACTTCTTCAAGTTTTTTAGCTGAAACATACTGAGGTCACACAGACTCTGTCTTATATTTCATGTTGCACAGTATTTAGTCATTGTCAAGCATGAAATCAGATAAGCGTGAAGGGAAATTAAGGAGAGTGTAAATGAATATAGTTAAAAACAAGTTACAGTAAGTAGCTTTAGAGTTGATGTCTGACTTGGAGGTCTAGATTGCACAGTGGTGTAAGTTTTCTTGTTTAAGGTAGATTTCTGTCTTTAGAGATTCTGATTTGTGCTCTTTACAAAATGCATTATGTTCCTGTGATTGACTAGGGGAAGTCTGGTATATTTCTTGTATTAACTTCAAGGCAGACATTGGAGTCTGGATGTAGAATAATGTTCTTGCAACCATCTCATTACTGGAGTTTTTATGTGAGAGTGAGGCAGAACATGGAAGCCAGAAAAATTTCTATATTGGCTTATACACAGAGAGGTTTGTTGTAGTAAACAGTCAATGAGAAAGAGAGAAGGTAATAGAGAAGGATCTGGGATTTAAAGTTTTACCACAACTTCCCTGACTTACAGAAGTATAAATGGTCTGTGCAGTGCTAACTTCTCCCTGCATTTGATGTTTTCAGGTTTGATGTAAAAGCTTTAGCACGGGAGCCACAGGCCCAATCTGCACCCTCTCTCTAGCTAAAGGAGATGTTTTTTCCAGAGCTGTCAAGCTACTGCTGTTCATAAGCAGTAAATTTATACAAATTAATTATAAGAGATGGAAAAAAGTTGGGTTTGCTCACAGGTAATACGTTTGGACTTGAACAATGTGAAAAATTTAAGAGCAAGTGAAAAGAAAGAGAGAGAGCAGACTGTATTTTTTCCTTATATTTAATGAAGCACTGTGAATTTCTGGCTCTTTGGGAAAGGTGTATTACTAAGAGTCATTAATGGAACCTAGTCTTAAAATACACTCAGCTGAATTGCTGACCGAAGAAATGTCTATGTAAAACTTAATGTTTTCCTTTTTGTGAATATTTTAGAATATTTTAAAAAAATTTTAAAGAAAAAAAAATGGTGTTACACTTCTTACCATTTGCTTTGAAAAGGATTTTCCACTTGCTCATTTCCAGAAGGTCATCTCTGAGATGTACAAGCTAGCCCTTCATTTAGGTCTCCTTTTACATTCATATTTAACTTTCTTTCATTCTGTGGCCTTTATTAGCTGAGCTCAAGGAGCTTGTAGCACATTTTAAACAGCAACACTGGGAGGATGTAAATGCAGAATAATGTATCAGGACTCAAATTTGCATGGTCAAATGTCAAAAAAATTAGGCCTTCCCCAGAACCATGTCAAGAGAAATAACATAAGTGGCCAGCTCAACAGCAGGCATGCCATTATCAGTTAGTTCAACCTGTCATCACTGACTGGGAGTGGAAGCAGTGGTCATTAGCTTTAACTCTGCTGGGGAAGGTTGCGCTTCTTTTTATTTTATTATATATATTTTACGCCATCTGACAGTATTTCACAGAGCACCACAATGTTATGGTTTCCTTCTTGACAGGGGAAAGAGGGGGAAGTGCAGGTGAGGGAGTAGAAGAGAACACTTGCAATCATCTGTTGTCAGCCGGAGGAGGCAAGAATTGCATTGCCTATCGGATAAATACTCATTTAGAGTAATCACTTTATTTCAGCCCTATAATGACATTAACAAGCTTGGAATACAGGGAATTACATGAGTCAGAACAAATAATTGAATATTCCACTGCTGGGAAATGCAGCACAAGTCTGACTTAATGTCATGCCATCTCTGAAGCCAGCACTACCATGCAATTAGATGACAAGCTTAAACAGCATATAATTGGCACTACTAGTATGAAAAACATATTATTAATTGTTAACTTCTTACCTGCTTGTAACTTTCATGAAATAAAAGTATCTTGCATGTCTTTTTTAAACAAAAAGGACCAGAGGAAACACTTCAGTAAGTTTTTATGAAAATAAGAGCAGAAGAACTGGAGTCCAGGATCTAGAAGGAATACCTTCAACACCTTTTTTGAGGGGTGGAGGGGGCATGATTTAAAAAGTATTAGATTGAGAAAAGTATAAGAATTATCAAATATATCAAATGTTACCTTATTTCATATCCAAAGGAAAAATTCCTCGTTTATCCTTTCTTGGGAATGGTCCTGTGCAGGGCCAGGAGTTGGACTTGATGATCCTTGTGGATCCTTTCCAACTCAGCTTATTCTGTGATGCTGTGATGCTGTGATTCTGTGATTCTGTGATTTTGTAATTTAGTCAGCTCACAGTTTTTTCTCCAGATATTGTTGCCTGAAAAGCTGTGATCTCACAACTTCAAGCCCCTTTTTCAGTCACTCACTGTTCTTAGTTAATAATGCAGAGGCCTTTTTATAGAAATATGTCAAAGTATGAAAACTACTCTGGGCTCTGGTAAACAGAGAGTTGGAGGAATCTTAATGTGATTGATTAACACAACACCTTATAATCTCTGTGTTTTATCAACAAACTCTAGGTTTAATTTTTGAGACATTCTTACAACATCCCAAGTCAGTATAATCTGGAGAATTCCATTATTTTAAGCATCAATTAAACTGAGTTAATCCTTCAAATTATACACTCTAGGATAGAATATTAAAAGGATTCAGTTGCATATATTGTATCCATTGAATAATTTCATAGCAGTTTCCCAGGCAGCACAATTCCTGAAATAGGTGCCAGTTCATGTAAAGATTAATGCTGGACAGATAGAATGCAAATGCAAAAGCATCATCATCTTTATCTCCTACCTAGATTAGTTCTGAAGATCAGAGTCTTATGCAACAGATAACACATTAAATTTGCAACACTTGAATTAAACAGTGGAGAACTTCTCACATTTATTATAAGGATTAAAAGATGATGCCATCTTAAAACTAAAATCCTCTTCTGAATATTTGGCCACTGATTTCAGCAGCATTGGAACTTGCGTATAGTTAAACCAGTAATTGGTACTGGAGTTACCATTTGTTTTTCTCATCAGTCTTTCATCAGCCATCTCTGGCTCTTTCACTGGGATTTTTCCTGTAGGAGCATGGCAGACCTAGGGAGCAGCTCTTTCTTTTAGAGTTGTTTTGCATGGAAGCCCAGGCCCTGTGTGGCACTTCAGGCTAGCAGATAGGCTTTTAGTTCAGAAGGAGAGAGGAATCCAAGCTGACGGAGAATTGTGGGTTCTGATAAGTGAAGATTTGCATGGATAGCCGAGTCTCAGAGATCTGAGGCTTGTCATGTTGAACACTTATTTCTGTTTTCTTAACACAAGAAAATGACCCCACCTATTGCTTTCCTGAAGATAAGGTATTCTGGGTGATCGTGCTTCAGATTATTGCTGGCATTTGGAAAACCTGACCCATGTGTTTGACAAGTTGGCTTGAAGAAAAGCTGACTGTAAAGTAGAAGCACAAGCTCTGGATTAGAAGGTCAGGTGAAATATCTACTGTAAAGGGATGTAGTTGATCTCTGGGTGGAATCCAAGTGTGTCACTCTTGCAGTGATGTAGCTTTTAAATACTGAAGTTTTTTTCTAAAAGGACATATTTGGTGTATTGCTGTTAATTAGTAATACAATTTTAATTACATTACCATCATGATTTTTACTCATACTCTCAAGTAATTTCATGTATTCCATCAATAAAAATACTAGCAAGACTCTCTTGATTTTAATAATAGTGCTACAGTTACAGAATGTATTTGCAATTGACTTATCAAAATTTATCTTACTAAAACAATATTTACTTTTAAAACTATTGCAACTACTATCATAAATCATAACATTTATATTCATCTGCTATAACTTTCTACCTGTATATATATGTCTATATATAGATACATGTTTTCTATCTGTATGTATTAATTCCAAGAAGATAATATTTATAGTATATTAGTATTATCCATGTATATGTCCGGATTTTATATTACCATGTTGATTCAGTTGTTTCACCCTAGAACTGTACTAGCAGTCCTGAAGCAGCAGCTAATTTATGCCAGAGTACTAATTTGTGGATGATATTTCTTAAAACCACAAAAACATTAGGAAGTACCTACTGAAGAAAGGTAAATGAATGCTGCACTTGTTTCCATGTCACTTCCTATGTATTTTTCAGGTCTCCAAGTGCATCTATTTCAGTCTGTGATTCTGGCAGCCTGGGTTTAAGGTCAGTGCAGCAGCGTGGCCTTAGATCTATCTGCTGCCAAGGAAGACTGAGAATGAACTGTGAGAAGTCTTGCTGGGATTTGTTTCTATTTTTCTTGAGTGCTGTTTTTAAACTCGGACCCCTGCTCTTTGCTGCTACCTCGCCTTTATTGCAGCTATGGCTGCATATCCCACTGATTTGTGCATTTAACTCCCTGTTTCGACTGTGGACCTGCCTCAATATTGGAGACTTGTCCATTAGTTTGAAATCTTGTTGCCACTAGACCTGCTTTGCTGTTCCTTTTTAGGTACTGGAGATCTGTCTGTGCCCTTGCTGTCTCCCTTGCTCTCTGACTTCCCTTCCCTTATGGAGAAACCCATCTTTACTGCTCTCTGTTGGTCACTTTGCTTTTCTTGAGCCCAAAGTCAAGCACCATGGCCTTTGCATTTCAGAAAGACCAGATGGCGCCTTTCTATTCACAGATGAATATACCTAACTCATCCCTTACACATACCCATGCAACATTCTTTGCAAAAGCTTTCATGACTCAGATTCTGCAGCCTCTCCAGTGTGAAATACTTCTTAAAATTTTTGCCTGAAAGCTAACCTGAGTCTCTTCTGCTACCTGCAGAGCAACTTTTATGTAGGCAAAGTGGGCACTGTATTAAACTGAAATAGGAGAGATTTTAGAGAGTGGTGATGCACTGGAACAGGTTGCCCAGAGAGGTGGTGGATGCCCCTATTCATGGAAATGTTAAAGACCAGGCTGGATGGGGTTTAGTGGGGGGTCTAGTAGGTGACATCCCTGCCTGTGATGGGGGGATTGGAACAAGATCTCTTTGAGGTCACTTCCAACTTGAGCTGATTATGTTTTGTTTCCCTCCCTATTGATAAGATTTGATAAGTATTGATTATGTTTTACTGCAAATCTTAAAATGGTGTTAGAGATTCTCCTCACTACTTTTTTTTCTAAGGCTGAACAAGAATTTCTTCCATCTGTCTACACAGGCCATATTTCCTAAACCTACCACCATTACTCTCCTGAACATTTATCTTATTTCTCTGCTTTCTTGAAGTATGATTCTGGGTAGTGGCTCCTGTGTTCCAGCCAAACTGACTGAACATGGAGTAGAATGATCTTTATCTCTTTGGTCGTATATATGAGAGTCCTACCGGTATATGCTAAAAAAGATGTTCCTTTCACAACAGCAACATCACCAAGTTGAGTCTATCAGTTTATGGTCCTCTATGCTCTAGCTATTCCGTTATTTATATCCTAATATGCACTTCACTTCTTCAGGCCCTAGTTCTTTGCATTTGCCTATGGAATGTCTTCTTGACATATTAGGATCATTTTGATATCACTTCAATCTCTGATGTGAGGCCTTCAGACTAGTGACATCTGCAAACTGGTAATTTGTTTTTCTTTGACATTCAAATTTTAAATTATTGTGTTGAAAAGAGTTTGACCAAAGATAAATTCATACTCTATTCCAACTGAAACATATTCCCAATCTAACTTTTATATTCCTAATAGGCACATTTTCTAACAAGTAAGTGCTCACTTTATTTTAAATTAATCTCCATTGCTCCAGTCCTCTTACGTGACTCTCATGAAGGAAAATAGCAAATTAAAAAAAAATAAATTGCTATATCACATCTGCTGCTTCTCTCTTTCTATTAAGCCAGTTATGCTGTCAAGGAATATAAGTAGCTTGAACTATAGGTTCTTGATGTGTTGACAAATTCTTTGTCTTCTAAATGTTTAAATGCTGATTCCTGAATAGGTAGTCCTAGGGTCTTGAAATAAGACCGTTTTGTAGCTCCTCCTATCTTCCTTTTCCTTCTTTTTAGGTACTGTTTCTTTTCTGTGGCTCTACCAATCTCTCCAAGTTCTCAAAAATTAGAGATTTAGAGATCACAGTGACTACTAAATGTTGAAGGGCACTGATTACTCAACAGAGAAGCCAGTTTCTCACGAGACAGTGAGAGATAACATGGCAGGGATATTTCGAGGCAGCAAGGATAAGGTACTAATCCCAAGAAACCATTTCCAGCACATTCTTGAGGTAGAGGAAGCACAGCAGCCATATTGAGCCTGAGATAACAAGGAAGAAGAGGCAAGGAGCTCTCTCTGCAGAAGTCCAAAATGGTCCAAATTTCTGAAAAATGGCTTATTGTCTAGATAATTTCTGCCAGGGTTTTTTGGTTTTGGTTTTTGTTTGTTTGGGTTTTTTGTTTCTTTATTTTGGGGCTTTTTTTTGTGTGTCATTGTGGTGTTTGGTCCTTGATGAGAATTGTATTTGACTTTTGGAAATTACTGATATTAATGAAGAGGTAAACCATGCTCCGTTTAGGGGAAGTGTAAAGAAGATGCCTGGTGAAGGAATGAATTGTTGATTTTGATGTTTTCCAGAGGAGAATCCACCTACATGTGCAGTTGTTGAATGTTCTGATTTTCTGCTATTTCTCCACCTCTTCCCTTCAGTAAGCAACCAGAGCAGCTTTGCATCCTGCTTATTCTCGGATAATTCAGCATTCAGTGGACTAATAATATGGGTATTGAGGAAGCCTGGAACAGAAAGTCTGCTTGCTGACAAAGCATAAATAAGCTTTAGCTGGCACTTACAGACAGATGTATATAGCAGCTGGATCTGAAAGAAGATTTGGAGTGCTCAGCACTTGTTTGAAGGCTGCATCCATATATGGTTTTCATGTCTGGATGAGCAGCACTTTGTGTTGTCAAATACTGCATGGGGGAGAGAGGGAGAAATTCTGGCAGCATTTGGTAGTTTGCTGCGAGCAAGCACTGATGCCAGAAAATATTTCAACATAAAAAATAGCTACATTTCTGTACAGACTTGAATGAGACATAAGGGTTCAAAACATCAGATTATTTTCACTCTGCAATAGCAGAAAAGGGACATGAACATAGGATGAGTAGTTTTAAATTTATAAATTAAGGTTTCCTTTTATTTGGAGTCACCTATATGATGTAGTGTTACACAAGATTTCATTATGAATCTTCTCTGGCTATTCAGCTGTTGGCTGTTATCAATTGCTTCTTAAAGAGCAAGAGCTCTTGCTCTTCAAACTTTGTTTATTGCTAAGGTACCGGTGCCCTCATGAATGCGAGTACCCAGATTGATCTCATGCCACACTGTAAGCAGGAAAATGAGAGATTTTTATTTCATATCTAAAGACAGGATGATTTTTGATGCATTTCTGAAGTATTCTGTGAGAATGTCAACATTATAAATTGAAAGACAGTTATTTTAGAATGCTGTTAAAGTTGGAACAGCCAAATTTTCCAGAGTTCTCTTCACCAGTAAGGGAAGGAACAGACTCTTTTTTTGTCTTTCTCCATGGTGGGTGTAAAATCACCTTTTTAAATTTTTTTTTCTTTTTTCTTTTTTTTTTTTTTTTTGTTTGAGAGGTAGGGAACACTAACTCTAAAACCATAAAAAATCTTTAATAAAGAAATTTGAGTGGTCCCTGAACAAAAAAATAGCTGCCACTGAAAGAAGTAGCAGCTTCTGGAAGCTGCAGCTTCCAGCTTGTGGAAGAAGCATGCCTGCTGTTGTAGTAATTATTCACCCAGCCTTTGCCTTTCTTGCTGGTAATAATAAAAAATGTTCCCAATAAGAAGTAGTTTCCAGCTGGAAAAGAGGAATAATACTTTCATACATTTTCAGTATGTCAGCAAAGAAGTATATCAAATTGCAACAAAATCAGAGTCCAGTTCTGTGATACAAATATACTCCATAGAGAGCATGGACCTCTCTGGGCTCACAAAGACTTTGGGTACATTTCTGAGGAAGGACTGGTGTTTTCGTGGAAGTGACAACTTTTCAGTGTCAGACTGGCAAAAGGCTGGTGAGATGAGAAGCCCTCCTGATGTGTTTGCCCAGACAGATGTTTAAGAACACATTTCACAGACATCTTCATCTTTGTGGCATTTTGAGTTTTTGCTGGTTCGTGGCTGTTTTACTGGTTCCGAGGAGGCTGACAAGACACGTAAGTGCAACAAATGCTTACTTGCTCTTCTCTTTCTGCTAAGCTCATAGTTTTTTGGGTTCTTTTAAACATTTCACTGACCTTGAGAAGGCTCAGGACAAGAGATTTTAAGTCTTGAAGTCCTCATTCTGTTGGGTTAAGTGGATCAGTGGATATTTTTGCAAATGTCTGTGATACGTCATTCTTTAAAAACGTATAAGTGTCTTTCATATCTGTACCTAAACATAGGTGCTACTTCTTCCACTTTGTAAATTTATGCAAAAATATAATGACAGTATAATATAACAAAAAAAATTCCATCTTTCTTCCTTTCTCTATTCCTCTAAGCAGAATTTTATAAAGCATGCCATAATACAATCCCTGCTGTTAGGATGTTACCTACAGATTCTGAAGATATATGGTATTTGTTGTATCCATAATTTCATTAAAGATTTTTCTTCTCTGGTATAGATCTGTGAAATGTCAAAACTGCTGATATGTGAGTCATGGCCTGTTTTGTTTAAACTATCCCAATTATTGCAAATTTCATTCTGTGGCAGTGTTAGCTATCAGTCCAAGGTTTATACATGATTTAAAGACAGTGCATAGGAACTCCAAAACATGGAAACCAGGGTAAAAGTTTTTTGGAATATAGTGATTTTATTTAGCCTAAAATCCAGACCATTATTAAACTTGAAACAGCTGCCCATTACTGCTGTTTGGTCCTGCTGATTTCAGTGTGTTTGTGTTATGATGTGTTCCCCTTGAGATCCCCATATGTTACCTAGAAACCATGTTTGCAGATTGTAATCCTTTGTACTCTACAAGTTTGAGTAATCAGATTACAATACACCAACTTTAAAGTGATTTCCAGTTAAAAACTGAACAAATGTGAGGCAAGAGTTTGGGACCAAATTTCTGTCATTATTTTTCTATTGACTTTTTGAACAATTGTTACTGACAAGACATTGCTATAGTAGCCAGAAGGTGAATAAACCTCAAGAAGAATTTTGCAACCTGAAATAGTTGCCCGTTAAAAACATGTATTTTTCCATTTGTTACTCATACACTCTGATATAGAAGTGCTGTTTGGAACATTTCCAGTAGTCCTTGGATAGTTTCTGGTGCATAGGTAGATGTTCCCAAAAAATGCATAACAATGAACATCCAACACTGTAAATGCTTAGGTGATGATCTATTTACTCAGATGTTAATACAGAGAAAAGAGTCTTCCTCCACTACCCTTGCAGTTCCAAACAGAAGCAGTATATCCAAAATTTTTAAAACCTGGATAGAACTGGTGTCACACTATAGGTGTTTTAATAATTGCAGTAGGACCAGGGTCCTGCTCCTTTAAGAGATGTACTTTTTATTTCTTACTGCATGGAAAAAAAAGAAAGAATACCAAACCCCCAAAATTCTGTTCACATTTGAGAAAGCATGTGCAAAACCACAATTTAGCACTGGTAATTTAAAAGCACATTTTTTTATCAAGGATCCATGAGAAACAAACTTTGAGGAGGTGGAAATAAAATTTTTAATTAGTTCTGAAAGCACATAAAGTTTTCTGTGTTTTTAAAATTCAAAGTTTAACCCGTTGGGGCTACTGTTTTCTACATGGCCTTTTCAGTTGCTTTCACTGCAGTTATGGAGGCTGAAAAATACCATCTTCTTTGCTATAGTTCAGTCTTTTTCATTGGAATATGAGACCTTTTTGGACCGTTATACTGAAGAAATTCAGGGACTTTTACCCATGAGTAGCTTTAGAGTGATGTTCCATTTTTCAGAAATTAGTTTCTCATCAACTTTATTAATTATTAATTATAATATTTTACAACAGCTGTAGTTTTCTGGGTTAGCATTAGAATGATCCTTACATTGTCTTTCTACAGTTTTGTTCAGCTGATTAACTTGAACTGGTTTATTGCTATGCCATCCATTTAAATTAACAGTCTGCAAAGAAAGCCGATAAAATGCATCACACATCCCATTACTGGGGTAGTAATAGTTACTCAATTAGGCACAGCTATTTCAGTTTTAAGTCTGTTCCTTAATGAACAACAGACCACATTAATTTAAAATATTACTAACAAATCTATTTAAAGAGATGCATTTTAGCAGGTAGAAACAACATTAATGGGGACAAAAATGTTGTTTTGCTTATTAAGCATCTGCACTACAACTGCTAACTGATCTAGGAAGCAGTACAAACTTTCCAGTTGTGAACTCCAGCTGCAGGAATGTAGCCTGATGTCCCTTGAGTGTCCCTTGACTTTCAGAGGTGATGAACTAGGAACATCTCTGAACACCTTTTCCCTTCATGTGTGTGGGGGTGTGTATGGGGGGAGTTGAGGATAGGGACATCTTGTTGCAAAGTTTATCTAGCATTTGGTATGTCTTGGGAACTTCTGTGAAATAATGGTAATATGCTGTGTTTGCTGTAACAATATTGGTCATAGGAAACATAGCTCAGAACAGAGTTTAAAGACAGTTAAAAACACCATTTGATGACATATAGCCAGTCCTGTTCCTCAGCATTAGCATTTTTTACACACTGGAGAAAAATACAATGGAACATACTGTAAAAATTCTGACAAGCTTTCAGTCTCAGGTGCACTACTGTAGAGCTGCATTTATACCTTAATACACTTCCAGCATATTCAGTGCTACATTAGCAAAATGACAGCTCTGACCTGAAGAAATGCTCTGTCTCTGAAATGTGAAAAGCATGACTCATTAATAATTTCATCATTTAAAAAGTAGAACTGCACTTGTTTTTTACAACTCTGTTGATGTTGCAAACATAGGAATCAAGTGTGTTGGTACTTCCTACATATGTGCTACTAGGATTCTGAAGCTGAGTGCTTCTGTGGAGATTGATTAAACATCATACTAATTCTGCACAATCAGCATGTTACACAGTTTTTGTAGGTGAGTAAGCCAAAGCATGGAGAATCTACTTTGCCAGACATTACACAACTAAGTCGATACCCTTGACAACACCAGAAAAAGAGTAAAGTAAGGGAAAAGCATGTGGAAGTGTGAAATTAAAAAAAAAAATTGCCTCAGCAACTGATAACTGAAAAAAACCCCAACTTTGTGGTTTATTGAAACTAAAACATATAATTAAATTTTGCAATTAAATGGAAGGAAAAAATCAAACTCACTTGAAAAGAGATATCAAATTTCCTTTTAAACTTATCTCCTTGCTATATCTTGGCCGATGTATTTTTAAAGTATGTTCTTTTCATCAAACAACCTATAATACTTAAACTATAAATTCCTTGGTAGTATTATTCTTCACAATTTAAACAAAGCTGTGCTTGTCAAAATAAAGGAACAAAATACCCTCTGTGATGTAGTATCCTTGACTTTTTTAATCCTGTTTGTTTATTTACACACTAATTGCAAAAATTGATAATCCATATGAGGCCACTTAGGCCCATGCAAATGAGTTTTTACTGTAGGTTCTGATATTGTAAATATTTATTTAGCTGTCCAAGTTATTTGAACTAACCACTAGAATTTTTCTGTAAAGGACAAATTTCTGTGTAAGAGCTTCCTGAAGGGGAAAAGACATTAAAAAAGGGTTATTGATAGAAAGCTTCTTTTTAATTTTATTATGCAATATTATGTACATTTTGAATAGTTATATAAATGTATGGTAATAACAATATGATGCATACTATCATCCACGTACATCATGGCATAATATACTATGATATAACCAGTCTTACTTGCTGTGTTCAAAGAGTGAATTGTCAGTTCCAAACCAAGTTGCAGTCACTTGGAAGATTGGGGAGAAATATATGAAAATACATTTTAGCATTTTTCTAGATTTCCACTGGCTCACTTTGTAGGTGTTAGACAAATATTTTTGCAATGGACTGAGGTAGATGAAATCTCAAACTCTGAGGAATATTATCCTTATATCATGAAGTTGCCTCAAGTTTCATATATATTTGATGAACACACACTGGTTATGTGAGATACTATTATTTCTAATAATAAATAATGATTTCCAAAAGTCATTAAGTTTTTGTCATACTTTTTGTCCATATACATATCTTGACAGTACAGAGTTCTATAGGAGATTTTGAAATATCAAGACTTCTTTAACCCGTCTGATAATTGTCTTTAACATTTCTGTTACAAGCGTACAAGGTGAGTCATGCTATGTGTTTTATATTAAAGTGTGAATATAAATGTCAAATGTTTATTCTCTCTGAAATATTTCAGATTTCATTATATGTAACAATGCAGAATTAAGTGGGCTTGGACTTACACTTTTCTCTATATAAACTCATAAATGAATAGAGGAAAGAGTTACAGTTTTCCTGTTGAAATGAGGTGTCTGATCTTTTGTTTAGAGTTTCAGTCTCTTTTTATTTAATATCAGATGAAGTTTTAAAAATTAACTAGAAAACAGGCATGTTTAGTAATTAACACTGAACGAAAAGAGGAAATGTGGTTTGCTCTTTTAAAATTCAGGGTTCTGAATCTACATCTTTGTAAGAATGCAGACATTAACAATGGTGTGCTTCTGCAAATGAAAGCTGCAGGTATTAACCAGACATATACCACATAATAATTTACATGTATGGATCCAAAATCCATTCTACATGAAAATATTTAAATATTTGGTTTTTTGAGATTGAGTTTAAGTTAATTTATGTTTACAAAAGGGCCTTCACTGAATCTGCATTTAAATATTACCTCTGTATGTACATACGAGTAATATCTGCATTCAGACACCAGTGTTCCCTCATTCTGCAAAGTAACATCTGCAAGTTGATGCATTTTAAGATTTTCCACCTAGTGTTAAAGAGACAAAGTGTGTGTAAACTCAGGTTTGCTCAAGGGTACACACACAAAAAATTAGACAAACACTATAATTTGTGATTATGTTCCTTAACTCTGAATAATTGAAGAATTATTTATTGTTAGTTTGGTCTCATTTGTTGCTAATGGCCATTCCCTTCCTCCCCTTGACCTCTAAAACACTTTTTTTATGGCAAATGTGCACCATATTTTCTGTTGTTGCAACTTCAAAATGTCAGGTGTAATGGTCTTGACATTTAAATCATGTACTTAATTTGTATTGTTGACACACATTGGATTAAATTGCCTGTCTTTAATAAAAATGGCTTTTTTCTTTTTTTAATTTTTTGAAACACAAGTAAGTGAGATGCTCTGAACTTTTTCGGAAGTACAGTGGTTTCATGAATACATGCCGCACGGACTATAAGCCGCATCTCTGGGTGTTGGCAAACATTTCGTTCTTTGTCCATAAATAAGCCGCACCTGAGTATAAACCACTCTGTCGTTCGCAGCGAGGACCCGCGTGCAACAAAGTTGCCAAATAGCAACAGAACCGCAGCATGGCGGCGTTTACTGGCTCAGCTAAGGCTTTGCAGGCTCGGTCCGCTCGGGGCTGCTGATGGGGTCAGGTGGCCCAGCTCGGTGGGGCCGCTCGGGGCTGACCGCGGCCTCTGTGCTCGCTCGCCCCGGCCCGGCGCTGCCCCGCAGTGGCAGTGGGGCAAGGAGCACCCCCGCTCCCGCGGCGGGCAGGGACGGAGCACCCCCCGCTCCTGCTGCCGCGGCAGAGGGTGGGGACGGAGCCTGCCTGCTCCTGCCGCGGCAGGCGGGGCAGGAGCCCCCCGCTTACCCCTCGGGCCGCAGGGATGGCAGCAAGGAGCCCCCGTCTCTTCCCCGAGCCGTGGGGATGTCAGCACAGAGTCCCCCACCTCTCCCCTGCCTGAAGGAGGGAACTTCCCTGCCTCCCTGCCCGCCCCGCGCTGCCGGTGCTGAGCTGGCCCCACCCGCCGCGCAGCACAGTAACCAATTTGTAACAATTGCGAAATCCTGGGTTTTACTGGCAGGTGCTTGGCTCAGCACCCTGGCTGGCACTTCTGGGGTTATAAATGTCAGAAGATTATTCACATATTAGCCGCTCCTGAGTATAAGCCGCATTTCTGGTGTGGGAGCAAAATTTTAGTAAAAATGGTGTGGCTTGTATTTGTGAAATTACTGTAATTTGCTAGATAAATGTTATCTAGTTCCAAAAAAAGCATGGAATCTATACTACCGGAATTGATGTCCCACCTCTTCATTCTAAAACGTAATCTAAAGCAACACAACTATCATATTTGCATTAGTATAAGCTTGAAACACAGTCAGCAATGCAGTCCTTCTCAGAGAGGAGGTGGGGCTGGAAAATACATAGAAAAGGAAGCTTTTTGCTAAAATCTGCTAGAGAGAAGGGAAACTAAATGAGAAATAGGCATCAGTAATGATGAGATACTGTCCTTTTGCAGAAAGAGTGAAGTCACCAAATTGTGTATTTCTTCTGCCCATTTTGTTGCCTTTCCTGGAAAGATTTTAACCATAAGATGATAGCTGTTAGGATGAGACTAGAAATTTCTTTTGCCATTTCAGTAATACTGTAGCATCTTAGTTTTGGTTTATTTCCTGTTGATACCTCTTAAGTTGAGGTCTGACATTTGTGTCAATTCTTATTCATGATCTTTAGGTTTCATTCTCTACTTTACCAGAGATGAGTTTTGCTGGCTGCCCTTACTTTTCTTTGTTTTTTGCAGAGATATCAAGTTCCTTAAGAATGGACTTAGGCTCGTATGTTGACATTTTCCTCTCTCAAGTCCTGACGCAGCAGCAATGGTTCCCTTTCTGAAGCTTCGAAGTTAAATTCTTGGAAAGTGATAGTGTGCATAGACTTGAAATCCTCATCTCCGCTGTTTCATAATTTAACAGTGTCTTAGGTCTAACATAAAGACTGTTGCTCCTCATGTGTGAAGATCAGAGCTGTTCAGACTAATTTCTAACAGGGAATCTATTACATGAATTCTTATGCAAATGGCAGAGTGCAAGTAGCTTGTTTAAGGTATGCTTTGTTACGTGAACATTTTTGTATGAATAGTCTTGGAGAGTGAACTGTTTGCTTCAGTTGTTTGCTCTGCACTGTTCATTTGTCATGCTGTGTGAGTGGCCACCTCAGCTGCCAAGGACTGAGTTTTCTCCCTGACTGAGCGACTGCAACTTTTGAAATGCAATCACAAATTAATAATATATGATGAATGCTCATATTTGCACATGGATAGCCTGATTTGCATGCAAATATTGGAATTCAGATTGCTCTTGGTGTTTTAGGGTGTATCTAGGAATGGCCAAAAAAAAATAACTCTCATGGTACATTCTCTTCAGAATCCATGCCCCATCACTGTTAAGTACACTCTCCACCACACCTTTCAAAGTCATAGAAGCTTTAATGGACTCTGTTGCTGCTGGGAATCCATGTCCTCCATCCCTCGATCCAGTTAATAAGATTGCCTTCAGTTTTGTTCCAGGAGATGGTAGTATTGCTCCATTGCTACTGGCATATAGGGAGGTGATGGCAGAACCAGGATCAGGTGGAATCATGACTCTTTTGACAGGTGAGTTCAAGGTGGTATGTTGTATTGTCTTCTTTTGCATGACCTTGAGGGAGATATCTGGAGGATTAAAAAGCAGTAATGAACTGAATTTTTCTACATCTTAAAATAGATAAATATATATGTATACAAATACAGAACCGTGTATTCATAAATATGTAAAGAGATACATAGGCACATACATGCATTTGTCTGTGTGTAGGTATCTCATGGTGGAGAGGACTGAGAGGCTGCTATTGACCAGCCAGGTAATTTGAAATTTTTATCTTCCATGTAAACATATCATAACTGCACTTTCCTAAGTACAGTGTTTTCTCCCTGGATGTACATTCATGTCGGTCCTCCTAGTGAGCTTCTGGGGCTGTGAAGGTGGCAAAAAACATAATGGAAGGTACACTCTTGCCTTCCCCAAGTTGCTGCAGTGTGATGGTGTTCCTTAGGATGATATACTTCTTGGTGTCTTAGGTATAAGCTGATATTTGATTGGTCTGAGCTGACCTTCAAGATGCTCTCCTAGAAATGCTTCATCCACTCTAAGTTTGTAATTGGTTTGTTTTGGAATGAGTTCTCCTGGCTCAGTGCTAGGGCTTAAATCACCAGTGGAAGCCTTCAGCAAGTTGGAGAATTTCTCAACCAGTTTGAACCTGAATATTTCTGTATGGTCAGAAATCAAGCTTGAGAAAATGAGAGAAAAATGCTTGGTGAGAATTCCATTCATAGAGAAGAAGCAACTGCTAGGTGATATAGATGAGAAAAGATAATCAGAGGTTTCAAAATTCTGGTTCAGTAGTGTGGCCATTGCCTCCAGAGGCTGGATATAATAATGTATATAGAAACTGCTTCATCCTTTATAAAGATTTTACCCTCTCAGCTGAAGGAAGTAACTATGCCCTGCGTGTAACATACTTTTCAACATTGAGATGTTTTATACTGGAAAAAAAGTAACTGGGTCTACCCAGAACATCTGCATGCCACATGGGATTCCTGTGGCCTTACCATCTCTCTTTACAAAGAAATCTACATGATGCTTTACATTATACATATTTGTGTATGCATAGTGCAGAACAAAACCTTTAATTATATCAGCATAAAGAGGGATACAACAGCTATCAAACATCAAAAGTTTTTACCATCATGTGCATTCCTATCACGGCTATGTTTTGCCTTCTTGGACTGTTTTTACTAAGTACAATATATCTATATTCCATATGCAAATTCCACTGTGAGTGATTTGCCTGTTTTGTAAGCTAGACTGCACCTGTAACATGTGGGATTGAGTTAAAAATGACAAGCAGACAGGCACAAGGCACATTATCTTGACAAACTCAGCCTCTGAAAATTAGCCTGTGCCTGAATTATTAAAATAACAAGGAGTATTTCACTCAGCTGTGGAGAAATGCTCCTAATTGTCCACTTTAGCCAACTTCTTTCAGACTTCACGATCGGTCAATTTACAGTAGTGGCTTGCAAATTCCTGAACTCCCATTAGAGAAAAGTGCAACAGCAGTCCAACACACCCTCATTTATTTTAATAACCTGCCAAGTAGACATGAAAATGTTAAAGTTGGAGGGCTGCAACATGACAGGAACTTGACTTGTCACAGCCACATTATAATCTAGTTAAACTACTTTCTTTCTGCCTTTCATGTCTTTTCAGGTAAGTGGAAAACTAATTGTCAAATTACTAATTTTGCTGGCATTAATATCAATACTAAGACTAGAGAAGCATGAACAGATAGGCCTGTGGGTTTTCTTCATATTGTGCTTGAATGCTGGAAAGCATTCTGAAAATACAGAGGGATAAAACTGGAGCCCAGTCTTTTATCAACAATGACCTATTTATTTTAAGAGGCATTGAAGCTCTATAAACAGGCTAGTTAAAGTCTC
Organism: Catharus ustulatus; assembly: GCF_009819885.2. Lineage (NCBI taxonomy): Eukaryota > Metazoa > Chordata > Aves > Passeriformes > Turdidae > Catharus > Catharus ustulatus. The sequence goes on along the minus strand of NC_046221.1, from coordinate 96,552,872 downwards.
TGGGTTCTTTTATTATTATTTAATGCCTGGAAATCTTGTTTACTTCAATCTTGTTTCCTTTGTGCATAATAGTGTACCTGATGTAACAGGGCCAGTATTCACATCTTAAGTTTTAATGGCAGAGTCTGATCATGTAGGAGACTACAAGGAACTGCACTACCGAGAAAAAAGTCTTCAACAACGCCAGGGTCACACTGTCTTTTAAAATGAACAGTAAGTAGGTCATGCTTCAGCTGCAGGCAGGGTCGAGAACATTACTGTACAAAGTGCTTGGGATGGTTGAGGAGCTTATTGAGAGAAGTGGGGACAGCTCAGGTGACTGGGACGAGGACCTAATTGCGATGAACATGGAGATATGAGTCCATCTACAGATATGATGCTCGACCCTTTTACAAAGGGCAGCTTGCCCCACAGGGCATGAAAGTTTCCAAGTACTTTCTCAAGGCAGGACAGAGTCTATTGCTTATGTCTGAAATCCCTTTTTCTGTTTGTTGTTTTTCAGGGTGGGGTGAGATGGATAGGGTTTGTTTGCTTGCTTGCTTATTGTTTTTCTTCCCCATTTGATGATAACCTTTCTGGGGAATTTGGTTTGGCTTCATAAGTGCTTGCACAGATTTTACTGTCCATCATGATACTGGTAGCTTTTTATGAATAATAAGTCTTCCACAAAGAATACTCCTAAGCTTTAATACTAACGTTTCCCAGAAGTATTTGAAAGCTTTTCCACTAAGTATTTAGCTTTGCCTCTATTTCATCTGGAACAGGCTCATTATTAGCTGTAGTTTTGCGGGAAGCTGAATGTTCAGACTGTAGAAACATGTTACAATTTCTTGTACAAGTTGGGACAGAATTTATTTTCCATTGTCTTTTACTTGCTCTTTTTTTTCTCTACTAAAAGAAAGATGCAGAAGCCCATTCTCACAGTCTCAGCACTTCAGTTCTGTCCCAGTAGGAACCAGAAAATGTATCATCAGGAAACAAAAGTTTTGATGTTACTGACAAGATTATCAAGAGTGTGATTGCACTTGAGTGAGTCCTATGGCTATGTAAATACACTCTAGTGAAGAACATGAACCTGGGCAAACACATAACAGTACTGAGCACCAGTAGGTCTGAAAAAACATACTCTGAAAGATTCTCTATTCCTCTGCCCATCTTCATTCTCTCTCTTCTGACCACTCTCACCATTCTTTGTGCAAAATGGGTTGGCAAGGTTTGGAGTAGAATGCAAGCGTTTGCAAAGTGTCATTATTGCAATGAGCAGGAAGAAAAGAAAGAGAGGTCTGCTAGAGCAGAAGCAGGGATGGGCAAAGCTAAGAGGTACAATTAGCTTTTCAGTTCCCAGAAGATAAGAAGCATCATGAACAAACTTGGGATAGTAAACGAGGCAACTAAGGGCATAAGAGCAGCCAAGCAGCACTGAGGTTGGATCTTACAAATAACTGATTTTCTGGTGTTACCATCCAAGGTGGGAATATTTGTGTGTCCCCTGAGAACTGGGTCACCTGAGAACAGCTGCTACAGTGCTTCACTCAGAGTGAAACAGTGGCTACCTTATGAGGTGTTAAACTCTCTTTTGAGAAAACTCACTACCAGAATGATTGATATATTGGGTAGGATGGAATTTTTGTTAAACCATTTTCCTGCCTAATTAAAGCCTTTTTAATCATTAGAAGTTAATCAAAATACAATGATTTTTTTTGTCAGTGACACTCCCTTTATGTGTGACACATACTCTCCTGTACCTAGTTCTTCCTGTCAGCAATCTACGAAGTAGTTATAAATGTACTTTTTATTTTTCCCATTGTCTGTTTTAAAAATGTCTCCATTTTGGGAGACAAGAAGACATCCGTGGATGTTTAACTTGCCATTAGCATCTATATTTTATGTTTGAAACATTTAAAAGCTTCTGTTTTAAATAAAGATAAACACATCCCTAAACATCTGTGCAATGCATGACACAGAACAATTGAGTAAGCATCAAAGTGCTTAATAGATAAAACAGTGCTGGATGTGGTAAAATAAACAGGACTTAATCCCTTTATAACTTGGGTAAATAAATACAGCTTTAATTCAGATACAGTTTTGCCTTTAGGTTGCTCTGTTCTGTTAACACCTATCTGTCAGCAGTAATACCATGTAAATGAGCCACTCTGAGCCTTTCCCCTTGCATCTTGTTTAATCCTCTTCCATTCTTCTAATCATCCTACACACAGAGGCCAATATCTATTTTCATCTGGCAAGATAGGATCTCCTAAGGAATTAAAGACGGTTTCCACTTAGCTCCACAGTAGGCAAAGGCTGGGCTGTGATCTAGGGCTTTAGGGACTTCTCATAATGCGCTGGTGCTCGCAAGATCGAAGAATTGAGTTCTGGCTACTGGATTTTTAATCCTCCTGTGGCTGATGTTGGGCGCTCCAGTGATTTAAGATCTTTGATTGCTCAGAGCTTGGCCCTTTGATTGAGTGAACTTCTGAAGACAGCATGTGAGTGATTTCAAGTTAGTGGTTTTAAGTAACTACTGGAAAAAACAGATAGGAAAAGCCCTGTGATTAAGATGCACCATCTCTCTTTTTAATTGACTTTCTGAAGCTATCTGATGCTTTACTCTCTATACACAAAAGAAAAACTGTATAGATCAGTATTTGTTCTAATGAAGAACTCAAGTGTCACAGTATTTGTCTATGCTTGTTTGCAGTGACATGTCTGTTAAAATTGTAGACTCTAAAGGATGTATTTTAGAAACACACTTCTCACAGGGCATGCATTAGAAGTGTCAGCAAATAAAACCTCAATGCACAGGGCTAAGATAAATAGTTAATAAAAGAAGATAAATAGTTAATAAAATTTTGGTTTATAATATATTTTCAGATACTATATATTTGCTGGCTGAAGAGGAGTACCTACATAAAGACAGGTAGGAGCCATGGAAGTCTATTTATCTTGGCATTTTGAAGTATTAGCAGTTTGTGATACTTTGAAGTGACCTCACATATTTCTTTAAAGATTAAACTAGGGCTTATAAAGTAAGGCAGTGCCTGGGAATTGAACAACTTTGCTAGCTGGGAGCTGAGTTTTCCTACTCCTGTCTTACTTGCAGCTTAATTGTCAGGTTCACAAAGCGTTGCAGAAAGCTGCTTCTTTTGCTTAGTGAGTCAGATGTAGGGTAGTAACCATGTTTCAGGACAACCACAGCAGTTACAAATATAATTCCTATTCACTGGGTATGTAATTTAATTCTGTTTCTTAGACCTCTCTGCAAAGACAACAGCATCGGGATCTTTGCCTTACAGCAATTCAGGCATTTCAGGCATGCACCAAGAACAGCTAGTTGTTTTAAAAAGTGTAAGTGACACTGCATCTCTTTACTGACCTTGTGTATAGAGGGATTTTAGTTTATAGTTACACAGCACATTTGGTATGTTTTTTATATGTTTCTATCTATAAACCATATGTGCATGTCTCCTCACTCCCATGTAGGTGCTTATGTGGTAGCTTCAGCAGCTATTAAAATCATTAACATTTCTCCTTGATGAAATAAAATCTTGCTTGTCTTCTCCAGTGAGGTTTTCTCATGCATTCCCTTCACCAGGCTGTCCGTTCAGAACAAAATGTCAGGTTTTTCTCCATGTTTCACTCCCTCGTTGCTTTTGCTTTGTGTAGACTCTTAGCTCACTGTTTTGGGTGTCTGTCTCACATTAGGCTTTTGTCTTTCCCACAGTTGTCTTTCACAAGCTAAGGTTTACAATTCTCCCAGATTTCAGCTTTTGCATTGGAGCTGCACTGACTGAAGAATGGGAGTGTTTGATGCTGATACCCTTTTGTTCTGTGTGAACATCCTCTGTAATCTTCTCGAGCTGGCTTTAGGGAATGCACAACTTTGCTTTTGCACTTGAAACTGGGCTTACTGAATATGCTAATAAACTGTGCATGTGAGTTTGGGAGTCTTATTCATACACCGTAGACCGTTCTACTGCATTTCTGATGGGCACATAGTTGGTCATTTGGGCATGCTTATATGTGTGCACATGATGTGGGAAATCTGCATAATCAAATATTGGGCAGTATAACACTGCCTGTATAATCATTCATTAATTTTATTAAAGGTGAGCTGGGACTGGAATGAGGATTAATTATAAAAAGTAAAAAGCATAATTAGTAACATAATTTTCCTCTTATAGCTTTCTTTTTCTATGAATTCTTTTTCCTGGTGCCCTAATTATTTCCCATCTTTTAAAATTCACTTTAATTTCAATTTAACTCTCCCTGGGCATGCAAACTTGACAAGTATTTTTTTTTGCTCAAAGATTGATTGACAGCAGTTTGGAAACTGTCACAGTGCTAATTAAAACCTTGAATCCGTGTTTTTATGAAGCCTGTAAGACTCTGCAGTGCTACAGGATCCAGAATCTTGTGTCTTGAATGATTTTTTTTTAGCAGTTAATATGGAATCATTATTAGTTGCTTTCCTCAGGCTTGATATCCAGCTCTCTATTTATGACTGATTTTAGAGTTTATGTCAACAACATGAGAAGCAGAAGCCCTCCCAGGCAATGATACCTTTTCTTTCTAGCCAACGTCATTTTACACTTTGCCTTTTCTGCTTGTCAGAGCTGGCCCTTACCAAATGGCAGCACAGTTTAATTCACAGCCCTGTGTATTTATGGAGAATTTTTGGTAGGAATATTGTGGTCATGTTTTAACATCTGTGGACTGACTGACTCTATTGTTAGCATACGGCATTGAGTGCTGTATGCATCAGAATCAGGTCCTGATTTCTAGCTTGCAAACTCTATAAAGGCCAGAGTATTTTCAGAAGCTTGAGGTAGGCATCTCTGGAAGCTAAGGTAAGCATCTGCCACTAAGACACAATTGTAAAGGCAATGTAGAATAACAGTCCTAGCATTCTGTTGGTATATGGCCATCTTCCTCTCTCTAACCCCATATTAGTCACTTTTACAGTCGAGCAGAGAAAATTATGTGGAGGTGAAGGATTCAGCATTCCTTTCATTGTGGCACTCAGTAGAAAGGAGTAACTAACTATAAGGCTGTGTGAGAAGACATTGTACAGCAAGCATGTTACCAGTCCTGGTTGGAACATCCAGAACAGGTCTTGCTGCTTTTTACAGACATGATAGCCCTGTGTTACTTCTTTGTAAGTACAGTTCATTCATACAATAAATAATTAGTGTGACAATCTTGATTACATGAATAAACCAAGTGAAACTGGAGGAACTACTTCATGTTTTAAGAATCTGCTTAAATATGTTGCACAGAGACATTAGTGTAACTAATCTGTATTATCAAGTTTTGGCCTTTTTAGGGGAATGTTTTCTTTTGATTGCTTGTCTGACCATGACAGAGGATACATTTAGATTTTCTGAAATCTTACACAACACTTAAAAATGGACTATTTTCTTTTTTCAATTCTTGACATAAGTGTTCTAAAAGATAGTTGTATTTAAATTATTTTTATACTATCCTTTTTGATACAGAGTGATCAAAAATGGAAAATATTACCCTTATTTAATGTAAGTGTTCTTGTACTAAAATGTGTGAAAATAGAAAGTTCAACACTCTCTTTTTGAATTAAGTCAATATTGCTGCAGGAAATAATTCTTGCAAAAACAAAATCAAAACTTAAACAGTTTGGCTAAAAATTCTTTATCACACACTAAACTTCTAGTATATTAACTTTAACATTCTACTAATTGTTAGTTCTCCCAGTAACCATAGGCCCTGATTTTTCTTTTCTAGATGCAGCCTAATCATTAGGCTCACCTGCTGGAGAAGGTGCTGCCTTTTCAGTGCCTAAGTCCTTTCTGAAAATGATACAGTATTAGACTCAGCTGCCTCACCTGTGGGCCTGAATACCCAGTGTAAATCTTTTTGTCTGAGTGCCTTTCCTCTCTGTCTGAATAGTTATGTTTTCATCCTCATCATCTTCCTCCACTGAATCAAGGTCAGCAAGACCATCCAGAGGGAAGGACAGAAAAATAGCATTGTGACAAGAGATAGCAGAGCTCAGTGTGAATTGATTGGCAAAGGATGATTTTGAAAGATCTCAGCTGCTGTAAAAACAGCCAGTTAAAAAAAACAGCATCTCCATTTGATAAGGATGATCTGTCTCTTGCCTCTGGATCTGCCACCTCATGCACACTTGCTGTATGTATTTAGAATACATATATTTCTTAAGTCCCTGCCTGCATCCCTCCTTCGTCACAGTAATTTTCATGGGAAAAATTGCTATCCATCAATTTGTGAGCTGTTGGACTATTTTGGAATACATCATAAGCATATCAGGGTATAGAGAAGAGAGGTGAAAAGGCACTTAACTTTGGAGGGCAAAAAACAGGTGTCTCTGATACATTTTTCCCTTCCCTATGCAAAAACCTTTCTGGCAAAATTATCATAAAGAGCTAAAAAAATTATTCTTAAGGACCTGCTTTTGCCACATGCATTTAGTCTTGGCTAGAGGGGCTGTTGATTGCATTTCTGATTTTAGTATGAATGTCTGCAAGAAATTGCATCTGGTGATAATAACTGCCTGCCATGGCAGTGATTGTGCCTAATTGCAGATGAAATATCCATAGGTCAAAAACTGCTAATTTTGGTCACCTCTGCTCATAACGATGGATGGAATTATGAGATTTTTATTCATTTTTACTTCAAAGAAGCAATTTATCTGTCCCTGAACATCACATTTTCAAACATAAATATCATAATTAGTTAAATATAGAAATAATAATTTTATTCCTCCCCTTATAAATTATTTATAGCACATACCATAAAATTGTTCTGATTAAGAAGTGTTAGGCTTGGTATAACGTCTTATAAATACTCTTGCCTACAAATGCTTATAAGGTAATTTTATGAGAAGCACAATAGACTATAGCCAGCTAAATACAGAATAGGAAGGTGGTAGAACATCATAATGATCACATTTTCCTTGAAAAGCAATAATTTTAGTTGATCATACTCTGAGACTGACTACAGTTTTAAAAAAATGGAAGTGTTAAATAAGACAAAATATAGTAATTTTTTTTTCTGAGCAGGAATTTCTTATTAGTCTGCAGACATTGTAGCATTCCTTCTTCTCTTGATGAGCATCAGAGTGCAGAAGGTCTAGCTGATAAATTCTTTAATGATCCAAAGGTAACTTTGGGACATAAAGGATAGCAGATATTGAAGACTGAACAAACTACTGCTCTCTTTCATACAGTGAAAAAAGTGATCAAAGTTTGAGGCAGAATGACTGTCTATTTAGCTTTGTGAATCTGGATCTGAACAACTGGTGGAAAGGAGAGAATAGAGCAGTGGTAGCCCCTATAGTTTTCATCTTTCCTTAATGAATTTGTTTCTTGTGGTGTTTTCAGACTGAAAAATAATCCTGTATTGTTATTAATCATATTTTATTATTATAGTGGTTAAGAGTCAACCAAGTATTGATCTCCATTTTGCTAAGCCCTATATAGTCTAAATAGGCGAGTTGAAAACAATGTAGAGCATAAATGGTGTAAGCTGGTCATAGCAGGTCTTAATCTTGTCAGCTCCATGGTTAATTTTAGTAGGAGATGAATAATTAAAAAAGACAAGCAAAGGAAGTTATTTAGGGGATGAATAAAGGGCAGTAAAAGGAAGAGTATCAAAATAACTAAGTATGTGTTGGAGTCATGGACCTGCTTATGAATTAACAACTGCATCGTTATTAAGATGCAGTTATCTACTATGAAGCCATCTCTCCTCCAAAACAGAAAGTCTTATAACTGACATTGTGTTCAGAACCTCAATTGTGCAACAAGTTATTGAAAGTAACATACTTTCTTTTGTGATAGTTTACAAGTAATTTGTTTTCACCCATTTTTACAGCATCATTTGTAGCATACAGAAAGTTGAAGGGAACCTGGGAGTGTTTCCAGTTTTGAGCTCCTCTCCACCCTGTTCTTGTTTCCTGCAATAACAGCGTAAGCCAATTTCTAATATATCAGCTCAATTTCTGGGTATCACTGACACTTATTCTACCCCTTCAGACTAGGGCAGGCTCAGCCACCAGTAAAAGTCTTAGGTTCTCATGTGGCCAGGAATTTCATGTGGCTGAAGAACGTTATACTCTTTGATCTTTGTGGCAGTCTCTACTCCTGTTTGTAGCCTGCTTCTAGGGAATCCTCTGTCTAAGCAGTCCTACGTGACATGGACCTCTGCATCACTTGCTGCTGGAAGGAGAGGAAATCCTTAATGTCCCAATGTCTGTCAGACACATCCCATTGCTTGTAGTTTTTATAATACCATTACTGCAGTAGTGCACTGGAGCAGTTTGTCTGGACAGGTTGTGAAATGCCCATCCTCAGAGAGCTTCAAAATGCGATTGGACAAGGCCCTAGGCAATCTGATCAAGCTTTGGTGTTAAGCATGCTTTGAACCATATGTTCTACTGAATGGCCTCCCATGACACCTTCATACCTAAATTACTCTGCGATGACCCAAATTACACTGCCAGTACATCTGTAAAATCTCTGGGCAAAAATTCTAATGTGATCATCTTTAAAGTATTTAGGGAGGGATGGAAAGGTGAGGCCTGAGTTGCCTCCAAATGAAACAACAGGTCTTCCAAAGCTGCGTTTGAAGCAACTGCAACTGCTCCAAAAAACTTGTCATTAATGTCAGAGGCTTTTATTGATTCAGTTTTCTTTTGTGGGTTTACCATTTCTTGTTCATAGAGTTTAAAACAGCTTGTGCACAATTCTTCATTAAAGATGATGTCATATTTGAGGACTGTGGTTAGATTGAAAGAATTCTCAAAAGAACTTAAGTTTATATGGTCTGTTTCATGGGACCTTTCCTGCTACTTCTCTATGCCTCTTTCAGGATGTCAGGAAAGACTTTTTGTGTTTCAGAAAAACTTCTAGATACAAACAAGTAGTCTTTTGGCACAGAACTGACATCATCTGACAATAGATATAAATTTGTAAAAGAATCTGTCTTCATTCCTTCCTCTCCTGAAATAAATCAGAAAAACTTTTGTGTTTTTAACTCAAATAGCTTCAGGTTCATCCTAACTGCAGCAAAATTTGGTTGTTTATTATTCCCAACTGTTCAGCGTTTGTAGAACCCGTCTAGAGAAAGGCAGTGATAAACTGGAGTAAGGTGCAGATGGACTAACGGATAGCTGTACTTCCCTTCCAACTAAATTATTCTATTCTATTCTATTCTATTCTATTCTATTCTATTCTATTCTATTCTATTCTATTCTATTCTATTCTATTCTATTCTATTCTATTCTATTCTACAGTTCAACATAAGGTTTAGTAGGTTTGACTTGAGATCTCTTGAAGTCCCTTCTAACCTGAGTTATCCAAAGAAGCATTGCTCCTGTGCTAAGAATCCTTTTCACAGTGGCCAATCCCAAACCCTCACAATATATGTGCTCTATGCAAATGCTTCTGCTATGTGCATCTTTTCCTCTGAGGAGGATGAAGAGGAAAATAATGGTTTTTAAAAATGCCTTCACAAAGATAAATTTACTATTCTTCCTGTTTGACTCAATGGGGACCTGTGAAATCTGCAGTTTCACTGCCTGTGTGAACTTTGTTTCTTAAGTCCCTCAGTAATAAGTCATACTATACATTTTTATCTGAGTTTGTAGTTACTATAAACAAAATAATTATGAGATGCAAAATAGATAATACTTTAGGCTGAACTCTTTGTTAGGCCTATCTGCAAATCTCCTAATTTATAGGAACTTACTTGCACCACGACAGCTAAAGTAAATTTGGTGCTTCTTTAAAAGCTGTGTAATATGCAAATATCTATTTGATAGATCTCATTACAGAGTTTTCTGAAGATGTACTAAAAAGAAGTCTTATTTGGTAAGATCAAATTATTTTATTGAATAATGAACTAAGGGCTCAAACCAGTATGAAGGTGGTTACAAAAATGAGAGAATGACAACTTAAGCAAATGCTGTCTTGCTTCCTATTAAGGAACACCACTTGGTGTCAGCACTGATTGATTGGCTTAACAGCTGAAACCAAAGCAAGGATTTTCAGATTATCAGAGAGGGAAGCAAGTGACACAGGAGGAATGTAATCTTTTTCAGGATCTTTCCCTTTTCTTTAACTTTTTACACAAAATCAGACCACAGGTACAGCAAAATGAGGGACAGAATAATTGTAGTGGCCAAGCTTCAATGAAGAAGGGCAGCATGGAGTATTCAAATTTGTTTCAGAGGTTTATGAATAGAGGGAAATGGCATGCTTTATTTCTTTATAGATCTACAGAATTCCTGGGCTTCTCCTTCCTAAGGGGATACTGAGCTATGCAAAAAGTGTTGTTTAAAGCAGTGAGAAGTTCCAGATTTTTCGTTGTGAAAAATTAGTAATAGTAAAAAAAGAAGTTTCAGTTTGGTACCTAATTCTTCTTTTGACAACTTAAATGAGTCAACTGTTTTCCTTTATGTCACAGAAGTATTACTTTAGAATAGATTTGGGCTTCAAATGTGCTTGTTAAAACAGATAATTCTATTTCATTTTAGTGTACTTGGCACTTGGTGATTATGCATTATTGCTCTGTGTAGCCAGTCTTCAAAACTGCTGTTAATTATGAGAAGTCTTTGCATGGAAGTATTTTTTTTAAGAGACCATAGCTTTGCTCCTTTTAGTGAACTAGAAGTAAATTCTGAATTTGCTTTCTTATCATGTTCATACTCTGGCTCTGTAATAGCCTATTATATGTTTCAAGTTCTTAGGGTTATGGATATGGTAAGAAAAAATGTAAGTGTCACTTCTGGAGTATACAGTAGGTAGTTTACTTCATAAAAAGCCAATAACTTGGCTTTTTTCTTCTTCTTCCAAAATATAGGTGACAGGTTATTTTTAAAAACACATCTTAGGTAAGTAATTCAAACCTCAAATTTCTATAGTCCTTTAAGTGTCATTTTTTTTCCTAAAGGCTGTTATCAAAATAATCTAAATCACTTTCTTTCTATTAATCAAAGAATTACAGCACTTAAATTTGTAGTTGTCACTCACATAGTTTGTGCCTAAAGCATTTTGAAATTGTTTTGTGTGGTCTTTTCAATCACTCTGTTTTTTTTTTCTCAAGACATTGTCAACATGCACAAAGAATGGGATCACAATAGTAATGAATTTCATTCCTTTTGGGACTTAAAAGGTGAGATGCAATCTGATCTCCAAGGGTTTTAACAAAAACAGTCATTGTTTCAGAAATTCTAACATTAAACACATCAACAACTACTCAGTCAATGGAATATCTTTCCCAGCAAATTGGAAAACAAAACCAAGTCTTTCCTACTCAGCTCAACAAAACCTAATGAAGGCTAAAAATTAGCATCTTCAAGAAGTGATTTCTAGTTTTCATACTGAAAGTTAAAAGATAGGTAACACCTCATCATTGCTTTGGGAATTTTAGTTTATAGAAGAATTCCTAAAACAACACCTGCATTATGAGATTAGATTAGATTAGATTAGATTAGATTAGATTAGATTAGATTAGATTAGATTAGATTAGATTAGATTAGATTAGATTAGATTAGATTAGATTGGATTGTTACTATTACTAAGAATTATTTGTTCATGTTGTAGGAACTTGGAAAAGCAGACGTTGCTGTACTATAGACCACATGATCTTCTTGAAGTATTTTTGTCTAAAAGTAACAGGGACAGATAAAAAGTAATGAAGAGTTCAAAGATTTATAGATTAGATCCATTTACATATTGGAGAGTCATGCATAAAATAAATGTGAACATAGTATTTCTAATGCAGGCTACTGCAAACAGCGTAGTAATTTTAAACTGATTCATTCATCAGCTGGACATTGTTGAAGTTGAATGTATTCTTTGTGTATGTTCTTAATTAACTCTTAATAAACTGTTAATAAATTGAACAAACCGAATTTATCTAAACATTTATGGAATAAATAAACAAAAAATGTAACAGAGCATCTTAGTCTTTTTGGGGTGATACAGACTTTTTTTATTACCTCTAAGTAAGTTTGTTAATTAAACTATAATGTACAAAAGAGAGGAATATTAATTGTTATTTTTAAATTCAATATTATTTTTTTAAGTTTAATTTACAATTTTACATTTTGCTTAGCTTAAAACACTTAACAGAAACATAATTAATAATAAAACTGTAATTATTAATATTTAAATTAGCTGGCATATTGATGTAGAGAACAATAAATATATATAAATGATCTATTGAAGGTGACCACCACTTGTGTAGTCAGACATGTCCAATGTACTTAAAAGTGACATGTAATTTCCTTAAATTGTATTGAATTAATTTAAAAATCAGGCAATAAAATTGACACTGGTAGAAAAAAAGCCAAGAATGAATTAGTTTAGAACTGGACCAGCACACTGAAAGAAATAAAAATATAAATGAAGGAAATAAACATGTTCTTTTTTTCTTGATTTTATTCAAAGAACAGACAGAACTCTTGGGTAATTTTCTCCACCTTTCTGACAGCCCTGACAGAATTGAATGTTGTGGTTTGATGCCTTTTTTTTTTAATCAGTAGGACAGTAAGAATTTTATCCATGACAGCCAAAGAGTCAGAACAAGACAAGAAAGGTAAATTTCCTCTAGTTACTTTTGTAAAGTTACAGACAACTCTGCAAAGCCTTGAAAGCTTGTTTTTCTTTTATTTTATGGTTTTCTGATTTTTTTGTTGATAAGGTAATAAAATGGTAGATTAAAGCAATGAAAAGTAAATTTCCTGGATAATTTGCACATTTCTTTTAATTCTGAGAATAAAAGCTAATGGAAGCTAATCAATTACTTACTTTAAATGGCTATTTTGGGGAACATTTGGCATACTAATGAAGGGGAGATAGTTCCACTTCTCAGTTCTGACTGAGACACATCACAATAAAAATTTTAATAACATCTTTAAAAAAATATTTTAAATATTTTATTTGCTATTTCTTCTTCTTTTAGTAGCCAATTTGAATTTTTTACAAGGTAATCTTGCTTTTTTCCTTGATCTCTCTTTTTTGCTTCTTTAATTATGCCTTTGATATCTCTGGAAACAGGGAGAGGGAAAGTGGGAAAGAGTAAAAACAGGAAAGTGAAAGTATTAATTGAGGAAGAAAACAGAATTTGGTAAATATTTGCATAAACTGTGTTTAGTAGGTGACTTGAATCATGTTATCCTCTTCCCACAGAAAACCTGGACTGTTCTAGTATATTTTAAGGAAGCTATCTGAAATCACACAAAGAATTGAGAGATCAATAGACTAGCTTAGTTGCTCAAGCAGTAAAAATCAATTTTGTGGTCTCTTGCTTTCTAAGCAAAGTTTGTGGAATTACACTGTAATTATGGACAAAGTATGCAAAAAAAATAACTTGCATGAATGACAGAAAAAATGCAGCAGTATCTTTTTTCTTTATCAAAGAGTACTAAATTCCCTCCCTTAATGACATTTTCAAACAAAAGGGTTATCAATTAGGTACAGTTATCTATCCAGTTAATAAAGTAGTCAATTTTCTTCTAATATGTATTTTATTCCCATTATTATGTCATCTGTATATAATAATATGTATTCATCTTCATCCTTTTTGTAAAATGGGGGAAAAGAAAAAAGTATTTGATTATAGTATTTACTGTTATTTAATAGACACACCTTTCCTGCCATGAATGGAACAGATTTGATAAGGGGGGTAGTGGCCAATTTTTTTCTGATTTTTTTTTTTTTTCAGTAAATCAAGGCTGAATCTGTACCAGCAGCAACAAAAGAGAATGCACTGTCCAATGAAAAGTCTGGATCTCAGATTGTCTTCAGTGAGAGGTTATCCAGTGCCGTGAGCTCCATTTTTATATTTCAATTTGATCCCCTGTTGAAGAACAAATGGAAGGGTTAAACATATCTCATTCAGTTTGGACATGCATCATACCTGTTTGTGCATGTGAGATAACAGATGCTAAGTGGCCAGTGTGGATTTGAAGGATTCTGGATATTTTCATGGTAAACAGTTGTCAAAACTCACATCACTTTTAGGTTCATCTTACAGTAGCCTACCTAGGAGATACAGGAGATACAGGGTCTAGTCCTTAGGTTGCATACAGAAAAGGTCTGCTCAGCATTTTAGAAAGGAGATGATACCCCTCTTATTAGGATTATTTTACAGAATTGTGACTGGACCTGCCCAAGAAGAGGAAAGACTGAATATTCTTATCTCTGTGAGAGATGAATGCTACATCTTCTAGGTAAATTAGATAGATATTGTATATACAGCACTATCACCATCTTGCCATTATGTTTTGTATGGCTTCTGAGAATACAAAAATAATCAAAGTGGACCCTAGGGATGAGATAGGCTGAGATGCACCTAATTTCAAATTCTGGCTGCAAAAGTGGCTGTGTACCTTCAGAAGATGGGTATACCTATGTTCATGGCTGGTAGGAAAGCAATTAGACAACAGTATTAGGACTGCTGAACCCTAAGGGACTTAGAGAATGGCTTGATTTGGACAGGACCCTAAATATCATCCAGTTCCAAACCCCTGCCATGGTAAGGAATGCCACTCACTAGATCAGGTTTCTTAAACCCCCTTCTAACCTGGCTTTGGACCCTTTAAGTGGTACTAATGATGCTTCTGTCTCTTCAGCTTTGACACAAAACTAGCAGGTAATAAGTAAAGTTAATATTAAAATTTTAGAGTGTAGAGGGGACTGAAGACATTGAAAACTAACACAAGTCAGATTTCACACTTGCATTGTTGCTGCAAGAGAAAAGAAAAAGCTGTGGTCCTGTGTGGGGGATGCAGCAAGGAAATGGGAGGTCCAAACCCTTGTTCCACCCATCTAGTGCTGGTTTTTTCTCCTGAGAAACCTCTATCTATGTAACCCAAGGGAAGAAGTACAGCATTGGATAAGATCCTTAGTTCAAGGCAAATATTTAACATATTTAAAGAAGTGAACACATTGTAGACATCATCATATTTAAAAAGTCCTAATAAGCTTGTTGCTTGTGTTTTTAGAACTTATTCTACTTAAATTACACTCCAAAGAGATTTTAACAGAACGAAAGACTGACAAGTAGTATTTATCAGCATTTAGTATTAAAGTGGCCTGGATAAGCCAATGCACTGATGAAAAAGAAAAGCTAAGCTTGCCTTTTAGAGTTCTTTAAACAAAAAGACTTATTTTGATTGCAACAAAAAACACCCATAAATCTATGCACATATATATTGATCTTTCTTTTCTCTTAAAAATGACTCTGTCCCGGTAAGTTGGCATATTTCATAAACAAACCAACAAATTATTGATCCATCATACACTCTAAAAATCCTGTGAAGAATCTAGGTTGCTTTTAAGTTCATGCTGTACCTAAGGGAATGAGAAACTACAAAATGAAAAATAGATGTTTAAAAAGAAGCACAAATATTAGAAGATGTATAGCTACTTTGCTCCTGCATAACCTTTCATTGTAATTCTTTCAATGTAGTTAATTCAAAATAGTCTTTATAAGCTAATAGATTATGTTATTTGGTAATATGATTCTTGGTGTTGGTGACTATTAGTTACTACATTAGTTATATATCCCTGCAGATATCTCTTTTCTTTTTTGGCAAATGATGTGACATCATATATTTTCTTACACAGGAATCATACAAAGTTAGGACTGCTTGACATCTTGTTATTGAAAGCAAAGTTATATTCAACTTTGATTAGAGATGGATTCTGGTCACATGTCCTTTTGAAAAGGAAATAAGGAAGTAGATTACAGATGTTTGTTAGTACTAATTTAATGAACAATGCTGTGAAAAGATAGACCCAGCTAGATTTTCAGTCACTCAACCTATCTGCCTTACAGTGTTTTGAGCAGTTGATATGACACAGACTTACTAGGAGCTTAATTGTGAATGACTTCCTAGAGAGGGAGGACAGCAAGCTGATATGGTCATTTGGAAAGGAGAAAGAATTAAGGATATTACTTTGTGGTAAAGTAAACCACTGTTAGTGGCTTCTTTTTCAGTCACTTATCCATTAACCAGTAAGTGTAATAGTGGGGTTGCACAAGCTGTTGACTGTTTTTGCAAAACACTTGTCTTGAAGTACAGTAATTTCACGAATACAAGCCGCAGCAAGAAGACTAAAATTTTGGTGGAAACCCGGAAATGCGGCCAATATTCCAGTGCGGCTAATTTATGGACAAAAATGTGATATCTGCCCTTACCTAGTATCATGCTGGTCCAGTCCCGAGCCAAAACAGTCTGAAATCCATGGTTTCCCGTTGTTCCGACGATGAACCAATCAGAGAACAGCTTATTGCCTGCCTGTGGATGGTGGCGTTACTGAGGGGCGGGGGTTGTTATCGGGGTGAGTTGCCTCCGCGAGTTACCTCGGCAGTTCGATAAAAGTGTGTGATATTTCTCTGTACTTTTTAAAGTGTTTTCAGTCTTGTGCGGCTACGGGGCTGGCTGGGCTCGCAGGGAGAGGGCTGGGGGAGCCTCTCTCCCCGCAGGGAGAGGGATGAAGTGGGCAATCGGCTCGCAGGGAGAGGGCTGGGGGAGCCGCTCAGCCCGCAGGGAGAGGGGTAGAATGACCACTCAGCTCGCAGGGAGAGGGCTACAACGGCCGCTCGCCCTGCGGGGCCACGAGGGCTACAGCGGCCGCTTGGCCGCGGGGCTGCGAGGGCTACAACGGCCGCTCGCCCCGCGGGGCTGCGAGGGCCAGAGCGGCGCTCACCCCGCGGACCGTGAGGGCTACACCGGCCGCTCACCCCGCGGGGCTGCGAGGGCTACAACGGCTGCTCCCCCTGCGGGCCACGAGGGCTACAACGGCCGCTCCCCCCACGGGGTTGCGAGGGCTACAACGGCCGCTCCCCCCGCGGGCCGCGAGGGCTACAACGGCCGCTCCCCTCGCGGGCCGCAAGGGCTACAACGGCCGCTCCTGTGCCAGCACGGAGATGTGGCTCCGCTCGGAGCTCAGCTGCCTGCCCACGCGGCTGAGCGGCTGTTTAAAGGCAACGTGGATCCATTGGGAATGCTCGCAAAATGACCACACTATTGTTCCTGTCTTTTTCGGCTTGTAAATAAAGGGTGTGTCTTTTTTCACTTGGAAACAATGTTTCCGAGGTCTGCTGTAAGCCAGTAAGCCCCGGCAATCCCGCGATTGTGTTACTAAATGACGACTTTGTGAAAGTTCGCGGCGAACTAAAGTGCGGCTAATATTCCGGGTGCGGCGTATCTATTGACAAAGACATCAATGTTGCCAACACACCGGATATGCGGCTTATACTCCGTGCAGCTTGTATTCGTGAATTTACTGTAGCTGAAATTCCTGTACTTATGCAGATACCAGGAAATAAGGCTTGGGTACCACACTGCAAAGCTCTGGTCTGAGAAGCGCTTCCCTCTGGTGCTATTTTCAGTTAGACCTGAAAAGTCTCAAAAGCAACACTTGATGGGAACATCAGAACGATGTTTCCAGCAGCTGAAAAACACCAGAAGGATTAAGTTCTTTGTAATCATTTAACAGCACACCTGAAACACAAATCACAGTGCTACAAACCACAGAATATAATTGTTAGCTCTTTTACCCCCCTCTCTCTTGCACCACAGCAGGGTAGAGCTGTGTAAGGAAGAAGCCTTTATGGCTAATGGCCATGTAAAATGTGGATGTTTAACATTTGAATAAGTATTTTATGGCAAAAATTGCATGAGTACTATAAGAAGGCAAAAAGTCTCTGACTGTAACTTTAAGGATCAAGGGCCTTACAGTTTTCTGAACTCTTATTTGACTTTGCTAACCTGTATGTTGAAGAATATATCCACCGTCACTCTATTGTACCATCGCTGAGAGGATTGTAGAGGGGAGATTCTGAGCTGTGATGTTGAACTGACTCTTTTTCTGACCTAATGGTAAGGCCCAGCTGAAATTTTCTGAGAACTATGGTGGAAAACTTCCTCTGGGCCAGATATGGACTCATTTATCTGAGGAGAAAAGCATAAAGCTTTCCCTCCCTTGTCTGAGTGAGGGGGAAGAAAAATCTCAGCACAACGAACAGAGAGATGTATTATTAGTATTCACCCCATCAGAGGGATATCAGAATGACTCATACTGAGCTGCGGCTCTGAAGGCTGTTTTATATTCTCAGCCCAGCTGGTCTAAGATCAAGGCTTCTCAAATAGGAGTACTTTACACTCATAGGCTTAACATACTTTATACTTACACTGACTTTTTATAAAACAGGATCCTAAGGTTAAAATAAAGTTGTGAAGCTATAAGCACTGTTAGCTTTGACATTCAGAAAGCTATATTTTAAATATATTTGTAGAGCAGTTGGTGTGTAGTCAATATGCTGGGTATTTAGAGATGATTGTATTATATTTATTTATATTTGTCATATTGGTTTTATGGGAAATGATACTTTGAATGATTAATTCAGTACACTACATATGATAATGTGTGATAATTGATATGAATCTGCACCTAGGTGTTATTTAGATGTTTTCACTGGTAAATGAGATGAGAACATACCATAACTTTGGTAGTAAATTTAAAAGAAATATTGCATCAGTCTTCCTTCAAAAACAAAAGAAGACTTCTTTGAGCAAAATAACTCAAGGACTACAAACAATCCAAAATACAGGAAGAGCAAATGTTTCTAACAATTGTTCTGCGTGAAATAGTCAGAAAATATAAACTACTTTTTGCTTGATTATTTTTGAGAAGAAATGCTTCATTATCCACAAAGATGAACAAAGTATTTCTCATGTCAAAATTTACAATGATTAATAGTTGTTAGTTCTTCATAAAAGACTGCCAGATGCAGAAAAAGAATGCAAACATAAGTAATAAAAGTAATTTTTATATAATTAAAGGACACAATTGTTGAAACAATTTTGCTACTAAGAAAACCATGAAACATGTGCTACCAAAGTCACTCCTACACAGGATTTAAATATGACTACATACTCAGTTTAGTGTATGCTTTAAAGGTTTGTTTAGGACAGAGAAAAATTTTTATATTGTCAGTAAAATGCCAGTTCCTTTTTCAGATGAGGAAACAATAATTAACTTGGATGAAATGTGAATTTTTCTGTATTGCTGCTAATGCTTCAAAACAATTGAAATATGTAATTTTTTCTGAAAACACATAAGAATAATCCACTTATTTTCTTTTTTTTTTTTGACAGCAATCAAATTTCATTAGAAATATTTGGTATTGTAATAAGTTTAAGTGAACTAGAGGGGTTTCTTGGCAGCTTTTCATTATCTGGTGCCTAGTGTGCTACTGCTAATTTGGGAAAGAAAACAGTTAATGATAAATAATGAAAAAGATTTGCTTCTAGCTAATTACTTAGCTCATGTGCTGCATAATACAACAAAGTATATGATAGATTAGTCATCATTTGATCACGTAGAAAACAGAAGTTTTGAATTACACTGTATGGCAACAAATTTTCTAGTTACTGGAAGTATTTCATTTTGTTAACTTAAAATATGTGGAAGTATTGAGCCCTATCACCCGAAGATTAACTTCATTAGGTTGGCAGATTCCTGATTCTTTTCCAACTATTAAAATTAGCTAATAAATGTCAGAAGAAACTAGATTTTTTCAATTCTCTGAAGATGGAGAAATGGGAATGGTGGATTTGTATCTGGTGTTTGAATACTGATTATTTTTCAGCATATGTTAAAAGGTAAATTAAGAAAAATGTAAAGCGTCTCCATTTAATAATATACAATTGGTCTCAAATATCTGACTCCACTTTTTGATTTGGCAAACAAAACTATCCTTACCAGATCCAGTCTCCTTTCAGAAAAAAAATCAAGTGTTCTCAAAGGCTTGGCAGTGAAAAGGACTGGGTATAGAGTGCTTGTCAGGAATATTGTAATGAAATGCTTAGCAGAGCATGCATACAGCTGCAGAAGTGTTGTATTAGGAAACAACATTTCAATCTTTAAATCTTGAGTATGTTAATTACTTAAAACCTGTGGAATTTTTGTTCACTCTGATACAACAGTAAGAATAATATTTCCTTAAATAAACAGGTTTGCTATGAATACAGAAATTTGATAAACATGGATTCTGTAGAGACTGTTTAAATTTAAATTTTATTTTACTTATACATGACAAAAGTTTTACGAATTGATTTACAGTGCCTATTTACATGGAAGCAGGTAGCTCTTAAACTTTACAACTACCATACTGAAGTGTGTCTTGAATTTATGCATTAATATACTCTTGTACATATTTATTGAAAAATGATATTTGGATTTATATGTAGTTAATTTCCAGTGAAATTATAATAGTAATTACCATCTCCATATTCTACAGATAATGGATAGGAATTAATGCACTGAGTAATAATACTGTTCAGAAGCTTGTGCCTCCTTTTTCACCAGTTTTTGAGTGAGAATCTAGTTGGCCATCTTGCAGTTCTTTCATATATGTCAGTGGTGAGTGACCAAAACCTCAACCTGGTTCTTTATTGCCTAGTAAAGAAATAGGACTGGATGCAAAGTGTGAGGTTAGTACTTCAGTACCAACCAATTAGTCTAAGGGGAAAACTATTACATGCAGGTGAGATCCATTTATTTAATAGATCAAAATAATTCAGGCCTGAAAGAATGGTGGGAAGGCAGCAGAGGGAAGCTGTTCACAAGATTATCCTATTGGAAGGATTTTCAGTACATGGGATTATCTGTAATGAGATTAACCACTGGGAGATCAAATTCTGAATGGATGCTTCAGGGAGACAAAATGCCCACTAAAACAAAAGAGAAGTGGGAGGTAAAGGCTGCAGGATTTAAATAAAGTCTGGTCCTGAAAGTCCTGTTGTTCTGGCAGCAATAATGGCAAGACTGGTTGGCAGACAACCAGGAGACACGTCAAGTGCTCATCAGTAAAAGACAGTGTTAGGAAAAAGGTTTCTAATGAATGGAGCAATGCTGAGATATAATAAAAGGTGGCCACTGATTCTTCTGCATCAATGGACAGCTGAGAATTCTGTGAGCAGCAAGATGATGCTGCAAACAATTACAATGCATGTTACATTTTGGGTACAGTTACAGAGAACGGCTTAGATGGGATTTTAAATAAGAGCCTAGGATGGAGTACAAAGCTACAAGAAGTGCAAAAACAGGTATATTTATGCTTCAAGCCATGCAGGAAATTTGAGAGACACGTTTAACAAGTGATTAGTATTTCAAGTAAATAGTCAGTAACCAAATTTGTTTTTTTTTCACTGGTGCAACATTTAGACAAAACAGAAACTGGTTTCAGGGAGGTAGGTATCAGTATGAACATATGTGAAAAGGAAAGTCAATAAACTTAGGTCAAAATCAGGATAATTTCCAAAAGGTTCAGTCCAACTCAGTATTTTGGCATTTCCAATTAACATCAGATACTACTAGTGGGAAAGGTAATATTTTCGAGGCCCAAAACAAGACATAAAGATTGCACATCCATCACAAATGCAACTGTAAATTTACTTCTCAAAGTTTGGGCATTCTGGAAATCCTCCTCTTGGGACAGATTTTCTCTGCAATGACATTAGCATGTCTAGTAGCATATCTGGAGGCTACTTTAAAAAAAAACAACATAGAAGACATTGCTTAGAAGACATATTTATGGTTCTACAAGTTGTAAGATCCATGACTTTTAGGTAGAAATTATTACAGTAATTTCACAATTATAAGCCACACCATTTTGACTAAAATTTTGCTCCCAAACCGGAAATGCGGCTTATACTCAGGAGTGGCCAATATATGAAAAAAGTTCTGAAATTTCCAAATCTGGAAGTGCAAGCCGAGGTGCTGAGCTGAGCCCCCTCCAGTAAAACCCAGGATTTCGCGATTGTTACAAATTGGTTACTCTGTTGCGCGGTAGGTGGAGGCGGGCTCCGTGCCAGCAGAGCAGGGTGAGGAGGCAGGGGGCTCCCTCCTGCCAGCCCCGCGGCCCGGGGGAGAGGTGGGGGGCTCTGTGCCTCCGGCCCCGCAGCTGTTGGGGGAGGCGGGGGGCTCCATGCCTCCCTCCCGCTGCTGCCGTGGGTGCAAGCAGGCTCTGTGCCTCCCTCCCGGCGGCACCGCAGGGCAGCGCCGGGCCAGGGCGAGCGATCCCGCGATCGTTACTAATTCATTACTTTTTTGCACGCGGGTCCTCCTTGCGAATGAAAATGCGGCTTATATTCCAATGTGGCTTATATCTGGACAATGACCTAAATGTTGCCGGCACCCGGACATGTACAGCTTATAATCAGATGCAGCTTGTAATCGTGAAATTACTGTATATATAACAGCTGATTAAGCAGCCGTGTCTTACCAAGGCCCATGACCATGCCTGGTGTCCATTAACCCTCTCTCACTCTGGTGATACATGTCAGCACACAGCTCCTCTGTTGAAATGTCTTGAGCTATTCTGCATGCCGCATGTAGGAAAGGATAGGATGTATCTATTTTTTTGTGGCCAGTTTTTGGTAGTGGAAATGGACTACAGGGGTGGCCTCTGTGAGAAGCATATATTTTACATGTCTTGATGTGCAAATAGCAGTGAAAATACAAGTTTAAAGCTTTGAACAGTCTGAATATGCAGGTTATCCAGTTATAACTTTATCTGAGAACTAGAGAGTTAATCAAATGTCATAAACAATGTACCAAAGAATAAGGCCAATTTTTGTAAACAGACTTTTAACTATTTTTAATTAGGTGATGTCTTAGATTTTACTGGAATTTAATGGAGCTTGTCAAAGACTTGAAAAGAATTTTCTTCCAATAAATTATTCAGAAAATATTGCTATTATACATTAAGTAATTTATTCAATGAATAATATTCACTCAGCTACACAATTGGTCAAATGCTGCTAAAAGCTGTTTGCTGAAGAACAGTTTTGATGAGTAACAGGAGTACAGTAATTTCACGACCATAAGGCGCACCGGACTATAAGGCACACTTTTTTTTTTGCAGCGAGGATCCGTGCCGTGCGCAACAAAGTAACGAAGTAGTAATGCCTCCCTGCCCTCACTGCTCCCGGCGCTTGGGGCCGCCTCCCGCCTCTCTGCCAGCGCTGCTCCCACCCCCCGCCTCCCTACCAGCGCTGCTCTCGGCACCTGGGGCCACCCGCGGCTGCCCCCCCATCACTACTTGGCGCTCCTGCGGCGCTGTCCCCCCTCGCGGTGCTCACTTCCGTGTTGGCAAATGTTGCAACTTTGTACATTATATAAGGCGCACCGGACTATAAGGCACGCTTCGGGCCAAAATTTTAGTCAAAAGGGTGCGCCTTATAGTCGTGAAATTACTGTACTCTTTGAATAATACATTCGACAAAGACTAGCTGACCAGTTCTATTTTTAATGGATTAGAGACTTTGAAGACTTTCAGCTGACTGGCCATGGAAGTTCTAGTTACACCAGACCAATCTGAAACCCAGTTTTTTAGTATGTCTTGCTAATACATTACATTTGAGAATAGTGAATATTTTGCAGTGGTTTGCATACCATTAGTATTTTCTGAAAGCTGAGTTTACAGTACAGCTGAATCCACAGATAGCTGGTTGCTTTGGCTATTTAGTTTAATACTTAGTAGACATTTTGTTCTCTGATCTTTTTTCCTTGGTAACCTGGCTATATCCTTCAGGAGATTCAGGACTTCTGTCATCTATCCAGCAGCTCCAAGAAGACTGTAGAAGTTGTATTATTAATGACTTTTGAAAACATGGGGCAGCTCTAGTTCAGATCCAGACTAATCAGGAGACTGACTTCAAGTTCTTAAAAAACAGTGTTATGGTTGTGGAAGAGTTAGGTGATACTGCAAACAGTAAGAAAGCAAGCATCATAGACCATGAGATTTAGAGGGACTGAAATTGTGTGAATGAGCAGGCTTAGTACTGGCCTTATTGAGTGGCTTTATTTGAGCTTCATTCACTCCAAAACATCAGGGCATTATGTAAATTGCCACTTTCAGAGCAGCAGCAGGTTTAATTAAGCCAAGCCAGTTCAGATTGTGATTGCTTAAGATTCAGTCCCGTGCTTTTATTCAGAAGTCCAGGACTTATGTTTCACTTCCTACTCTGGAGATTCATCCTGCCCAATACTTGGCAAGGGATTGGCTGCATGTGATGTGTTCAAGTAACCCTGCACAGTCCCTTTGAACTACAGTCACAGATTATGATCATGACTGAGGAAACTAGATCTAAACTATAACATAAATTAAACACCATAAAACACATCTGGGAAGTAGGGCATTTGGGCATGGATCTATGCCTTGCTGGGCTCCATTAGCCCAGGCTGTCCTGTTGTTATGTACAACACTCTACTGCTTTAGCCTTATGAAACTATATAGTGAAGCTGAAGCATGTCAAGATGATCAGTTCTCAGAGGTTGAGCCTATAGGAACACCATCACAGGCTATGTCAATACTAACCAGTGAATCAGTCTAGCATAACAGTAATATCCTTCTAGGGCTAGAGGATCTGACATCCCTACTGTACATGTTTCCATGGGATTTATTTTTGGCTGGTTCTGGTATGATTCCATGGTCTGAATGCCCAATTTAATCTGGTATGCATTAGGTGTCCTGCTGGGGGGTGAGCACTTTTTAGTTTAATTTCATCCAAATAGACTCTCTGCGACTGCTGTGCAACACAAATGAAAACACAGTTACTTGGGTGCATACCTCAGTTGAACAAAACACTAACAGACATGCTCCTTATTGCTTATGGTAGTAGATTTGCAGTGTGTTAGATTTTAGATAATCATGGAACCAAACTGGAGTTTTGTTATACTTTCTCATTAAAAAAGGCAGGGAGAAGAGTAGTCACATTGTATCCTTCAGCTTTCTTTAAATGAACTTGCGCTGGTGAGTGGGTTGAGCAGAGAGGTGAAGTGAGGTGTTGAGGATTTGAGAAATATATTTATTCCACAAATTAATTAAATTTGGAATTACGAATGTCTGTTTGTCAAAGCCCCGCAGCATTACATATAGTGTTAACCATGAAAATATTACAAATCAGTATCTCTTCTGAGCTGCAAAACAATATTGTTAGGCTCAGTTATAATGCCAGAATGAATATATAATTTAAATCCTCATTCCTACAAGTTTTGATCTCTGTTTTTTTTGGTTTTGTTTTTGTTTTTATTTTTTATTAACTGAGAGAATACCAAATGGTATGACAAGCAAAGACCTTTAAATCTGCACTCCCTCTGGACTATAACTATTTTACTCTAACGGCATCCATGAGTTAGAAATATTATGGGTCAAAGGCAGGCCTAGGAGGCCCTCAAGACTGACCTAATTATCTACAGTACATTTCCACTTTTCTGTATCTGGAGGCCAATTAGTTTTCATGCTATGTACAGTGGAGCATATTTTTGTGTCTCTTGTAGTCACTTGAGCCTTAAGAATACTATAATATTTCAATACAATAATGGACCATAATTGAAATCTGTGATTTAGTAATAGAATAAGGAGCTCAACATCAGAGCTAACCACTATGTGAGCTACACCAGAAACATACAACTCTATGCCTAACATTTTAGACAGAATTTGGGGTGAGGAATAATAAAGGCCAAGCCTCTTCATCTCAAATCTATTTTTCTCCATTTTGGCTGTGCTAGCATGATAGCCAATGGCTCAATCTAATCTAAATGCCTTAGAAAAACATTAGCTGCTTTTTTTTTTGGTTGGGTTTTTTTTTGTTATTCTGGTGTGCAAATTGGAGTAATTTAAACCTTCTGTGCCTTCTGTGCCTTTATTTCCTGGTGATGATATTCAATTCTTATTTTGCATTGCTTTGACATAATGTTATGGATTATTTCAATGTAGAAGAGCTATATCTTAGTTATAAATCGTCCTAGGTTTTGCTCTCTGTATTAAAAAATATGAATCCTTCTAAATAAGTGCATCCTTCTGTAATATGAAGCTGTTTGGTTTCCTGTTTCTGTGGAGTGAGTTGAAGAGGGCATATACAGTACTACTGCTCACCAGGAATGGGCAGTACCGCTTCTGAGTTTGGGGCATGTAAGAGCTGAGAGTCAGAAAAAAAATGTGGTACCCAAAAAGTGGTGGAGGTACTCAAAAAATCCCCCTAACAAGAACAAAGAAACCCTCAAACCTCACCAACCCCCCCCCCCCCCAAACTCAAAACAACAACAAAACAACCAAAAACACAAGAAAAAAAAGAACAACAATGAATTAAGGCATGAACCACGGCAACCACATGAAAAGAAACAGCTGAAAAAATATGATGACAAATAAAAGATACGAGGTGGAATTTCTAAAGCACTGCATATTGCACTGATGCTATTCCATCAATGAATACTTCCCAAAGCTCCATGTAAAGTTTATTGAAGTGTGCTTCATATTTGATATTGTCTGCCTTGCTCTCCAAAGTACAACAGAGAGTTCCTTAACTTTCAGCCCACAAAGGTTGTCATCTGTACACACACCTTGACCTGGAATCCCACTTGCTAAGTATTATTTTAGGATTCAGTGAAGAACAGTGTGATGAATGGTTGAAATATTTATTTTCCTCACTGAATACACACCATGTGCTCTGTTCTTTTAACAAGCCTGTGGCTGAGCAACCCATTCTGTTCATGATCAGGAAGGAAAACTCTCCAGACAGAGGAGAGGCTGTGTATTTCCCTGACAATAATCTTGTTGTGCAGCTGGGAGAGGCATCTGGGCCATGGGGTGATGCATGTCGGGACGGCTGGAGGTGAGGTGCATATTAGTGATGTGGGATCTGTGTGAAAGAAAATGCAGTTGAGCTCCAGGTAGTGGGAATGATAAGACATTGCTGTAGAGCTTCAGAGAGTACTGTGAAGTTGGTGCATGTTAGGATTTCAGGGCTAAAAGGAAGGGCATCCCTGCAAGGAAGAGTAGATAAAGGGCTCCACACCTCTAGTCTCAAGCTGGTTAATTCAGTCTTGAGTGTTATCTTGGAGCTTCTGCTGTTTTATCTTCTGCTGTGCAGGTGGGTCTAGTTCTGTGTCTGGTTCTTGTGGTGACATTGTGGGACTTTGTTTAGTAGGGGAAAACTTGCTTATTTTAATGCTGGCTAGCTTTTTTACTTCTCTTAAATAAAACTGTTATTGATTCCTTTACTGTAGCTATTTCTGTTTACTGTATCTTGCTGAAAGAAACAAAATAGTGAGTGAACGTTATTGGGTAGATGCTCTGCTGAATTTCTTCTTCCTAGCTCTGTAGATACCAATATCACAGAGAGGGATTTTAGTATTTCTTTTTCCTTTCAACTTCTGAGTGCCCATCAGAATAGTCATTGGTAAAGAATTAAAAACTTAGCAAGCGAGCCTATGGAAAATACTCCTATAATCTCTATAGGAGAACAAAGAATGGACTGTTAGAGGCAAAAGTGCCAATGGAGCGGCTACTGAGCTGAGGCGAAAACTGCCTAGAAAGTAGATTAGAAACACGTAGGTGACAGACCTTCACCAGCAAGCTTTATTTCAGTTGTTCAAATCTTGTGAAAAAAAAAATAAAATTGGTGACAACTGAGAAAATAGTGACCAATGTTCTGCTGTCAGAGATTTGGTGAAATATAAGTAATACTAAGAACCTGGGGACTGAATGTTATAAGAACTTCAGGATGCCCAAAGCAGTGTATAAGCAATGCTGGTGAGTCTGAGGTGCTGCATTCCAGGGATGAATGCCCACTTCCCTGGGCAGCCTATTCCAGTGCTTCCAAATCACCCTTTCTGTAAAGATTTTTTTCCTAATATCCAACCTAAATCTCCATGGGTACAACTTTAGGCTATTTTCTCTTGTTCTGATAAATGCAATCATCTAGATGAAACAGAGCATATATGAGTAAAATGTAATACTTTGTGTTAGACTGACTTTTCCTTGGTTCATTCTGGCTTTAATATTTGTAAATTCTGATATTTTTGACTGTACCAGGTGCAGGTGCCCAGATGCTGCAGGGGCCTCTGTGAGGAATGACTGGACACAGCCCGTTCTAGCCAGCCCAAATGGCTCCACCACAGGCCATGACTGGGCCCTGCAGCCAAGGTGGTGGCAGGTTGGGGAAAAGCTGGATAAGAAAGGGTGAAAATATGCCATGCAGGCAGGTTCCTGAAGGACTGCAGTCTGTGATGGAGCTGTAGAATAGTGTGAGGGGTAAAGGGGGAAGAGAAGAACTGCTGTGTACTGAGCACACACTTCTTCCATTCCCTCTGCATTCCCCCTCCAGGGCAGTCTAGAGTGTCGGACTTCATGCAGTGCAGGGAAAAGGGGGGAGTACGTGTGAAGTCTTTGTTTCTTGTAACCTATTTCTAATTCTCTTTATGAGGAGAAAAATTTCTGCTTCTATTTTTTTGCCTGGATCGCAGATGTGAGTGAGAAGATGGATGAGAATTTGGCTATTGGGCGTACTGGCTCACAAACTAACATTCAGAAGGGAAGGTCTGAGTATGCTGCATCAATCTAGGGTATACTTCTGTGTCATAATTTTTTATGGGGTTTGCTGCAAAAACAATGTACATAAAATGTGTGATTTGGTCAGACTTGAAACACTTATCTATCACTTACTGAATTAAATAGGATAAAATGTTGGAATTTTAGGTTCATGGAGAAATAATGTTGGTAGAGATCCAAGAGGACTTGCATAATTCTGAAACTAGTCCAAAACAGGAAAGGTCTAAAGTTTTCCTAGAAGATGATTCCAGAAAAACCCTTTTTCTGACTGTAATAAAAGTGGCTGGAGAACACAGTATTGCAGGTCAGTGCAGTCTATTTCCATGTAGGTATTTGAGTATAACTATAATATGTAAACAAGGTGGATGAATTTATTTGCGAAATAGCAATGAAAAATGAGAAACTGTCCTACCTGCATGATGTGGAGACAATGACATGAATTTGAACATGTGGGTTTGGTCTCTCCACAGTCTCTTTGGAAGAGGTATAAATATGCATTAATACTGTGTTTTATCCAAGTAGAACCGAAACAGTAATCCAGTATGGGCAATTTAGATAAGAAAACCTAAACACAGTTTACTTGGTAAAGTAGTGGTCTGACAAACACTCAATGGAAAAACAGCCCAAAGCATTAAGAAAAGTTTGAATGGGGTTTTAGTTGGTTCAATTTAAGGTTAAGATTTGTTGGTTAAATCTATATGGCTTTCCTGATAAGTGACCACAAAAGTGTTTGTGACATGATGTGTTCTGCACTCCGTCCACCTCCTGGGCATTGCAAGCAGCTGAGGAAAACCTTGCCTGGGTATGCCTGGCAGCATATTAACCATACAGAGCTTTCCAGAGTCCTTAGGGAAATAGGCTTCTGCATGTTTTAGAGCATGGCCTTCTGCTTCGCCTAGGGCTTCGTGTCTGGGGTTGCTACCTAGATAGATGGTGCCTGTGGAATTGAGCGGAGAGCTTCTTTCAAATGACAGCCTGCATGTACTTGTGGGCACCAGATTTTCATCTGGCTAGGCTAGACCTTGGAAGTTTGCAGTAGTTTTGAATAATAGTCAGTACTGGACATGTGACACTGAAAGTTATGGTCCTAAGATAGAGTATATTATGTTCCAATCACAGCCATTTATTTTACAGTTTTGACACACAAAGCTCTGTAAGGTGTATGTTGTTCTTAGTGGCTATTCTAAGTTATTTTGAGTTTTCTCCCCCTGAAAGATAACAATATTATTTTGGCCACATGATATACATATGCTGTAGGAGTTGTAGCAAAAGACATTAATGGATATTGGAAAAGCAGGGAAAATGGAAGGTGGGATTCCAGGAGCTAGAAACAATATTCAATATAAAAATATTATTACTGTGGACTTGTGGCAATTTTGCCACCAGAGATGCATCTCTATGGTATGTTTCTAGAGCATATACTCAGTCTTCAAATTTCATGAGTCCTAAAATCCAGCAAATTTTTTATATTATCTCAGTCAGACCTCAGTGGTTTTTGAGGAAGAAAATTCTTTTTAGCACTGTAGCTCTTAGAAAAGGGATAAGGAAGAAATGTTCAAACACCTTTAAGTACCTGTCTCAAGAGTGTTGAGCTTAAACCATCATTTAATCTCTTCTATGCTGAGACTAGACGTCTGAGCAAGAATTTTTGTTTAAAGCAAAATCAGTGAATTTGGGCATCTGCTTTCTGTGAGTACAAAATTAGTCTTTGCTTCCAATGATATTGTGGAAAATAACTCACCTATTTTAAGAGCAAAAATATACAGGATGGTTGAAAATACATGATTTAGTTGAAATAAAGCCAATCTATTCCTGTATCAATAAAAGGAATAATTTAAAAGGTAGCGTCTCAGGATTCAGGCACAAATGCAGTCTTTATAACCTTTGTCTTTGCTAACAAAGATTTCGTCTCCCCTTCTACTTCAAGTATTATAGCTTTATGACTTACCACGTTCTTGTTTTTATATTAGTGACTTTCAGCATAGTTGGACTCTGGAGACAGGTATTGTTGAACTAATCTGAGTCCCAAGAAGGTGGTTTTTATCTACAATTCTAACCAGAACCAAACTTCCTAGGGACAATTTCTATTTTTATGTTGCAACTTCTTTTTTTTTCCCCTCGAGGAATTTTTTCAGCTTTCATAGAGTAAAGGAATTTAGCCATTATTAAAACTCCATATAGGCACTGCATCAGTATTAGTGTACTAAACCCCTTTGATATAATGGTAATAGATATGTAGATTTCCTGATCTGTACCTAAAGATCACAGACTGTGCAAATCTCCAGTATTTTGTGTCTGACGAGCTACTTGGGTGTGTTCTTTAATTACTCACAGAGAGGAGCATTAGCGGATAATGCCATACAGGGAAGCAATTGTCAGGTACTGAATGACAATAATGACACAGTAGTGGTTGGTGCTTGAAATGCTCTACAGCCCTGGTCTGATGGATGGCTCCTGACTCACTGAAAACCTGGCTGGTAAAAGTTCACACGTGGGAAGGCAGACAGCTCACAGTGGAAGAAGCACAAAGGTGGCTCCACTGTCAGTGTAGGTAAGACCAGGAAACATGAGTCTGTGCCACATATAATTGTCAACAGCAGAATATGAAAGAGGCTAAAGATTAAAAGATAGAAGAGGCTGAGAGACTGGCAAGTTATGTAGGACATGCACTTGCTGAAGTACTCCAAATCACAGTTTCCTCCCTGACCATCTCTATGGCCAGGCCAGGTTTTTATGGAAGATAATTTGAGGACATGCATTAAGTTTGCCTCGTTTCTTCTGCCTGTTTTGTGGGCATCAGCTTCTAAAAACCTGGTCGTGGCTAAACAGACTTTAAATCCTTCTGGTAGCAGTGACAATTTGCCTGCTACAGAAAAGGCTTTTTAAAACTCTACTCACACTGTATGCATTGCAGGCATGCTGGAGTACGGAATGTCGTGCTTTGTGACCCCCTTAGTCTCTGTGAGAACATGGATGCATGTGTGGTGCAGAACTGCCACAAAATAGTCGAACCAGCTGGACTGTCCTTGTAGTCCTCAGGCTCCTTTCTTCCTAACTTGCTTTTAATTTGATGCTCTTGATGGCTCATTCACCCTCAGTGACCCTCAGAGACCAAAGTTGGAGTTGTCACAAAACCAGATCCTCCTCTGTAGAATTTTTAAAGCTCTGCAGAGCCTCTGCAGTGTGTTTGTGCTAGTGTGTGGACACATCCTCCCGTGCTGGCATGCAATGTGCTAGTAAATGAACATATGTTTTAACAAAAAATGAGAAAATGTGGTTTACTGTTAAGTGTAGCAGCCTCTGAATTGTCAAAATTATTTCTTCGAAAATCATTTTTTAAATGCTCTGCTTCTATTTGAAAGAGAAAATGAGTAAAGCACATACTAGGAAATTCTAATTGTAAGAGGTTAGTATTGAGCTCTTTGTAAGTGAAATATTGAGAACATATTTGGGAGGACTATTTCAGCGAATTTTAGTTAAGTAATGCTTAATATTTTGTTGCCTTTTTTTTTTTTCTGAAAGCTTTTCAGGGTTTCCTAGTGTGCTCTTTTCTTTGATCTTCTTTTGTAATAACATGGTAGTCTCACATTTCAATAGAAAAACTGGAACGAAAGTATACATGAAAAAGTCCATAACAGCTCTCTTGCTGTTTATTTCAACAATCTTAATTAAAGAAAAACCTAATCCTACAACAGACTTGTGATTTGCCTTTTCTTTGAAGCGCAATTAGTTTTCATTCATATCCCTTGATGTCAGTGAGGAAAAACTACTGGTGGGCGCATCAGTGCTGATGGGTTCAATTAATTTTTTTTTTCTTTTGCCTGAAACATATCTCACAATAAAACCATGCACACAACACACATGCACACACACACACAGACACAGGAAAGTAACCTCTGTATTCATGCTGCCTGCAAAGCCATGTCTAAGTCTCTCTTGGCTGTGAGCCAAAGTCTCTAAAAACCCATTAAGGCTATTACAGAAATTATTTCTCTTCCTTTGTAAGCTGGGTAAATTTCACAGTTATCATTGCAGAAGGAAATGAATTGGGAATATATCTGTCTGGGGATGGTTGTTCCTTCAGTGGGAATTAAGCCAACTCAATGTAGAGCAGCAGCTGTGTGTGTCAGTGCACGTACTTGCAGGATAGAGTCAGTGGATGGCACTGTAATATAACTATTGTGCCAGAAATACCCGAAAATTTTAAGTGCTGTCTGGTATTTGTGAATAAATTTATATCTTTGCAATTACAGTCTTTATTGGAAATCAGCTTTTGCTTTAAAATGATATGTAAACCAATATTTCCCATGAGGTGTGCTTTCCAGATGCAGGAGAAGTAAGCAATTCATTCCCAAAATGGTGCAGCAGCATCACGTATGGCATTGAATGGTGACCTTGTCGGATCATGCTAACAATATAAAAACATACAATACAAATTCAGGAGATTTACAAAGATGGAAGGATTTGGCCTGTGTACTCTCTTACACTTCACAATATTTGCAGTTGGAATTGCCAGTTCAGGGGAGGTTTTTGATCAGCGTGGAAGTTGGAAGCAGCAGAATTTCCTTTTGATTTGTGAGCTTAGGTAAGTACAACTTATACAGTCTTCCATTTCAAAGTGCACAGGGAATAGAATTGTTTTTATTAAAAAAAAAAAAAAAAAAAAAAGAATCCACTTTTCCAATTCTGTGAAACTTCAAGTTTCTGGAACCCACATATAAAACATACAGTGAACAAGTACAGCAATACAATAGAAACCTTTAACTTTGCAATTAGTCACACAAAACATTTCTATTTATTTACTGAAACAAGTGAAATATGTTTCCCAATTTCTTGCTAATGCTTTGATTAAGTGATTTGACAAAGGAACCATATTTCCTTCTCCACATCATATCCTCTTTCTGAAAGGGTTTGTCTATTTACCTTTCTTTTAACTGCTTGAAATCTTGATCTACTTTCCTCATCTCTTTGTCTTCCTAGTTGCTAGCAACTAGCAATGGTCCATACGGAAGTTTTCTGCTACTTCTTTTAGGTGCTGCAGGTAACAAAATTTTGCTGGCCATCTCAAATTTTATCCTGTGCTCCCACTGATTCTCTAAGTTTTTCAAACCTTAAGTATGACAATTTCTTAGAGGAACTTGTATATTTTCCAAGCTTCTCTCACAGACCCTCAGCTATAGGAGTCAAAGGAATAGAACAGTGGCATCTGAGCTCGAGTGAAACCCTCACAATTTTCATTTTAAAACATAAGTGCACATGTGTCTTTCCAAAGAGTGGATACTGGTATGTAGAGTGGAGGCTGGTATGAAACTTCTCTTTTCTTCAAAAGGATAGATATAATAGCTGGAGGAAATGAAATTAAATGTGTGAGACACTTAAAAAAAAAAAAAAAAACTAGCCATAGGTATGACTTTTGCAATCGCCAAGGTAATCCTTGGTATGATATTTTCCCTGAATATCTTGTCCTTTTTGCTTGCCTCTGTTTTGTCTGAGCTTTTCCTTTTGTGTTTAGAGTTCACTATTGAAGGATTTAAAAAAATGTTTCTTATACAATTCATGTATCCTTTAAAACAGAACGTTTGATTATTTACACTTATTTTCTCTCAGTGTTTAATTGATCTGTTAAAGTGGAGCCAGTTTTTTTAACCTATAGATTTAAAAGGTGTAGTAAACCAGCAAAATTTTCCAAAGAACTAAGTGACCCTGTCTAAATGGTATGTATCCAAGAGTTTTGAGGGTGCTTTAAGTATAACTCAGCTGAATTTCTAACAAAATTAACAAGTTGCTTAAAATGTGCTAACTGGTCAGATGATGACAGGGTAGAAATTCTGACCATATATTTTAAAAAGGTTCCAGAGGAGCTGTGTGGGGCTACATGCTGTTAAATCTTAGCAGGAGTAGCTCTGAAATAGAAAGAAGATTTGGAAGAGAACCATAGCTAATCATATAGTTCTGCAAAGCAAACTTTTTCTAGCTGCTGTCTTAAAATTCTTTGAGATTGTTCGTAAATGAATAGATGGGATGTTAAGTGTATCTTTCACAAGATGTCTGACAGGATGTCAGAAGAGATACTGTTCAACATTTCTAGCTCTTGAGGGTTTTTTTCTAAGGCCCATATTACCTGATTTTGTTTCTATAAAATTCTTCATTACAGTAGTCAAGAAATGGGATGAGAAATTTTCTAGAATCTCAGGAGTTAAAGTTCATGATCATGAATCAGACTAGCTCAGAAATTGGACACCAATAGAAACAGAATTGTTATTATGTCTTAATATGTCATGATTTGTAAGCTATCATGTGATTTTGAGGCTAGTCATGCATGGTTTTTTGAAGGCTGTGGATTGATACTATCTCCTTTAAAAGAAAGCAAGTAGCTATGAGGCAATGTAATATCATAGATCAAAAAGTAGCTGAGAGGCAGGAGACAAAGCGGGAACAAATGGTCCATTTTCATCATGGCAAAAGGTTAATAGCCACAAGTTTCTGTACTAGGTCTGCTGTTGTGTAATGTATTTATTAGTTATCTGGAAAGAGGAAGGAGAAATGAGGCAGCAACACCACGTTAGTGGTAGATAACCTCGTTGTAGGTTACTTGTTAATCAAGTCCAGAGGAGCCTTAAGGAATTTCATGGACTCAGATTTGGTAACTGTGGGGTATATTCCTTTTGAAGAAATACAGGAAAAAAATTAAAGTAATTACATACAAAGTAATTGTATCAGTCAGCAGTGAGGTAGTCTATAAAATTTATTGGGTATTAGAAAGTCCATCCAGGAAAAAAATATTGCAGAATTGGATAGGCCCAGATAACAGTAGACAGAAAGGCTAGTGACATAACTGTATCTGAAGTGATTGTTTACCTGAGGACTCAGAGGAGAGTGGAAGTGGTAAAATGTGTGGTTGAAAGAGAAAAAAATCCAACAGAGGCATGCAGCAAAGAAGAAAGATCGTGAGTCTACAGTTTCTCCAGTCTCTTAAAAATAAAAAAACTCTTCCCAAAAGGGTCCTATATAAACTGTAGACTCATTTACTCTGGATGAAGATGAAATCAAGAATTTTATAAGCATCAGAGAGGGAAGGGGCATTTGTATGGATAACAAGAATATCCAGAGTTATGATAGTAATGCTAAAAAAGAGTATTTGAAGGGATAAAAACCCTCATGCATCAGGATTTAAGGGAAACTATAACTAAAGGGATTAGGATGAGACCTTTGAGGGAGACAGATTATCCTGCATCTGTGGGGATCTTGTATCTCTAACCAAAGTATCTAGTGCTGGCTGCTGCTGGAGACACTGCATTAGGCCAGTGGGTGTCAAGTTTGGGGCAGAATGGCAAGTCCTGTGGTCAGATCTGGACTTAGCATTTGTTACCACTGTCTGGGTCTTATTTCCACTACAGTGGGCTCTGTCTTTTGTTTATTTGCCTCATGCCTTTTTCCAGGCCAGGCTCATGTTTCTGATGGTCTAATGTATGTTTGAAATCATTGCAATGACAAAGTTGTGTGAGCTAATGGGTGCCACACAGCTTCTGAGAAACCACTAACATAGGATCCAAACAGAGGGGAGTTCCTCAGTCATTTCCTCTATTTCTCCAGTTGTAAAATGTAAAACTTAGTTATCTAAGTGGTGTCTTTGTCCAGCTCAGGCACTTGAAGAATTTAGCTTTGAGTAGCTTCGTTTTAAAATTTCATCTCAACTTCTTAAAGTCAGACAAGTGCAACTTCAAAACTCAGTATCAAGAGTGTGTTCTTCCCATCTATCTCCATATTAATTAATTTGGTTGTCCTACCTATAGAATATTGTGTCAGAATTTTGTGTTTGTGGCCCTTATTCTATCATAAAACGAATTTAATTTTTATTACTACTTCATTTGCCAGCAATCCTTTACTATTGTATCTTCTCTTTTTAAGAGTATTTTGCAATAATTCCTGATTAGTTTATTTTAATTAACCTTAAAGTTTAGTGTTTTTTCCTAAATATTAGGACTCTTGTATTTCAAGGGCCTCAGTTGGCCCATGTGTCAGTAAGACTGGAGCATTATTTTGGCTGCAGAATCACAAGAAATTTTTGAAATTTTAGTAAAGAGTTAAACAATGATACAACCATTGTTTTGTGTCACATTTTTATTCAACCATATAGCAAAATAAGTTAGCATTGACCAGGTAAGTTTTCTGTTTCCTGGAATTCATGAGACTTTAGTGTGCTGACATCCACTGTGTGATGTGAATTAATTATAAAAGTATCACACCTAGTGCAGTAGATAATTGTGCCAATTAGACTTTTCATGAATGGCAGATAACAACACATCACTATGACATAAGATCCTCTGATACTGTAGCATTCTGTGTATTCTGAAGCATGTATTCATATCTAAACTGTCTGGGTCTTCAGTCTGCTTTATTTGCCCCATCTGCTTTAAGATTTTATGGCTCAGAAACACAGCAGTAACCATTGTTAGCTTAGCCCTATTTTTAATTTTTTTTTTTCTCCTCAAAAGCACAATGATTCAAGTTTAAACACAAATATGATGCCTTCTTTTAATTTTAATCAAACTGGTTAATGTCTATAATGTATTTTTATCAATTTGCCTAAGTGCTTTTACAGATGCTATTTGTGAATGAATTTGTATATTTACAAGCCTTATCTATTTTAGAGTGGCAGAATTAGTAAAATTTGAGTCAGTTTCACTTTTAAATTAATTTCAGCTCAGTGGTAAATTAAGGCATTACAACTTGCCTGGCAAAAATTTCTGTCCATGCACTGTTTCACTGGGGTATATGACCTTTATGCGCTATTAAAACTGAGTTGAATACTCAGTAGTTGGTGGTAAGATTTTAGGGTTATGCAGACTGACTTGCAGCCTCTTCTGTAAGTATTATATTATTATATAATATTATTATATTCTGTAAGTATTATATTGTTGTAAATAACCTTTGGAAATATTTCACTGATTTTGAGAAAGCCTGTTCTCTTCCTAAGTCTTTCAGCTGTTTGATGAAGCCAGATAACCTCTCAGTAGATTGTGTTGAAAACTGGAAGAATGATTTTACCAAAATAGAACCAATTTTTACCTTTAACATGATATAAGGTAAGGTAACATTTACCTGATTTTTTTTCCATTTGTGGAAAGCACTGCATACTGATGAAATAACAATATTAAAATGATGTGGGCCTAACATGCGGGCTTTTTTTCTCATCCCTATCATTCTCCTTGCATTAAAATTGATAATATCTGTGGTTTAGTCTCTTCCTTTTACTAATCTGCAATTTCAGAACGTCTTGCAGTTTGTAGGAATTTGAAGAATAACAGTTAAGAAAATGAGTAAAACTACCCTATTTTCTTAGTTTGGTGGGTTTTTTTCCCTTTATTTTATTTTGAATAGGAAAAAAAAAAGCGTGGTACAAAAATGCCAAACTTTTTTCCTCTGGTCTGTGGCATAATTTCAATTTGAAGCTTTGTTAACACCTACTTTAATTTACTGTTTGAAAAGTTGAGACATTTCTTGCTCTTTTCTTGCTCTTGTCAGAATAACAAAAATATTTCTGCAGAAAAGTTTTGGAGCCATCCCAACAGTCATTGGATGACAGATATTGTGCAGTAGATACAGGTATCCCATATTTCCCTTGAACACTCTCAGTGCTATGTTCATTCTCTCTTGTATCATCCATATGGCAGAGTGTAAATCTCTCATGTAATTCCTGAAAAAATTTCTGCCCTAGCCATGAAGTTATAATCATCTCACTGTGTAGCTCCTTGACTGCTAGCTGAAGTTGATAGCAGCCCCTTCTCTAGAAGCAAATTAAAATCACTTACAGTAAATTCACGAATACAAGCCGCATGGAGTATAAGCCGCATATCCGGTGTGTTGGCAACGTTGATGTCTTTGTCAATAAATAAGCCGCACCCGGAATATTAGCCGCACTTTAGTTCGCTGCGAACTTTCACAAAGTCATCATTTAGTAACACAATCGCGGGATCGCCGGGGCTTACTGGCTTACTGCCGACCTCGGAAACATTGTTTCCAAGTGAAAAAAGACACACCCTTTATTTACAAGCCGAAAAAGACAGGAACAATAGTGTGGTCATTTTGTGAGCATTCCCAATGGATCTGCGTTGCCTTTAAACAGCCGCTCAGCCACGCGGGCAGGCAGCTGAGCTCCGAGCGGAGCCACATCTCCGTGCTGGCACAGGAGCAGCCGTTGTAGCCCTCGCAGCCCCGTGCGGTGAGCGGCCGGTGTAGCCCTCGCAGCCCGCGGGGGGAGCGGCCGTTGTAGCCCTCGCGGCCCGCGGGGCGAGCGGCCGTTTTAGCCCTCGCAGCCCGCGGGGCGAGCGGCCGTTTTAGCCCTCGTGGCCCGCGGGGCGAGTGGCCGTTTTAGCCCTCGCGGCCCCGCAGGGCGAGCGGCCGTTGTAGCCCTCTCCCTGCGAGCTGAGTGGCCGTTCTACCCCTCTCCCTGCGGGCTGAGCGGCTCCCCCAGCCCTCTCCCTGCGAGCCGATCGCCCACTTCACCCCTCTCCCTGCGGGGAGAGAGGCTCCCCCAGCCGTCTCCCTGCGAGCCCAGCCAGCCCCGTAGCCGCACAAGACTGAAAACACTTTAAAAAGTACAGAGAAATATCACACACTTTTATCGAACTGCCGAGGTAACTCGCTGAGGTAACTCACCCCGATAACAACCCCCGCCCCTCAGTAACGCCGCCATCCACAGGCAGGCAATAAGCTGTTCTCTGATTGGTTCATCGTCGGAACAACGGGAAACCATGGATTTCAAACTGTTTCGGCTCGGGACTGGACTGGTATGATACTAGGTAAGGGCAGATATCACATTTTTGTTCATAGATTAGCCGCACCCAAATATTAGCCGCACTTCCGGGTTTCCACCAAAATTTTTGTCTAATTACTGCGGCTTGTATTCGTGAAATTACCGTACTTGCAACATCTTTTCTTAATTATTTTTATATATCATTGGAGCAATACCTAAACTGATATCTCTGAGAAGAAAAGAGAAAATAATATGGAACCACTTCCCAAAAACCAAAGGTTAGTTAAGGATTGACAGCTCTTTTGAACTTAAAATATGTGAGAGGATGGAGATGTAGAAAGTGACATATGGGGTGTAGATGTTAAAATGTGTGTCTGACAGTAAACAGCAGTTAGCTACTGCTTAATGCTACTCATATCCTGGTTTCTTAAAGACAGTGTTTGAAGGGGCCTGGAGTACCCTGTTATCATTGTCTTTGCTGGGATCATGTTCTGATTCATGGATCAACCTTGTGATAACAGGGACTGGCTTATTTTAATAAAGATGTGTGTCTCTGTGTTCCCTCAGAGAGGCCCGGTCATCTGTTGGCTAGAATAGCATCAGCTTCACTACATACCAGCTTTAAGCATACTCCAGCAGCTTGGAAAAAGCACAGCTACTTGGGAAAAATACAGGTCAAAAATGCCCCCCAAGATGCCAATATAATAGTACTTCTTTTGGTAAACACTTATTTTGAATGCAGCCTTCCAACAGCTCTGTGATCCTGGCCCTTGTGTAGTCCAGGAGCTCTGGGCACCCTGAAAGAACAGGAAGTCCTTTAACCTCACTTCATTGTTCACGCTACTGTTATCATGCCTGGTTTGCCCATGCTGACAAGTGATGTTTTTTGGCACATACAGTAGTCCTAACTACTGTTCTACAGTTCAGTCCTGTCCTCATTGCTCCCGATGTAAGTGCCAGATTGTCTGTGTGCCACTTTGCTGTTTCTGTGTCAAGTTTCCTCCTGCTTATTTTTCTGGAAGTGGTGGAAAAAAAATTCCTGTATTTCTGCTTTCTTCTTCCTTGGGATCCTATGTTATCCTGTCTGTGATTAATGCAAAGACTAATGGCATTTTCTATGTGTGTTCCTTTTAGTCAACATTATGTGTTTAGGTGGACAATAGTCTAGCTGAAGTTTTCCCATTTCGAAATAGCATTAATGACTCACAACACACACTTCTGTTTTCTGGTATTATTAAAAACTAAATCATGTTTAAATCATCATCAGAGCAAACCCAAGCTGTTTCTGTATGGGATGAATAGTCCAGCCTATCTCTACTTCTCACCTTTCTCATCTGGGAGCCCCTGTTCATATTTCCTTGCTGTAAGGAGACAAACTGGCTACATCCCAGTAGTGAAAGCCAGCAAATATAGAGCTCTCCAAAGTCAACATGAAGATTTAACCTACATGGAAAAGTTCAAGCTAAGGGAACTTATATTTTAAATCTGGAGCTATGTTTACTGTGATGACCATGCTTAAATCATGTCATGGGATATGGCACAGGTGACTCATTGCTGGTATCAAATGAGTTGGCTGCAGATGACCCTGTCAGTAGGGCAAAACAGCTTGCATAGTGAGGCATGCTAATTCTTCTCATATGTTTATGGAGCAGTGCTCCCTTTTATTGCACCAGATGCAAAGAAATTTGGAGCTTGTTCAATGCTCTCTAACATGTTCCCAGTTATGCTGTGTGGAAATGCTTTTTATCACCTTAGAAATGTGAACATTTTTGAACATGTATTTTTTTCTATATAAATGTCTTTTCTGTTACTGTCTATTGCCCTTTCTGCTATGTGCAGAATTTCCCTGATATTCCTGTGAAGTGGAAAAGAACCTGTGATTTTTCTTGAGGAGTGGTGCTTCAATTATAAAATCATAAACTAAATGAGAGCCTTAATTATAATGGAAAACAGATTAGAATATTGTCATCTGCCTTGCTGGGGAGCCAAGGAAAGATTAAAAAGCCAGTGGCCTAAATTTATGTTATTTGTATTTCTGTGAGTCAAACCTCAATCATGTAAAACAGCCAGTAGGCCTGTATTAATGGGAGAGGCCAAGAGAACTGAATCTCAAAGGGCTGTTGCCCTTAGGACATGGTACATTATGATAATATGATGAAGAATAATTACCAAATGTGAAATATATATTGTCAAACATGAGAGCAAGCTATTCCTAACCGAAAATGAGGATGTGAGAAAGATAGTGAATGCTAAGCAGCCAGGGCTTGGTTTCTAAAGCCACATACACTAAAGTTGGCTGTTGAGGCATTGAATTGTCCTTCAGTTCCTGCAGGCTGAGGTAGATCAGTAGGAGGGAGTAAGCTTGTCTTGTTTGTATTGAAGCCAGACCTTAACATGTACTGCAGAAATCATCCTGATGATGGCCATTGTTATGAAAAAGCTCACTGAATGGCAGTGATGACAAAAGTGTAAGGCTTCACCAAATGATATTAAAAGGATGATGCAAAATTGGAATGGAAGAATTTATAGATGTATGAGCTATTTATGTTTGTTATTTCTGACAAAATACATCAGTGATTCCTTTATCTTCTTTCTAAGTGTGGTGGGGTATTTTTCAACAGCTCTCTTTGTGGCTGTTGTGCATGATGTTTTCTGCATTAATATTGTGTTTGTCACATGGAGAGTGTGACACAGAACATCAGCAGTCCTCTGGCTGCTTCTCATTTCGTATTTGTGTGGCGCCAGGCAGCAGTGTTGTATCCATGCCCTCCTTTCCCTGCCATTTGTCTTCAGGCAAACCATCCTCTTTATACTGAAAGATTCATTCTTGGCTCTTCAGTCCTTAGAGTAACCGTCTCCACGATGTGGTGTAAATGTTTGGCAGCACAGGACAACCTTGCAAATTGTGACTTCAGTTGACAGTCCATAAATGCCCACCTGGGTGTAACCATAAATACCTAGACAGTTGGACTGATTTCAATGACATTATTTTCATTTTCAAGTTATGCATGAATTAAGTGTTTTCCTGGACCAAACTTTTATTACAGATGCTTTTACAAATTCTGAGTGAAATCTGTCTATAAAAAAATCAGATAAGAGTATAACTCAAAATAGAAACAACCCCAGCTAATGAGGCAAAATGAATTTTTAATGAATTTCCTTTCTTGGGAGAAAAGACTGATTTAGCAACTGGATATAATCAACTATAGACCAAAACTGTTAGCAAATTTGTAACATGGGCTTTACTTTTTTTTTGTCCAAATAACATACTTTTGAAACAAGCCTTTCCCTTGAGATACTATCTGGTTTAGGTATTGTATTTTTGGTATTTTCACAGCTCTTAAGGCTGATAGCTGTGTGTCTCATTTTATATAATGACATACCTACTCACTACTGGTGCTTCGTAGGATGGAATTGTCAACCCATTGTGAAGATGGGGAGCTGGTGTTCAGGTTAGCTTGGTCAAGATCAAGTAGGGAATTTCTGAAGACAAGAATCCTGACTCTGCACTTCAGAATATCACTCAAAGCACTACTGTCTCTCCTTCATTGCCTATCAGGGCAATAAACATCAATAAATCACTGGAAAGAGCTTCTTTCTGTTGCTAAACTAAATAGCTTCTTGTTGCTCCTTATGCAAATTTAGCATCTTAAAAGTGTCTTGGCAAGTCACTAAAGAAAGCATTTTAATAGTTTAGGAGTCATACCCCTAAGAAAAATACACCAATACATATTAGTATTTGGTGAACACTCATCTTGCATTGCCCAAATGTATGGATCACAGGCTAGACATGTAAAATAATGGAACAATCAAGGTAAATGGGCACGTCTGAAAAATACTGCCCTTTTAAAAGAAAAATATGGAAATGTTTACTGTGAATAAATACAAATAAGCCTTAAATTTGCACTTCATATTTTGCATACTATAGGAAAACCCACCAAACAAATGAGATTTTTAGGCTGTATCAAGTATATGTGTCCTTTGCCTCCACCCACTTTTATGTATTTCCTTTATAAAACATAACTATGTGACTTGCAGCTGAAAGATTAAATTGTAAACAGTAAAATATTTTTCCTCTGTTTCTCTAGAATTTTGTTATGGTTTAAAGAGATGAGGGAGGAGGGGCAAATCATTGCCTGGATCCAGTCTTCACTTACTTCACTTATAGATCAATTCCTATAGTCATTTTTAGAGATTATATTAGTTTTGTTTTTCCTGAGTTGGATAGGAAATAGAGCTTTTCTATTTCAAAGTCTTACAGACATTACCATACAGTTCTGAATAAAAACATCAGGACTCATGAAATTCTGTCCACAAACCTCTGTAAGGATGTGTGGTAAAGCAACAATTGTAGTATATGCTTTGGTCTGAAACCATGTCCCTCGCTCAGTTTGCCCTTAGGCCAATGTTAATTGCTGAAAAGCCAAATGGTATGAACAGGCTTCTAGAGTACAGAACTGCTGAAAAATAAATGCAGTAAGAAAACAAGATAAATACCCAATGCTAAGAAATGATGATTCTCTAGATTTCCTCAGTCAAGCAATATTTATCAGGTGCATTGATTTAACTAGCGGCTATTGGCAGTTACAAATGGATGATGACAGGAAACAAAAAACCACCTTCATTTGCCATAAGGGGGCTTTTCATTTTAATGTAATGCCTCTTGGAATTACCAATGTCCCGACTACATTTCAAAGATTAATGAACATCATCCTGTCAGGTTTAATATATCATACTTCTCTAGTACACTTGGACAGGAGACTGTTCTCATAGATTCCCAGAGTTTTCAATGACACTTAGGAGATTTTTTTTTTAAACATAAGTTCTGAAAGGAACTAAATATTTAGAGTTTTAAAAGAGAGCTTTCATTCCAATCTTCATACATAGTAAATACTGTAAAATTTATTTATGTCTCTGGAAAGCAAAAGTGACTTAAAACATTGTGGGATCATGCAGAAAGTTGCATATAGCTATGTGCTGTTATCCTGGAAGTAGTACTATATCATGTAAATGTAAGGAAGCAAAAAAAAAACTGTTCTTAGACATCAGGAATCATGTAACAACCTCATTTTGTCTCATGAGTCTCTTACAAAAGTGGGATTGAATCAGGAAAATGTGTTCTTCATTTTTTGTAATTTGAAGAATACAGTACAGTGGATTAAAAAAATTAATAGCGAGAATGACATTAATAAACAAATCAAGTTGAAACGTTAGTAATCCAAAGTTATAATGATTTAGGATTAAATTTATTTTGTTTCAATGAGTTTACTTCACTAAGCTCAGAAAATACACAACCACAATTTATTTTTATATATAAACCACACTAAACTGTTATGATGAAATAACATTAAAGAAAAAAATTCTCTTTCTTGAAAAAAAACTTTGAATTGTAGTCTAGATGCCATTAACCATTACTTATTTTTCAACACATATGAAACATATTCCAAAATTAGAAAAATAAAATAATATTATATGTTGTATATTCGGTCCATTATTCTGTATATATTATACTCCATGAGCAAACTTTCTTCTTTTACACTAGGGAAAATCTTAATTTACGAGGTAAAATGAGATTTTCCTGACTTGTTA
The DNA here is from genome assembly GCF_009819885.2 of Catharus ustulatus. NCBI lineage: Eukaryota > Metazoa > Chordata > Aves > Passeriformes > Turdidae > Catharus > Catharus ustulatus. The sequence continues at coordinate 96,508,114 of NC_046221.1, read as the reverse complement.
TGTATCATGGGCTTCATTCATAAATTGTTTTACCAGTGGAGCACCTCACAGTGTAATTTGATCTTAGAAAAACATTTTCCAATGGATGGATAACTTTCCATAATTATTGTAATAAATATAAAATTGATTATGCTATATATGTGTTAATTTAATTCATGTGTGATTTATTTATTTCATATAGAATATTCCATTAGCTACCTGTAATCTATAAACAAAGTAACCTATGGAAAACAGGAAAGACATATGCTACTTCCCATTAAAACTAGTTTTCGCATCAATGTTAAGATCTTGTATCAGGGTGCATTTTCATGTAAAGATACACAGAGGACTTTTGAGGCTGCCTTCTTTTGATTTGCATAAATATATTCCTACTGATCTTTTAAAATTCTTAGACAAAATCTTTACAAATTCCTGAAGGTAGAACAGTGCATATGGGTAAGGGCAGCAAAGGATACTACATACATAGTTCTAAGTAAAATGAAACACCAGCTGATACCAATGACTGTGGTGAAATATTTGTCTTTAGTTTCTTAGATTAAGGTCAGATATTTTATTAAAAACAGCTTCCATCTAACCACAAGTTACCAGTCTTGCCTCAGAAATAATTCTGTGACATTCTTCAGCTTCTTTTATGCAGGAAGTTGAAATACAGGATTATTGTGACTCTTGATTTTAAATCTCCGAACAATTCCTTTCTTCAATTAGCAGAATATAAATGTCCAGATAAACTAAAAGTTTTAATTAGCCTCTCTACTTTCTTTATGGTAGTCTTGGGGCAGCTGCAAAATAGTGACATACTTGGGCTGATTTTTTTAATTTTGGCATCTAAAATTTTTGTGCAAATTAAGTTGGAAAACCTCTTTATGGGCAGGAAATATTTTTCTATTTTTTAAGAGCAAATGTAGTGGGTTTGTTCTTGTTATAATTAATATTATCATAAGTAAACAAAAATGTTCTGTGATCAGAACATCTAATGCAGCTGAAACTAATCAGTTCAAAACTCTTAAATCACAAGTTTGCTCTAGACTTCTGAAATTGCTAAGGAAATGCTATCCTTAACAAAAATGCCTGATAAAGAATTCTCAACCTGAACAAGGTGTTTTGTGAGCTGTATGAAAAACAAACTTTGTGAACTTTGGCTACAACACCTTGGCTTAAATAAGCAGTAATGCAAAATGAAGTAAGACTGAATAGAGCTGTGCAGTGTGATAAGCACACAGCACTACTCAGCTTTTTGGGTGGAAAATCAGTTGGTCATTATTCCTTTTTACATACACTGATTTTTAAGAAGATTTCTTAGAATTTTCATGTTGAATTCCACTTCCACATTAGCTGTTGGAAATGTAATGGGTTGAATGGACAAGAAAGAGGAATCTGATAGTGACTACTCATATATCTGATTTCTTTAGATTAGGGAAAATCCTAATGCATCAAATGGGTTTTCAGTTTTGCAGTAAATTTTGAAAAACAGTCCACACCTTTGTAGCAGCACGGTTTTTAGTTAGATGTGTTGTGATATCTGGGATCTTTTTTTGAATGTCTCAGAATCTTCATAAATTCCTGGAAATAGCTCTAAAATATGATTTATTACTTCTTCTATGTAAGGCTTGCTTTGCAAGCTGGAAATATCCATTATTTATTTCATTGCATAGTTATTCAGGAGATTTCCCCCAGTCACCTCAGGCCTTCATCCTTAGCCATACCTCATTCACCTTTAGTCTGCACATGTAGTGTTATTAGCTGTGATATCAGCGAGGAGCCCCTTTCCTATGCTGCGATGCTGCTGTGTTTCTCGGGCTTGCGTTACTTATCATCCCAGCTGCAGAAATCTCTACATGCTGTGACTGGGTAATATTGCCTCCGGGAGGTTTAAGTCCTGCTCTCAGTCCTTCCTCAGTTTTGCTTCATTTGCCACAGGCAAATCTTGATCTGGTCTCTCTGAGGTGTAAAAAAGGGGTTAAACTTTAGATGTCTATCAACTCATAAACATAATGAATCAGAGGAGGCAATCAAGTCTTACACTTGTTCCACCATTTCCTTCTCTCTTGCTAGAAAGTATTTGTTCCTTTTGCCCAGAAAACTGAGGCTATCTGCTCATGTTTCTCACCTAAAGTTTTAAAAATCTTCTTTGTAGGTAAGTGACTGTTTCTAAATTTTGTGCCTTGAGATAATGTGCTGTAAATTCTTCTGATGTTTTATCGAGTCCATTATAGCTTAAGTCATTATTGTCGACCTTGGTGTGCTGAGATGCTGAAGACCTAATTTTGTCAAACTAATTTTATCAGACTTTATTAAAGAAAAAAATATTGAAAAAATATTAGACTACAACTCTGTTTTGTTTCCTGGACAGATTTTGAAGCTGTCATTCTTTGAGATTTCAAATTGGGCCTACAGTAAAACCTTCTGTAGTTTTATGTGCTTTTTAAAGATGAGAGATTTTTTGGAATGCTGGTAGAACCAACAGAGTGGCCATTTTCAAATCTTTTTCTTGATATTGCCTTACTCAGCTGTGGTAATATAAATTACCTATTTAGGCTGTGTTTGAACAATTTCACTCTGTCTATGCCATTAAAGTGTTTAGAACAAAGACTTCCACTGGAAGATCCATGGGAGGCATGGTGGGAAGAAAGAGGCAACGAGCCCAAGCTGAAACATGAGAGAGTCCAAGCAAGTGTAAGGACAATATTTTTTCCCATGAGTTCAGTCAAGCATTGGAACAAGTTGCTTGGGGAGGGTGGGCAAACTCTATCCTTGGAATTTCCCAAATTCAACTTTATAAAGTCCTGAGTAACCTATTCTGACCTTAGAGATAACCCTGCTTTGAGCAGAAGATTGAGCTGTAGAACATCTTAAGTTTCTTGTGGATATCAGATAAGCAGTTTTTCAGTCTATTTATGCATATATTTCTTACAGAAGAAGGAATTTTTAATAGTTCCATTAGTTTGCACTTTAAGGTTTCATCATCTAGTTGCAAATTTAAATGTTTAACTTACTTCCTTAGAATTTCTATAGTTTTGAAAAAATACTAAGCCAAATACCTTTTCCTTTGAGCTCCTTTTATACAGAAAGCTGTATTAAAAACCAAACCAGAACTACACATATCAGGAAATACTTTGTTTAGGGTCCTGGCCCCTATAAACCAAACAAAATGTTCCCAGATTTAGCTCAGAATAGACAAGAATATTTTGATGCAAGCTCAGACACTGCAGTAAATTCAACTGTGTTGAATGGTTAAGTATATCAATTGCTTATATCGATACTGTGTAC